>NC_089259.1:26085599-26744599 GCF_963930625.1 Muntiacus reevesi | reverse complement strand
AACCAGGCTCAGAAAATCAGACATTTCCACGATAACAAAAACTCAATTATGGTTGAAACAAATATTTTATATCCCTTGATATAAATTCTTTCAAAACTTACCTATATATAAAACTGGAAAATTTCATAACCTATATTAATTAGGTAAGAGATAAGCAAACTTCAAATAGTTAAATCCACCCTATCATACCATCAACAAAACACAACCCTATCTTCTATAAACAATCTTACTTTAAAACACATAATATATTAAAAAGCTAATATTTTCTTTTAGGAAAGTGAATAATGAAAGATCAATTTAAAAAGCATCAAAAGTTCAACTTAATTACCACACAAATATTTTTATTGGCAGTATTGACATATAGAAAACTGGAGAAGTGATTTTTACAACAAGTCTATGAAAAAAGAATCTTTCTGAACCACACTAGAATCTACATTTTGTTTAAAATGTTCACCTTAGTTAAATATGATGAGTAATGCCCATTTTTTCTTTGTGATGGAGACCAACTCAGAATGGCAGGAAGCAGCAGAGGGAGCTAGTCCATTAGGAATATATCTAAATTTTAAAAAAGAATGTCTGAATAGAAGGAAAAACTTGGATGAAAAAACTTTTAATTGGTGAATTTCATCTTTTATTGCATATTCATTTCTCTGTTCTGTTACTGTTCAAAAGTAAAAAATAACATTAGTCAGAATGCTTGGGGGAACTTTTAATTTACTCTGTCTTAAAAAAAAAAAATTAGGGACTTCCCAGGTGGTCCAGTGGTTCAGACTCCATGTTTCCAATGCAGGGGGTGCAGGTTCCATCCCTAGTCAAGGAACTGAGATCCTACATACCAAGTGGTGTGGCCAAAACACAAACAAAAAAAATACAAAAAGCCCCAACAAAAACATCTTCTAGAATGTTACCTCCTCGCCTCAGTAAACATTTATAACTTTAAAAAATATTTGGTAATGACTAACAATCTCTTTAGTACTCAGAAATATTAGGAGATGACATTTAATCTGTAATAAAAACTAGAAACTTATTTTTATAGACTTACTATTATGAACAAGTTGCTTCATCATTTGTATCTTCCAAAGGCAATTCTCTAGATCCTCGAAATAAATCTGGCTGCTGTTCAAAACCTAATGGTACTATTACTTCTAAATAAAGTTTTATAAGGACAAAGGGAAAGGGACACACAATATATAACTAACAGTTGTTTCACCTGTCCCAAAACTAAATCCTTCTTTTCTATTTCAAAATGTCAATTTACATAATAAAATGCTGGGAAAAGCAAGCCCAAATACCAGGAAGTACTACTCTGAAACAAAAGAATTATGAAAACAGTGAATAAAGGAAACATGAACATTTATAATTGTATATACATTTATATATAAAACATGAGTTAGTATATTTCTACTATATCATAGTTAGAATGAACAAATATATACAAACATACATTATGTGTCAAAACAAAATACAGTAATACTCATTTAAATGTAAACAGTACTAGAGACTACAAATAAAAATCACATTATCTCGTTAGAGGCAATGTAATAAAGACCTTGTTAAAAGTACTGTGCTTAGTTTTGAGCCTTGCAATTAGTATTACTTAATAATATTAGTTAAAAAGTAATATAAAGATGTGAGAGAACATTTAAAGCTGAAAAAAAAACACTAAAAAGTTTTAAAACAACATCTGAAGATTATGGTATTCATCACTTTGCTCTACACCTGTAACCACCACAACACTGTTAATCAACTATACTCCATATAAAATAAAATTAAAAAAAAAATACTATAGGATTTAGGATAGGTTGGTTTAGGCGAAAGAAGACTTAAAGGACATGAACTATTACCATGTAAAACACACAAAAAATTTTCAAGAGTTGTAATTAGCACTTTTTTTCCCCCTAAAAATGGTAAATCAAAGCAAAATTAGGATGAATTGCCCAAGACCTCTGAAATGAATTCCATCTCGGTTTTAAAATTTTAAGTGATGGAACACAATCTAACAAAAACAATAAAGTGAGATACACAGTTGTCCTTAAAGAAAAGCTAAAACCCGGAGAAGTAAAACATTCCAGAGGACAAATCTTCCTACAATTAATGCTAAGGAGCTGTCTAAAATATTTTTACACTAGAATTATACTGTGTTAATTTAAACAGAGAAAAGTTATATACTATCAGAATAACATGAAGAGTTTTTGTAAACTATATAGTGATTGCCCTGTTTTTCATTCCAGAATTGGGGAGTATGGGGAGACAGAGAATGGCTTAAAAAGAAGGGTGATGAAAATGTAAATTATGGAGAAAAAACCCGTGGTGACTGATATACCTACTGTATTGGCATTTGATAGAGAATTTTGTTTTAGTAAGTGATATGCTAATTACAGCTTAGAAATACTTTTTTACAAAGATGAATTTGCAGAAAAACATAATTTTACCGGTATTATGAATAGAGGAGTCAACTAAAGTGCCTTTAACAAGTTAGTATTTCTTATATATTTAAGATAGTCAAAGAAAAATACTAAAGTTTTATGAAAAGTTGAATTTAGGTATGAACTGTAAAACTGTCTGACATCTATAAAAGATAAAATCAGTTTAAAATTCAATTATAGAAAAACATTCTGATTCCTACCCACTTAACTCAGGGGTCTTCATAATAACCAAAAGTATTACAACAAAAGATTATAAAAACATTTAAAATACAATTTTATATAATTTTTATTTACACTTCAGAATTTAAACAACTTGCTGGGAACATCTTTTGTGAGGCAATGTGGTCTTTTTTTAAAATCTGAAACTACTTAAGTTTCAAGGCAGGCTCACTAAATTTTTTTAAGGGCAAGCAACAAATGAGTTAGCTGAAAATAGCCAACTTAATGATTATTTGTAACACAGACTTCATTATGTGAGCCTAGAGAGCCTCCCCACCTCTGTCTCTCCTGTGAAGGAGGAGGTCTTTGTGTGCTTTTGTGTGGCGGTTCCACTGAATTCATTACAATAGAGATGGACATTTGATATTCATAACGATCCAACATCTGAGCAATCTTCTTTCGAGACACACCATGTTTATTCCTCCTACCAAAAAAGAAAAGGATTTTAATTCTAATTTTTAAGAATGTATAGGATTAACCTATTTTAGAGTAACAGAGCAGAATACAGTCTAAATTACATTTGGCAAATAAATACCAGAAGATACACCTCATATGTTATTTTTAAAAAAGGGGTCTCTCAGTTTTAAACAATATATTAAAAAGGCTTAAAAGACCATATATCAGAGCAAAATGTTAACTGATTATACTGTCTTCACACAGAACTAACTACTGATTCACTGAACCACTGAGTTAATGATCCCTAACTTTTAAACAAAGTAAAAAGATAATGCAACACTGTTTTGAGAATTACAGAAGAATTGAGTGGGTTTCTAGGACTTACAAAACTCTATATAAAATATGTATAACTTGCAAAAGCTATTTTTAATACACCTGCATTTAAAAAATTTATTATCAACACCAAGCTATTATTAGAGATCCATTTTTACATATCTCATAAACATTGTATTGAATGAAAGAAACTAAAGACAATGACTATATACTGCATAATTCTATTTATTAATATATAAACTTTGAAAAAAATTAAACTATGGGCTAAAGTGAAGGATTTTTTTAAAAAGAAAAAAAAAAGCTTTAAGGAATAGCAAGCAAGTAATTGTAGGGAACTGTTACTGGGAAAAGGAATTCAAAAAACTTCTAAAAGTGTTAGTAAAGCTCTCATGACACAAGTAGTAGTTAAATGAATATCTGACTTATAAGAAATTTGTTAAGCTACATATTTATATTTTACGTAACTTTCTGTGAGTTTAATTTTGACAACAAAAAGTGGTTTATGAATTATTCTTGTCTCTCAAAAAATTTTTTTAAAGAATTTAACCCTTGTAGTTTTCTGTAATTTGAGTTGGACATGGCAAAACACACAGAACATATTTTACATTTATTAAGTTCTAGACTTACTAAAGCTAACTCATCTTCCTAGAAAAAAAGACATAAAAATCTGTCAAACTATACTAGATAGCAGTTAAATTGACTTTATTTTGTAAAGCTATTTTATATTAAAAATTATAATAAGTTTCAACAGTCTCAAATGCAAATAAAGCCTAACCATACAACAATTTCATTAACTCACTTATTCAACATAAGCGAAGTATCTTTAGTTTTTAAACTCTCTCTTCTTTCTACCTGAGGAGCAATAATCACAGAGGGCAGGCAAAGAATACCAGACATTAATAATATCTATCAGTTTAACTCTTCATAAATTTGATTGGCATGCAAATTAGAAAGGGAAAGAAAGATAACCAAAGGAATAAAAATTCAAAGATACAAAAGGAATGAAAGGCAAGGAGGAAAGAAAGTAGTTGAATACCATACACAGAATAACAGTTTTAAGCAGGAAGAGGGAAACACGTGGGAGAAAAAAATGGTCTTAAAAAGAGAGGTGATGGTTGCACAACTCTGTGAATATACTGAAAACCACTGAACTGTACACTTTTAATGGGTAAATTGTAAGGTATCTGAATTAAAAGTTGTCATCAAAGATGGGATGGATGGAGTGAAAATGAAGAAGGGAAAATGATTTACAGTCAGGAAAACCAGGGTAAATGGATAAAGGTAAACACAAATGGAAGATCAGGGTTGAAACTAATACAAGACCACAATCCCTCACAAACCCTGAAATCTAAAATACTCTGAAAATTCAGTTTTCTGTTGACTTATATAGAAGCAAAGTCTAACCACGCCCATACTCATATGGCCGCATGATCAACTCAGAACTAACATTAAACCATGTAAATTTTTCTCATCTGCACAGACTGATCATTCACAATCTGCTGCAGAAACACTGAGATGTTTGATTATGCCATGCTGCCCCAAACTCTGCTAGGAGTGCTAACAATTAGGTACAGGCTCTGTATTGCCTTTCTTAAAAAAAAAAAAAAAAAAATCTGAATTCTTTTTTTTCCTTCCCAACTACCCGTATTAGTTGGAGGCCAACCACTCCACAACACTGCATTGCCCCTGCCACACACTGACATGAAAAATATATAACGCTTCACGAATTTGCATGTCATCCTTGTGCAGGGGCCATGCTAATCTTCTCTGTATCGTTCCAATTTTAATATATGTGCTGCCGAAGTGAGCACAAAATCTGAATTCTTAAACACATCGATTCCCTGGATCTTGGCTATGGGATAATGGATATGTTGCAATAAAGATGGAAAAGGGGGAGAGAGAAAAAGCATCAGGTAAAAAGGTGATGGGATCTAAAACGGGAAAGAGATGAAGTTGGAAAGGCAACGCAGAGAAGTGGCCTTGCTAAAAAGCAGAAGGGAAAGTCTTAGTTTTTCTCTCAGTTTTCTGGAACTCTACTAGCATTCAATAAACTGGGAACCAACACAGGAAGTCATGGAAGAAAAAGTAACAAACACACTTAACAAGGAACATTTAAGGAAATTTAATACTGCAAAGAGCCTCAAACACATTGCGTTTAAGTCAATGCTCCTCTTATTCTATTAAGTGAGTAGTAGTAGTAATAGTCCCTATTCACAGGTATCAAAGATTTAACAAACAAAAGCTAGTAAAAAATTGATCATGAAAAGGAGAAAAGAAAGAAAAAAAAAGATAAAAGAGATTAAAAAAATTTTGAGTGCCTTACTTTTCTAATTCTTCAGGATCAAATTTCCACCAAGTTTCAGGTTCATGAAACTCTACTCTGTATCCTTTTCCTATGGCCTACACAAAAGAAAGGAAGAAAACAAAAACCCAGAGAATACTTCTTAAAGTAAAAAGATGGAAGACAGATAAAAATTTCACTTAGACAATACTTCTAAATTTGCTCAACCAAGAAAGATTTACCTTTAAAATAATATGGTTTATAAAAATTTTAAGGCCACCTAACAGTCAAATTCCAATCACGATTCTCAAGTCCAGGCAAAACTAACAAGATGAACATATTGCTTAGTAAGCACCATTCTCAATTTTTTAAAAATTAAGTAAATGGACATACCTCTTTAGAGAACAAGGACAAATGTTTTAATAGTAAACATCAAAGTTAACTGAAATTTTGGAATATGAAAAAAACTGAAAAGAACAGAAAAACTCTCTCATATCTCATATTTACCATTTCCACATATGGTTTCATTTCCCAAGCTTGTGTATTAGTGTTGTCTATTATGACTGGCGATCTCCCCTGATTGATAGCTTGCTTTGCTGAAATAAAAAATAATTTAAAAAACAAAAAACAGAACTATTAGATAAAAATATGTAAAATAAATTTTAAACATTCATTATGAAATTTTCTACATCCCTGTACTTAAAACCAAAACTGTGCAATCTCTAGAGTCAGTGCATGGAAATCAAAGGACTCTGCTAGATTAAGTGGAATTAAGAGACATAAACACATGTAATGGGTCTTCTTCAGACCAAATGCTGGTTTTGCAAAACTAGCTGTAAAGGACATTTTGGGGGAATTATTCTGTTGAACTTACAGCTAATGAAGACTTCAGTCTACAGCTTTCATTTACAGAAAATGTAGGAACAAGTTACATCTGAATATGGTCTGAGTATGAAAAGAGACAAACATTAAATGACATGGAAAGATGGAGACTTTTAACAGAAAATGGCAATTTACAAGATAATACGTAACTGATTTCATTTTGGGCAAAATGTAAAGAATGTGGAAAGTTACTAAGACACCAAAAGTTGTCTTCTATAGGTAAAATTACCAATAATTCCTTTGAAATAAGAGGCTGAGGTTTAAAAAAAAAAAGAAAGTGTTATGGATTTATCACTATTTATATCCTAAGCAGCTAAATTCCACGGTTCAACTGACTTTGTGGATATTTCTTAGGACAATGATTTCTGAAATTGGGAGCTGAGCTACAACAGAACTTTTCAAACTATATCTCCCTATCCCTATGCCGTCGATTCCCGTATGAGGTGAGAATTATGCCAGTGATTCCTGTTAATGACAGGCAAGACAACTAAGAGCCCACTATAAAATTTATTTTATTTTATAGAGTCCCATCATTTATGAAACAGAGACTCCATTTAAGACTGTTCTCACAGAAAGCAGCAGAAGAGCAGTCACTTGGATGGGGAGGATTCTGTGACTCTCAGGAACCTTCCTGCAGTGGCCATAGCTGGAGGAGGGGTGGTGTCTACTCTTTGGTTCTGTCTCCACCCTGGGTATGCTCAAGGACCACCCTCTCGTGGTTCTGACCTCTCTGACTTTGGCCCTCAGGGGACCTCTTGACTTGGCTGTTGTCATTCCAGATTCATGTATCATGCCTCTTCCTAGAGAAACCTGAGAATTCCTCAGACTGGAAGCTTCAGATGCTCCAAGAGCAAATCAGTTAGTGCTTTGAATTTACATGTTAACAAACAGGTTACTTAGCACCACTCCAAAAGAGTAACACAAATTACCTCTAACAGGTGGGGCTATGGATGGATGGTTGTTGTTGCTTAGTGGCTAAGTCGTGTCCAACTCTTTTGAGACCCCATGGACTATATAGCCTGCCGGGCTCCTCTATCCATGGGATTTCCCAGGCAAGAATACTGGAGTGGGATGCCATTTCCTTCTCCCCACTATAAAATTTAAAATGCAAATGCATTGATAGGTATTTGCATATCAATACAATGGCAAAATACAACCATATGTAAGTTTTGCTGGGATTTAGAATTCAAATCACTTGAGTTTCACATAATGAAAATATTTATATAGATGTCTAAGGGACGATAGAGTTTTAAAGGTTAAGTAATAATGACTAATGTGGAATGTAAATATACATTTGGGAGAAAACATCTCTAAATATTAAAAGAAAGTTACAACCTGGGTCACAAACAGGATACCAAGATGCTATCAATTCCCACTGCTTTACCCCAAACAGTGATCAAATTTTCATTAAAAAAAAAAAAAAAAAATTAAAGTAATTCTCCTAATGTCTGATAGACAGGCTTACTCCTCTAAGGAGTCAAGTCTACAAAAGGAGCTTATTAACCAAATAAATATCTGATTTGCAGGAATGGGGATATTATTCTCTTTCCATGAATAATTATCATCCAATACCACATTCCAGTGCACTCCAGGAAAATAAAGGTCTAAGGTAAACAATGTCTGATACTCAAATAAAGAGTGTCATTTTCTCAAACAAATTAACCACCATACTCTAAGAAAGAGAATAACGACATCTTGGAGATATTTTAAATTTATAAGCAGTTAAAGATGAATTCTGATTCTTCTAATAAACATGAGGCAGACTGATATTCCCAGAATAATGACTGACACTTAAAAGTATTCAATAAATGTTTGTAAACTAAACGTAATGCTCACCACTTTCAAAATGTCTAATGATTGCTAGTTATCATTACCTTGAAAGGGGTTAAAAATTACCTTGGAAAAGTCCACACTTACTATACTAATAAAACCAATGGTTTATCTAGACACCAATATGTTCAGCAAGTATAATTCACACGGCACAAACATTTTAATAAAATAGTCTAGTATTGCACAAAGAAAAAAAAATGTCTCTCCAGTTCACCAAAGATATACTGCCTCATTCCCCTTATCACCTACTTCTGTTCCTCTTAACTCTGGGCCAATAACTCTAAGCATTTTTGGGAACTGTCAGTATCATCCTCATTTGACTTGGGCAGTAACACTGCAGCATTTTAAAAAACAAAAAAAAAAAATTTTAAATATTTTTTTCTAAAATAAATATTTGAAGAAATCCTAGAATCAATACTGACAATAGTCTTATCAAACTTATCTGACATTTAAACTTTTTATTCAAAAATATCCTCACTGAAATTCCTTACTTTGAAAATTGAGAATTAGAAAGAAAAGCATTTATGCTGTTTTTCCTGTACATACTGTACTTCAGGGTAACAATAGTTGCTAGTTCTAGCTAAGATGACATTCTTCATTACAGAAGAATCCTAGCCACTGAACACAGAAGGAATGACAGACCTAGAAAATCATTTTGCAACTTTAATGAAATAACTGATTAAGGAAACAATTCATTCTTGAATGAAACAGGGAGCAGACTGTCCCTCTGAAGCTACATCACTAAAAATGGGACAACCATTTACTTACAAAGAAAAAAAGGTTGAACCAAATAAATCCTACAAGTTAAATGACTACCACAAGGAAGCAAATAGGCTGTTCACTGTAATCGCTCTACTCCAGGTTTAAATAATGTTTCATCATCAAAGCATTCTTAATCTTTTAAAAAAGAAATTATAGTATAATATAAGCATGTACCTACACAGTTCTAGATTAATAGTTTTCAATTCTGACTGTAACATTAGAATATCTAGGAAACTTTCCAAAAAAACCACTAATGTTTAGATTCACTCCAGACCAATTAGGGGCTTCCCCAATGGCTCAGTGGTAAAGAATCCACCTGCAATGCAGGAACCTGGGAAGACACAGGTTCGATCCCTGAGCTAGGAAGATCCTCTGAAGAAGGACGTGGCAACCTGCTCCAGCATTCTTGTCTGGAGAATCCCACGGACAGAGGAGCCTGGCAGTCCACAGGGTTGTAAAGAATTGGACATGACTGAAGTGAATGAGCATGCAAGCACATCAGACTAACTAAACCAGAATCTCTGAGGCTAGCACTTGGGCATGAGTTTAAAAAAAAAAATCGCCAAGTGATTCAAATGTGCAGCCAACAAGGTTAATAACTACTATTCCAAAATTAAAAGAAATTGACCCATGTGCCTCTAAAAAGTGTATAAGTAATATTTTTGTATCAGTGGAAAAAACATTTAATATTCATGGACATTAAGCCTTAGAAAATATTGTCATTACTCGAGGAAATAACTTCTGGTAACACATAACAAAAATACTAGTTTTCTGAATTTGTTCATGAGGTAATATCAGAGGTTTTCTGAATTTGTTCATGAGGTATAAAGCAGTGTATCAAAACATCCTATACCTCTATTGTACTGGTTTATGTACACTATCTACAGTTTAAAAAATATTCTAAATACATTCTCTGATTTTCACAACCTCAATCAGGTAGAGTAAGTATAATTATCACTGCTTCTAAGAGATGAAAAACTGGGTCTCAAAGCTCTTTTGATGGCTTGTCAAAGGCATCCAGCTGGTAAAAAGTTAAAAAAAAAAAAAAAAAAAAAAGTCAAGAATAAAAATTCAGGTTTGTGACTCCTAGTCAAATATTCTATCCCAGAAGACTTGGCCCAAAACAAACCTCTGTTCTGGTTCCAGTCATGGGCATCACCAAGTTGATTAACATTATACCTGTACCCATCTTGATGGTGAAAATAGTCATCAGTGCTGAACACAATGCCATCACGACTCTGACCAAGCAGAATTCTGTTAATAAAAGAAATCATAAAGGTGCCATTTATAAAATCTATAACCATCAGAAATAAGCCACATAGGAAAGATTATTAAATGAATATCTGGTACGTATTTGTAAATATATTGCAGGCAGAACAGCACAGGAGTTGAACCTTAAAAAGCTTTCAGATTTCAAATATCACTTCATACTTAAATCTACATAACAATAGCCATAAAGTGACTTCTATATTGCAACTTTTAAAAACACTCTTCAATTTCAAAATGATGTCAACTTTCCATGCTTTAACTTTAGTGAATTTGTATTTGGTTGTCTAAAACTTCCTAAATTTAACATAATAGGTTACCTAAGACAAGCAAGCTTAAGGAAGCAATTCATCTGGGGAAAACTACATTTGACTCAAACTAGTTTTGATAGCTTTGATACACTATTTCTATAAAGCACAAACATGCATGACCTGAAAGTGGGACTTGAGGTTTAAGGCTGTGAAACAGTCTATGATCCTCCAGAGTATAATCATGTTTTTAATTTTTAAGAGATTAAATTACTAACTGAAATTAACTACTAAATACTAAACAAAGAACACATCCTCAGAACAAGTCAGTGGTAATCAAGGTCTGTCCTCACGATTTACCACCTTTAACTTCTAAGCACAGAGAGATTGACAAGTGTTCAGCGTAAGAGAATTCCCATAACCAGCGACTCATCAAACAGATTGGAGATGTGCTGAGAAAAAGGAAAAGACAGTAGCAACAATTTGGAGCCAACAATAACAAAAAATCCACCTGCAATGCAGGAGACCCTGGTTCGATTCCTGGGTCGTGAAGATCACCTGGAGAAGGGATAGGCTACCCACTCCAGTATTCTGGCCTGGATTCCATGGACTGTATAGACCATGGAGTCGCAAAGAGTCAGACACAACTGAGGAGACTTTCACTTTATCTCCCCTCCTTCAATCATTAGGCAGTTGGATTATCATTTTACTGGGCTTCCAGTGGCACTAGTGGTAAAGAGGCTGCCTGCCAATGCAGGAGACTTAAGAGATGTGGGTTCCATCCCTGAGTCGGGAAGATCCACTGGAGGAGGGCAGGGCAACCCACTCCAGTATTCATGCCTGGAGAATGCCTTGGACAGAGGAGCCTGGCAGGTTACAGTTCATGGAGTGGACTGAAGCAACTGAGCATATGTAATTCTATAATCTCTTTTTGAGAAGGGGAAGGGAGTAGAAGGTAGTGGGAAGGATGATATTGCCCTGGGGTGATTCAAGAATACTTCCTAATAAAAGTAACAAAGAATTTCAACTATTAAAATAACAAACATCAAATTACTTTGAACAAACAAAAGTAAATGTTTATCATGTTGAAGTTGGCAGAAACCAACACAATTCTGTAAAGCAAATATCCTTCAATTAAAAAATATATCTTAAAAAAAAGTAAATGGTTTAAATTAATTGTTTGAGGATAAAGCTGGATTTCTCTTTTAAGTGGCCATGATTTTCCCAAAATATACCATCTAACACATTTGGCATCCTATTTGTTTATAAGTGATTAAAAAATGCCACAATATTTAAAAAAAAATGCCACAATATTAGCATTCCAAACCAAAGCTCAATTGTCTAAAAAAATTTTGATCATAATCAACTAGATGATACCTAGTTATGTTTAAAAGTACCAGAAACCTGATACTATCTTTCCTAGATAACATACATGTTTCTTTTTTTTTCCCCCTCTGTTCTATTACTTTACTAGCAGGTGATCGTCTAGATTTAATAATGCCATACTACAAGAGTACAGGATCTTCTGTACCCAAGAAATGCTTAACCTCTTCAAAAAAGAAAAAAAAGTGGGGAGGGAAGGGATAGTAAATCAATTTATATCATAAAACCATGTCAACATCAAACACGAGCAAATCTCAATGAAGAGTATCTTAGTTGCATAAATCATAACTACAGCAAATAATTTTAGCTTGGGGAGACTTTTTCCTCCCAGACTGCTCATGCATTGTTTCAAAATTTCCTGAATTATCTCAAAAATACCTTTATCAATCTAGATATATCTAATGTCATATCAACCATCTGAACAAAAGCAAATTATTTAAGGCTATCAGTATTTTCAAAATTCTTAGATTCTATTAGAACCCTCCCAAGTTACGACAGGTACTAAAATGGATTCTCAGAAAATTTAGATCTTTGAGAAATTATACAATAAAAATTTCAGATGTGGTCCCAATGGCCACTTGACTCGTATTTTGCAAAACAGCTATCTTTTTGAGGACCTAGTATGTGCTAAGCATTTTATATACATACCTCTATGATTCCATTTATCCTCACAACAACCTTGCCAATGTGGTATTAAACAAATTCAGAAATGAAAATAATTTCAGAACTCAGATGACCAAAATCACATAAACAATGGTGGAAGAGCCAAAACCAATAGCTCACAACATCCCCACCTCCTGGTGTCCACACCCTTGGATAATCCCCTCAACTGAGGAGACAGCCTATAGAGGCAAGGAACTGAGGCCTTCAATCCAGTAGCTCACAAGGAAATAAATCTTGTCAACAATTCTGAGAGATATTCCATGCAGGTCTTCCCCAAGACAAGCCTTCAGACCAAAACACAGCCCAAGGCAACATGGTCATCATAGCATCATTAGAGACCCTGAACCAGAGGCATCCAGATTCCTGTCCTTCAGAAACTGTGAGACAATAAATGTTTATTGCTTTAACAAGTCAGCTTCAGGGAACTTTGTAACACAACCATAGATTAAAAATTTACTCTGTACTTACAATCTTTCACTTGAGTAACAACAAGTGAATTGTATTCTTTAAACGTCATTTTGAGAGTCCTACTCCCCAAAACGGTCTACTATACATAGAGTCATTGTAATTTTCCTGCTTAATTTTTTTTACTTTCTAAGAACCATATGTTTTCTATAACACATCATATATGTTTAAAAATAGAAGTGATTAAAAAAAAAAGGAGTAAAACTGATATTGCATGAATTCTTTACCTCCTTATGTACTGAGTGGCCTTGCATACCCTCTGGCTGAAGACTACTGGGACACTTCATTCTCCAAACACTTCTTGAAAGAAAATTACCCTACATAAGAAAAAGTCAACCTTTCCTCTGGAGTTTAAACTGAGAGCTCTTCCAACAGAAGGAAAAAAAAAAATTCTCTTCCTCTCTTCAAACTGTTGTGTTCTATGACTGCTGTAACAAATTATCACAAACTTGGTGGCTAAAACAACACAGGTTTATTATCCTACTGTTCTGAAGGTCAGAAGTCTGAAATCAGTTTGATTAGGTTAAAATCAAGTTGTGGTCAGACTGCTGCTGCTAAATCGCGTCAGTCATGTCCGACTGTGCAACCCCATAGACGGCAGCCCAACAGGCTCCCCCGTCCCTGGGATTCTCCAGGCAAGAACACTGGAGTGGGTTGCCATTTCCCTCTCCAATGCATGAAAATGAAAAGTGAAAGTGAAGTTGCTCAGTCGTGTCCGACCCTTTGAGACCCCATGGACTGTAGCCTACCAGGCTCCTCTGTCCATGGGATTTTCCAGGCAAGAATACTGGAGTGGGTCGCCAGTGGTCAGACTAGCATTCTTCTAAAAGCAACCTACATATCCATCTTGACTCATGGTCCCTTCATCATCAAAGCCAGCAGAGTAGGACTTCCTCTTTCTGACAAGCGCTTCAACTATCTTTTATTCCTGATCAACTCCACAGACATTTTGCTAATACGATGAAAGTACTGCTTCTGATAATACTCTCACTGGTGAACTCTGTAGCATATAAGAAATGTGAATTTGCTGAAGTATTTTTGATTTATGCCTCCTCCTTGCAAGAACACAGTATAGGAATCTAGCAAAATCTTTAGCCTACACCCCTAAGAATGATACCCAAAACTTGATCCCTAAATGGTCCTGAGATCAACCATGGAATCTAAGGATTCAGTCTGGCTGACTGCCAACTACAACAGCAACAAAATTCTACCTCTAGAATATTGTTGAATTCTGCCTCAAAAGAACCTTTCATCAAAAAGCCGTCAGTTTACCTAAAAGGACAAAGAGCTGGCACCTTGTCATACCTACAGAAGTTGTGTGAACTGTTTTCAAAGGTTCATTTGTAAATATTTAAAGTCTGTACTGGTATTCAAATTTAACGTAAGACTGGTTTCATCAAAATCTGTTCATGAAGTTGTGGTAAACACCAAGCTTCTGCCACTTGTAACCAAGTTGGCTTAGGTCAGTTATCAGTAAACAAAAAGATAATGCTGTCTTGAGGGTTAAGATGAGAAACCAAAACATCAAAAGTAGAGGCAATTAAGAGAACCGCTAAATAAGTAAAATCCTGAGAAAAATGAAAGGACACATATTATGTCTCCTGCAGTGGAGGGCAGGGTACTAGTTCAAGCACACAAGGATATGAAGATAAAGAGGTAGGTAAGGACTAAAGAAAGAAAGGGACTTGAATACTATCTCAAAAGAATTCGAAACTTATCTAACCCACTATAACTCATTACCACATATCAATACTAAACAATGTTATATTTTAATTTAGTGCCCCAAATCAGTTCAACTCTGATCCTCCAAATATTTGTTCCTTTTTTCAAAGCTCATTTGAAAAGCTAAATCCTACATGAAACCATTCCCCACTAGAGAGTATGTGGCTTCATATCCAATCCCAAACCATTCCTACTTCATTCAAAAAAGTGCTGACCTAAAGAGATACTTCTGCTGCTTTAACCAAGCTATTCAAAGCCAGGAGTCAGTATAGAGCAACCCATGTGATAGATATTAAAGTGAAGGATTAGGTAAGAAACACACTCTCATTTACATCCCCATTTTGATCTCTTACCAGTTTTTATAACTTCTCCCAAGTCCTTTAACCTGAACTCATTTTTTATTAGCCTCTGCTGCTTCTAAAAACTGAAAAGACTAATTCATCTCCCAAGATGGTTATATATGGAAGTACTCTATAACCTAAAAACAGTAACATAAATGGTAATTGTGACTATAACCTCCACTCTTATTACACCTAATTTCTCAAATAAAGAAATATACACGGGGTCGCAAAGAGTCAGACATGACTTAGCAACTGAACAACAACATATTAAATATAATCACCTCTCATCTCCCACTACAATTATGTCTCCTTGAACTTTTACTGAATTGCCACTACACTTGACTCACTTTCAGTTTCAACACACTCCAATATGCTGTTCCAAACCTAACCCTTCTTTTTTACATTCTATACCAGAGGCCCTCACCAGAAGATGCCTTCATCCAATTTCCAACCATCCCTTTTCTGATATTCCAAATCTAGAAGAACGCCCATGTTTTTAAGACTTCATTCTTAATTTCTATCCTTTCTAAAGAAGGGTTGAAACATCATTGTCTCTACAAAATTTTCACTAAAAAGGAATCAAAATGCAGGCTTAAAATTCACAAAATCACAGTTTACAATCTAGCTTGAAATGTCTATATAACTTAAATCTTTCTCTAATTTCTTGCTTCTGAAGAAATACTGTTTAAATTGTTTAGACTGTCTTGCAAATAAATATAAACCATTTACAAAACAGTTCCTTGGACTTTTTAATCATCACCCAAAGACATCAAATAAACTCTTTTCCCTCTTATCTAGCATAAACCTTAAATCATCCTATATAAACTACAAAGACTCTGTACTGTTTTTCACAGCTGCACAAACTTGTTTGACTGCATCAATACTTTAAAAATGTAAACAAAGACAGGAATTTGAAACATTTCACCACACAATAAAACATCATCAGTTCTAACTCCACTAATTCAGATATTGCTCACTTCAAACTCTTAAAAGAAACCACAAAAATGTTCCCTCCATCAACAATGGTACGAACACGACACAGTTCTTAAAACAAGCTCAAAATTCCTTTCCTTGGGTTATCTCATTGGCTTCTCATAATAATTCCAGAAAAATAAGTATTAAAATGGTGAAACCTGTCCAAGGTCACAAACTGAAATAACTGAGTCAAAGCTCAAGTTTTCTACCCGTGAATCCAACTCTTCTTGAATAGCTGATTTGAAGGGCAGCAGAGTTCTCAAATAGCATCTGCTTTCATCACAGCCATTATTTCACATGGTGAATCTATTTTTAAAGTCCTTAACAGGATCTTAATATAATTCCTCTATCAGAAAACATCTTTTTAAATATTTACCATCATATGCCATTCTCAAGTATAACAAATTAAAGATTTTTACAAGACACATAACAGCATTTGCCATTGATTACAACATCATGATCTTTAAGCAATAAATTACCAAGTATTCACTTGGTAATCTTTACTTACCGAGACAATGTTGTTTTCCCAGAACCAGGCAAACCTCTTAAAAGAATAAGTAACTTCTGCAATTTATGTAACTTTTCCTCTTGAAACTGCTGGTTTATAAACCTGTCTGTTCCATTACACTCGTCCACAGAAGGATCTTTCCAGTATCCTTCACTGGTTTCACAGAAACCATTACTTGCATACCCATCTTGCACATTATAGTCATTTCTAGAGGGATGATCACCACTGGTAATATCACTGCAGTCAGTATATTCATTGTTCTCATTAAAAGTCAAACAATCCCAGTTATCATGACAACTATTTATAAAATATCCATTCTGCATCTCAAAGTCATCCTGGGCATGGAAAATATTTGATGGTGGATCTGGTGGAACACTCAGTCTTTGAATATTTAAGTGATAATTAAAACTGGGAAGATGAGGGTCTTGTGGTACTACAAAAGAATGCATTGCTTGCCACTCAGGCCTGAAGGAAGTAAATGAATTGTCACAAAATGTAGGTATTACTTGTCCATTACAAGGATATTTACCTGGCTCATTCACCATGCACTGTTGATAACCACAAGGTGGTTGAAGGCCATTACTAAGATATTTTTTCTTTTCTTCTTCAGATTTTAACCGATCATTATCATGGCTCTGATAATACGGAACGAGTTGTTTCTCAGAGGGTTCGGGTTCCTTACAACTGCTTTCTGAATCATCTTTTTCATTTTCAAGCTCTTCAATTTCTTTGTAAAACTGGAACAATTCATTGTCAATCTCTGATTTTTTGGAGTTAAATTTCTGTTTCTTTTTTTCTCTTTTGCCATCTCTACCATTGATGGTGTCTGCTTGATTCCTCCTGTCATTACATTTTTTTTTCTCAGGGGGTTTGTAAATGGGTCCTATAAATGCTTTACTTGTGCTATATATCTCATCATCTGAGGATCCCAATGGAGGATGCATATCCTGTACAACTTGTGAATCAACAGACTCAATAACATCTGGTCTGTCAGTAGGCATCCCATCATGCACAGGTTTCAGCAAATCTGTAGTTTGGGTTTTGTCCTCCTGAGGATAACTATGTCCTCTAACATTAGTGATGATTACAGGGGTCCAATCACTTCCAGTTTTCTCTTGCTTTCTGTGAAAATTACCACTACCATGATGGGGGAAAACATATGCCTCTTCATTAGACTTCAATTTCTTGGAGCATGGTTCACTTATTAGTTCTTCCTCATGTCCTATGGATTTAGCTTCAATTTCACCATACGGCATCTGAGGAGCAAATCATACAACTAATAATACTTTAAAAATCTAAACAAAAGTTTCCTCAGAAACAATAGAAAAAAAACAATTTGATATAAGCATTTAAAAAGCATTTTCACAAAACACGAAAATTTCAAAGTTGTAATTTTATAACCATGTACTACTGTTATGACATTGTGATTTAAAGCAGAAGTTTCACTGAAGGTAAATAAACATCCTTTTTTTAAAGAAAGCTATATCTCCTCTTTAACTAATGTATTTCTGAATTCAGAAACCTAAGCAAAAATTTAAGCGAGCTTGGAAAGCTCAATCAGTAATACACATTTCGATGACACAGATATACAATCGTGTACTAAAAGGGAGAGTAAGTGTGCCACCCAAAATGACACATATCCAAACTGGCTATGATAAACTGTATCATAAATGTCTTCCTGTTTAAAACCACTAGGTCCTTAGCAAACCTCAGACAACCACAAGTGTTAGCAATCAAACGTCAGATTAACTGAAATGTCAGTCTTTATAGGCCCTATTCCTTCGAGGAGAGTAAAAGTGTCTCCAAGTGTGTGTATTACATTAATTTTAAAGAAAAGAACAGTAACTTAAGTTGTACTGAGAATGAGAGAAATATGTGACGTTTAGAAATCTGGCAACTCCCCAAATCAAAGCCCTCATCTTTTCCAGATGGTTCGTCCATCTCGTAGATAAATAAACTCCGCTTCCCTTGAAAATTTTTGGGGACCCTCAACATACAATTCAAAAGCCTGCTTTAGGGTCAATACTTCATTCCGCCCGCTCTCTGGTCTTCCTCTCTCTAATACGAGGAAAGAGCAAAAACACGAATGAGACAGGAAGGCCCCAGGGTGACTGAAAGAAAATACACCTTAAGAAAACGTCAACCTCCTAGAAACAGGCCCCTCCAAGGCCGCTTCTCAGCTTCTCACTTCCTCATTGTAAACAGCAGAAAAGTCCCAGGGAAAGAGAAAGGAGAGAGAGGCCTATACACAACCTGAACCCTAAGGCCTCCTGACCTCCAAACAGGGCAGCCCGGGCAAAATCGCTTCACCCAATTTCTCTGTCCCAAAGGTGACACGTTTAGGTTCTGTCTAGGAATTCCGAGGAGCTCCGAGACACAAAGGTTCACTCCCGGCTTCTGTTTACGGCTAACCTAAAGGGTTCAGTCAAGCTCCGGCGAGAAGCCAAGCCACTGAAGGAAGAAGAAAGAAACTGAAAAACGTCCCCACCACAAGCCCACCTCGCTTAAAATGGTCTGTTTACTCACCTTATACCACAGTTCTGCATTGACCTCAAAAAAGTAGGTGAAAGAAGCGCGGAGACCTTCCCCAAATAGAGACCGGGTGGGACTGAATGCCCGGCCCTCAGGAGCCGAGAAACAAGCCTCCACTCCGTACGCAAGATGGCGACCACCTCACAGTTACCCCGGCAGGAGTAAGAATTCACGCCAAGGCATTGTGGGAAACGAAGTCCGGAATTCACACCCAGCCTGGAAATCTCAATGTCTCCCAGAATGCATTGCTCCACATACGCGCTGAGGACAACAAGCGAAGGCCGGAAGTAGTTCTTAAGTTGGAGGCGGGACGTTGTTTAGAAATACCAACTTCGGCTAAAACAGGCATTGACCTGGTCTGGGCTTAGCCCCTAAATGAAAAGATACTGTGAGTGCCTGACACCCCAAACAGATACATAAGTTGTTCCGAGTACATGCTTTAAGGTTTTTAGGGATACACAAAAACTTTTCAAAGGGGTCTTAACATTTCACCTCGCCAACTAGGCTTACTAATGTTTCTACGAAAACTGATTAGGTTCATGTTTTTCTGTCCGAGAATCACTGCAGCAGAGCCTTGATAACAGATAAAAGTACTTGTGATAAAATAACTTAAAATGTCATAGTTGTATTTTGTTTTGGGAACTAAAGATCATTTTCTGAGCCTTCTCGTTAAAACAGTCAACTTGTGGAAAGCGCTTAGAACAGCGCTTGGTAAAAATAAGTGCTGTATAAGTGTTTGTTAAATTAGAAATAACCACAAACCGAACAACTGGCAGTCCTCTGCTCAAGGTCCCTTCTCTCTTCCCACCGTCTCACCACTCTCTCTAGACCCACTCGTTCACCTGCAGGGAAACCGCTAATCTCTTCATATGTATTTAAATACGTATGTAAGTAAACCCGTTGCGATAGCGTTTTTTTTTTTTTTTAATATTATTTTATTAGTTGGAGGCGATAGCGTTTTAATTTATAAATATAGTAGTTAAAATCACAGTCTCAAATGTTTGCATTGGATTATTTAACAACCTTATGACCAAGAGGGCTTACCAAGAGCAATCCATCCGTTTACAGTGACAGACTCGTCCTCAAATACAAACTCTCTTGTCGACCTTTATGATGTTTCCTCATGATTAGATTCAAATTAAGCATTCTTGGTGGAAACAACCACATGCCTGAAGTGTTCTTCCTCGGGATGGTACATCCGGAGGCACAAAATGTCTGTCTATACATTATAAGGTGGTATTAATTTTTATCACAGGATCAATGTGTTGTAGTTTCTTCACTTGGTTTTCCCCTGCTTTCATCCCTTAAGCAATCTGTGAAAAAATACTTTGAGACCAAGAAAATGTCTCACTCCTAATCAAACTCTCCCTTAAGATTTTGCCTTCATTTATGATTCTTACTGCAACTGCTCTTTACAATGTTAGTTGTTGTGTTTATTTCCCCCCTACCTCCTTCAAGCCCATCACATTTATTAGTTTTGATGCTTGTTGCTGTTCAGTCTCCCAGTCACATCCAACTAATAGCAATCCCAAGCATGCCAGGCCTCCCTGTCCTTCACCATTTCCTGAAGTTTGTCCAAGTTCATGTCCATTGCAAGGGTGTTGACATCCAGCCATCTCATCCTCTGAAGGCCCTCTTCTCCTTCTGCCTGTGATCTTTCCCAACTTCAGGGACTTTTCCAATGAATCAGCTGTTCACGTCAGATGACCAAAATACTGGAGTTTCAGCTTCAGCATCAGTCCTTCCAACAAGTAGTCAGGGTTGATTTTCCTTAAGATTGACTGGTTTGATCTACTAAAAAGTAAGTTTTGATGCTACTAAAAAGTAAAGCCTCCTTGCTTTCTATCAGTATGAATTTACATGTTCCTTTTTGTTTAAGAAGTTAGAGTCCATTGCTGTTCTTATTTGTTTATTAGTTTATAATAGTCTATTTTTAGGATAGTTTTAGGTTCAGAGAAAAACTGAGTACATAGTCAGAGTTTCCATCCCATTCACTTCACATACAGTTTCCCCTGTTACTAATCTCTTACAGTATTATAGTAGTTTATATATATTTTGTGTATATATATATATATATATAAAATATTACAGTATTTTAGTACATTAATACAATTAATGTACCAATATTGATACACTAATGTTAAGGACAGACCATCATTTTTCAGATTTCCTTAGTTTTTCACTAACGTCCCTTCTGTGCCAGGGCTCCATCCAGGAGGCAATATTACATGGAGTTGTCATTTCTCCTTAGTCTCCTCCTGGCTGTGATGGTTTCTCAGACTCCACTTGGTTTTCATGACTTGGGCAATTTTAAGGAAAACTAATCAGGAACCTTGTAGGATGCTCTTCTATTGGAATTTATATGATGCTTTTCTCATGATTAGACCAGAATTATGGGTTTTTGAGAGGGAGACCAGAGAGGTAAAGTGTCATTTTCATAACATTATAACAGGTGTACATACTACCAACATAGTTTATGAGTGTATATGTTGGTCACCAGAGTAGTCTAGGTCAGGTTTCTTCACTGTAAAGTTACTCTTTTTCCCCCGCTTGCCCTACCATACACCTTGGAAGGAAGTCATCGTGCACAGCACACGTTTCTGGAGTGCTCTCTCTTCATTAGAGTATTTACTGCATAAGAGATTTGTCTCTTCTCTCCTTATTTATTTATTTAATTTAATTATTTAGTCACACTGGATCTTCACTGTGGTGCTAGGACTCAGTTCTGGCATGTGGATCTTAGTTCCCTGACCAGGGATTAAACCATCATCCCCTGCCTTGAAAAGCAGATTCTTAACCACTGGGTCACCAGGGAAGTCCCCATCTTTATTTATTTTGATGCTCAAATTATCTGAGGTTTGCCCAGCTTTGGGTTGGCTCCTTTTGACCTGCACTTTGAGTACTTCCTTACCTTGTGGCATAGGATTTTTCAGGCTTCATTCATTACTCATGACCTGGAATCAAAAATTTCTCCAAGTCGTGGTTTCTTCCCTGCTCCCACTCTTGGAGAATGGTATTTAGAAGCTAAGACCTTGGCCTTAAGAGTTCTTATTGATACTAGAGTATTACTGCTTTCAGGCCATCTTAGTAGACAGAAGGTGGGGAGAGGACAACAGATTTTCTTTTTTTTTATTTAAGGAAACATAAATATTGATACTTAAAATTCCAATATAATTCCGCAATGTTCTCTTAAAAATTTTTTATTAAGGTATAACTGATTTACAGTGTTGTGTTAACTTCTGCTATATGGCAAAGAGATTCAGTTTTATGTATAAAGCATTTTTATATTCTTTTCCATTATGATTTATCACAAGTTATTGAATATAGTTTCCTGTGCTATAGAGTAGGACCTTGTTGTTATCCATTCTATGTATAGTAGCTTTACAGTGTTCTTTGTTGCCATCCCCATTTCATATTTGTGTCTGCCTTCTTCAACAGTGAGAACCTTGTTTCCTCATAGCACATTTATTTGCTAACCCTGCATTACACATAAAATAGTTTTAGAATTGCTACATTCACATATTTACCTAAGCAAACCTACTAAAAAGGGTTCAACCCTTAGTTGTAGTTTTTCTTTCTGTAGATTGAGGGTTGAAAGTCAAAATACTAGGTACAAAAATAACTTGAATTACTTCTCTTGCACTACCCTATTACATTTCCATGGGTTTGTGTTAGTTATTTGAAATACACTTGAGTTGATTTTTTTCTATTTCCAGGTTTGGTTTATTTTTCCTTCCATTACTGATGATTTCATTTTACTTTTGAAATATGTAGAATAATACGTTTCCCAAAGTGTAAACCACCCAAAAGGGTATATTCAGACAAATATCACTCTCTTCCATTTCTCTGAAACCCTTTTTCCTACAACCTTTTATATATATACAATTTTCTTGTTTTCTGATGTATCCGTCCTATGTTTCTTTTTGCAAAAAAATAAGCAGACATATATATATGTTTTCTTATTTCTCTTTTCTTACTCCAAAGTGAACATACCATATATGCAGTTTACTCCAAAGTGAACATACCATATCTTCTAGAGATCATTTTACATCAACCTAGAGAGATCTTCTTCATTGTATTTTACAGGTGCATAGTACTCCATGATGTAGATGTACCATAGTTTATTCACTTAATAAATGTTTGGGAAGCAACCAGTATTTTGGATGTTGGGTAGCACCCAATATTTTGCAATCATAAATAATGCTACAGTAAGTGACCTTGTGTGTTTATATTTTAGGAGGCATACCTTTAAATTCTTGAAAGTGGGATTTCTAGGTCAAAGGGTAAATCCATATGTACTACATATTTCCAAATTCTCTTCCACAGAGGTTGTATCATTTTGCATTCCCACTAGCAACATATGAAAGTGCCAGTTTACCTCAGCTGTTATCCTTATGTAATTAATGAGAAATGGTATGTCAGTGTAGTTTTAATATATACTTCTGTTATAATGAGTGGGGACAGTCTTTGTATTTTTTTGTGTGTGTGTACTGACTTTTTCTTTGGCTCATGTTCTATTGGAATTTTTAAATCTTTTACTCAATTAAGCAATGTCTTTATATAAAAGATATATATATATATATATATATATATATATATATATATATCTGGCATGTGTGTGTGTGCTAAGTTGCTTCAGTCATATCTGACTCTTTGTGTTCCCATGGAATATAGCCCACCATAGTACTTTCTTTTCTTAATGTAGTACTAGAGATTGTTCACTATATTTTACTTAGGATTTTTCCAGTAAAGTATTTGTAAGTGATATTGGTTTGTAATTCTTTTATCATATCTGAATCACATTTATATAGTAACTGATGGAGAAATTAGAAACAAAATAGATAAAGAGTCCCACTTTTCCAGTCTCTCCCAGTCTTTCTCTAAACATTCTTAATTTGCCATATTTTCCTCTTCTAGCATTTTTTGTTCATGTTCCTATGTTTAGCCTTTCCATCCCTGGCTGTTAAAAACTCAAAATTGATAGGATCGATTTGTCCTGGTATCCGAACACTCTCTGGTGATATTTACACTGGCTCATATGATTGTACCTTTGTAGTTAGACCCATAATTTAAGTCCATATCCTTTCTTCCAGCCACTCTTCCATTACCTCCACTCTTTTCTTTGGTTGCACCACAAGGCTTATGCAATTTTGGTTCCCCGATTGGGTACTGAACTTGCATCATAGCAGGAAAGCGTCAATTCTTAACCACTGGACCACCAGAGAATTCCTGCCCCTCCTCCATCCTGATAGATAAATCTTAGGAATGGACCCATGCCAGGGTTGCCTATTGCAATTATGAAGTTATTTTCGGCCAAAAGTAACCACCAATATCTGGAGATGGAGGAGGGTTGTATATGTCTCCTTGCCACAGCTTTATTACCAGTTATAGAGAAAGTGAATCCCAGACTAAATTCTGACACACATATAGACATTTATTAGCAAACTGCCACAGAACAAAATAACAACAATTATAAACCTATTTTGTAAGCTCAAAGTCCCAACTTTGTCCTTAAATGTGCCAATACAGGGAATTTCTTGGTGTTCCAGCGGTATGGACTCTGCACTCTCACAACTGAGGGTCTGGTTCATTCCCTGGTCGGGGAACTCAGATCCCATAGGTGCAACCACACACACACACACACACACAGACACACACAAATGTACCAACACAACTTACATGAAGAGTTCATTAAGACCAATAACAATAGAGGTGAATTATTACTTTATGAATGACAAGTAATAGGAATTCTCCAAATTAATGGCTGAACACAAACTTTTTCAGAATAAAGCTTCACACCAGTTCAAAGGATACCTTGTTAATGGGAGGGTGAGGACTGTTCCTATATTTCAACATACTTAAACCTCTGTAAATTTACACATATATCTTAAACACCAGTAATTTCATCAACAAAAATTCATTTCTAACATCAAATATGCTAATTAACTCTGGCATTGATCAGAGAGTAGAGCTCAAGTACAAACTCTGGAATGTAACCTTTTTTTTTAAATGTTAGCTAACCATCTCTAAAATATATATTCCTCAGTAAGGTACAGAGCACCCTCAAGATACAGATTTAAACTAATGTATACATGGTGGTATCACATTATTTATGCTGACGTATTTGAAAATAAATTATAGACAATTTACAAAAGATCATAAGCCAAGGCCCAGTTTATTTGTCCTGCCAGTCTGACTTGGACTGCCCTGCTCCCAAAATGACACGAGACATTTTGTAAATGTGAAAACAATATATATATATTTCCTTACAGTGCTTACAAATAGCTGTGAAAAGAAGACAAGTGAAAAGTAAAGGAGAAAAGGAAAGATGTACCCATTTAAATGTGGAGTTCCAGAGAATGGCAAGGAGAGGTAAGAAAGCCTTCCTCAGAGATCAATGCAAAGAAATAGAGGAAACCAATAGAATGGGAAAGACTAGAGATCTCTTCAAGAAAATTAGAGATACCAAGGGAACATTTCATGCAAAGATGAGCTCAATAAAGGACAGAAATGGTATGAACCTAAGAAGCAGAAGATATTAGGAAGAGTGGCAACAATACACAGAAGAACTGTACAAAAAAGATCTTCACAACCCAGATAATCACAATGGTGTGATCACTCACCTAGAGCCAGAAAGCCTGCAATGTGAAGTCAAGTGGGCCTTAGAAAGCATCACTAAGAACAAAGCTAGTGGAGGTGATGAATTCCAGTTGAGCTATTTCAAATCCTAAAAGATGATGCTGTGAAAGTGCTGCACTCAATATGCCAGCAAATTTGGGAAACTCAGCAGTGGCCACAGGAATGGAAAAGGTCAGTTTTCATTCCAATCTCAAAAAAAGGCAATCCCAAGGAACGCTCAAACTACCGCACAGTTGCACTCATCTCACACACTAGTAAAGTAATGCTCAGAATTCTCCAAGCCAGGCTTCAGCAATACGTGAACCAGGAACTTCCAAATGTTCAAGCTTGTTTTAGAAAACGCAGAGGAACCAGAGATCAAATTGCCAACATCCGCTGGATCATTGAAAAAACACGAGAGTTCCAGAAAACATCTATTTCTGCTTTATTGACTATGCCAAAGTCTTTGACTGTGTGGATCACAATAAACTGTGGAAAATTCTGAAAGAGATGGGAATAACAGACCACCTGACCTGCCTCTTGAGAAACTGTATGCAGGAGAGGAAGCAACAGTTAGAACTGGACATGGAACAGCAGACTAGTTCCAAATAGGAAAAGGAGTATGTCAAGGCTGTATATTGTCACCTTGCTATTTAACTCATGTGCAGAGTACATCATGAGAAGCGCTGGGCTGGAGGAAGCACAAGCTGGAATCAAGATTGCTAGGAGAAATATCAATAACCTCAGATATGCACATGACACCACCCTTATGGAAGAAAGTGAAAAAGAACTAAAGAGCCTCTTGATGAAAGTGAAAGGGGAGAGTGAAAACATTGGCTTAAAGCTCAACATTCAGAAAACTAAGATCATGGCATCACTTTTGGCAAATAGATGGGGAAACAGTGGAAACAGTGGCTGACTTTATTTTTCTGGGTTCCAAAATCACTGCAGATGGTGATTGCAGCCATGAAATTAAAAGATCCTTACTCCTTGGAAGGAAAGTTATGACCGACCTAGACAGCATATTAAAAAGCAGAGACATTACTTTGTCAACAAAGGTCCGTCTAATCAAGGCTATGGTTTTTCCAGTAGTCATGTATGGATGTGAGAGTTGGACTGTGAAGAAAGCTGAGTGCCAAAGATTGATGCTTTTGAACTGTGGTGTTGGAGAAGATTCTTGAGAGTCCCTTGGACTGCAAAGAAATTCAACCAGTTCATCCTAAAGGAAATCAGTCCTGGGTGTTCATTGGAAGGACTGATGTTGAAGTTGAAACTGCAATACTTTGGCCACCTGATGTGAAGAACTGACTCATTTGAAAAGACCCTGATGTTGGGAAAGATTGAGGGCAGAAGGACAAGGGGATGACAGAGGATGAGATGGTTGGATGGCATCACCGACTCAATGGACATGAGTTTGGGTAAACTCTGGGAGTTGGTGATGGACAGGGAGCCCTGGCATGCTGTGGTTCATGGAGTTGCAAAGAGTCTGACACGACTGAGCGACTGAACTGAACTGAACTGATGGTGCTTAGTATTCCCTGAAGGTAACACTGTTATCTTCAGAGAAGCAAAGGAGAAAGTTTTTCCCTAGCAGGGTGACAGTGAGTAAGGTGGTAAAGATGCCAAGGCAAGGGCCTGCTAGTTCTCCAGTTGGTCCAGGTTTTGGTCTCCCCACCATTGCATCTTCTATCCAGTACATTCTCATTATTATCCCCACTTCCTGTCAGTCTTCAAAAAAACCCAAAACTTCACGTGGATATGGTATTCCAGTCTTCACACAAATAAAGTGAAAGTGAAGTCACTCACTCACGTCCGACCCTCCAGGACCCCATGGACTGCAGTCTACCAGGCTCCTCCGTCCATGGGATTTTCCAGGCAAGAGTACTAGAGTGGGTTGCCATTTCCTTCTCCAGGGGATCTTCCCAACCCTGAGGTTGAACCCGGATCTCCTGCTTTGTAGACAGACACTTTACCGTCTGTGCCACCAGGGAAGTTCAGTTCAGTTCAGTTCAGTTCAGTAACTCAGTCGTGTCCGACTCTTTGCGACCCCATGAATAAATGATACCAAAAATGGAAGAAGTAAGCAATTATTTTTAGTGATCACTCAGGAAGCTTTCCTTAAAATAAAACTACCTTGATACAAAGCCACATAAGTTTTTAATCCTACTCATAAAGAAAATCTGCATTTGTTGATTTTTATATCTAGAACAAAAATTTCAGGGTTTTGACTGAAGCATTAACTTGTGCAGTAATATACTTTATAGTTTTATTTCATGGAAAGTAATTAATTCCCACAGCTTTTATTGATTCTGTGCATAAAGCTTTTTATGTTTCTAATTAAGAGTTGCAGAAATAACATCTTTCTTGACTCTTTACTGCCAAAGTCATTGGAAATTATACCTCATAAGCAATCTTTCAGAAGAACTAGTCAATATATTTGCTTTTTAAAAGAACATGCAGCTCCAATAAAACCTCATATTTGACTTTTTATGGTTTCACTAATTTCCCATCAGTGATGTGATCTACTGATTTTTTCATTATAAATATTTGTGGTTATCATACAGTAAAAATTATTTTTAAAATAATGATATTTTGTTACATAAATATGGTATTTTTTTAGAATCTAGAAATGCAGAAGCTGAATTTATTTTTAGCTCCATCATTATATAAGACTGATGAGAGGAGAGTGATTGAAGGATGGTTCAGTTGTGTTTTTCCTAAATTTTTTCCTCTGTCTTGTTACAGTGACTGTTATCACAAAAAGAGTGGAAATATTGAAAGGATAGAGAAGTTACATTACTTAGAGCTAGCCATAGACACCAACTCTGGCTAGATTAAGAAGACGGTATTTATGGGAACAATACCCAATAATGATATCAGATGACAGTCTACGGGTAGTGTCTTTTGCCTCTTTGTGTCAAAGCCTGTTTCCACCATTCTGGTTGTGAAAATGCGGTGAAGTGTTCTAGAAGGCAGGACCAAATCTATATACTCCTCAGCACATCCACATCTTTGCACCCACCAGGGTACTCCCTCAGCCCATCATACAGTGCTGGGCCATTTTATAATCCTTAAAAACCAAGCGATGCTTTCTGTTACAGATTTGATATTCATGCAAAAGTGTTCTTGCTGCCTCCTTTACTCCATGTTTACTACTTATATGCTATAACCAAAGAACCTTCCTTTTATAATAATCTAAACATTCTTGCTAGGATAATAGTCAAAGCTTTTAGTAAAATTGTTATATAGGTAGCATATCACCTAAAAGTCATACTGCATGGCAGTTTTATGTGCATTTGCACAGATATATTACTATGGAGATTTTTAGTGCTGTGGCAATAAATAATATTGTATTTCAAAGCCGTCTGCTTTTGTCCAGTAATCTACATTCATAAATGATAAGTTCTCAACCCAGAAAGCATAAAAGTGACTAACATGGAACTTACTCTGTGCCAGACACTATTCTACATACATTACTTAATTGGATCATTGAATCTCTTGAGCAGTCCCAAGAAGTAGATGCTATTATCATCCCTGTTGTACAAAGCAGGAAACTGAGGCCTGGAGGGTTTCATAACCGGAACTTGTTCAGGGTCAGGAGCCAGTAAGCGGCAGGGCCAGAATTTGGAACTATGAAATCTGCCTCCTGGGTCTATATAACTGTGTTGGCTCTAAACTTAAAGCAGAAGTATGTCTTGTAGAGAATGGGTAAATGAATTTAACTTTGTTGTTGTTGTTAATTCACTAAGTTGTGTCTGACTCCTTGTGACCCCATGGACTGTAGCCCACCAGTCTCCTCTGTCCATGGGATTTCCTAAGAAGGATTCTGGAATGGGTTGCCATTTCCTCCTCCAGGAGATCTTCCCAAATCAGTGAATGAACCTATGTCTCCTCCTCAGAAGGTGGATTCTTTACCACTGAGCCACCTGGGAAGCCCAAATTTAACTTTAGGAGAATTTCAATGTGTTCATGTAAAAATTATTATAAAATTTTGGTTTGATTGTTGTAAAAAGGATTCTACAATATGTACTTGAACTTGTAAAAAATGTACATAATGTATATATATTCATTGTAACAAGTCAATGCTACAGAAGTATATAAAGGAAAAACTAATCATCGCCCAACAGCCCTCATTCCAACCCTAATCCTCTGAGATAACCAATGTTAACATCGTGCAAAGTCCACTTCCACATCATTCACTGTTTGTACAAATATATACACATATATGGCTTTCCTCCTTGCCACTTCTTTCCTGTTTCTTCTTTTCACAAAATGAGATTGTCCCCTTTGGTGGGGCGCATTTCACTTTGGTAGTGTATCAGTTGCTCTGTGGAAATTCCCTCCTCTGATACCTGTGTTGGGCAGAAGGGCCTCTGGGGAGAAATGAGTCCTGCCCACCCAGCAGCCTGAGTCTGCGAGTGGAAATGGGACAGGGCTGAGCTAATCCTTGAAGGGATTTCATTTAGGTCATACCTGAATGGTCTAGTGATTTTCACCACTTTCTTCAATTTAAGTCTGAATTTGGCAATAAGGAGTTCATGATCTGAGCCACAGTCAGCTCCTGGTCTCATTTTTGCTGACTATATAGAGCTTCTCCATCTTTGGCTGCAAATAATATAATCAATCTGATTTTGGTGTTGGCCATCTGGTGACGTCCATATGTAGAGTCTTCTCTTGTGTTGTTGGAAGAGGGTGTTTGCTATGACCAGTGCGTTCTCTTGGCAAAACTCTATTAGCCTTTGCCCTGCTTCATTCTGTACTCCAAGGCCAAATTTGCCTGTTATTCCAGGTGTTTCTTGACTTCCTACTTTTGCTTCTTATTTAACTTATACGCAGAATACATCAAGAGAAATGCTGGGCTGGAAGAAGCACAAGCTGGAATCAACATTGCCGGGCTGCTACAGCTAAGTCGCTTCAGTTGTGTTTGACTCTGTGTGACCACATAGACGGCAGCCCACCGGGCTCACCTATCCCTGGGATTCTCCAGGCAAGAACACTGGAGTGGGTTGCCATTTCCTTCTCCAATACATGAAAGTGAAAAGTGAAAGTGAAGTCGCTCAGTCATGTCCGACTCTTAGTGACCCCATGGACAGGCTCCTCTGTCCATGGGACTTTTCAGGCAAGAGTACTGGAATGGGGTGCCATTGCCTTCTCCGAGATTGCCAGGAGAAATATTAATAACCTCAGATATGCAGATGACACCACCCTTATGGAAGAAAGTGAAGAAGAAGTAAAGAGCCTCTTGATGAAAGTGAAAGGGGAGAGTGAAAATATTGGCTTAAAGCTCAACATCCAGAAAACTAAGATCATGGCATCTGGTCCCATCTCTTCATGGCAAATAGATGGGGAAACAGTGGAAACAGTGGCTGACTTTATTTTTCTGGGTTCCAAAATCACTGCAGATGGTGATTGCAGCCATGAAGTTAAAAGATGCTTACTCCTTGGAAGGAAAGTTATGGCCAACCTAGCAGTATATTAAAAAGCAGAGACATTACTTTGTCAACAAAGGTCCATCTAATCAAGGCTATGGTTTTTCCAGTAGTCATGTATAGATGTGAGAGTTGAACTATAAAGAAAGCTGAGTGCCAAAGAATTGATGCTTTTGAACTGTGGTGTTGGAGAAGATTCTTGAGAGTCCGTTGGACTGCAAAGAGATTCAACCAGTCCATCCTAAAGGAAATTAGTCCTGGGTGTTCATTGGAAGGACTGATGTTGAAGCTGAAATTGCAATACTTTGGCCACCTGATGTGAAGAGCTGACTCACTTGAAAAGACCCTGATGCCGGGTAAGATTGAGGGCAGGAGGACAAGGGGACCACAGAGGATGAGCTGGTTGGATGGTATCACTGAGTCAATGGACATGAGTTTTGGTAAACTCCAATTCCATGGACATGAGTTTGGGAGTTGGTGATGGACAGGGAGGCCTGGCATACTGCAGTTCACACGCCCGAGCGACTGAACTGAACTGAACTGAATCCTTGAAGAAGGAAATGGCAACCCACTGCAGTATTCTTGCCTGGAGAATCCCATGGACAGGGGAACCTGCTGGGTGAGTCCACGGGGTGACCAAGAGTCGGACACAACTGAGCAACTATCACTCACACTTACTTGAGCTAATCCTGTGACACTGCAGAAGGGGCACTGTAACTGCACATACAAGGGCCATCACTACGGCACTGTGTAACTGAAACCTCTGGAGTGGTCCCTTTGGTAATTCTGTTTCCCCTGTAAACAGGAAAATCCATAAACAAAAGGCACTTGTTTATTTGTCCAGGAGGAAGAGGGGATTGAGGAGTTTCACTTTCTGATGCCAATGGATAGAACGGATTGGTTGGCACTGGCTGGCACTCCTATCCTCAGCAGGGCCCAAAGGGAACCTGGGACAGACCAGTGGCAGCCAAGGAGGCAGAGAGTAATCTGCAGAAAGCTCATGGGCAGGACTGGTGACATGGTTTGTGGGGCCCAGCTTGAAATGAAAATGCAGGGCCCCTTGCTAAAGAATCAAAATAATTCAAGACAGCAGAGCATTAAATGAAGTGCCAGCCCTTCTGAGCACAGGTCCCTGTACGGCTGGGCAGGCTCCACATCCACGAAGCCAGCCCTGTTTATGGTGTCCAATAGTGGGAGGAAGGAGACTTGCAACAGCTTGCCTTTTGGTCACATGATAATTCTTACTTTCATTTTCACTAAAGATTATTAGGGAAAGATTGAAAGTGGGAGGAGAAGGGGATGACAGAGGATGAGATGACTGGATGGTATCACCAACTCGGTAGATGTGAGTTTGAGTAAGCTCTGGGAGTTGGTGATGGACAGGGAAGCCTAGAATCCATGGGGTTGCAAAGAGTCAGACACGACTGAGAGACTGAATTGACTGAAAGATTATTATCAATCTTTTTTCTTGCTTTAAAAATTCTCATTCTAAGACACTTAAGAGAAAAATGTGAAATTTTTATCATAAGGGTAATTTACATGCGTGGAGGAAGAGCTCCTCTGAAAGCATTATTTCTTCTTTATCATCAGAGGGTGGAAGGGACTGACTCTGTGAATAGCCTAAGACATCAGAAAGGAGATCATGCCATTGCCTTGAGTCCATTGGAATCCTAAGACCTCCACGATTAGGGAACCGCCTTGGTTCCCATTATAAAATATTTGTGTCCAGGTTTTCATGAACTTTCAACTCCCTTGGGTAAATCCAAGGAGCGGGATTGCTATAGGTTATGGCACAAGTATGTTTAGTTTTGCAAGAAACTGCCAAACTGTCTTCCAAAGTAGCATACCATTTTTGCATTCCTGCCAGCAATGAAGGAGAGTTCTTGCTCCCTGCTACCTGTTAGCATTTAGTGTTGTCGGTATTTTGGATTTTGGCTATTGTAATAAATGTGTAGTGGTACCTCAATGTTGTTTTAATTTGCACTTCCTTAATGACATATGATGTGGAATATCTTTCCCTGTGCTTATGTGTCCTCTATATAAAATTCTTTGGCCCATTTCTTAATCATGTGCTGCTCACCAAATTTTTACAAACTAAACAAACACACTGGGTAATTAATCAAGAAACAGAACACTTTGTATCAGTTAAATTTTTTAACATAACCATTATACCATTACTTTATTATACCTAAAATTAAACAATAATGTTAAATATTCAGTGTTATAATTTCCAGATGTCTCATAAATGTCATAATTACTTTTTACAGTTTATTTTCTTGAATCTGAATCCAAGTGGGTCCACATACCACAACGATCAGTTAACCTCTTTTAGTATTTAGGTTCCCTTCTCATCTCTCATTTGTTCTCCCTTGGAATTTATTTTTTGTTTATATTCTTATTGAGGTGTAATTGTCATACAGCATTATATATTAGTTTCATGTGCATAATACAACAATTCTATATTTGTATATATTGCAAAATGGTCACCACAGTAAATTCATTTAACATCTATCATCGTAAATAGTTACAGAATTTTTCTCTTGTGATCAGATCTTTTAAAATTTATCAGGAACTTCCAAATTTGCAATATAGTATTATCAACTATACATTATATCTGCATAACTTATTTTACAGTTGGGAGTTTGTACCCTTGACCCTCTTTCCCGTTTCACCTGCCCCTGTAGCCCCCACCTCTGGCAGTCCCAATCTATTCTCTGTGTTTAGGAGCTTTTTTGTTTGTTTTGTTTTGGATTCCATGTAAAAGTGAGATCATATGATATTTGTCCTTTCCTCTCAAGGTCTATCTGTGTTGCTGCAAATGACAAGGTTTCATTATTTTTATGGCTGAATAATATCTCATAGTACATATATGAACCAGGTAATATTTATCCATTCATCTATTGATGGAAGCTGAAGTTGCTTCTTGGAGAAGGAAATGGCAACCCACTCCAGTATCCTTGCCTGGAAAATCTCATGGACAGAGGATCCTGGTGGGCTGCAGTCCATGGGTTCGCAGAGTCGGGCGCGACTGAGCGACTAACACACTTGAAGTTGCTTCTATATCTTGGCTATTGTAAATAATGCTGCAATGAACATAGGGGTGTATATATCTTCTCAAGTTCGTGTTTTTGTTTCTTTGGATAAATACGCAGAAATGAAATTGCTGGATCATATGGAAGTTCTATTTTAATTTTTAAAGGAAGCGCCATACTTTTTTCCATAACAGCTTTACCAATTTACATTAACACCAGTGGTGCAAAAGGATACCCTATCTCCACATCCTTGCCAACATGTTATTTATATCCATTCTGACAAGTGTGAGATGTTATCTCATGGTGTTTCTGATTTGTAGGTCCTTAATGATTAGGGACAGAGAAGGCAATGGCAACCCACTCCAGTACTCTTGCCTGGAGAATCCCAGAGACGGGGGAGCCTGGTGGGCTGCCGTCTATGGAGTTGCACAGAGTTGGACACGACTGAAGCGACTTAGCAGTAGTAGCAATGATTAGGGATGTCGAGCGTCTTTTCATGTACCTATTGCCCATATATATGTCTTCTTTGGAAAAATGCCTATTCATTTCACCTGCATATTTTATAATCAGGTTTTTTTTTCTTGCTATTTAGTTGCCTGAGATCTTTATATATTTTGGATATTACTCCCTTATCAGATATATGACTTGCAAATATTTTCTCTCTTTCTGTAGACTGCTTTTTTCATTTTGTTAATGGTTTCCTTTACTGTGCAGAAGCTTTTTGGTTTGTTGTAGTCCCATTTGTTTGTTTTTGTTTTTGTTTCCTTTGGTTTTGGTGTTAACCCTTGGAATTTAAGAAACCACGTTATGTCCCTCCATATTTCTTGTAAACTGGTACTTGCATCTAGAGACTTGATCAGATTCAGGTTGGGTTATTCAGCAATATTACTGAATAGGTACAGTTAACATTCTTCAGTCAAGGAGCATCTAATGTTCAGTTGTCTTTCTAGGTGATGTTAGCAGGTATTTGTTCAGTGTCTAATTCTATGATTTTCACTTTGATTTCAAAATATGATGTTATTCTAGTTCTATCATTCCTTCTTCATTTATTAGCTGGACTACTTCTGTTCACAGAAAACTATTTGATTATCCACTGCTATAGTTTATACACGACGGGCAGGTTAAATGACGGATTCTTCCTCTTTATTTGCCAGATTCCAAAATAATGAGTTGGTTCATTAGCAACCTCCAGCAGTGACAAAGTGTTTTTATTTTAAAAATATATTGTGAATGCATGAATTTAAACATATTTTATGTTACAATTCATTACTGATCTGCTCAACAATAGAGGTTCATTAAGTAAATTATGGTATAGCTACACAGGAAATAGTAGTATATGGTCACTAAAGTAATGATATAAGTGTGTATGTATTCACCTGAAAGTTTTTCATGATACTTTATTTAAAAATCTTTTTAACATTAAATACACAATCATGGTACCAAAGGGAATGTAGTGATATATTTTTCTTCCACAACTGTTTGCAAGCTACTCAGACTCCTTCCTGCTGCTGCTACTGCTAAGTTGCTTCAGTCATGTCCGACTCTGTGCGACCCCAGAGACAGCAGCCCAACAGGCTCCTCTGTCCCTGGGATTCTCCAGGCAAGAACACTGGAGTGGGTTGCCATTTCCTTCTCCGAAACTCCTTCCTAGAAGTGCTTTAAGTTTGTGTATTCTTGTACATATCTTCCTCAACTTCCAGTGGGGTTTCAGTCTGATAAACCCATTGTAAGTTGAAAATATCATTAAGTCAAAAATGCATTTAATATCCCTAACCTGGAGAAGACTTTTGAGAGTCCCTTGGACTGTGAGGAGATCCAACCAGTTTATCCTAAAGGAGATCAGTCCTGAAAATTCACTGGAAAGACTGATGCTAAAGCTGAAACTCCAATACTTTGGCCATCTGATGTGAAGAACTGACTCATTTGAAAAGACTCTGATGCTGGGAAAGATTGAAGGTGGGAGGAGAAGGGGACGACAGAGGATGAGATGGTTGGATGGCATCACCGACTCAATGGACATGAATTTGGGTAAACTCCAGGAGTTGGTGATGGAGAGGGAGGCCTGGTGTGCTGCAGTCCATGGGGTCGCAAAGAATCGGACACAACTGAGCGACTGAACTGAACTGAACTGAACCTTTTGAACATCACAGCTTAGCTTACTTTAAATGTGCTCAGGACACTTACATTAGCCTACAGTTGGGCAAAATAAATCTAACACAAGGCCTACTTTATAATCGAGTGTTGAATATCACCTGTAGTTTATTGACTACTGTACTGAAAGTGAAAAAAAGAATGGTCATATAGGTCTAGAATGATTGTAAGTATATAGGTTATTTATCCTCGTGATCATATGACTGTGGCCTGCTTCCTCTGCCCAGCACCACGAGAGTACCATACCCACATCACTGGATTCAAACTCAACATCATAAGTTGAACCATAGGTTGGGGATGATCTGTGTATTTTGCTGAATGTTTTAGAGCTGATAGTTCAGCCGTTGTGCGATGCTGTGGTTGTATCAGTTGAAATAATGAAATACTTCTATAAGGTTGTCATATGGTCACATTCCTGGCACCTTGCCTACTCTCCTTCCCCCTTGGGTACTCCAGCCCCTCCCTGTCACCCTGCAGACTTTACCCACTGTCCTCAACTAGAGGGTGAATGTCTGGCACAGCAGAGAGTATTCAGCATCTTGCTCAAGTTACAGCCTGTATCTGTCTGACTGGTCCTTGCCTGTCCTGTATAGTTGCATATATTTTAAATATTATCCCTGGAGATTTCTGTATAAACAAATATCTGATGTTTTCAAGGAGAGATGGCAGATTATAAAACAGTATTAATGTATGCCTGATATATTAAATCTACATTAAAATACATATGAAATTATATTTTATAACATATATTTATTTTATAGTATAATTATATTTTATAACATACACAAAATATATGTTATGTTATTAAAATATAGCATAAAATTATATTTTATAACATATATATGAATAGAATGTATTAAAGGCATTAAAAGTAACTTCATCTGGTGGCATGATTATGATTGATTTCTTTTTCATTTTAATCTTTACTACATTTTCAGATTTCTTTACAGTTAACTCATTATTTACACATCAGAAAAATATTTTGGGAGGCTCCAAAGTCACTGCAGATGGTGACTGAAGCCATGAGATTAAAAGATGCTTGCTACTTGGAAGAAAACCTAGACAGCGTATTAAAATGCAGAGACATTACTTTGCCAACAAAGGTTCATCTAGTCAAAGCTATGGTTTTTCCAGTAGTCATGTGTGGATGTGAGAGTTGGACTATAAAGAAAGCTGAGTGCAGAAGAATCGATGTGTTTGAACTGTGGTGTTGGAGAAGACTCTTGAGCATCCCCTGGACTCTCAACCAATCCATCCTAAAGGAAATCAGTCCTGAATATTCATTGGAAGGCCTGATGTTGAAGCTGAAACTCCAGTACTTTGGCTGCCTGATGCGAAGAGCTGACTCGTTGGAAAAGACCCTGATATTGGAAAAGATTGAGGGTAGGAGGAGAAGGGGACGACAGAGGATGAGATGGGTGGATGGCATCACCAACTCAATGAACCTGAGTTTGAGTAAACTCTGGATGTTGGTGATGTACCGAGAGGCCTGGCGTGCCTCAGCCCATAGGGTCACAAAGAGTCGGACACAACTGAGCTACTGAACTGAAAACTGGTTTTATTTCAGTAAAACTAGTTTTTTTTTTTTTTTAAGAAATGGCAACATTTTTTCAACAGCTCCATCTGCTGGCTGCTGAAGGAAGTTAATTTTCAAATATTAACTATATTTGTTTCTACTATAACAGGACAAGAAACAGAATTCCTGTATTGGAACAAGGTATGCTTTTTATAGATTTGTGAAGAGAACTATCAGGAGTCAAGTGAATTTAGCTGGAATGAAAAGTGATACAAACTTGGTTGGATGTAGATTGGGCTATTACCCCATGCACAAAAATCGACTGCCTAGAATAGAAACGTAACAGGGTTTCGTGTTTTGGGCTATTTCACACTGGCGTGTTGATTTTGTTGATTATGTAAAATAAAAACATAGATTGGTGGTTGAGTATTGATATATATGAAGCATAGGAATTAATATACTTTTGCACTCATATTCAGAGCTTCAGTCTAAACTCTCCTGTGTCATGCTCATTATTTTCAAGTGAAATTGCTCTTAATTCCATATCTTGAATCTGCCTGCAATACCGGAGACCTGGGTTCCATCCCTCGGTTAGGAAGATCCTTGGAGGAGGGCATAGCAACCCAGTCTAGTATGCTTGCCTGGAGAATCCACGTGGACAGAAGAGCCTGGTGGGCTACAGTCCATGGGGTCGCAAAGAGCTGGACACGACTGAGCAACTAAGCACGGCCATACCTCTTTATTTAATTTCCTGCGGTTGAATTGATGATAAATGCTTTCCAAAACAAAGTTCCTCTTTATATGGTTACAGGAGGTATTATATTTTGCTTAAAAATCTCTCAATCATCTAGCTTTGGAACTCTTGAAAAGTAAAATCTATCATGCTGAGTGAAATCATTCATGAAACGATAGGTACTGTATAATTTCACTTACATGAGGTATCTAAAGTAGTCAAATTCATAGAAACAAGATAGAATGGGAGTTAAGGGGGAAAAGGGAGTCGTTGCTTAATGGGTATAGGGTCTCAATTCTGCAAGATGAAAAAGTTCTGGAGAGCTGTTTCACAAACAATGTAAATATGCTTAACACTACTGAACTGGGCACCTTAAAATGTTAGAACGGTAAATTTTATAATTTCTTTAATCACAATAAGTGAGTAAAGTCTAAATATATATATATTGAATATGTAATATATATATATACTGTATATATATATATATATATAACAAATTTGAGAGAAAATATTGAAGTAATCATACTCTACACTTAAGGATCCATTTTTCTTGTCCTCTCAAAAGTCTATTAATATTTCCACATGTTTATATTTGTTTGTGACTTACATGGGACTTAATTTAAAAAGAAATTACATGTTTGTAACATGAAATGAAATTTTTTAATTACTTGTCTGTGTGTGTTAGTCATTCATTTCTGTCTAACTCTTTGCAATCCCATGGACTGTAACCCACCAGGCTCTTCTGTCCATGGAATCCTTCAGGCAAGGATACTGGAGTGGGTAGCCATTCTGTTCTTCAGGGGAACTTTCTGACCCAGGGATTCAACCTGAGTGTCCTGCATTGCAGGCAGATTCTTTACCATCCGAGCCACCAGGGAACCCCTTTAAATTACGTGCTTTCTAAATTAATTGGAAGATGATGAGATTCACTAAAAAAATTTCCCCTGACAATGGATTCCCTGGACAAATCATTTAGCTATCTGAATCTCAGTTTCTTTATGTAAAATAAATTGAAAGAGGTGATCATTTTGCTCTATGAACCCTAAACTTCTCAAAATCTTTTCATGGCATCTTTCTGACACCCTTTCCTAACCAGTTCTAACACCATTATATATGTGTATATGTATATACATATACATATATATATATAAACAAACTGAAAATAAAATTTGAAAAGCAACCATCAAGTAAATAAAGGACTATTAAGTACATTTTTTTAAATAAGAAATCACACCTCCCCTGGAGAAGGAAATGGCAACCCACTCCAGTATTCTTGCTTGGGAAATCTCATGAACAGAGGAGCCTGGGCAGACTATGGTTCATGGGGTCACAAAGAGTCAGACATGACTGAGCACGCCAAAAAAAAAGGGGGGGGCCGTAATTGTATGCTTCCATTCATGCAAAATGTTTAGAGTAGGGAAATCTATAGAAACAGAACATAGATAAGTGATTGCTTAGTGTCGGGATAGTTAAAGAGTATAACATTTCTTTTTGAGATAATGAAAATGTTCTAAAATTGACTATAGTGATAGTAGCACTTATCTGTGAGTATACCAAAAGCCACTGAATTGTATACTTTAAAAGATGAGCTTTATGGTACATAAATCATATCTAAATAAAGGTGTTTAAAAAATTAAAAAAAAAGAGAAATCACGCCTCATTTGATTCTATATAAAGGAAGTCTCCCCTCTGCAAGGGATAGATGTGATATGAACTTAGAACAGACTTTTAAAATATGCATATACAAAGAGTTCTCATGCCACAGAGAAAAACAAAAGGACTTACCCGGAGGTCCAATGGTTAAGACTTTGCACTTCCAATGCAGGGGGCATGGGTTCCATCCTTGGTCAGGGAACTAAGACCCCTCTTGCTGTGCAACATGGCCAAAAAAAACCACAAACGCACATACATATAGAATCCATATCCCATTTGGGGAGAGGACTGAACTCTTTCAAAAAGGATAGAGAGTGTTTCATTTTCTGCCCTTTTTGAAAATCATGAGGCAAACATTTTCTAGTTGTAAATAACATAGGCAGTAAGACTGTGGAGAGAAAAAGAAAATTAAAATGAAGGGTAAATCTATAGGCAAAGGAAGTCATGGGCCAAAGCAGCATGGTTGTGGGAAGCAGAGAAGTTCAGAGTAATGAGAAGTAAAGTGGCTAAGTTGAGTAAGCGAGTCTGGTTGAATAAATAGAGGTAGCGCCCTCACACCCTCATAGCCACCTAGTCAACAAGTAGCAGGAGCGTCCCTGAATGCCAGACACTTAATTAAAAGTCAAAATATAAATAGGCATTTAGCGAGAGAGTGCTCATTTTTATTCCATTCAGTCATCTGGCCAGATTGTTCTATTACTAATGATTTCAAACACCATATAAAGAAATTTTATTCTAAATGAGATGTGTTTAAGGGAGCTCATGTTATTACTATTAGTATGCTTCTAGTATTAAATTTAACTGCTTGCTGAGAATTATCACTAATTCTAGTGGCTAATCATAATGCTCTTTAAATAAATTCTCATTTGCTTTCTTAAATATCTAAGCCAATGGTATACTTGGTATAAACAGGAAATTTAGAGTAAGTCATTGTTTGATATAAAAACATGAGCATAAGATAATATATATACATAATACTAGATGAATATATACTATTATTCATAACTACTTGATTTTAGTCATTTTGAATACAATTGTGTGTTGGTGTATTCCTCTTTGGTTTAATCGCATATAGGATTGTGCTTCTTGAACCTGGGTGAATCTTTCCTGTCATAGGTCAGGGAATTTTTCAGTTATTATTCTTCAAATATGTTCTCAGACCTTTTCTCTTTCTCTTTTCCCTCAGGGACCCATATCATGTGAGTATTAGTGCTCTTGATGTTGTCCCAGAGGTCTCAAATTATCCTTGTTTCTTTTTAAGTATTTTAAATACATGCACTTCAACTGGTACTGGCATAATTCTTAACAGAGTCCAACAGTTGCAAAAAATACACTGTGAAACAATGTTGAATATTTATTACAAGTTGTTAAAAAATAGCATTTTGATTCCAGAGTCTACAGGCTGTACTTCACCATAGGAAGCCACTAGCCACATGTACTTTTTTTTTTTAAAGATTTATTTATTTATTTTATTTCGTTTTTTGGCTGTGGTAGGTCTTCCTTATTGCATGCTGGTTTTCTCCAGTGGTGGCAAGGGGTGAGGGGGTGTGTGGCATGCGGGATCTTCCCACAGCAGGGATGGAACCCGTGTCTCATGTGTTGCAAGGCAGATTCTTAACCACTGGATCACCAGGAAAACCCACCACATGTACTTATTGAGCACTTGAAACATAGCTAGTGCAAACTGAAATGTGCTTTTAGTGTAAAATTCACAAGATGAACAAAAGAATGTAAATTATCTGTGATTATATATTAATAACAAAACTATATTGATTACATATGCAAATGACAATGTTTTGGATATACTGTTACATAAAATGTTATTAAAATTAACTTCACTGGTTTCTCTTCACTTTAAAATGGAAAGATTTCATGTTACATACATGGTTCATATATTTCTTTTGGACAGTGTGGATTTACAGTGTAAATAAGTGTATTTCCTCTCATTAACCAGGATCAGGCCCATTGACTTCACACACTGCTGAGTGCTAACCTTGAATAAGAGTGAACAGTTTTTGCTTTGACTGTTCTGCCCAGTGCATTCAGGAATTCTCAGTCAGCAGTTCAGAACATCAATTATAATGGTGACCTATGCTACTTAACTCCAAGGAAATCTGGAAGACTCTACAAGTCTGTAGATAACACATATATACACATATTCCCAAAGATCCCAGAGATTTCTTCAGAATAAAAGAAGTTAAGACTTTCAGTATAGTGTCTGTATAGGAGATCAGGAGTACCACTGGTTACTAGTTAGGTAAGAAGATGCTTCAAGACTTAACCGAATGAGTTTAACAAGATGAGACCTCTAAGAGTATTTAAAAAGAAAGTCAGCAAGAAACTGCCTTGGCTTGCGTTTGCTGGCTTTGGCATCGAGTTGTATTGTAGGCAAAGTCATTTTGGAACCCTTACCCTTATTTCCCTTTGTGGCATCCTTTCCCTTCTAGCTCTTCTTCCTATGTGGAAATCACACTACCTTTCTCTTCCTTGTCTCTTTTATCTGCCAATCTCTACGGAAAGGAAAATAATCTTTTAGTGGAATGTTAGTGGAAAGCTGATAGAAGCATGGGCCGACAGGTGCCGCTTTCAATTATATTGCTCCTGATGAGTTACAACTCGGTTATTTTTTGGACTTTTTATTATTTTTATTAGATCAGCTGTAAGTGTACAGCAAATTGAGAGGAAGATACAGAGATTTCCCATTTATACCCTGCTGCCATATTTGGTTGATTTCTTTTTAAAGTCCTTAACACAGAAATTTATTTTTCTTTTAACACCAACTTTTCAAATTTTCCCAGAGTGTTGCTTTAAGTGAAGGTTTATATTACTAATTTCTTTAAATCTATTGACTGTTGCATAAAACAGTTTCGTTAGCAACTAAGCTTCTTTGAGGCCTTTAAAGTTATTTTTTCCTGTCTCCATCCTAATAGTAATCGCCAGATCAACTTTAATATGCCACCTTAGAGTTGAAGGCGGGAGGAACGGCACCTTCTGGAGGTGAAGGGGGTTAGAAACCCACCTTCTGGAAGGCGTCCGGTGATCTTCAGATTATTTCTCCAATAACGACAATTGTCATAGGACGAATGAATGGAATGCTTTGTTACAGATATAATTACTATGTTCCTCCCTTCTCCCGCTTCCTAAACAATACCTGAAAATGGGAAAGCTGTGGGGTTAATTAAAGACATAACATACATAGTGGAGAAAAAAGCAATTTTATGACATTTTGAGATGACTACGTCATCTCAAAAGTAAAGGAGCAAAGTAGTTAACACCAATTTTATTTACTTAGCACAACATTCTTACTGAATTTCACTGTTTTGAAAAATTTCCAACTTTTATCCATAAAGCTAGAAATAAATAACAATTTGTGTGGTTTTCGGGAAAAGTCAAGAAAGCTTTAAGAGGCAGAGAAAGCATTGACAGCTGCGGGTCTTGCAGCGGCGGCGTGCCCGTGTGGCTGCGTGCGCGCGCGACGGGCGGGGCGGGGCGGAGCGGCGGCGGGGACGCGCTCCGGGCGGGGCGGGGCGGAGGGAAGGCGGGCGGGCCGGCGGGGGTGCGCGCGGGCGCTCGCGGGGCGGTCCGGTCGGTAGGGGGCGCTGCGCACCAACGCGGCGCTCTGCCTGCCCCCGGGTGCTGTCCGCGGCGGTTCGATTGGAGCAGCCGCCGAAGAGCGCTTGGCGCCATTTTGAAGCGGAGAGGAGGAGGAACGGCCGGGCTGGCTGCGGAAGGGGAGGGGGGGAGGAGGCGATTGGATGCGGCGGCGGCGGCGGCGGATCCCGGAGAGCGGCGGAGTGAGAGGAGTAGCGAGTCGGGAACCCGGAGGTAGGAAACAATTCAGTTAACGGGAAGAGAAAACGTCTCTCCTCTCCGGTCGCCGCGCTCCATTTTTTTCAGCGCCCTCCGCCGCGGCTGTGTCTTGGCGGGGCTCAAAGCGGCGCCCGCCTGGCAGCCGCGACTCGCCTCCCGGCATCGGGGGCTGCAGCCGCCGGCTACTCGGCGGCGGCGGCGCCGGGAGGAGCGGGGCACGGGCCGGGGGCGTGGGCCGGGGCTGCGCGGTGGGGGTGGGGAGGGCCCCGGGGCGGGCGCGCTCCCTCCACGCCGCGGGCTCCAGCCGCCGCCGACTGGAAATTAAACTTGCCGCCCTGGCCGGGCCGGGGCGCCCGCGGCGGCGAGGGCGGCGGGGCGGCGGGGCGGTGACCTTGCGCGCGGCCGGGGGTCCGTGCCGGCCGCCCGCGCCCCGCCGCCTCCCCTCCCCTCCCCCCCGCGCCCGGCCGGCCGGCCGACGGGGCCGGCGGCTGTTTCCCGGGCGGCAGGCGGGCGGCGCGGCGCTCCTGTTGAATCCTCCTCGGGCGGGCGGGTTTTTCATCCCCCCCTTTCCGGGCGAGGGGCGGGGAGCGCGGGTCCCGAGTGGACCCCGAGCGCTGTGCGGGCCTCGGCGCCCTCGACCCAGCCGCCGGGTCCCCAGCGCCGCGTAGCTCCTCTGCTCCGGGCGGCGACCGCGGGCCGACCGAGTGACATTTTCGTACAGTTACTTACCGGCGTCCGGCGATATAAAGCGCGCTCGCCGCGCCTCCCGCAGCTGGTGCAGGGGGCACCCGAGGACCCGGTTTGAGAAGGAGTCCTTCCCCGGGGGTAGGTTTCCTTTAGGAAGCCTCCGAGTTGGAACGACTCGTGCAAGCCGTGTGCGGCTGTACAGTTGACGTTCGTGCAGTCTCTAGTCTGGGTGACAACCTGAAAAGTTTCTGATCGGGAGAAGGATCTGGTATGTGGTTCTTTAGCTGTTGGCTGCCTTTTGGTTGTATGCGTTAAAACTGTGCTCAGCAGCGGTCCAGTTATTCGAGGCAAATCAATCTGAACCCTGAATCCCGGCACCTCCTTGTTTTAAGAGTTACCTCTTCCCGCGTTCCGTTTGTGCCCGGTGTAAACTCGGGGTAGGGTTTGGAAGAGCAGGTCCCTATCCAGTTAACACACGTTTTAGGCATCTTAGCCAACCCTAAAAGGGAACCCTTTATCTCGTTTTGGAGAAGGTGCCTTGGACGCTCTTCTCACACTTCTGTTATGGATGGGCAGTTCTGTCCTGAACGACCCTATAAACCCTGTTTAGTAAACCATTTTGGAAATTTTGGATGTAGCCTTCAATTTAGAAGGTGGGTCTCCGGTCTTGAGTGCTTTGGGGGTCTTCTGCTGTCTTCCTAATAACCTTTAAAAATTAAAGTGTGTTTATATATGAGACGAGCTGTAAATAAGTCATAATTATTTAAAACTTGAATGGCAGTGTAATCATTGTTCTCAACACATGTAGGTGAAGTTTCAAGATAGAGCGTTTTCCGTATTCGTATGTAGTAGTCAAAATGGTTAAAAACATAAAAATGATATTAAGTTAAAAAAAGGGGGCTAGAAAGGACGCTTATTTAGGCTGTATGTATGTCAGAGATGTTAGTTTTAGGGACAATAAAATGAGCATTCTTTTTTTTTTTTTAAATGAGCATTCTTATGGTGTATGCAGGTCAGTTTGTGAAGCAATTAATTTGGTATTGTCTGGTGATAGCAGAAAACCTAGTTAAAATTTATAGTGATTTATAGGTGAAAGTTTCAATATGGAACTTTTTATGTTGAGGTAGATTTATTCTGAAAAACTTAACTAAAAAATATCCACTTAAATTAGAGCATTATTTAAAAAAATAAATATACAAATCTATGTGGAAGAGTGCACTTTAGACATTCTTTGATTACTGAAGGTTTTTTTGCCTTTTTTGATCATTAAAAAAATTATCCTCAGGGTTTTACTTAAATGTGTATTTTAAATGACAAGGTAGTGTTTGCAGATTCCTTACCATTTGAGCCACCAGGGAAGCCCTAGTGTTTGTATTGGCCTTAATTTTTTTTTAAAGAACTTTTGTGCCCTTTCTTTCTTTTTTTTTTTTTGTTGCCCTTTCTTATTTTCTCCTTTTTTGTTGAGGTTGATTCTGTCTGTATTAACTTTATTTTTTACAGCAGCTGTCACTTTCATTCTTGTCTGGTTATGCCTTTTTTTCCCTCAAGAATTAGAGGTAATGTGATGTTGATAGTGATTCATGTCGTGGAATGTTTTTTCCTAAGGTTATTTGACAAACAATTCTACTGAGTTGGCTGTTGATTAAAAGTTTTAATTTTTAAATTTATTTTAAATTATTTTTTATCTTTAACTGTCACAGAGTTACATTTTGAGGACCAGGCTTTGTCAATAATTTGTTAAACCTAAAATAAAGTGATACTCTGTAATAGACAGGGCTTGCTCTGGTGAAGAGGGCCAAACTTTGTGCAGAGGGGAGTATTTTGGGGAGATTTTGTTCTTTCTGCTGCTGCTGCTTGAAGATTAGGATTATCCTGTGTCTTCCTCAGTGCTACTTTTTTTTTTTTTTGACCGTGGGTGCCTAGAACTAACAGGAGAACTCACGGTGATTTGACTTGGATGACAAGTACTGTGTATAATTTGTATTAAAAAAGAATAAATTTATATTTCCTTTGTTAGTGTTAGCAGGCTATAAGGAAACTTAGATGATCTCCAACTCATAATATGCATGAGAAATTAAGTTCAGATTGTATTTTGATTGATTTATCCAAAGTCACAGTCATATTCTTGTGATGGAATTGAGACAGCCCTTAGATCTCTTGGAGGCTTAGAAGCATCCACATGGTCTGTATTGTTTTATTCAGGACTTCAGCAATATTTAAAATTATTGCCAGATAGCATATTATTCTCTGTTCTCTTCTCCACTTTTCATTCATTCACCCAAGAAATAAAGTTTGGAGGTTAACCATCTGTTTGAGGGTCTGGTTTTATTAATTTGTGTCCAGGATTCAGTCCACTTAAATTGTCTCAGAAGATAACCTTTTGCATGTCTCTGTCTTCTGGATTTGCTAGATCTTTTCATTGTGTTACAGTGCCTGACAAATAAATGTCTTACAAAAGGCATTTATTTAATCTTAATTAAATTTGTAAGCCGGAATAACTTGGAAGTTAGTGTTGAACTTTATTTGTTGTAAGATGTATGTATACATGAGTGTGTATTTTTTTACTTTTAAACTCAATTTGCTACACAAGTCATTTGTCACTTCCAATTACAGTAGGTGTTTGGAGAAAATTGTATTTGGTTTGAGTATTCCTGTTTGGGAATGTTAAAAAGTCCAAAAATACTTAGTCCAAAAATAAACCCAGTAATTTTTTTGAGAATGTATTTACTTGTTAAGCTTATTTAAGAAGCTGCTAAATTGTTCAAAATTTTATCTCCTTGGAGTGTAAAGGTCAGCTCTTCCTCACACTACACTGTCATGAATCACCTGGTTTTAATCCCCAATATTTGAAAAAGTTTTTATTTTTTTTTAATTTTTTTATTTTATTTTTTTTTTTGGGTGAAAAAGGTTTTATAACCCTTACTAATTAGTTCAAATTAAGGATAAGTTTGCTTTAATTGTTTTCAATTGGTAGGGGTGATCATACTCATTAAGAAAAACATGAAGATTAAGCTCAGATTAGTTAAATTTAGTTATTTAAAAAATAAATCTTATAGCCATTACTCTGAGATATTTAAAAATATACATTATAGTTACAGTGCCCTAACCGTAGGTGGCTCAGCGGTGAAGAATCCTCCTGCCAATGCAGGAGAGGCCGGTTTGACCCCTGGATGGGAAAGATCCCTGGGAGGAGGTAATGGCAACCCACTCCAGTACTGCCTGGAAAATCCGATGGACAGAAGATCATGGCAGGCTATAGAACAAGGTTACAAAAAGTTGGACCTCACTGAGCATGTCACTAGTAAGCAATAATAATAATAAGAATAGTTGGTTTAGCAATGTAAAGTTTACAAGTCAGCTAAGAGTAGTGGAGGAAAGACTGGTAAGCAGGAAGGTAATATGAGGCATTGTTAGAGGCCCATGATCTAGAAGTACTCCACTGACTTGCCTCTCTTTGACAGAGAGTGCTCTGACCTGATTCAGTTTAATGAACAAATATTAAGCTTCATGTGTCCGTTGTACCAGGGATGATGCGACCAACAAGACTGAGACTGCTCCGTAGAGGTTTAGGGTGGTGGTTGGCCGCTTGCCCCAAGGCCGTGGGAGCTGCGGGCCTTGTAGGACCCCTGCTGTTAGTGATTCTGTGAGGGGCAGGCTCTCCTTCCTCTTCAGTGACAGCTGAAGTTGCTCTTCTTTATGTGGGGGAGCGAAGGAGGGGGCATTATAACCGCAAGCTTTGTCTCTCTAGGAGGGAATGGTTGGGGGTCCGAAAGGAGACAAGTTTGTGGTTCCCTGGGCAGGGTAGGGATTCTTTTTCTTTTTCATCTCTCAGGTTGTTGTAGAGAAGTGAGTGAAGATATTTTAAAGAAAAGTTCCAGATACGTATCCAGAATGTATTTACAAAAACATCCCAGGTAGTTGAAATTCCATCAGGCAGTTTCCGTTAGCCTTCAGATATTGGGATGGGAGTTGGGTGAGTGTGTGGAGAGTTGGTAGTGAGAGTAATTGTTAAGGTTGAGGAGGGAAGAGGTACTTTATAAAGAATCGTGTATTTTAAGTTAAAAGTTATACATGTATATGATAAAATTCTTATGGTACAGAAAGGTGAAAATAAAAGTTACTTTACAGCTTCCCCCTAAAAGGTAATCCATTGTTAGCAGTTTTCAGAAAGTTTACTTTTCAAAATATTTATACAGAAAAGTGTTATACCTTACTTGTTGTTATAAAAAACTATATTGTTTACTTTTTCCTGCAGTTTACTTTTTTCCTGTAGTTAATATCACATAGCTCTTCTCATATTGGCACATATAGATCAACATAATTTAAAAATAATTAAAGTTCTATATGCATATATATCATTATATTCTCACTTTTTTTGAGTGGTATTTAGGATGTAACTGTTTATACAAACCAACAGTATATGACTATGCCTGTTACATGTTTGCTAACATTGGGCTTTATTAAGCTTTATATTTTTTGCTGATTTAATTTGGGAGGTTTGTACCTTGTTTTTAAAAGGGCTTCCCTGATGGCTCAGTGGGTAAAGAATCCACCTCCAATGCAGGAGACAAGACACAGGAGATGTGGGTTAGATCCCTGGTTGGGGAAGATCTCCTGGTATAGGAAATGGCAATCCACTCCAGTATTCTTGCCCGAAAAATCATTAGGACAAAGGAGCCCAGTGGGCTACAGTCCAAAGGGCCGCAAAGAATTGGACACAACAGCTCTGCAAGCCTGAACCTTGTTTTGGGTTTGCATTTTTTTGATTATGAGGAGGGTACTAAAATTCGTATGCTTATTGGGCAGCAGTTACTTGCAGCACATACTTTAGATTGAGTAGGTTAATTATCTGGGTGCCCCCCTCTCCCCATAATATGGTTTGAGGGAGATGGAATTTGCCGAGAGAAATAAGATTTCAGAACCCATGGGGAATAATGCCCTGAATGTCGAGGCTACAGTGTTAGGCTCTGAACGGTAACCAAAGGTTAACATGAGGTTATCGAGAACTCTTAACTCATTCTTAACAGAACATTATGTAAAGACAGGAATGGAGATTTGAGAGTCAGGGCAAGTAAATTTTATATAGGGTCAGCTCTGTCTCCTGCTGTCTGCTTGTTCTGTCTCACCACTCACCCCTCTTGCCCCAACTGTCATTTCATTTTTTATTTATACTGTCATTTGATTTGTTCCTCTTCCCTGGTGGGGGTGGCAACCTTGACTTTGATAGTTCAGTTCCTCCAGAGATGAGGACAGTTTTTCTATAAGGGAAACTGATTTTCTTTCAAACAGTCAAAGGGAACAGTTCTCATTTCTAACATCCTTTAGATCTATTTTGTGATCTTCAGTAGTGCCTCTTTATAGTTAGTATTCTGCTAGTGTCAGGGCCTTAGTGCTGAACTGCAGAAACCTGGGATGTTGGCATGAATACCTGAGCTGTGTTCCCATTTAATCCCTACATGCTGTCCCCACCCCAGCTTTACTTTCTTTCTTTTTTTTTTTTTAAATGAAATAAGTTTTTTCTTAGACTTGGGAGGCAATTGGTTTAAAAGACTCTTGTCTGTTACCCCTACCCCTCCTCACCCTCCCCAAATGTGACATGTAGAGATGATGTTAATTACCTTGATCTTTTCACAGTGCATACATATATCAAAAGATCAAGCCATATACCTTAAGTATCTACATTTTTATATGTCAAAGATGTCTCAGTAAAGTTTAAAATAATGTTCTTATCTATCTTCAGTTATTATATACCTTATTATCCCTGGTGGCTCAGACGGTGAAGAATCTGCCTGCAGGGCAGGAGACGATGGGTTCCATTCTTGGATCAGGAAGATCCCATGGAGAAGGGAATGGCTTACCCACTCCAGTATTCTTGTTTGGAGAATTCCATGAGCAGAGGGGCCTGGTGGGTTACAGGGGTCACAAAGAGTTGAGCACAGCTGGTCAAATGGATGGCCCTTTTTCATTTGTACCCTTCGTCTAGGCTCTCAAACGGGGGTGATTTTGAACACCCTTTCCCTCCTCGGCCTCTCCCCTCAGGACCTTTGGCAATGCCTGGAGACATTTTGGTTGTCCTAACTGGAGGGTGGAAGGAGGGAGAGAGTGGTGCTACTGGTGTCTAGCGAATAGAAACAAGGGTGTTGCTAAACATCCCACAATGAGTAGGGCGGCCCTCCACAACAAAAAATGATCTGGTCATAAATGTGTCTATTGCCAAGAAACCCTGGTTTTGGCCGAACGAGTCCAGGAGACCCCCGTCCAGGAGAATCAGGCCTGCCCGCCAGCTTGATGTAGCAGTCAGGCAGTAGTCATGTTTCCTGTAGTCTTAGACTCAGAATGGAAAGTTTTGAACTAATAGCTCTTGAGTACTTTTTTCCCCCCCTCTGTCCCTTTGGTCCCTTTCTTTTCAGCTTTTTGCTTTTCATTCTCCTCTGCTTTTATGATGTTAACATAATTAGGTCAGGGCTTTGCGGTTTGGAAGGTCACTAGCAGTGAAGACTTGAACAGAAGTCGGAACATATTTAGCCATTTGACATGATGCTTGAGGAGTGAAGTCCCTTACTAAGAAGAGCTGAAGAGCGTGGCGGTTAAGCATATAGACAAGAATCTAGACTGGTTTTTATCCTGCCTCCATCACTAGCTAGCAGTGTCACTGTGGACAAGTTACCTAATCTCACCAAGCCTCAGTTTCTTAATCTGTAAAGTGGGAATAATAGCAGATCTCTCATTTTAAAAGCAGCCTTATTGAGATGTAATCCACATTCCATAGAGTTCACCTGATGAAAGTGTGCAGTTTATTTTTTCCTAATATGTTTGCAGGTGTAGCCATTGCCACGATTTGCTCTTTGTCCTTTATAAGAAAAACCCTGAATCCATTAGCAGTCAGTTCCAGTCACTGCTTATCTCATTAGTTTTTGGTATAAATCAGGCCAAATTCTTACCCTGGTGATTAATATGTAAGTATTTAATTAAACAACTATTCTAACTTGGAGCAGAGAAACTGTGGCAAGACAATTTGTATCACTTTAGAGAAGGCAAAGATGGATAATTTTTTGTTGAATGGATATTTACATGCTATCCAAAGAAGTTGTTTTCAGATATAAAGATGAAAGATTTTCCTTCATTTAAAATATCTTCATTTAAGTAGGAAGAAAAAGACATATTTTAAGATACTAGATATACCAGTTATAATTGTAAGATAATTATAAAATGAGGTAGAATAAGTGCTTTCAGGAAGGTGTAAAAATTATTGAAATTGGAAATTTGATAAAGGGAGATTAATTAGGTTAAGAGTGCAGGAACCATGAAAAACTTCTCTAAAGTAGAGACCATTCTGGCCAAGTCTTAGTTGATAAAATATGGGACTTTGGCTCTGTGAAGACCACTTGAAGAATGCTGGTTTTTGAAATATTGGTAGTATCCTCATAATTTTTTTTTTTTTTTCTTGCTGCCTCATGCTGCTGCCAAATGGTTGTCTCTGGTAGCTACACCTGCATTCTTTTTTTAAAAATTACTTGTCTATTTTTTGCTTAGACTTGAGGCTTGTGGGATCTTAGTTCCTGGACCAAGGATTGAACCTGGGCCCTCAGCAGTAAAACTACTGAGTCCTAAGCACTGGAATTCCTACTGGTAATTCCCATCCCCGCCCTTTTTTGGTATTCCTAATCTGTTGTGAATTTGGGAAATTATCTAAATACAAGAAATAAACAAGTGTTCATTGAGAGCATGGTGTCTGTGAGAGCAGGATGTGATTATGTGGCCTTATGCTGTCACTTTGAGTTAGCTGCCTTTTTAGTTTTATTCTCCAGGTTAATTGCGTTTATAGAATAAATAGTTCCTTGGTAAATTAGGCTCATATAAAATGTTCTCTTTTTTTTTCTTCCAAGGCTTCCACTAACCTTTCTTTTCAGTTTCCTGTCCTCTTTTTCTCATGTACCATCAGACACAACACCTCCAGTGCCTGTCCCAGCTGGGCTGCACTGCTCTCTCCTTTAACATCTGGTTAACACAGGATATTTTTGTTTTTTTGAAAGTTGAATGACTAGATTTGTATCAAGTCAGTAACCTGGGTGTTATCTTGATCCCTCCATCTCCCTTACTTCTCAAATCAAGTTGAGTTACCAAATCCTGTTGATTCTGATACAGTAGTTTCAAAGTCTTTTTTTTTTTTTTAACACTATATACGCAATAATACTTCAAAAGTAAAAAAGCAAAAAGTCTCTTACCCATATCCTTCCTCATCTGTATGTTTCCCAGACTCCTACAGTAGTTTACTAGTATTATTGATTTATTATATCCTTCTGAGGATTTAAAAAAATACAGCCCTGTACAAATACATTTATCCCACCCCATTCCTTCCCTTACCCCAACACATGTTTTACACTAGTGTTGGAAACTAACTGCTTTTCCTTTTATTTATTTTCTTCACTTAACAGTACACCCTGGAGATCTTCAGTATTAGTATATAAAGTGCTAGTATGTGTACTTTCTCCCTCTCCACAGCTCCAGTGTTCATATTTTGTACATATGCAGGCGTGTCTGTAGATTAAGTTCCTAGAAGTGGCATTGCTGGGTTAAAGAATAAATGAGATACAATTTTGATAGATATTGTTGCCCTTCATAGGGGTTGAAACAATAATGTATGTGTGAGAACACTTGTTTTACTATAGCAATGTCATTACAGCATGCAATCCAATTTTTTGGATTTTTGCCAGTATGATAGGTGAAAATGATACCTCAGTGTAGTTTTCATTTTTTACATTTCTTATGAGTGAAGTTGAGCATCCTTCCATTTGTTTGGGCCATTTTGATCTTCCTTTTTTTCCTCTCTGAACTGTCTTGATCTGAATCTTTAGTCATTTTCCTGTCCATTTTGGGGATTCTTCTTCTCTTCAGTCCATGTGCCTTGGTTGATTTTTTAAAATGAAACAACTTGCTTGTTGCAGTTGTCCTCGGACAGATTGCTTCCATTTTTACTCCCTTCTAGGCTTTCTCTCATTCACAATGTTAGCAAAGTGATACTTCTAATTGCACGTTTGAAAGCATCATTCCCTTGCTTAAAACTGTTGAGTGGCTCTTCACTGACTCCATAGTCCAAGGGCCTTAGCGTTAGGATGGTACCTCATAGGTTCTCCAAACTCCCAGAACACTGAATTGCTCCTTGCTCCTTGTTGAGTTAGACCCTTTGTTTGTGTCTTTGCATGGGGTATTTCTCTGTTTATAATGGTCTGTTCCTGCTTGTCTACATGTCCATTTTCATTCTTCACCTAATGAAGGGCTTTTCTGTTGCCTGACTGTTCTTCTCTCAAGTCCCTATGTATACCTTATAATGGAAACCCTCACATTGTGTATTGGCATTAAGTGTGTATTTCTTTGCCCTAGATTGTTAACCTCTCGAGGGCATGAACTTACGGACTTAGGAACCTAGCATAGTGTTTGGCACATAGACAATGAGAAATAATTACCGAGTACCCATTGATATATGTATATATACACTATGTGTAGACAACCTGGGACAAAGAAAAAAAAGGAAAATTAATACTATGAATTCATTTATTTAAAAATTTAATATTTACATTGAGATATTTATTAAATAAAATAAAATGTACAGACCTTAGATGTTTTAGGTGTGACTTTTAGGTGTGACAGTTATACTCATGTAACTGATAACCAAAGGATGATAAAGGATTCTCATCACCCCAGAAAGTTCACTGATTGCCCTTTGCATTCAGTTCCCCTCTTCCCCAAACGCTCTGATTTCTAACAATGTAGATATTTTGTTTGGTTTTCGTACAGTGTGTTCTTTTCTGGTATCTAGCTTTGTTTGTTGAACATATATTTCCAGACCCATCTGTGAGGCTGGATGTGTCAGAGTCCTTTTTATTAGCTGAGTAGTACGCCATTGGATGAATGTATCAAGCTTATTTTTTCTTCTGTTGATGGGTATTTGAGTTATTTCCAGTTTTTTAATTTTTAGAATAAGACCTGGATGGATCTTCTTGCAAATGTGTTTTCATTTTTCTTGAGTAAATAACTAGGATTGGAATTGTTGGTTTATAAGCAGATGTGTGTTTTACTGTGTAAGAAACTGCTACATAGTTTTTCAGAATTTTCTCTTAAATACTCTTCACTGTGACTATGTTTTCTAGTTGCTCCACATCCTTTCCAGTACTTGAATGATCTTTTTTTTTTTTTTTAATTCATTTTTGTTCATGCTGGGTCTTTGCTGATGCGTGAAGATTTTTCTCTAATTGCGGCCAGTGGGGAATACTGTCTAATTGTGATGTACAGGCTCTTCCTGCGGTGGCCGCTCTCGCTGTGGAGCAAGGGCTCAGGGCAGACAGGCTTCAGCCTGTGGCGCATGGCTTAGTTCCTCCAGGGCATGTGGGATCTTCCTGGATCAGGGATCAAACCTCTGTCATCTGCATTGGCAGGCATATTCATTATCACTGAGCACCAGGGAAGCACATGGTCATTCTTTTTAATTTTGGCTATTTAGTGGATGTGAAATGGTATTTTGTGGTTTTATTTTAGATTTCCTTGCTAGCTTATGATGTTTCATATGGTTGACAATTGTCAATAATTTTGTAGAATTCCTCTTAAGTTTTTTGCACATTAAAAAGAATTGGTTATCTTTCTATTATTGATGTGTAAGAATTCTTAATATAGTCTTGATACAAGTTTTTTGTAGCATCAATGTCCTGGGAGTGTTTTCTCCCGGTTTGTAAGTTTGTCTTTTCCTTAACAGTGTATTTTGATAAACTAAAGTTTTAATTTTGATGAAGTTCAGTTCTTTTTCTTTAATAGGTTTGAGTTCTAAGAAGCTTTTGCCTGCTCAGAAATCATGAAAATAATTTCCCTTGTTTATTTTAGAAATTTCGTAGTCTTATGGATGGGGCTGTGATCCATATTGAACTAACTATTGTGTGTTGTGTGAAGTTGGGATTGAGGTTCATTTAAAAAAAATATCCAATTTCAGCACCATTGTTGGAAAATTTTTTTTGTTTTCCTACATTGAATTGCTGTTGTGTTTTTGTCTAGGATTGTTTGTACATACATGTGTGGATCTGTCTGGGCTCAGTTTTGTTTCTTTGATCTCATTGTTCCCCTGTGCCAGTATTATTATTATCTCTGTTGCCTTAAGTCTTGAAATCAAATCGTGTGAATCCTCTAATATTGTTTGGCCATCTAGTTCCTTTGTGTTACTATATAAATTTTAAAATTAGTTTGTCAGTTTCTATGGGGAAAAAAAAACACCTTTTGGGATATTGATTGGGATTGTGTTGCTCCATAAATACATTTAGGGAGAAGTGACATATAACAATATTGAATTTGATAGTCAGCCTTTAACATGGTTTCCCTTGATTCTTGCCTCCTTGTCTGTGCACCCTTTTGTAGTCACCTTGCACATGATTTTAGGGTTGATCTGTGTAACCTGTAGAATACGGTTATAGTCCCTTCTGAAATCAGATTATAAAGGGCACAGCGGCTTGTGTACTGGTCATTTTCTCTCCCTCATTGCTTACTGAAGGAGAAACCAGCTACCATGTTGTAGAGGCCCACTGTCAAGCCTGAATTTCAAGATCTGAAATTTCAAAAATTTCAAAAATTTCAAAAAATTTCAAGATCTGAAATTTTACCCCATTTGCTAGTTAACAGGTTAGCCTGCTGCAGTTTCATGGATGCTGATAGAAGGCATAAGACTCTTGGGTCTGACTCAGAAGACAGTTCATTGTCACAGCGACTGTAGTAGCCTGGGTGCTGTGAGCATTTTTGCACCAGTTCCTCAATCTCCAGATCACACTTCATGTGAAGAGGATCAGATGACAACTGCACATGGAGTGCTTGCATTATAAAGGAATTCTGAACGTAGGGCACCTAGACATTTTTTTAATGCACAGTAAGCATACCTGCTCTTTACTCTGGAGACTTTATTTTCCCATCTGTTCACTTTATAAAAATCTCTGGAAAGCCTGGAACAAAGGCAGTGAGATCCTCAGCTGCAGGTGTGCAGAAATGTGAAAGTCAAATGGAATATTGTCTCCCAACATCCTTGTGACAAAATGACTGAGGCTTTCTCTTGGAAGCAGATCCTCTGGCCTTCAGTTGAATGTAGACGCAACTATAGTTTGCAACCTCCTGAGAAACCCTTGAGCCAGACCCACCAGCTAAGCTGCTCCTGGATTTCGGACCCTTGGAAACTGTGTGACAGAATAAATATTTTCAACTGCTAAAGTTTTGGAGTTTATTACATGTCAGTGGCTGATTAATACAGTTGTTTACCTTTCCTTTTATTGGGTCATCTTTTTTGATATGTACTGTAAACAAATTTTGTATACATGTATGTATTATACAAGATCTCTATATCAGTGGAGTAAAATAGGTTTTTCTATACCCCTCATCCAAGATAAGGAGCAGCGGCTGTGCTTTGGTGGAGTGGCCGTGAAGAGATACCTCACGTCTGAGGTAAGAGAAACCCAAGTAAGACGGTAGGTGTTGCGAGAGGGCATCAGAGGGCACACACACTAAAACCATAATCAGAGAAAACTAGCCAGCTTGATCACAGGACCACAGTCGTGTCTAACTCAGTGAAACTAAGCCATGCCGTATGGGACCAACCAAGACAGTCGGGTCTGGTGGAGAGGTCTGACAGAATGTGGTCCACTGGAGAAGGGAATGGCAAACCACTTCAGTATTCTTGCCTTGAGAACCCCATGAATAGTATGAGAAGGCAAAATGATAGGATACTGAAAGAGGAACTCCCCAGGTCGGTAGGTGCCCAATATACTACTGGAGATCAGTGGAGAAATAACTCCAGAAATAATGAAGGGATGGAGCCAAAGCAAAAACAATACCCAGTTGTGGATGGGACTGGTGATAGAAGGAAGGTCTGATGCTTAAAGAGCAATATTGTATAGGAACCTGGAATCTTAGGTCCATGAATCAAGGCAAATTGGAAGTGGTCAAGCACAAGATGGCAAGAGTGAATGTCGACATTCTAGGAATCAGCGAACTAAAATGGACTGGAATGGATGAATTTAATTCAGATGACCATTATATCTACTACTGTGGGCAGGAATACCTTAGAAGAAATGGAGTAGCCATCATAGTCAACAAGAGAGTCCTAAATGTAGTACTTGGATGCAATCTCAAAAACGACAGAATGATCTCTGTTCGTTTCCAAGGCAAACCATTCAGTATCACGGTAATCCAAGCCTATGCCCCAGCCAGTAACACTGAAGAAGCCGAAGTTGAACGGTTCTATAAAGACCTACAAGACCTTTTAGAACTAACACCCAAAAAAGATGTCCTTTTCATTATAGGGGACTGGAATGCAAAAGTGGCAAGTCAGGAAACACCTGGAGTGACAGGCACATTTGGCCTTGGAGTACAGAATGAAGCAGGGCAAAGGCTAATAGAGTTTTGCCAAGAGAACACACTGGTCACAGCAAACAACCTCTTCCAACAACACAAGAGAAGACTCTACACATGGACATCACCAGATGGTCAACACCGAAATCAGATGGATTATATTCTTTGCAGCCAAAGATGGAGAAGCTCTATACAGTCAGCAAAAATGAGACCAGGAGCTGACTGTGGTCATGAACTCCTTATTGCCAAATTCAGACTTAAACTGAAGAAAGTAGGGAAAACCATTAGACCATTCAGGTATGACCTAAGTCAAATCCCTTATGACTATACAGTGAAAGTGAGAAATAGATTTACGGGACTAGATCTGATAGAGAGCCTGATGAACTATGGACGGAGGTTCGTGACATTGTACAGGAGACAGGGATCAAGACCATCCCCATGGAAAAGAAATGCAAAAAGGCAAGATGCTTGTCTGAGGAGGCCTTACAAATAGCTGTGAAAAGAAGAGAAGCAAAAAGCAAAGGAGAAAAGGAAAGATATTCCCATTTGAATGCAGAGTTCCAAAGAATAGCCAGGAGAGATAAGAAAGCCTTCCTCTGCAATCAATGCAAAGAAATAGAGGAAAACAACAGAATGGAAAAGACTGAAGATATCTTCAAGAAAATTAGAGATATCAAGGGAAAATTTCAGGCAAAGATGGGTTCGAGAAAGGACAGAAATGGTATGGACCTAACAGAAGCAGAAGATATTAAGAAGAGGTGGCAAGAATACACAGAAGAACTGTACAAAAAAGATCTTCACGACCCAGATAATCACAGTGGTATGATCATTCACCAAGAGCCAGACATCCTGGAATGTGAAGTCAAGTGGACCTTAGAAAGCATCACTACAAACAAAGCTAGTGGATGTGATGGAATTCCAGTTGAGCTATTTCAAATCCTGAAAGATGATGCTGTGAAAGTGCTGCACTCAATATGCCAGCAAATTTGGAAAACTCAGCAGTGGCCACAGAACTGGAAAAGGTCTGTTTTCATTCCAGTCCGTAAGAAGGGCGATGCCAAAGAATGCTCAAACTACCGCACAATTGCACTCATCTCACACACTAGTAAAGTAATGCTCAAAATTCTCCAAGCTAGGCTTCAGCAATACGTGAACCGAGAACTTCCAGATGTTCAAGCTGGTTTTGGAAAAGGCAGAGGAACCAGAGATCAAATTGCCAATATCCGCTGGATCATTGAAAAAGCAAGAGAGTTCCAGAAAAACATTTATTTCTGCTTTATTGACTACGCCAAAGCCTTCGACTGTGTGGATCACAATAAACTGTGGAAAATTCTGAAAGAGATGGGAATACCAGACCACCTGACCTACCTCTTGAGAAACCTGTATGCAGGTCAGGAAGCAACAGTTAGAACTGCACATGGACCAACAGACTGGTTCCAAATAGGAAAAGGAGTACGTCAAGGCTGTATATTGTCACCCTGCTTATTTAACTTCTATGCAGAGTACATCATGAGAAACGCTGGGCTGGAAGAAGCACAAGCTGGAATCAAGATTGCTGGGAGAAATATCAATAATCTCAGATATGCAGATGACACCACTCTTATGGCAGAGAGTGAAGAGGAACTAAAATGCCTCTTGATGAAAGTGAAAGAGGAGAGTGAAAAAGTTGGCTTAAAGCTTAACATTCAGAAAACTAAGATCATGGCATCTGGTCCCATCACCTCATGGGAAATAGATGGGGAGACAGTGGAAACAGTGTCAGACTTTATTTTATTTTTTTTCAGACTTTATTTTTTTGGGCTCCAAAATCACCACGGATGGTGACTGCAGCCATGAAATTAAAAGACGCTTACTCCTTGGAAGGAAAGTTATGACCAACCTAGATAGCATATTGAAAACCAGAGACATTACTCTGCCAACAAAGGTCCGTGTGGTCAAGGCTATGGTTTTCCCAGTGGTCATGTATGGATATGAGAGTTGGACTGTGAAGAAAGCTGAGCGCTGAAAAATTGATGCTTTTGAACTGTGGTGTTGGAGAAGACTCTTGAGAGTCCCTTGGACTGCAAGGAGATCCAACCAGACCATCCTAAAGGAGATCAGTCCTGGGTGTTCATTGGACGGACTGATGCTGAAGCTGCAACTCCAGTACTTTAGCCACCTCATGCGAATAGTTGACTCACTGGAAAAGACCCTGATGCTGGGAGGGATTGGGGGCAGGAGGAGAGGGGAGTGACGGAGGATGAGATGGCTGGATGGCATCACCAACTCAATGGGCGTAAGTTTGAGTGAACTCCGGGAATTGGTGATGGACAGGGAGGCCTGGCGTGCTGTGATTCATGGGGTCACAAAGAGTCAGACACGACTGAGCGACTGAACTGAACTGATATCAATATGGTAATATATTATGTAATACAATTTTGTTCATGTAACACTTTAATGAACTTCATAGAGATCTTGCAGTTGTATTCATTCCTGAAGATTTTTCTTCTTGATGCTATTTTCTAAATTTTATTTTTTGCTGCTAGTATATAGAAATATACTAGTTGTTGTAACAATTTTTGTGTGTATATACTTTGACTATGCTGAACTACACTTAGTTCCAGTTGCCTTTTTGTGGCTTCTTTAGGATTTTCTCTGCAAAAATAATCACATCTGTGAATAATTAGACAGTTTTACTCCCTTTTCTCCCATCTTTGTAAGCTTTTTATTTCTTTGCCTTACCTTATTGCTCTATCTAGTATTTTCAATTTAGTTTGAAGAGAAATGGTAATAATGGTCATTCTTGTCTTGTTCCACATCTTAAGGGGAAAGCATTATCTTTAACATTAAATAGAGTGTCAGTAGTGGTTTTTCTGTAGATTAAAAGAAATCACATTGAGGATTTTACTTTCTATTTCCAGATTACTGATATTTTAATTTTTATAGATGGGTGTTGAATTTTGTCAGGTGCTCCCCTTTTTAATATTCACTGAGATGACTTTATTCTGTTATTATGGTGAATTGTATTTATTTATTTTTGAAAGTTAAACCAATTTTGCATTCCTGAGTTAATCTTATTTGGTCATAAATATATTGTCTTTTTATCTGTTTCTGAATTTGACCTGCTAATATTTTGTTAAGGATTTTGGTGTCTGTGTGCAGGAGGAATGTTGGTCTATGATTATCATTTTTTTGTAATGCCTTTTAATATCATGTTTAGCCTTCTAAAAGAAGAAGTGCTTTCCTTTTTGTTTTCAGAAATAGTTTATATATGACTGCTGTTATTTCTTTAATGTTTGGTAACCATGTAGGCATGGAGGGGTTTTATGTTGTGTGTGGGGGGAATTTTTGTTAACAGATTTCATTTCTTTGGTAAATATATGGTTACGTTGTTCAGTCACTCAGTCGTGTCCAACTCTTTGTGACCCCATGGATTGCAGCACACCTGGCTTCCCTGTCCTTCACCATCTCCCGGAGCTTACTCGAACTCATGTCCATTGAGTCGGTGATGCCATCCAACCACCTCATCCTCTCTTGTCCTCTTCTCCTCTGCCTTCAGTCTTTCCCAGCATCAGGGTTTTTTCCATTGAGTCGATTCTGGGAGCTTCAGCTTCTTCATTGGTTCTTCCAATGAATATTCAGGGTTGGTTTCTTTTAGGATTGATGGTTTGATCTTCTTGCTGTCCAAGGGACTCTCAAGAGTCTTCTCCAACACCACAGTTAGGAGGCATAAATTCTTTGGTGGTCTGCCTTCTTTATGGTCCATCTCTCACATCCATACATGACTACTGGAAAAACCGTAGCTTTGACTAGACTGACCTTTGTCAACAAAGTGATGTCTCTGCTTTTTAATACGCTTTCTAACTTTGTCATAACTTTTCTTCCAAGGAGCAAGTGTCTTTTAATTTCATGACTGCAGTTACCACCTGCAGTGATTTTGGAGTCCAAGAAAATAAAGTCCGTCACTGTTTCCATTGTTTCCCCATCTATTTGCCATGAAGTAATGGGACCGGATGCCATGATCTTAGTTTTTTTAATGTTGAGTTATATGGTTATATGGATTTTCTGTCTTTTTTCCCCACAGGCAGTGTATCTCATTTAGCTTATCAACTAACTCTCTTGGCAGAAAATTTTTAATTTTCCCTTGTGATCCTTTTAATTTCTGTAGGAGCTGTTGTGACCCCTTTTTAATGCTCTTTTTCCTTGGTCATTCTTGCTATGAGTGTAGCAATTTGATTTCTTTCCACAGCTTTTGGTTTCAATAATTTAATTGACTTTTGTGCTTGTCTTGATAGTTTCCTTCACTCTTATCTTCAGTTGGCTTAGTGTATTCTTTTAACCCCTGGTTCCTTAAGCTAGAAATTTAGATATTTAATTTGGAAATTTAGGCATTTAAATTTGAGTTTCTTTTTAAATATAAGGACTTAAAAAGTTATAATTTCCCCACATTTCTATATGTTATATTTTCATTATCAGTTCAAAATATTTTCTGATTTCCTTAACTCTTGAATTGTTTTAGAAGTGTGTTGCTTAGTTTTCAAATATTTTGGTTTTTTCCGAATAGCTTATTGTAATTGATTTCTTTTTTTGGCCATGCTGTGTGGCAGGTGGGCTCTTACTTCCCTGATGACCAGGGATCGAACCAGCGCTCCCTGTAGTGGAAGTGCGGTGCCATAACCACTGGACCACTGGGGAAGTCCCTGTAGTTGATAATTTTTTTATGTAATTCTGTTGTAATTACAGGTTAAACTGTAAAATTTCCATCTTTTGAAATGTGGACTTATTTTATGGTGTGGTATATGGTCTCATACAATTAAGTCAAGTTGGTAAATAGTAATGATCTATATCTGAGGTCAGAAAACGTCCTGCAAAGGGCAGTATAGGAAATATTTTAGGTTTTGTGAATTACACAGTTTCTGTTTTAACTACCATGCCCTTGTAGTGTGAAAGCAAATGTGGCAATATGTAAATAGATGAGTGTGGCAGCGTTCTAATAAAACTTCATTTACAAAGATGGGTAGAGGTCCTGCGGTTTGCTGCACCTGATATAGTGCCTATGAATTGCTTTATAATCATTTCAGTAGCTGCAAGAGGGGTATTAAAATTAGCAAATATAACTGTGAATTTATTAATTTCTTCCTATAACTTTGTTGGCTTAATTAATTTATTAATTTATTCACTTGATTTATTCATACCATTTCCCTTGTGTTTACTATTTATACTCATGGTGTATAATTTTGACTATTATATGTTTAACTTGATTGTGTCTTTGTTTTTAAAAGTTTGCTTCTTTTAGATAGCATATATTTAATGGATGTATTCCTTTCCTTCCTTCTTTCCTCCTTCCCTCCCTTAATAGTAGCCATATCTAATAGTCTCTGCCTCTGAGTGGAGGATTTGGTAACTTTACATTTAATGTTATTTATATGGTTAAGGACTTCCCTGGTGGCTCAGATGGTAAAAGCGTCTGCCTACAATGTGGGAGACCTGGGTTCAATCCCTGGGATGGGAAGATCTCCTGGAGAAGGAAATGGCAACCCACTCCAGTATTCTTGCCTGGAAAATCCCATGGATGGAGAAGCCTGGTAGGCTACAGTCCATGGGGTTTCAAAGAGTCGGACACGACTGAGTGACTTCACTTTCACATGGTTAAGTTTAAAGTCTTCCATATTACTCTGTTTTATCAGTTTGTCTCCTCTCTTCCTTCTCTTACTGCCCACAGTTCTTTTATGTTGATCAAATTTTTAAAAATAAATTGCCATTGGACTTTCTAAGCTGTATGACTTTGTGTAAGTGTCTGCTGTAGGGATTCCAGTATTCATGATTAGCTTTTACAGTTCACTTACCATTAATGTTATTCCACTTGATGTAAAATGAAAGAACTTTAAAAAACATAATTACATTTAACCTTTGTACTGTTGATATGTTAACTTTTGCTTCAACACAGTGCTATTTTTGCTTTAGTCATTTGCCTTTTTTTAGGGAGAGAAACGAGAGTCTTTTTAAATAATTACATAATTATTTTGGATTTTCTTCATATGTATAGATCTAAGTTTCATTTGATGTCATTTCCTTTCAACTTGAAGAATTTCCTTTTAACGCAGCATAATGTTTAGTGATTAAAGTCTTCAGCTTATGTATGTTCACACACACACACTCAGTAGATATATATATATATATATACACATTTATTAAGAGTAAATATATTACTCTTACATTTTAATAATTATAATTTATAATTATATTGCTCTTGGTAAATATATATATATTTACTCGTATTTTTCAAGAATATTTTTGCTGGATGTAGATTCTGGGTTGACAGTCTTTAATTGCTGTAAAGATTCTTTTTTAATTGTCTTCTGGTATCCATTGCATCTTTAATTTTCAACAGTTTGATATTCTTTTTTCTTTTTCTCTCATTTATTTGTTACTCTGCTTAGAGTTGAGCTCATTGAACTTGCAAATTGATTTTTTCCACCGGTTTTTTGACCATTATTTAAAATGATTTTTCTGCCTCATTCTCTCTTCTCTTTGGGATTTTTGGTCTTTTGCTTAAAAGTACTTGGGGGGCGGGGGGCGGGGCTGCCCTGATGGCTCAGTGGTAAAGAATCTTCCTGCCAGTGCAGGGGACACAGTTTCGATCCCTGATTGAGGAACATCCCACATACCTCAGGTCAGCTCAGCCCGTGCACCATGACTGCTGAGCCTGTGGTCTAGAGCCCAGGAGCTACAGCTACTGAGCTCACTTACTGCAACTGCTGAAGCCCTTGTGCCTTAGAGCTTGTGCTTGGCAATAAGAGAAGCCACCACAATGAGAAGACTGCGTACTGGAACTAGAGAGTAGCCCTCAAAGAGCAACAAAGTCCCAGCACAGACAAAAATAAATGAAGTAAAATCATTTTTTAAAAAAAAATGTACTGTAGGTCTGTGAGTCTCTCTTGTGTTTGAAGTTTTTTCAGTCTTTTCCCCTCAGTTCTTCCAGTAGAGTGACTTACACAGATTTGTCTTCAAAGTCACAAGCTCTTTTTTATTTTGCTTCTAATATGTTTCTAATAACTGTCAAGCCCATTCCCCACCCCCATATATTTATACTTACTTTACAGTTTCATTGAGATGTAATTGACAAATAATATTGGATAAGTGTAAGATATATAGCATGGTGATATATATATGTATATGTTGTTAAGTCATTACCATAGTTAAGTGAGTTAACAAATCTGTCATCTTACATAGTTAACATTATTTTGTATGTGTGGTGAGACTATTTAAGATTTACTCTCAGCAGCTTTCAAGCACACAATACAATATTGTTAACTGTAGTCACCATTCTGTACATTAGAGCCCCAGAACCTATTTATCTTGTAACTGAAAGTTTGTACTCTTTGACAAAAATCTCTTCACTTCTTCTCACTCCCCCTCACCCTGTCAACTCTGTTTATATGAGTTCGAATTTTTAGATTCCATGTAAAAAGTGAGATCACACAGTATTTATTTTTCTGTCTGAGTTATTTCACTTAACATAATGTCCATAAGGTTCATCCCTGTTGTTCAAAATGATAAAATCTCCTTTTTTGTGGCTCATGTTCTCTTGAATATACACACTACATATTTATTCATTCATCCGGTGATTCATATTTAGGTTATTTCCATGCCTTGGATATTGTGAATAATTTTGCAGTGATCACAGGGATGCAGGTATCTCTAAATCCACTTTAAAATAATGTACTTTTCAGTTCAAGTATTTCATTTTTAAAAAAATATCTACTTCTGGCTGTGCTTGGGTCATCGTTCTTGCACTTGGACTTTCTCTAGTTGCAACGAGTGGGGGCCCCCTCTAGTTGTGGTGCATGGGCTTCTTGTTGTGGAGCACAGGCTCCAGGATGCGTGGGGTTCGGAAGTTGTGGTACACGGGCTCAGTAGTTGCTGCCTGTGGGCTCTAGGGCACAGACTCAGGAGATGCGGTACACGGGCTCAGTTGCTCCTTGGCAGGTGGAGTCTTCCCAGACCAGGACTTGAACCTGTGTCGCTTGCACTGGCAGGTGGATTCTTTACCTCTTAGCCGCCAGGGAAGCCTCAAGTACTTCATTTTTTAACTACTTACATTTATCTGTTGAGATTCTCTGTTGTGACCATTTGAACAAATTTATTGCAGCTTACTTAAAGTCTTTGCTTGTTAATCCTTTTCTCTAAATTGTTTCATTTAAAAAAAAATATTTATTGCTTTTTTTTCTGTTCTTGACAGTAGGTCACATTTCCCTGCTACATTTCATGTCTAGAAAGTTCTGATTGTAGAGTGGACATTGTGGATGATTTATTTCTAAATTCTCTTTTCTTCTGATGAGTGTAGTTAAATAACTGGTTGATCACCTTGAGCTTGTGCAGGCTTGCTCTTACACTTTAGGATGGGTCTGAGGACACCTGAGGTGTTTTTAAGCCCTGATAACTTGGCCAGGTTCATGTCTCTTCTGCAGTGGGAGCAGCTGAGATTGCTGCTTAGAGGCTCTTTTAGCTTTCCACTTGTTTCCATTGGGCTCCTTAGAGTCTTCTGTGAGCATACTCAGCTCAGGGGTCAGTGAGAAACTGGAAGGAGTTTATATTAGTTTTTGAGGTTTCTGCTTCTGTGACTCACTCATTTTCTGAATTTGCCTTCTGAATTTTTAACCACTCTGTGGCCATGACATTAATAAGCCTGAGCTTTTTGCTTGAGTTCTAGTAGTCTTGTGCTGCTGTAGACTGGGAGTGAAGTGAAAGTGAAGTCGCTCAGTTGTGTCCAACTCTTTGCGACCCCGTGGGTTGTAGCCTACCAGGCTCCTCCATCAATGGGATTCTCCAGGCAAGAATATTGGAGTGGGTTACCATTTCCTTCTCCAGGGGATCTTCCCGACCCAGGGATTGAACTCAGGTCTCCTGAATTGGAGGCAGACACTTTAACCTCTGAGCCACTGTCTTGTGCTGTTGTAAACTGGGAGTGCCCTCAGGGAAAAAGCTGTGTAACTTTGAACCTCTTGCAATGTACTTCCCTTCTTTCAGTGGTCAGATTTCCAATTTCTTTCTACTCTTGATGCTTTCTTCTGCCTTCAAATCATTTTTAAAAGTATTTTACCCAGAGGTTTGTTTTTTTTTTTAATAATTGTTATATGAGGAAGGGTTAATGAGTTGATAAAAGCTGTTAGAATTCTTCAGACTCATTTTCATTCATTTCACACTGGCCTGAAGCACAGTTGCTGACTTAACACACACCTTGTTTTAGGCCTGTGTTTTTAGAGACTCACTGTTTCTTCAGTTACATCATGTATTTGGATTAAGTAGGTAATTATTTAATGAAAAACCTGGAGCTGAACAGTGTTTGCAAAAACTTGTGAAAGGGACAGCCATATTTCCTCTGTTGTTTCTTTTCCCCTTTCTTAGCACCAGCCTCTGATAGATAGCAGTGGAACCAGGGACTAGGTACTATTGGAAGAAAATGTTGTTTTCAGTTGTGTTTGATTTTTACTTCTCTTGGTATTTATGAAAAAAGTACTAAAATGTGTTGACCTCTCTGCTGCCCAAGGGACTCTCAAGAGTCTTCTCTAGCACCACAGTTCAAAAGCATCAATTTTTCTGCCCTAGCCTTCTTTATGGTCCAACTCTCACATTTGTATATGATTACTGAAAAAACTGTGGCTTTGACTATACAGGCCTTTGTTGGAAAACTGATGTCTCTGCTTTTTAATATGCTGTCTAGGTTTGTCATAGTTTTTCTTCCAAGGAGCAAGTGTCTTTTCATTTCATGGCTGCAGTCACCATCCGTAGTGATTTTGGAGCCCAAGAAAATAAAATCTGTCGCTGTTTCCACTTTTCCTCCATCTGTTTGCCATGGAGTGATGGGACCAGATGCCATGATTTTCGTTATTTGAATGTTTCCCAGTTGTAGGTATTGATTATATACACTGAATCTGATGCTGGGCTTGATGTCAGCAGGGCTGGTAATTGGGAATGGAACACAGACATGGAGTGACAGAGAGTAAGGTTAAACTGGAACTACAAAGAATTTTCGGAATTTATAGAAATGAGTTGAAACCTATGAGCCCAAACTTGAACCTTCATGGCTCTCACTGCTTCCGCACCTGTAACCTTGACATGTAGGTAACCTGCAGTGGGTGTGACACACCTAACTCTGCAGATGAACGAAACCTGCCTCGGTATTATTTGGAAAAGCGAAGATGGGGATCTGACAGAAGCTAGGAGAACTGTAGGCCCAGTTGCTGCCCCACGCCAGTGAAGGTGAGCCCAGAGAGCCTTGACAATGTGTGAGGGCTGCCAGAACACCTGAACTTACTGTAGCATTCCAAACCTGGTGGCTGCTTCTCTTTTGTCTTCTGTATCTCGTGGGGATTGATTTTTTTTTTTTTTTTTTAAAGCCAACTCTAACCCAGAACCTAGGGTGTATATTGTCACCCTGATTTTTTAACTTATATGCAGAATACATCATGTGAAATGCTGGGCTGGATGATGCACAAGCTGGAATCAAGATTGCCAGGAGAAATATCAATAACCTCAGATATGCAGATGGCACCACCCTTTTGGCAGAAAGCAAAGAAGAACTAAAGAGCCTCTTGATGAAAGTGAAAGAGGAAAGTGAAAAAGATGTCTTAAACTCAGCATTCAGAAAACTAAGATCATGGCATCTGGTCCCATCACTTCATGGCAAATTTCTTTGGGCTCCAAAATCACTGCAGATGGTGACTGCAGCCATGAAATTAAAAGCAAGAAAAGTTAGGACCAACCTAGGCAGCATATTAAAAAGCACAGACATTACTTTGCCAACAAAGGTCCATCTAGTCAAAGCTATGGTTTTTCCAGTAGTCATGTATGGACGTGAGAGTTGGACTATAAAGAAAGCTGAGTGCCAAAGAATTGATACTTTTTTTTTTTTTTTTTTACTGTGCCTTTCATATTTTCTTTGTATTTCTCAATAGTTGCTTGACCCAACATCTGTCTGCTCTATACAATGAAAATACAAACTAAATGAGAATAGAAAAAAATAATTAAAGCATTAAATTGTACAAATTGCAAATCTGTTCCAAAATATACTTACATTAAATAAAATACGCATTTCAGTAAGAGATCTACAGTGAATGACTCTGCATTCTGGGAAGCTTCACGACACCTAGGCAGGGCCGACATTCGTGGGAGGAGCTAGGAGACTTCGCACCAATCACAGTTTGCAGCGGGTTTCTGACGGCCAATCTGCGGGCTACACTGAGCACGTCATGAGCATCACCTGCGCGGGACTGACGGGGAAGGGGGGAAGCAGCTCTAGCCTCGACGCTGAGTTCATTCTCATCAACAGCCTATACAGTGCAGTTTCAAAAAAGTAAACATGTTAAGGTAAGCAGACAACTCTTTAGGACCCCAGACACATTTTCTGGCTGTATTTATGTGGAACTCTCCGGCTACAATGGGCGGTCGTGAAGAGGTTCTTCCTCAGGACAACACGGTCACAGGACTCGGATGAGCCGGCGGGACTGAGGGGAGCTGAGGACCGGGGAGAGGCTCCCTCTGGTTGCGGGTGGAGCCCATCTTCTCACGCACAGTCCGCGGCCCTGCAGTCCTCTCCCCGTATCATCTGGCGTAGCGCTTAATGTAGTCCTCCACTTTATTCCGGAAGTCCTCCTTGTCAAGCAAATGATGTTCCGCAGCTTCAATATTCAGTGGATCATCAAAATTCAACAGATCAGTAAACAAAGAGTTTAATCCCCAAACAACATCCTTCAGCGTCCTTGTGGGGGCCCAGCCGGTGCCGTCGATCGAATGTTCTCTCAGTAAGCTGAGACATATCTCACCAGTCTCGGTGATGTTGGGGTGCCAGATCCTGGTCAAGCATTTCACTTTGGGTGGCACCATGTTGTATGCGTCAGGAACTTCAGTTTCAAACTGAAATTTTCCACCCTGGTAGTAACCCTCATCTGGGGTGACAGTTAGCTGAAAGTAATGAAGCTTGTTTGGATCAGGAAAATGCACTTTACACGTACAAGGTAAATTAGCTTCAAGTTCTGCAACCTCTTTAACAAGCAGCCTGTCCCTCACAGACACTCGCCGACTGGAGTCAGAGGCTGTGGCTGACGCCCGGGATCCTTTGAGACCGTCATCCCGCTTCAGCTTGCTTGCCAGCGTCAGCATCACTGCTGCCTTTTTCCTGGGCACCCCGAGACAGGCGAGGCGGGCCCGGCGCCCAACACCATGCCCCAGCCGGCCGGCGGCAGCGAGACGCGGCCCCTCACAGCCTGCACCGGCTCCGGGCGGCGGGACCGGAAGTCAAGAATTGATACTTTTGAACTGTGGTGTTGGAGAAGACTCTTGAGGGTCCCTTCAACTGCAAGGAGATCAAACCAGTCAATCCTAAAGGAAATGAGTCCTGAATATTCATTGGAAAGACTTACGCTGAAGCTGAAACTCCAACCCTTTGGGCACGGGATGTGAAGAACTGACTCATTGGAGAAGATCCTGATGTTGGGAAAGATAGAAGGCAGGAGGAGAAGGGGACAACAGGATGAGATGGCTGGATGGCGTCACCGACTTGATGGACATGAGTTTGAGTAGGCTCCGGGAGTTGGTGATGGGCAGGGAAGCCTGGCATGCTGCAGTCCCTGGGGTCGCAAAGAGTCGGACATGACTGAGCGACTGAACTGATCTGAACTGAACCCAGAACCGTGAAAAATGTATTTGGAAAAATGTAATTGCTACCCAGCAAGGTAAAAAGCCATTACAGACCATCCTTTGTCACCATGGCACCAATGCACACCTCTTTTCATTGTATTTATGTTACAAATGAAGACAGTTGTGAAACTCTACTTCTGGTGAACATAACGCAACTATCCTTTGTTCATCTGATAACATACAAACCCTCTCTTTAAGAGAGAATACAAAATCTCTTTATCCATAGGTGGGTTAATTTCTTTTCTACCTATGTCACATTTTCTACTTAACTTCCTGTAACTCAGATACCAAAATATGATATGCAGTTAGGTACTATCAGATGATTATCAAAAGGGAGAGAAATGGTTAATATAGATAGAAATATTTTATACCATAAAAAGAAGAAATACTATTAGAATTTTCATTTCTACAACTAGTCATGTGGTTGTAGTTGCTGTCTATAATTACTTTCTGCTGTGACTCTGCATTCCCTCTGTTCTTGGCAGTATCTCAGCTGATGGTGGTTTCTTGCCTGATGGGGTGACCTGAATCTTCATTCCTTAAGGGTCTGGGTCATTAACAGTCCTGCCTGATTGTTTCCATTGACTTTAATCACACTACTTGGAAATACTAAGTGGCCTCCCAGAGGAACTCCTGCATTCCAGACATACTTTCTGGGAGCCCCTCTTGTATAGTAGGAGCGTGGCTTCCCCTTGATTGTGAGGTCAGTCACCCTCGTCGGTTCTGCAACCCCTTCTTTGTTGGTTCGTTGGCATGAATAACCCCAAGTGGCTGGGTGGCAGTCTAACTTCCAGTTTCGTGGAATCATTTCTGCATTCCTTGGTGGAAACTAAAATCTAACAAAGGAACAATATAGCACATAGGTGGCTAAGTGATATGGTATGTTGTATGTGTCAGCGAATTGGGAAGCAAAGTGAATTAGTTTGGAGTGACAATCAGTTAATACAAATTAATGTAGGTACATTTCATAATACTTGGGGAGATAATCAGGATACTGTGTACTAAATATTTACTTTGAAAGAAGTGTAAATATATTCAAAATGTGCACTATTTTTTTTTCTTTTTCACTTTTTACTATCCAGTATTTAATAATGGACTGGTGGTTGGTAACAGTTGAGTTTTGAATCTAGATCTTTTTAGATTTTTAGATATACTTTTTAGTATATATATACTTATTAGTATATCTTTTTAGATATACTTTTTAGATTTTTTTATTTGTTTGTTTACCTCTAGGGTGAGACTTATATTTACTATTTTGAGCTTCTATAAATTAATTTTAAAGAATATAGAACAGTGAGCATAAATGACTTCATTTATTTTCACAACTGAAAATAGTACAGTAGCATTGTTGCAGGAAGGGGGACCCCTTCCAGGGCCCAAAACTGGGCTCTTGTCTAACACTCGGAAATGAATTGTTCGAGGAGACACATGCTGACAAAGCAAGAGATTTTATTGGGAAAGGGCACCTGGGTGGAGAGCAGTAGGTAAGGGAACCCAGGAGAACTGCTCTGCCGAGTGACTCGCAGTCTTGGGTTTTATGGTGATGGGATTAGTTTCCAGGTAGTCTTTGGCCAATCATTTTAATTCAGTCTTTCCTGGTGGCGCACACATCGCTCAGCCAAGATGGATGCTAGCGAGAGGGATTCTGGGAAGTGGACGGACAGGCAGTGTCTCCTATCGACCTTTCCCGAACTCTTCTGGTTGGTGGTGGCTTATTAGTTCTGTATTCTTTATCAGGATCTCCTGTCATAAAACAACTCATGCAAATGGTTACTATGTGCCTGGCCAGGGTGGGCGGTTTCAATCAGTATGCTTCCCTAACAGCATTGTGTGTCATATCTACTCTGAAACTAGAAATTATAATAATACAGTGATTAGGAGGGTGAGCCTGGAGTCAGACTACCTGGCTTTAAATTTCAGCCCTCCTCAGTTCAGTCGCTCAGTCATGTCCGACTCTTTGCGACCCCATGGACTGCAACACGCCAGGCCTCCCTGTCCATCACCAATTCCCAGAGTCCACCCAAACTCATGTCCATCGAGTCGATGATCCCATCCAGCCATCGCATCCTCTGTTGTCCCCTTTTCCTCTTGCCCTCAATCTTTCCCAGCATCAGGATCTTTTCCAGTGAGTCAGTTCTTTGCATCAGGTGGCCATTATTGGAGTTTCAGCTTCAGCATCAGTCCTTCCAATGAACACCCAGGACTGATCTCCTTTAGGATGGACTGGTTGGATCTCCTTGCAGTCCAAGGGACTCTCAAGAGTCTTCTCCAACACCACAGTTCAAAAGCATCAATTCTTCAGCGCTCAGCTTTCTTTATATCCAACTCTCACAGCCATACATGACTACTGGAAAAATCATAGCCTTGATTAGACGGACCTTTGTTGGCAAAGTAATGTCTCTGCTTTTTAATAAGCTGTCTAGGTTGGTCATAACTTTCCTTCCAAGGGGTAAGCGTCTTTTAATTTCATGGCTACAGTCACGCTTATCCTAAATTTCAGTTAACTATTGCTCTGTAGCAGTCCTTCCCCTGCCCCCCGTGTCAGTGGCTTAAAATGAGTGCGTGTTATTACTCATGAATCTGTAGGTCACATGGATGGTTCCAATCATCTGGGCTAGATTTGACTCATTTCAGCTGAGTTAATGTCATCTAGGATAGAGAGGAAACAAGTAGACCTCATCCTGGAAACTGGCACAACATCACTTTCTGCCATGTTCTGTTGATTCAAGTCAAGTTGTGAGGCCAGACAGGATTCAGGATATGGGGAAATCAGCTCTACCTCTTGATGGGGGGAGCTGCATTATCCCATTGCCAGGAGTTGGATCTAGGCGGGGTGGAGAATTGGAGCCATTTTATAGTCATTTTACCTTACAGCATGATCATGCACAAGTCTCTTCATCTCTTCGAATCTGTTTGCTAACTGTAAAAATGGCTAGGAGAGTAATGATTCTTTTTGAGGCTGTTTTGAAGATCAGATAAAATAATCTGTGTGAAGTGTCTTTGGTTGTTCTTGATGTCTGTCAACATGTGCTCAGTATGTGTTTGTTATTATTGCTTGGTAGTAAGTGAAAGTGAAAGTCACTCAATCGTGTCCGACACTTTGCAACCCCCATGGACTGTATCCTGGCAGGCGCCTCTGTCTGTGGAGTTCTCCAGGCAAGAATACTGGAGTGGGTAACTGTTTCCTTCTCCAGGGGATCTTTCCAACCCAGGGATTGAACCCAGGTTTCCCACATTGCAGTTAGACTCTTTACCATCTGAACCACCAGGCAAGTCATGAAAGGTAATAGTTAGGTGTGTTGTATTTATGACTTAAAATAGTTATAATAATCCTATGGTGCTATCATTATTTCCTTCTTATACCTGAGGAGACAAACTGAATCCTATGGTGCTATCATTATTTCCTTCTTATACCTGAGGAGACAAACCAATATGCCAAGGTTTGTGGTAGACCCAGCACTTGAACCAACACGCTTTTTTATTTCCACCCTGAAAGTCTAATACTTGAATTTGAGAGCCAGTACAGTGGTAAACATGTGGCCTCTGGAGCTTTGTTAGTCCTTGTCCCACATCTTACCAGCCTTTCAGCCTTGGGCAAATTACTTAATCTCTTTATGCCTCACTTTCTAGGAAAGGAGATTGCATACCTTGGGCACATGGTTGCTTGTGAAGTTTGTGAAGTCACTCAGTCGTGTCCGATTCTTTGCAACCCTGTGGACTGTAGCCTCCCAACCAGGCTTTTCCCTCCATGGGATTCTCCAGGCAAGAATACTGGAGTGGGTTGCCATTTCCTTCTCCAGGGGATCTTCCCCACTCAGGGATTGAATCCGGGTCTCCCACATTGTGGGCAGACGGTTTAACCTCTGAGCCACCAGGGAAGCCCAACATGGTTGCTGGTGAGGATTAAATGAATTAATAGATGTTAAATGTTTAGAACTAGCTCAGGCTAGGTAGGTATGAAGTATGTTGTTATTCCTTTTCCTCTTTATTATTACACGCTGCTGTGTTTAGGCTGAAACTGTAAAAACTTTTCAGTTGAAAAGATTAAATGAGACTGAAATTATCACCCTTTTCTTTTTAGAGCCATCTAATTTTTTCATGAAGTAGTGTTGACCTTTATGGTTAGTTTTTTAATACACTAATTATGGATTTTACTGATGTGAATTGGTTATATAGGGATGGTTCAATTTGAGGAAAAACTATTCCACAGTATTTTGTCTCCCCCCCCCCCCTTTTCCATTCTGAGCTTTTCTTGCACAATGTCATTCATTTCTGTGGTTTCTATTCAGTGTTGATTACCCTCAAATCAACATCTGAAGTTTGACCTCACTCCTGATTTTTGTTCCTTAATTAGTTTTTCTTCTTTCTCCAGTTAGTTATTATAATTACTGTTTTTTCTCATATTGTCTCCTCTCCTGTATGCTTATTGCTTCCGGTTTAGTGCAGATCCTATTTTTTTGTTGTTGTTTGTTTCTTTTTTTAACATCTGACCTTACTGTTACTCTGAGAACATCTTAGTTTTGTTTTTTTTTTCCACTTGAATATATATTTATTTTAGAATGTGGCAGTAACAGCATGATAATAAACCATCACAAACTTGTACCAAGAAGCACACAATCTTTAAAGTGTTGTTTTTCACAACACTTTAAATTTTGTTGTTGTTTTTAAATTTAAGTATGGCATTATTATTATTTTGCACTAGAGTCAAAGACAACATTTAGGTTCTTCAGCTTTGGGGCATTTAGTAACACTGAAATGATTGTCTAGTCAGGCAGAGGCAGGAAATTCAAATGCAGTTTCTTTCACTTCTGCTGGTTCCTTTGCAGTAAGATCCATCTTCTCACGTGAGAAATCATTAATAGGGAGACCTTCAACAACCTTCTAGGTCTTATCCTTGATTGTAACAGGGAACGGGTAAAGCAGATCATCAGGAATACCATAGGAGTTGCCATCAGAGATAATGCCCATGGACACAAACTCTCCCTCTGGGGTTCCAAACCAGATGTATCTCCGTGGTCACAGATGGCTTTTGCAGCTGACGTTGCACTGGACAGTTTCTGCGCCTTGATGACAGCAGCATCGTGCTACCGCATGGTCCTGACGAATGCTGCCTTGTCATCTTTCAGAGCTGTCATCTTTCAGAGCTTCATAAACACCAACTTCCTTTCCCTGCAGTTTTACCCTGGCATTAGTTGAGGAATGGTATCCCCAGATAATGACATTCTTTACATCATCAGAAGTCACTCCAAGTTTAAGAGCAGTCTGAGCTTCAGCTGGGTTGTGATGCAAAAGAGTCAAGCAACTGAAGTTCTCCTTGGGAATGGATGGCGCCAACTTAGAGGTAGTCAGACAGTTGGTGTTGGCTGGGTTTCCCACCACCATAGCCTTCACTGACTTCTTGGCATATTTGTCCAAGGCTGCACCCTGGCATTTGAAGATTTTCATATTTGCTTTGAGTAAATCTTTCCACTCCATGCCATCCCTTCTTGGCATGAAGCCCACAAGAATGGCCACATCCAGGTCTTTGAAGGCAGTCTCTTCTTTATCTGTTGTGATGACATCTTTCAGGAGGGGCAGTGCACAGTCTTGCAGCTCCATCAGGACACCCATTATTGGAGTGATACCAAAGCCGAGAATGATAGGCTGGTCTTTACCATTTCCATTACTGTACAGCCGTGAATATGCAACTTGACCAGCTGCTCCAGTCACAAGGGACTCGGATTGGTTCAGACATGATTGGGAAGAGCGCGGAGACTTCCTGCACCTGTCGAATGAGCCTCAGGCAGTCAGGTCACCTCTGTCTCGGAACCAACTCACATCTTAGTTTTGACTGGACTCAGAGGTAGAAGCTCTTGGAGAAGACAGCCTCCCTCTCTTGTTATTCTCTTTCTGGCATTTTTCTTTGGCCGCCTCCATTTTCTTGGCCACAAGTTTAGCATATTCTGCAGTCTGCCTTTATTTTTCTCGGCACACTGTTCCCTCAGGGTAATATACTGATGTTTGTGTTGCAGACACGTGAAATACAGACCCTGACTCTTGTGTGCCTTGGAGTTGGACATGACTGAGCACACACGAAGGAGGAGTGGTAGAGGAGTTACTACTGTTTCTGACTTTAGAGGATGTTTCTCTGTTAAGAGTGATGTTTCTGGTTTTTAGTAGAATAATACCTTTGTAGGTAAGCATATTTTCTTGTAGTTTTAGCAGATGGGTATTGATTCCTGCATGTGTTGAGATAGGTTTCTTTCTTCCTTCAGCATCTTGATATTGTAAATTATGTTGATAGATTTTTCTGGCTATTAACCAAAACCTTGCATTATTAGGATAAACCCATTTTGGTCATAATGTAGCTACACTCTCCAATGTAGTACTCACTAGCCACTTTTGGCAGTTTGAATTTAAATTTATGAAAATTAAATAAAATTAAAAATCCAGTTTCTTAGACTTATTAATCACATTTCAAGTGTTAATTGTAGCTAGTGGCTATCATGTTGGACATTGGAGATACAGAACATTTTCGTTGCAGAAACTTCTGTAGTGCAGTGCTGTGATATATATAGCTGCCTTTTAAAACACATCCATCTTTAATCTAACTGGTCAATTGAGATTTTGAAATAAGCCATTACTTTTCATTACATTTTTTTGTTTTTTTTTCCCCCCACCCTAGTCTTTCTGGTTATTTTCAGCATCCTCTTTCTGTTCTCATATTTTATAATTTCATTTTAAAAAATTTCTTAAACATTTCAGCTATATTTTACCTTTTGTTGATTAAATTTTGAAATCTGAATTCAGTGGTGCTTCAGTCTCTCAGTGATGTTCGTTTCCTTGTGTGTGTGTTGATCCTTGAGTAGGACTCATGTTTTGTTGAGCTTAGTGTGTGGAAGATTTGGGAGAGTACTCTGAGAAGGTTTTCTTTAAGCCCACAGAAGATTTTGTTTTTGTAATAACAGGACTTATGCCCTGGGAACTTTAAGGATGACTTTCAGGCTCAGCTTTCCTGCTTATAGTTGGCACAGTGCTGATATGGACAGTTACCCTCTGGCATTTCCATGTGCATACTGCTTACTGTCCAAGTTTCAACATACTATTGTTATGGGGTTGGATAGGTAGGGAGTATGGAAGTGATGATGGAGTACGGAAATGTCCTTGTAGATTTTTCTTTGTATGTGTTCAGCAATATGATAACAGTTTTCTGCTGGATCAGTTGGGCTCTTCATAATGTACTGACTGTAGACTACTGGATATGGATGTTCAGTCTTTTCAGTTGGGCTTTTCACTGCTTCTGGTGATACTTAGTTCTCTCTGCCTTCATCCCTTCCAGTTTGAACTGTCCTGCTCTCAAGTACTAGAATTCTTATTTCACTGTTGCTACTTTTCACTCTAGCTTGCTTTGGTTATTGTATGTACAAACCTATCCACCTTTCTTTGAATACATTGAATAATTTCATTAAAATTAATGAAGATTTTAAAATGTATTTCTCTTGTGTCTTTTTGTATTGACTTTATTTTATTTAGCCTTGTGCTCTGATTCTTATTTTGTGCACCTCTTTTGGACTCCTTGAGTCTTCTTTTGTGCTTGTTGATTTTTCTTTATGCAGTTATATTTGTAAATAAAATTCTAAATTAGTCATTATTGATAGCAAGTGTGGGCTTCTTTAACTATTGTATGAATTAGGGTCACTTTCTCCAAATGGGTGCTTCTGAGGGAATGGGTAGCTATAGTTCTTTCTCTGTGTGTTTTCCCTGGTGTGGTAAATCAACTGAGACAGGCTTCAAAAGTAGGGCTATTTTTAGGGTGTGTGGGCTAGGAGCACACCGGTAAGGCTTGTATCTCCTGTGAACAAAACAGATGGCTGAGAGAGCATTTGTGTCACAAAATCCCAACTTGTTTTATCTTGCAATCTACATCAGGTCAGGAAAGCTTAGATGTAGAGTCTTTACCTATCTTAATTTTGTTTTGGTTTCTGGTGGACTTTCAAAATCCTATTGTTGGCTGTGTTTTTTGACCTGAGGTTATTAGCAGGAATTAGGAAAAGAGTTGCTGTAGAGGTAAGAGTGTGCTATTAGAAGATTCTGTTTGCTTGTTGTTAATAGTGATGGCCCAGACCTAAGGAGCTTTTATCTTCCTGTCTTCATTCAGTTCCCCATCCCCTAATTCTGAGTCTGGGTGCTTTATTGAGACCTGGTTTTACTTGTGTTGACTATCAGCATTGTCAGTGATCTTCTGATTGCTAACACTGCTATAGTTTTTTCCCATAGTTGTTATTTCATTGGACATACTAATTGATTTGGGGAAGAGGAGAGAAGTGTTATTTTGCATTGACCACTGTAAAATCAGAAATTCTACTGAAAAAGATTTTAAGGTTTATTCTTATTTTCATTGTGTGCCTTTTGGGCACGTGTAAGTTCTGAAGTGTTTTTTTTTTTTTTTTTTAGTTCTGAAATTTTAGAATGAGACACTGCCACTAGCATTTCCTATTTTACATTGATTTCCATAGAGTACTTTTAATCACATCAACTGCCTAAACCCAGTTTCTCAAAGATACATGGTAACCATCAAAAGGAGTGTAGAATGATCATTCCATGTTGAGATGGAACTCCTTTGAGCTAATGCTTCACTTGGTGTCTGACAGCTCTTAACAGTTGCTGTGTTCTCCTTGGTAATTAAAAATATCCAACAGTATCTGTGAATTTGCTGTGAAGTCCAGGGTGTTCTGAGATGTCTTGGTGCACAGTTTGGTAACTATAGGTGTAGCACTTTACAGTTTGTATAGCATTTAAGCAGATAATTATTTTCTGCTTAGAAGACTGAAAATCAGCCATCTTTGTAGGATAAGCTATAGATATTTGTACAAGACTAGTCTACTGGGCTGTCTGTTCGCATCTCAGAAGACTGTCTTCATTTTAAAGTTTATTTCTGATTGGTATTTTAAAAATATAGTTCATTTTCTGTGAGTTTTTAACCCTTTTAGTGGAAGAAAATGTATTTGCCAGGGGATTGAAAAGAAGTGTCTTTAAATAACCATTTTCTGTATTGACATTCTTCCTGTTGCAAATTTGTTTTTCTGAGAAAATATTTTTGAAAAAAGATTAAAAATTAATTTTCAAGTAAATAATTGAGTAACTTTTCATACTGTTCATGGTATTCTTGAAGCAAGAATACTGGAGTGGTTTGCCATTCCCTTCTCCAGTGAACCATGTTTTGTCAAAACTCTCCACAGAGAATGGCAAGAACACATAGAACTATATAAAAAGGTCTTAATGATTCAAATAACCATGATGGTGTGGTCACTCACCTAAAGCCAGATGACCAGGAGTGTGAAGTCAAGTGGGCCTTAGGAAGCATTGCATGTGTGCTAAGTTGCTTTAGTCACGTCTAACTCTTTGCAACTCTGTGGACTGTAGCCTGCCAGGCTCCTCTGTCCATGGGATTCTCTAGGCAAGAATAATGGAGTGAGTTGCCCTGCCCTCCTCCAGGGCATCTTACCCGGACATGTTTCTCTTATGTCTCCTGTTTGGCAGGCAGGTTCTTGAACACCAGCGCCATCTGGGAGGCATTACTATGAACAAAGCTAGTGGAGGTGATGGAATTCGAGCTGAGTTATTTCAAATCCTAAAAGATAATGCTGTAAAAGGGCTGCATCCAATATTTCAGCAAATTTGGAAATTTCAGCAGTGGCCACAGGACTGGAAAAAGTCAGTATTCATTTCAATGCCAAAGAAGGAGCTACTGCACAATTGCACTCATTTCACATGCTAGCAAGGTAATGCTCAGAATCATTCAAGCTAGACTTCAGCACTATGTGAACCAAGAATTTCCAGATAACAAGCTAGATTTAGAAAAGGCAGAGGAACCAGAGATCAGATTGCCAACATCCGTTGGATCTTAGAAAAAGCAAGGAAATTCCAGAAAACTGTCTGTTTCATTGACTGCACTGAAGCCTTTGACTCTGTGGATCACAATAACTGTGGAAAGTTCTTAAAGAGATGGGACTACCAGGCTACCCTAGCTGTCTCCTGGGAAACCTGTATGCAGGTCAGGAAGCAACAGTAAGAACTTGACATGGAACAACTGACTGGTTCAAAATGGGAAAAGGAGTACATTAAAGCTGTGTATTGTCACTGCTTATTTAACTTATATGCAGAATATAGTATGTAAAATGCTCAGCTGGATGAATCACAAACTGAAATCAAGATTGCCAGGAGGAATATCAACTACCTCAGATACACAGATGATACTACTATAATGGCAGAAAGTGAAGAGGAACTAAAGAGCCTCTTGATGAGGGTGAAAAAGGAGAGTAAAAAAGCTGGCTTAAAACTCAACATTTAAAAATCTAAGATCACGGCATCTGGTTCCATCACTTCATGGTAAGTAGATGGGGGGAAAAATGGAAACAGTGACAGATTTTATATTCTTGGGCTCCCAAATCACTGTGGATGTTTACTGCATCCATGAAATTAAAAGATGTTTGCTCCTTGGAAGAAAAGCTATAACAAACCTGGACAGCATATTAAAAAGCAGAGACATCATTTTACTCACATAGGTCCATGTAATCAAAGCTTTGTTTTTTGTTTTTTTTTTAACTAGGCAAAGAATTTTATTTATCTTTGTCTCAAACTTTATTCTTAGGCTTCTTCAGCTTCATTAGCTGCAAAGAATGAATTGTATATAAGCAAAAACTGAAAAGAGCTGCGGTGTTCAGGGGCTTATGCTTAAAAATATTAGAGATCTAGATTTTATCAGATCCATAAACAAAATTTTAAAAAGCAGTCATAATATAAAATAGCAGTTCCCAGTAACTTCTTCAAGATTTATCTTCTTCAGAAGTTAACTCAGTTCAGTTTGCTTCATTCTTGGAAGCCTCATCAAAATTCTCCACAAGATCTGGAACTTCATCCTCCTCCTCCTCTCCAGTGGCAAGTGGTGCTTTTCCATCCACGGATTGTTTGGGCAGAGCTTCAGACAGTCTCCTTAAACTGGTCAGACTGTTGGCACAAAGCTGGTTTAAGATGCTGGGGAGCATTTCTGTCAGTTGCTTTGTCTCAGCGTGGCCTGTAATGGTGAAAGTGTTTGCTGCCAGAGATGCCTGAACTTTAGGGTTGTTAAAGTGAATCACTGTTCCTTGATTTGTGAACATATTCACCTCTTCAATACCAGAGATAGTTTACCCCTAACTTCTTTAAAGAGAACTGAAGTTTTTTGCCATCTGCTGTGGCTGTTCTGTGAACGACCTCCTTTCTGCGGAGCAGTTCCTTTCCCACCAATGTGCACTTGTGCCTGCAGTTTGGCGAGTTTCTCCTGGTTCATGATAGTTTCTTTCATCTTGTTGGAGCAGAAATGGGGCCACGCGGTGGACTAGGGTTGGCGCTCAGGTGGTCTCGGGCAGACCAGCTGAGGTTAGGCGCACACACGCGGGGACGCAAGATGGCAGCTAGAGCCAAAGCTGTGTTTTTTCCAGTAATGTACGGATGTGAGCGTTGGACCATAAAGAAGGCTGAGCGCTGAAGAATTGATGCTTTTGAATTGTGTTGGAGAAGACTCTTGAGAGTCCCTTGGACTGCAAGAAAATCAAACCAGTCAATTCTAAAGGAAATCAGCCCTGAGTATTCATTGGAAGAACTGATGCTGAGGCTCCAGTACTTTGGCCACCAGATGCGAAGAACTGACTTGTTAGAAAAGACCCTAATGCTGGGAGAGATTGAGGGCTAGGGGAGAATGGGGCAGCAGGGGACGAGATGGTTGGATAGCATCACCAACTCAGTGGACATAAATTTGAGCAAACTCTGGGAGATAGTGAAGAACAGGGAAGCCTGGTGTGCTTTAGTTCACGGGTTCACAAAGAGTCTACACGGATGAGAAACTGAACAAAGGGGAAACTGCAAGGGGGAGGGGATAAATTAGGATCTTGGAATTTATAAATGCACACTACTATGTATCAAATAAGCAATAGGAACCTACAGTCTATCACAGGGAATTATATTTAATATGTTGTAATTGTCTATAATGGAAAAGAATCTGAAAAAGTATATGTGTGTATTCATATACATGAGCTTCCCAGGTGGTGCTAGTGGTAAAGAACCTGCTTGCCAATTCAGGAGCCATAAGAGACGGTTCAATCCCTGGCTCAGAAAGATCCCCTGGAGGAAGTCACGGCAGTGCATTCCAGTACTCTTACCTGGAGAATCCCATGGACAGAGGAATCTTAATTCGTGCTACAGTCCATAGAATTGCAAAGAGTTGAACACAATTGAAGCAACTTAGAACATACACATACATATGTATATCTGAATCACTTTCTGTACACCGGAAGCTAACATAGCCTTGTAAGTCAGTTATGCTTCAATTAAAAAAAAAAGCCCCAAATAAACAGAAAAAGGGTAGTCTTCAACAGATGATACTGGAGCAGCTAGGTGGATTTCTACATTGTAAAGAGTGAGGTTGGATTCCATCTCAAACAATACATAAAAATCAACTAAAAGTGGATCAATGACCTAAACAGCTAAAACCATAAATGCTTAGAGGAAAATATAGGAGTAACATTTCATGACTTTGGAGGTTTGATATTAGATATTTAGATATGATAACAGCAGCATGAACAATAAAAGAAAAAAATGGATTGGTTTCACTACATAAAACTTAGAAACTTTTGTGCCTTAAAGGACATTATCAAGAAAGTGAAAGACAGCCTACAAAATGGGAGAAAAAAACTTGCAAATCGTATCTGATATGGATTTCCCGATTTTCTGGATATCTGATATCCAGAATGTTTAAAGGACTCTTGGAGCTCCACAATAAAAGAACAAGCAATTTAAAAATTGGGGAAAGGACATGAACAGACATTTCTCTAGAATCTGTGGATTGGAAAGAATCCATAAAATCCTAAGTATATACTACAAAGAATTGAAGCCAGGGTCTTGAAGAGATATTTGTACTTGCATGTTCATAGCAGTATTATTCACAGTAGCTACCAGTGGAAACAAACACAAATGTCCATTAACAGATGAATGAAAAAACAAAATGTGTTTAAATGGAGAGTGAATTGTATGGTATTTGAATTATATCTAAAATTCTCCAAGCTAGGCTTCAGCAGTACGTGAACCATGAACTTCCAGTTGTTCAAGCTGGTTTTAGAAAAGGCAGAGGAACCAGAGATCAAATTGCCAACATCCGCTGGATCATTGAAAAAGCAGGAGAGTTCCAGAAAAACATCTATTTCTGCTTTATTGACTATGCCAAAGCCTTCGACTGTGTGGATCACAATAAACTGTGGAAAATTCTGAAAGAGATGGGAATACCAGACCACCTGACCTACCTCTTGAGAAACCTGTATGCAGGTCAGGTAGCAACAGTTAGAACTGCACATGGACCAACAGACTGGTTCCAAATAGGAAAAGGAGTACGTCAAGGCTGTATATTGTCACCCTGCTTATTTAACTTCTATGCAGAGTACATCATGAGAAACGCTGGGCTGGAAGAAGCGCAAGCTGGAATCAAGATTGGGGGAGAAATATCAATCACCTCAGATACTCAGATGACACCACCCTTATGGCAGAAAGTGAAGAGGAACTAAAAAGCCTCTTGATGAAAGTGAAAGAGGAGAGTGAAAAAGTTGGCCTGAAGCTCAACATTCAGAAAACTAAGATCATGGCATCCAGTCCCATCACTTGATGGCAAATAGATGGGGAAACAGTGGAAACAGTGTCAGACTTTATTTTTTGGGGCTCCAAAATGACTGCAGATGGTGACTGCAGCCATGAAATTAAAAGATGCTTACTCCTTGGAAGGAAAGTTATGACCAACCTAGATAGTGTATTAAAAACCAGAGACATTACTTTGCCAACAAAGGTCTGTCTGGTCAAGGCTATGGTTTTCCTAGTGGTCATGTATGGATGTGAGAGTTGGACTGTGAAGAAAACTGAGCACCGAAGAATTGATGCTTTTGAACTGTGGTGTTGGAGAAGACTCTTGAGAGTCCCTTGGACTGCAAGAAGATCCAACCAATCCCTCCTAAAGGAATTCAGTCCTGGGTGTTCATTGGAAGGACTGATGCTGAAGCTGAAACTGCAATACTTTGGCCACCTCATGCGAAGAGTTGACTCATTGGAAAAGACCCTGATGCTGGGAGGGATTGGGGGCAGGAGGAGAAGGGGACAACAGAGGATGAGATGACTGGATGGCATCACCGACTTGATTCATAGGGTCGCAGAATCAGACACGACTGAGCGACAACTGAACTGAACTGAAGGCTGTTTTAGGAAAATAAAAGAAGCACAAAACAAAGCCCAGCATCTTTGTTTGGACGTCACTGGTAGAGAAAAACTGGGTTGATTTTAGCCAGGAAGAATATATGGTAGATGGTTGGCAGTTACGTCTATTAACCATAGAAAAATCTTTCCAATTCTCCTGTGAAGTAAGAAGCAGCTTCCTAGTTAGGGTGATGCAGTTGCAAAATATCCTAAAGGGGCAAATAAATAATTTGGAATTATTAGATGTAATTCAACTAATCACTCAGAAAAGTAATAATGGGACTGGAGACAAAAACTTGTACATACCTTCAAAATTAATATCAGGAATATTTCTAAATACTTAATGTAATATGATAGTTTTTTATGTTTTCTCATTAGGAGACATTTACAGACCAGTTTATTAAACATTTTGGTGCACTTGACATCCAGAATTATATTCCAGTTTCCTCCAACATTGCCTAATTTATTCATTATGGTTCACCTACAAGGTTTATAACTTAACTTTTTTTTTTTTTAAACTTCATGGTAAAAGCAGAACATAGAATTTACTCTTTAAATTTTAGAATACAATAAGTGCACAACTTTTGAAGCAAGTTTATTGATCATCATTATGAACATTGTTACTTTTAATGAAGTAGGTGCTTCCCTGATGGCTAGGTTGGTAAAGAATCTGCCGGCAATGTGGGAGACCCAGGTTCGGTCCCTGGGTCGGGGACATCCCTTGGAGAAGGGCATGGCAATCCTCTCCAGTATTCCTGCCTGGGAAATCCCAGAGACAGAGGAGTTTGGCAGGCTACAGTCCATGGGGTCACAAAGAGTTGGACACGACTGAGTGATTAACACTTTAAGTAGAGTTAATAATTATACTTTATTCTGCATACATTGTGACATGGCCCTTAAATATCAGTATGAATGATACATTTATGCCTATTTTATTGTAGTCTTAAAGAGATGCAGATGTAGCTTTATGCAGGATATATTGAGTTTTGAATCGGAAGTATAGGTCTCTCTGAGTTGACATTGTTGATTTTTCTTACACTGAGCACCTTACTGAACACAACAACTCTTTGTAAACAGATTTTGTTTTCATTCTGTGTTCTCTAGTTGTGGGGAGCTTTAGGGGAAGTCAGAGGGATGTCATGGAGATAAATGACCATCCCTGTCTTGGTCTGAGAAAGGGTCAGGACAGTCTCTATTCTCTTCTGGGGTAAAATTTTCCTGCTGTTGTCTTAATCATTTTCTTCCATTAAATCATATTTCTCTCTTATTTTCTATTATATCCTTTCCTTGAATGTTTCATGCTCCTCCTGCTATGCCTATGAACCTCTCATATATTCCAGTAGTTGTTTTATGTTCTAGTTGGTGTGTCTCTTGTCTTTGGGAATTCTAAAATACAGATGTGATTGCCCTTTATGTTCTTTAAAGAACAAAGAAAAACGATAACCACCTTATGTGATGAACACCAAACTCCTTATCAGGGATATAGGAAAACCTGAGATTAACTGATCTCAATTTCTTTTATAATCTTCCTCACCTGTACATGCACATATGCATATACACACTTGCACATTCCAGTTAAATAAATCACAGTTAACACCGCTCTGCTGTCGCACATGTTTCTGTAGCATAATTAGCTCTGTGGTAAGTGGAATGATTTAAGTGTAATGTGGAAGTATCATTGGTCATAAATGTGTATTTTCTAGCACATCAATGCTTGGAAGCATTCAAGGGCAGTCTTTCTTCCAAAGATAATACTTAAACATTGTTTGATGTTAAGAACTGAAAATCCTCAGTGCAAATCAAAAAATCACAGTGAAATCAGATCACACTTGTTAGATCAGAAAGACAAGGAATGTTGTGAAGGTGTGGGAAAAAAGCACCTCTTACACAGTGCTGATGGGGATATATATTGGTGCAGCCAGTTTGGAGGTTCCTCAGAAAATTAAAAATTGAACTGACTGATGATCGGCATTTCCACTTCTAGATATTTATCCCAAGAAAATGAAAACACTAACTCGAAAAGATACATGCACTCCCAAGTCCCTTGCAATATTATTTACAATAGCCAAGATATGGAAGTATTCGTGTCCGCTGATGGTTGAATGACTAAAGAAAATGTGAGGCACATGCACAGACACTGAAATATTATTCAGCCATAAAAAAGGGAAATGCTCACATTGCAACAACATGGACGGATAAGTCAGAGGAAGACATAGTGTGTAAACTCACTTGTATGTAATAATAGACTCTGAAATCAAATCAGAACTTAAACTGATAGATTCAAGAAACAGATTTATAGTTGCCAGAGCTGGGAAGGGAAAGGTGGATGAAATGGATGGGAGAGCAAAAGGCACAGTCTTCCTTAAAAAAGTCATGGGATGCACAACATGGTGACTGAAGTTAACACCTTATTGTAAATTTTAAAAGTTTCTAAGAGAGTAGGTCTTAGAAGTTTTCTTCACAGGAAAAAGTTTGTATGGTGATGGATATTAACTAGATTTATTGTGATCATTTTCTAATGTGTCTATATGTTGAATCATTATATTGCACACTTGAAACTAATATAATGTTATATGTTAACTATATCTCAGTGAAATTTAAAAAAATCTTAAAATGTGATGCCATGTATTAATGTTTGAAGTCATATTTGATCTAGATGTGAGACAAAAAGATTGTTTAGATTTATTGTGCTCTGAAGGAAAATATGTTCTGTGAGTGATCTGTAGATGCAATGCAAAAAGGAGAAAGCTCAAAATCCAGGTGAAGTGAAACAGATCGCCAGCCCAGGTTGGATGCATGAGACAAGTGGTCAGGGCTGGTGCACTGGGAAGACCCAGAGGGATGGGATGGAGAGGGAGGCGGGAGGGGGATCGAGATGGGGAACACATGTAAATCCATGACTGATTCATGTCAATGTATGGCAAAAACCACTACAATTAAACAAAAACGAAATCCAGATGAAAAATTGCCTGTTTATTACAAGCAGAAGATTTATTAATAGTATCAAGAATCTCTGATCTTTTCTTTTAAGTTTCTGGTACAGCTGCGAATGTAGGCAAAATACCTATGCGGCTGTTTTCTCTACTTTTAACAAAAAATTGAAGACTGTCACTAGATTACATTTTTAATTCTGCCACAGGGTTTCCTGTTAGAAGTAAGTACCTTCAGGAGCCTGCATTTGAAAGGGAAACCTGAGCTCTGAGCTTTAAGGTTGAGAAATTTGATTATGATGCTTGTAACAATTGCCAATGGATACTTGCTGTGCTGGTATTTTATTAGGATTGTGTTTGTTTTTCTCATGTTCTGTTACAACGGTTATTTTTAAGTGTTAATTTTTCAGAATGTGAGATTGTTCTGGAAACACATGTTTTTAAATTTTTTTTTTTGGTAACTTTAAACTTTTTATTTTGTGTTGGGGTATAGCCGATTAACAGTGTTTTGGCAGTTTTTGGTGAACAACAAAGGGACTTAGCCACACATATACATGTATCCATTCTCGCCCAGGTTCCCCTCCCATTTAGGCTGGCACATAACATTGAACAGAGTTCCATGTGCTGTACAATAGGTCTTTGTTGGTTACCCATTCTAAATAAAAGTGTGCATGACCTTCCCAAAGTGTCTCACCGTCCATTCCCCTTGACAACTCTAAGTTTGTTTTCTTAAGTCTGTGAGTCTCTGTTTTGTAAGTTCATTTGTATCATTTCTTTTTAGCTTCCACATATAAGGGATGTCATATGATATTTCTGTCTTACTTCACTCAGTATGACAACTCTGCATCCATGTTGCTGCAAATGGCATTATTTCCCTTTTTTAAATGACCGAGTAATATTCCACTGAATATATGTACCACATCTTTATACATTCCTCTGTCAATGGACATTTAGGTTGCTTCCATGTCTTGGCTGTTGTAAACAGCTCTTCAGTGTAATTGGGGTGCTTGCATCCTTTCAGATCATGTTTTTCTCTGGATATATGCCCAGGAGGGGGATTGCAGCATCATATGTAGCTCTATTTTTAGTTTTTTAAGGAACCCCTCCATACTGTTCTCCATAGTGACTGTACCACTTTACATTCCCACCAACAGTGCAGCAGGGTTCTCTTCTCTCCACACCCTCTCCAGCATTTGTTGTTTGTGGATTTTTTAATGAAGGCCATTTTGATTGGTGTGAGGTAATAGCTCATTGTGGTTTTGATTTGCATTTCTCTAATAACTAGCGATGTTGAACGTCTTTTCATGTGCCTGCCTATTGGCTATCAGTATGTCCTGTTTGGAGAAATGTCTATTCAGGTCTCCTGCCCATTTTTTGAATGGGTTGTTTGTTTTGATGCTATTAAGTGTCATAAGCTGGTTGTAAATTTTTGGGAGTGATCCTTTATGGTCACATCATTTGCAAATATTTTCTCCCAGTCTGTGGATTGTTTTCGTTTTGCCTATTGTTGCCTTTCCTGTGCAAAAACTTCTGAGTTCAAGTATGTCCCATTTGTTTATTTTTGCTTTTATTTCCATTATTCTGGAAGAGAGATTGAAAAAGACATTGTTGTGATTTATATTAGAGAAATAACATAAATCTGGAGTGGGTAGCCTGTCCCTTTTCCAACGGATCTTCTCAACCCAGGAATTGAACCAGGGTCTCCTGCATTGCAGGCGGATTCTTTACCAACTGGGCTATCAGGGGAGCCCATGTTAGAGAGTGTTCTGCCTATGTTTTCCTTTAGGACTTTTACAGTGTCCGGTCTCACATTTAGGTCTTTAATCCATTTTGAGCTTATTTTTATGTACAGGGTTAAGAAATGATCTACTTTCATTTTTTTTTTTTTTAACTGTGGCTGTCCAGTTTTCCCAGCACCATTTGTTGAAGAGACTGTCTTTACAACATTGTGTGGTCTTGCCTCCTTTATCATAGATTAATTGACCATAGGTGTGTGGGCTTATCCTGTTCCATTGATTTATATTTTTATTTTTGGAAACACACATATCTTGTAACAGATGCTTGGATTTGTCTTTTCTCACACTCAGCATATCTTTGTGCTTCTGCTCATTGCTCGGTGTTTCATCTGCCCTGAATCCTCACTTAGCCACCTTGTTGTCTACCACAGCTTAAATTCCAGCTCCCTGTGATGTGTGACTGACCGCTTTCTCTGCTGTCTCTGATAGAATGGATTGTTCCTTCATTTGTCTTTCCTTTAAAACATTGATTTTGTGTACAAGTTAATGATGTTTAGTCATTGCCCTCCAAACATCACTCGTGTCCCTTTGTATTCATTTATTTCTCTCCCCTAGCCAACTACTCTATCACATCTAATCCCTTGAATCTATTTGTCCCTTCCACTATATAATCGTAAGGGATTTGATTTAGGTCATACCTGAATGGTCCAGTGGTTTTCCCTACTTTCTTCAACTTAAGTCTGAATTTGGCAATAAGGAGTTCATGATCTGAACCACAGTCAGCTCCCAGTCTTGTTTTTGCTGACTATGTAGAGCTTCTCCATTTTCGGCTACAAATAATATAATCAATCTGATTTTGGTATTTACCATCTGGTGATGTCCATGTGTAGAGTCATCTCTTGTGTTGTTGGAAGAGGGTGTTTGCTATGACCAGTGAGTTCTCTTGGCAAAACTCTATTAGCCTTTGCCCTGCTTCATTCTGTACTCCAAGGCCAAACTTGCTTGTTATTCTAGGTATCTCTTAACTTCTTGCTTTTGCATTCCAGTCCCTTATAATGAAAAGGACATCTTTTTTTGGTGTTCTAGAAGGTCTTGTAGGTCATCACAGAACCGTTCAACTTTAGCTTCTTCGGCATTACTGGTTGAGATATAGACTTGGATTACTGTGATATTGAATGGTTTGCCTGGGAAACGAACAGAGATCATGCTGTCATTTTTGAGATTGCATCCAAGTACTGCATTTCAGACTCTTGTTGACTATGATGGTCACTCCATTTCTTCTAAGGGATTCTTGCCCACAGTAGTAGATATAATGGACACCTGAATTAATTTCGCCCATTCTGGTCCATTTTAATTTTCTGATTCCTAAAATGTCGATGTTCACTCTTGCCGTCTCCTGTTTGACCATTTCCAATTTACCTTGATTCATGGACCTAACATTCCAGGTTCCTACGAAATATTGTTCTTTACAGCATCATACTGTACTTCCACCACCAGTCACATCCACAACTGGGCATTGTTTTCCCTTTGGCTCCGTCTCTTCATTCTTCCTGGAGCTATTTCTCCACTCTTCTCTAGTAGCATATTGGGCATCTTCCAACCTGGGGAATTGCACTTTCACTGTCCTCTCTTACCGCCTTTTCGTGCTGTTCATGGAGTTCTCAAGGCAAGAATACTGAGTGGTTTGCCATTCTCTTCTCCAGTGGACCACATTTTGTCAGAATGTAGGAGGTTCGTGACATTGTGCAGGAGGCAGTGATCAAGACCATCCCCAAAGAAAAGAAATTCAAAAAGGCAAAATGGTTGTCTGAGGTTGTCTTACAAATAGCTGAGAAAAGAAGAGAAGCTAAAGGCAAAGGAGAAAAGGAAAGCTATATTTATCTGAATGCAGAGTTGGAAAGAATAGCAAGGAGAGATAAGAAAGCCTTCCTCAGTGATCAATCCAAATAAATAGAGGAAAAAATAGAATGGAGAAGACGTAGATAGAAATCTCTTCAAGAAAATCAGAAATACGAAGGGAGCATTTCATGCAAAGATGGGCACAATAAAGGTCAGAAATAGTATGGACCTAGTAGAAGCAGAAGTTATTAAGAGGTGGCAAGAATACACAGAGAAAAACTATACAAAAAAGATCCAGACATCCTGGAATGCAAAGTCAAGTGGACCTTAGGAAACACAACTACTAGTGGTACTTGGTGGAAGTTAGTGCAAGTGATGGAATTCTAGTTGAGTTATTTCAAATCCTAAAAGATGATGCTGTTGAAGTGCTGCACTCAATATGCCAGCATATTTGGAAAACTCAGTAGTGGCCACAGCAATGGAAAAGGTCAGTTTTCATTCCAATCCCTAAGAAAGGCAGTGCCAAAGAATGTTCAAACTACTGCACAATTACATTCATCTCACACGCTAGCAAAGTAATGGTCAAAATTCTCCAAATCAGGCTTCAACAATACGTGAACCGAGAGAACTTCCAGATATTCAAGCTGGATTTAGAAAAGGCAGGGGAACCAGAGATCAAATTGCCAACATCCACTGGATCATAGAAAAAGCAAGAGTTCCAGAAAAACATCTGCTTTATTGACTACACCAAAGCCTTTGACTGTGTGGATCACTACAAACTGTGGAAAATTCTGAAAGAGATGGGAATACTAGATCACCTTACATACCTCCTGAGAAATCTGTATGCAGGTCAGGAAGCAACTGTTAAAATCAGACATGAAACGATGGACTGGTTCCAAATTGGGAAAGGAGTATATCAAGGCTGTATATTGTCACCCTGTTGATTTAACTTATATACAGAGTACATCATGTGTGAAATACTGGGATGGATGAAACACAAGCTGGAATCAAGATTGCCGGAGAAAAGTCAATAACCTCAGACATGCAGATGACACCACCCTTATGGCAGAAAGTGAACAACTAAAGAGCCTCTTGGTGAAAGTGAAAGAGGAGAGTGAAAAAGGTGGCTTAAAACTCAACAGTCAGAAAACCAAGATCATGGCATCTTGTCCCATCACTTCATGGCAAATAGATGAGGAAACAATGGAAACAGTGAGAGACTTAATTTTCTTGGGCTCCAAAATCACTGCAGATGGTGACTGCAGCCATGAAATTAAAAGACACTTGCTCCTTGGAAGAAAAGTTATGGCCAACCTAGATAACATATTAAAAAACAGAGACGTTACTTTGCTGACGAAGGTCCATCTAGTCAAAGCTATGGTTTTTCCAGTAGTCATGTATGGATGTGAAAGTTGGATTATAAAGAAAGCTGAGTGCTGAAGAATTGATGCTCGTGAACTGTGGTCATGAATATTAGGGGATTCAGTGTGCTCCAGAGATTGGAGATTGATTAGGTTAAGGGAATAAGCATTGAAAATCATATATAGATTATTCCCAGTTTAGTTGCTGAATAACTTCAGCATGGTTGATCTCTGATCCTCAGTTTCCTCACTTTTAAAATGGGCACAATATATAATTCATCTTATTATTAATAGTATTTGAAAAAAAGATAATTTGTTGAGCTCTTTTTACCCTTCATGTTAGCATTAGATATGCACCAGTGAACAACATAGGATAATTGTTCTGTTACAATTTATACTTGAGAAGTGTAAGCAGACATTAGAGGATAAATATTTACAGTTATGATTAAACTTTCGAGGGAAACATGCAAGGGTTCTGTGAGAGCATGTAGTAGAGATTTAACTGAGCTTGGGCAAATTTGGTAAAGTGTCCATGAGACAGAGAAGAGGAAGCGGAAAGACAAGCAGACACTTAGAAGGATCTTGGTATGATGCTTTTATGGCATAGAAGTATGACTGGAGCGTAGTGATTAAATGGTCAGATTATTATATGTTGAACTTATTTTTAACTCAGTGGGAACCTGTTTAAGGTAGTAGACATGAAGAGATTGGCATATTAAGATCATCTGGCTGCTGTATGAAGGATGAATTGGAGGTGATTTAAATTAGGTTATAGTGAAGTAATGGACAAATGAAGCTGATTCCATTTATGTTTTGTACATGGCATTTACAGGACTTGATAGTTGCTTTTAAGTGTTGAAAGAGAATAGTCAAAGGTTATGCCCAGTTTTCTGGGAGCAACACTGGATGCACTCGGACACCCTATACAGAGAGAAGATTGAAGAGTGCTTTATGGAGGGGGATGAAATTGGTTTGTTGTATGGTTTTGAGTTTTTTTAGATTCAAGATCCCTTTGAGAATAGGGCTTTCCTAAAGGCTCAGTTGGTAAAAAATCTGCCTGCAGTACAGGAGACCCAGGTTCTCTTCCCAGGGTGGGGAAGAGACTACCTTTGAGAATAACTAAGTAGAAATGTTAGGTTGGCCATGGTATATGTGGATTGGAGTTCAGAAGAGAGCTCTTGGTGGGGTATTTTGGAGTAGCTTTAAGAAAGCTTGGGGCAGAAGCCTTGGGAGAAAAACATGTAGACCAAGAAGTGAACAGAGGAAATAGAATTAATAATATTTAGAGGTTGAATAGAAGAAAAGGAAACAAAGGAGACAGTTACTAGTAATAGGAGAAAAATCGGGCAAAGGCGAAAGGTAGTAGAAATCAAAGGATAGGAATGTTTCAGAAAGGAGTCTGCTCTCCACCGTGTGTCATACTGCTCAGCTCAATAAAATTAGGATTGGAAAAGTGCTTTGGCAACTGGAGGGCAGTAATGACTTTTAGTTAGCTATTACTGCATAACAAATCACCCCAAACCGTAATGGCTTTAAACACCCAACATTTCTCTCAGTTCTCCAGGTTGGCAGCTTGAGTTTGGCTTGACTGGGTAGTTCTGCTGATCTGGGTCAGCCTTAGCTGATTGACGTGGGCTTGCTCATACATCTACAAGTGTGTGTCTGTGATCACCGAAAAGTTTGTCTGTGACTGGCTTCCTTCATGATAGTCATGCCTGGTGTAACTGAGATCTCTCTCTGTATGTGTCTCAGTTTACAGTGGGATAACTTCCGTGCGTGTGCTCTTCTTAGGAGGAGTTTCAAGAATGCAAGTCAATAAATTTCACAACACAAGCACTTTTTAAGCTTGCCAGTGTCCCATTGACCAAAGTCATAAGACCATCTCAAATTCAAGTGCTGGAAAAACATTCTTCTTGATGAGAGTAGTCACAAAATCACATTGCAAGGCTGTAGATAGAGGGAACAGAAAGATTTGTCATTTTTGAAGTCATCCTCAGTGATTATGGCAAAAACAGTATTGCTGGTGTTGGAGGATGCTGGAAACAGGATTGGGTTAGTATGATAAGCAAATGGGAACGAAGGAAGTGCAGATTACTTTTTGGAAAGCTTGGCTGTGAAGATGGTTTGAGAGAGAAGACAGTAGCTAGAGGCATGTAGAAAGTAAACAGGCATGTTGTACTTTCTTTCCCTTCCTGCCCGAATTTCTCTCCGCACAAGAACAGAGTGCTTATGCTGAGAAAGGAATCTAGTAGACACGGAGGATACAGATGCTGAGCAGGAAGAGATAACGGATGAAGTGAAAGTCTCTGAGAAACCTGTAGAGGATGGGATTCTGTGCACTTGTGAAGGGATTCGTTTTTAACATGAAGAGGGTTACATACTTTATAGTTAACAGAAGGGAAGGAGGAACTTGGTACACACGTAGTGTAGGTACATGTAGCCAATAGTTCATTCTGTTTTTTTGTAAGATTGTATGGAAAAACCCGAACAAAATTTTTGGCCAGTCACAACAGATGGGAGACTGGGAAAGTTTTCTGTGTGACAGCTTCTGTTTTCTCAGTGAAGTAGAGGCTGTCTACTGAGAGTGGGGGTTCTAAGAAGAATGTGTGCTTGAGGTTTGATGTGAACAGAGAAGCTCTGTAATCTTATCCGCTCAATGAATGAGACAGTGAGCTGACCACGGGCTAGGAAGTGTTGTTGTTGTTGTTTAGTCACTTAGTTGTGTCCAACTCTTGTGACCCCATGGACTGTAATACCAAGCATTTAATAAATGGGAGATGTTATCATTATTAATATAAAATATTACTTTAAAGGGATTTGTCAGAACACTTTGAGTTATTAGTTAGAAAGTGGTGCTAGTTGAGATGTTCTTGGGTCTTTAATTCTACTTCCACGATGGTCCTTGAAAAGATTGTAGGCAGGAGAGTAACCGTGTGTTTAATCATTTATAAATAAACATTACCAAAAATGAACAAAATGGGTCTGCTTTCTAAAATGACTTCCTGAAGCATTTAATATTACTTTGTATTACCAAAACATAGAGGAATAACTATTAAATATACTTAAATTTGAATTAATAAAGATATTTCAGTCTGAATGGTTGGGTTAGTGGTAACATTTATATGGGAAAAAAACCTTTTTGTTTTAGTAGTTGGAAAATTTGTAAATGTGGCCTTAAGGTTATATACTTAAAGGAGAATAACATAATTTATTTTGTCTCTTTTCTTTTAGGACACACAGTCATTATTTTTTCAGTTATCTCTGGCCAAAAAGAAACCCTTCTTACTCTGACTATGTACTGGAAGGGTGGTTGTATTGGTATTTATGGAGGGCACCATCTGCTGGTTATAAGAGGTACCGGTTGTAGGAAGCGTACCTTTTACAGTTGTCAGACTTCACAAAATCTTGTTTTCTTTCCAACTCCACCTTAAACCTGGAGTAGTCCCAGAAGGAAAAGCAGCTTTTAATAAACATGGGAAAGTAGAGATTCTAGTAGTAACTTGATTTGATTTCTGTGACTCTGATAAACTTGTTGCCACATACTGGCTGTTGAAGAAAAATTATTATGAAAATGACAGATACCTGCTTTTATTTCTTTCCAGATCACTTTACCAATGACTGTTGCTTTTGCTCTCACCCTTGTGGTTTAATCCAGTGAATGTTGTGTTCTTTTTTCCCATTCATTGAAAGGACCTTAATATTTTTACTGCAGTCTTTATTGCATCTTATGAACATTTACCTACCTCTAGGGTAGAATGATGATTTCATTGATTTTTTTTTTCCTTTCTAGGATTGTTAGTATGATTTTTAAAATTACCGGTATGTTTGTTTTAATTAATTACCATTTTCTTTGAACTTACTCAGTGGTTGTATAAACTCTTTAGTATTAGAATAGTTTGTGTTTCATTGTTCATTCTGTATACAAAACTGTAGGTATTTATGACAACATGTATATAATGGTATTTGAAATTAATATATACATATATCTGTGTGGTGTTTAAGTCCCTCAGTTGTGCCCAACTCTTTGCAGCCCAATGGACTGTGTAGCCTGTCGGACTCCCCAGTCCATGGGATTTTTCAAGCAAGAATACTGGAGTGGGTTGCCATGCCCTCCTCCAGGGGATCTTCCCAGCCCAGAGATTGAACCTGAATTGGCAGGCAGATTCTTTACTACTGAACCACTCGGGAAGCCCATATACATATGTACTCTATAATACATTTATATACAGTGTATAAATGGACTCTGACACAGGTCTGTTTTTATATAAATAATTTAAGGTACTACTTATTTTCAGTTCATTCACTCTATCATAATGTATACTATTTGAAATTCAACACAAAATGAATGTCAAATAATTTCTTTGACACTATTTCGGAGGAGAGGCTGTGTGTCAATGTATCTTTTCCCTTTGACTTCCCATAACAGTTGAATAACCTGTTTCTTTACTGTAACCTTCCTTTCTTCTTCTGCATTGCTCTCCTCTCTCTCTCCTTTCCACCTTTTTCCTCTTACATTATTATTTGGTGTTTGTTCCTGTTGTTGTCTAGGAAGTACATAGAGATCAGTTTACCAAATCCAAGGGCCTGGGGTTATCTTGAAAGAGTGATGTGTATTTACAAAGTCACTAACACTATATACCATCTCTCCATCTTCAAACATTTTTTTTTACTAGTTAAAAAGCAAATTTTTCTCTTTTTTGACCCTCTTCTGTTTTCTTTCCTGACCCCACCCACCCACATCAATACAGATATTTCTTAGAGTTTAGTCTCTGTATCTCAGCTCACCCTACACATTTTCTTTATTGATTCTGTAAGCCCCCAAAGTGTAAGCTATACGTGGTGGTAAAATGTTTTCTTTCATTGACTTTTCTCTAGAACTTCAGCTTAACATCTCTAGTTGCCTTGTATTCCACACTTAGTTTTTCCGGAGCCCTGACTTCTCCTTGGTTTCCCTGCCTCTGTGATGACGAGGGCAGTCACTGTCCGTGTTCTGCCGCCAGTGTATACTTGGTATGCAGAGAACTGCTGTCACACCAGCCAAGTTCTCAGAAGATAGTAAATGGTTGACTTTCTAGGAACAAAGACTTTGAATCTTGTTAGCATCTTCTACTTCTCTCAAGTAAGCATTCATAGTCTTTGCATCAGTTTTCTTATTTTCAGTCATTCCCTGCAGTCTGTTCCTTATTAGTTCTTATTGGAATTTTGTAGCAGTTTCCTGTTTTTATTGTATTTGATTTCTCCTCTGCCTAGTCTGTACTTCCTATTCTGAGCCACTGTCTCTTTTTTTTTTTTTTTTTTTTGCCACTGTCTCTTAAAATAGTTCTCGTCATTGATTTAGCAAGTGTTTCTTGAGCATCTACTTTGTTCTAAGAATGCCTAAAATGATACATACTATCATTGTTCTAAAGGTAAAGGACATCAACCCTGAATATTGATTGGAAGGACTGATGCTGAAGCCCCAATATTTTGGCCACCTGATGCAAAGAGCTGACTTATTGGAAAAGACCCTGATGCTGGGAAAGATTGAAGGCAGGAGGAGAAGGGGGTGATAGAGGGTGAGATGGTTGGATGGCATCACTGACTCAATGGACGTGACTTTGAGCAAACTCCTGGAGATAGTAAAGGACAGGGAAGCCTGGCGTGCTGCAGTTCACGGGGTCGCAAGGAGTTAGACATAACTTAGTGACTGAACAACAAATCCTTGTTTTAAGGAGCTTCTAGTCAAGTAGGGGAAACAGACAAATAAATTTATTAAATGTGATGTGATTAAATGCTAATTATGATATGTTCACAGTTTTCCAGCTGTAGGGAAAGAGCCAAGCTAGGCCTAAGGAGGTTGGGAGAAAGAAGTTTAAACATAATCTTGAAAATTCAAGGTACATGGAGTTTGCTTATAGAGAGGGGCCAGTAAATTTATCTTTGAGGAAACAGCTCATGTGTTTACTCACAGAAGTATTTCAAACCTCTGCTCACAAAACCATTGCTTATGAAGCAGAAGTGCAAACTGAGAGACTTGCCTCTTTGTTGCTCTACTTTTCCTTCTTTGCTCCCTTTTACTTCCTTCCACTTTTTCCTTTAGTAGTGGTTTTAGACCAGTAAGAAATTCTGAACTTTGTTCTCTGGGATTTATTCATATTCTTTTCTCCGTCCTTTTGTTCTGTATATTGTTAACACTTCACCCGCATCTACTTTCAATTTCTTTAAATCTTACATTTTTCCAGGCTTGTTGTTTGTTATTTCTGTTGATTACTTTAGGATTTATTGTGATTTAATCGTCTAGGGGGAATGTCTATTTCCTTTGTCAATTTTGAGACCTATCTTAACTCATGTGGCCCTATAGCCACTCTAGAATGTCATACAGATAATAGGTTCTTGATAAAGTTTTGACTGTACAGATGGAACCATGTCTGCATTATTAAGCTGTGGTCTGTGATCACAGTCGTGTCTGTTGTTAAGGGAGACGAACAGCTTTTTGCTTCTGTTGAGGCAAGGTAGAGAGACTTTGTTATGGTCCAGGTTCTATGGAAAAGTGGGAATCCTGTCACATTTGTATTTACCTTCCTGTAGAATGGTTTATCCTAGGCATTCACTGAATATCTTCGGTTGAAGGAACACAAACAGCTGTAGGTTTGATTCTTGGCTTTTCCTAACCAGAGGTTGTGAAGTTGTTTTCCTACATTATATTCTAAAAACTTTCCCAATTGCCTCAATATTTAGTTTATTAATCGACCTGGAATTCCTTTTGTGTATGGTGTGAGATATGGGTACAGTGTCATTTTTTTCCACATAGATAATGAAAATCTCAGAACGTAAAAAATTTAAACAACTTTATTGAGTTGTAATTTGTATATCATAAAATTAATAAAATTGACCTATTTCAAGTGTATAGTTGAGTAATTTTTAGCAAATATCCTGAGGTGAAACTCACCATAGTCCAATTTTAGAACATTTTTATCAGTCCAGTAAGATCCCTCATGCCGATTTATAATTAATCTGTCACTGAATTCTTTATAAGTTTTCATCTTGAGTTCTCAGCAGCATCTCTATTATAGTGTTAAACAAGTGATGATAGCAGGTATGTTTTTGTAGGTCCTGAAAATAGGTAAAACATTTTCAGAAGAGCATCAATAAGCATGATTTATGCTGTAGGGTATAGCATCTTACCTTTCTCAGATTCAGAAATCTTTCATATAATTCTTAGTTTGTTGAACTTTTCTCCTTATTTTCTTTTATAGTTGTGAATTGATCTTGAATTTTCTTCAAACATTGTCTCTTAATTTTTTAGATTATCACATGATTTTTCTTTTTTATTCTGTTAATATGATGAATTCAACCTTGCATTTCTGGGATTAAACCCAGTTTTTTTATCTGCAGCTACATTTGGTTTCTTAAGTATTTTTTTCTAGTATTTTTTTATTTAAAAACTTTGTAAACAGAAAAGACCTGTCAGTGTTTCTTTTCCCTTTCTCTTACTTTTCTCATTGGATGTTAGTATCATGGTTATGCTAGTTAGCTGGATAAAGTTGTTAGGTTGGTGAAGGAGTAATTGTGGTTTTGGACTGTGAATTTTAAATCACACAACTAGGCTCAAACACATCTTTATTAATCAAAATAGGAACCATTATAGTCAAGACATTTTTGCTAATGAAAAATAAGTTGATTTATTCCTGTAGCATAAAAATCCGTGCTTTGGAATTCAGCGAACTCTTGGAAAGCATTATCTTTTTGGGGTTGGGGTAGTATTCTACATTAATGTCAGGAAGAGTCTCTTGTTTGATGTTCTATCTTGACAGGAGTCTGTCTTCCTTTTCCCATAAGATCACCGAAACTGAACTCTAAATTTGTCAGGGTTGGCAGATGGGCTCAGGGTGTAAGTAGATGTAATGTTCCATTTACTTCTCTGGATTCCTGAATTCTCTTAGATTTTGGCCCAAGTAATTTGTAATACTATAAAAAAATGCTGTGTGTGTATTTTATATATATGTATATAATTTTGTAGTATATATTATGAATATTATATATAGTATTTTATATATGTAGGTAAGTATATAATTAAATAAAATCATATTTTTTTGTAGTTGAAGGATTAGTTCAAATAACCTAGCTTGTCACAAATGGAAATAAAAGTAAAAATAAAATTTTAAAAGTAGAAATGTTCAATAAAATGATTTTCATTAATTAAATAAATGAACTACTATAAATTAGGAAATAGAATTTTTTCATGTTTATTATGAATATTGTTAATGCTTTTTTTTTGGTTTGCATCTAATAGTTTTCTTGTTTTAGGGGTAAAAATACTTCCATCATGGCTCATTCAAAGACAAGGACCAATGATGGAAAAATTACCTATCCTCCTGGTGTCAAGGAAATCTCAGATAAAATATCTAAAGAAGAGATGGTGAGACGGTTAAAGGTGAGTAGAATTAGGTTATGTCCTTTGGGCATCCATTTAGGATCAGCGGAGTTGGGGAGAGCACCTATGGAAATCATATAGGGTTGTACCTTGGTAAAGCACGTCAGAGCAGAAAATATTTCTTGACCAAAACTAGTTAGCTGTAATTAGGAGCTAAGAAAGTGGAATAGGTAAAGAATTGTAGAGTTTCCTTAGCTATTGTTAACTGGAGTATAGTTGGAACGCTGAAGCTTAGGATTTTTAGGGCCTCTTCTCCTGCTCTTGCTGAGTCGTGTCTGACTCTGTGTGACCCCATAGATGGCAGCCCACCAGGCTCTACTTGGGTATAAAAGACAAATCCCTAATATGCTTATACTCCTTATTGTCTGTGGAAAGTTGTCTCCTCTCTCCAATATCTCATTTATATTATAAAAACCACCATTTAAATTTGATTTTTAATTCTTATTAAAAATTAAATTTATAAGATTTAATTCTTTGTACTGAGTACTAAGTCTCCATTTTACTTTCTTGTATTTTGAAATTAAGTTAAAGAACTTTACTTTTAGCTCTTGGTTTCTGATGTGCAGCAGTGAGTCAAGATGGATGGCAAACTTCCATTCATGAGGCAGTCACTGTACTGTTAAACTCTTCGTATTTGCTTGAATAATGTTTCGTCTTTGACCATCAGTGATGGTCTTCATGCTTAAAATGGTTAGAAGAGCAGAGTGGCCAAGGAGATTATTAAGCTGATTAGTTCAGATGTTCTTTATTTTTAAGCATTTTTTCCCCTTCAGTGTTGTATCCACCTAGACATGTTGCCTGTTATTAATATTTGCCTATATTTCCAGTGTAGAAAGTTTGCCATAATTAATCACTGAAGGCCCAGGAGCTTTAATGTACTACTTTATTGCTGCATGATTATTTTTATTAGAAGAAAAAAAAAAACCCTTGTACTATTATAAATTTCATATAAAATCTTAGTTTTATAGCCTATGCATACAGTACTGGAATGACAGATATAAGGTGTTTATTATTCAAAGCAAAAGGCATCTTTGAGCAGATTGAGTTTACCAATATGTGGATCTTTTTAGTTGGGAGTTTGTGTATATTTTATTAGAAATGGTTAAGCTGCAAACTGTATATGGTATTTTTCATTTCTGAGTATCTAGATTTTCTTGACCTATTAAATTTTTAGAGAAAAAGTATGTTTATTTCCTCAGATTTGTTCATATTTCAGCAATGGTATCATCCTTATTGTCTGCTAAGAAATGAATGTTAAACACAGAGATAGATTCCACTTATAAGCTATTAGCATTTAGTGTCTTTTATGGATGTTATTTTCTCAGACATCTTTTTTAATTTAAAGACTCATATATGAAGTGTTCATGAGTTTGTAACACCATTTGAGTTGTACAGAGTACTGAGGAATTCCTGTTATCTAACCCTTGATTATTTTGGTGGAATGATTGCCACAGTGTTCACATGCAGTGCTGGTAGTATCCTTTTATTATTTTGTAGAAGTTTATGCCCAGCAATAATCTGCTTAGTTTTCTTTTTTTTCTTTCTAATTTACACTTCCCTCTGTTAAGTTTTATAAAATCGTGTTAATATATGTCATTGTTTATGTAATTTCTAGAGTTTCCTGTAATATTTTATTCAAAATATACTTTGTGTCTCACTCTTGTGAAGAGATTCCAGGGGAAGAACGAGTTTCTTGCATGTAGCTTTCCATTCCTCCCCACATAACACACCTAAGTCCATCAAAGCATATATCTTAGAAGTAATAACATTAAGAGGTTAGGAGAGTAGCCCTGGACATTGTACTCTTAAACTGATGTAGTGCCAGACTGGAAGGATTAGTGTGTGCCTGGTTCTGGATTCTGGTGTAGTAGAACTGAGGGTCCGTCCTGTGAGGAGCAGTGTTAGCCACAGCTGCTGTGGGAATTCGGTGTGACATTGGGCAGTTCATTACTCAGAAGTCTTACTCTGCAGCTGGGTGGAGATCCATGTTGCCATGTGTCTCAAGGACCCAGTGCAGTCCTACTTGCTGACTGGTGTTTGTAGCACCACCTAGTGGATGCCAGATGGTCACCTTTACGTTCTCCCTGTTAAGTTCGGCAATTTTGTTAAGTCTCATGTGAAGTAGAAATAGTGCAGGCTGAGGCTTCACTGTGACTGCTAATATTGAAATTAGAGAAAGCTCTTCATAGAATTCAGACTATGTAATTTTTCACGATTGTTGTTTCTGTCCCACTTCTTTTGTGTAAAGGTTTGCTTTCTTCTGCTCACTCCATACATGATGCTGTTGAGTCTTACTAATGAACTGTCCACCTCTTGTTCTCTTTTGCTGTAGTGCAGGAAGTACTTCATTGGATGCTACAGATAGATACTTTCAGAGGAAACATGAAAGTGTATTTATTGGAAGTTAACCTTTGTAATTAATATGATTTTTATTTTCAGATGAATATATTTTTACATGGAGGATGTCATTATTTGATTTCATTTTATTTTTATATAGATGGTTGTGAAAACTTTCATGGATATGGACCAGGACTCTGAAGAAGAAAAGGAGCTTTACTTAAATCTAGCTTTACATCTTGCTTCAGATTTTTTCCTCAAGCATCCTGATAAAGATGTTCGCTTACTGGTAGCCTGCTGCCTTGCTGATATTTTCAGGATTTATGCTCCTGAAGCTCCTTATACATCCCCTGATAAATTAAAGGCAAGTACTGATTCAAAGAACTGCCAAGATTGACTGATACTTTATCTTTCTAACTGAAACGGGTATTCAAGTATTTAGATTATTTGTTTGGAGTCTTTGACATTAATTGCAGCAGTCTTTTGCTAAACTACTTTTGTTTTCTTTATTTTCTGTAGAATTTCCTCCCTCCCATTAGTACTTAATTTTATAAAACAAGTTCTGAAGATCAGAATATGAAGTTGATTAGTAAAGTGTATTGTATACTTTCTTTTTTGGCTGCTCCATGTGGCTTGTGGGATCTTAGTCCCCTGACCAGGGATTGAACCTTGGCCGTGGTAGTGAAAGTGCCAAGTCTTAACCACTGGATTGCCAGGGAGTTTCCTATACTTTTTAAATTATGTCGTCATTAGTGCTATCACTTGGCGTACACTTCCTTTTCCTTTTTAAAAATTCATGTTGAAGACCATGTTCATTATTGAAAAGACAGTATCTAGTGTAAATGTGAATTTATAAGAATCCTAATTCATATAATGGAAGATGTGATGTGCATTGTTCTGAAGCAAATACAGTGGGCAAAATTTAATGAAAGGTAGAAAACATACCTAGTACTTGATTATGGTAGTTTTTAGTAAAGGCATGTCAATGAAATGATTTTTAAAAGATGGAAAAAGAAAGGGAATAACCTGGTTAATCCAATGGATAAAAAGAATGAAAATAAGTATAGCTGTGCAAAAAAATATCGAGTAAGGTGGGTTAGAAGAACATTAGAAAAACCAGCAATAATAAAAGATAACTGCAGAATCTGTGGGTTAGGAAATGAGTCCATGGGAAGATTACTGAGTATGAATTTAAAAAAAGACAATTTAGATTTATTTTATTTAACAAATATTTATGTTAGTTACCTGTCAGGAACTGGGTTTACTTTGGTGAAAAACAGCCCAGACTTGGTTCTATAGTCAGGGACTTGCATCTTAAAAACTGAAATGAGAAACCCGCTCATTTGATCAAGTCAGCCAAGATTCCAGTAAGGAATGCCCAAACTGCTGTGGGCATGTTTGTCTTACATATCTCACAGTGGGGGAAATAGGGAATGATATTTGTCATTTAAAAGTAAACTGAATTATAAGATTTGAGAATGCTCGGAGACTTAAAGTAGATAATATGAGCTGGTCTGTGGAGTTGTGTACCTGAATGAATTGTGAACCTCTAATTTGAGGTACTTAATTGTTTTAAAGAGTAGTTGTATTTAGTAACCATTTTTGAAGAATGTACTTTTGATAGTATTTTTCTTGAAAAGCTACTCAATAGTCTGCATATTCTGTTTCTTCCCTTTTAAATAAGGTTTATCATTTTACTTATAAGGGACATTTTTTCTCTCTCTCTTTTTTGATTGATTAGCATGCCTCCTTTATAGAATTAGCTTTTATAATTTTAGCCTTTTCCAAACTTTCCAAAAACATCATCTCCATACAAATTTGACTCAGAGTGATACTGAACCTATTTTACCCAGGTATAAAGGGGATGTGTAATAAAAAGTCAAAAGTAAGAGATGGAGATAGATTGATAAATTGTAGGGGAAAACAAGTGTTAATAATTATAATAACTGGGTAGGAAGCCTGACAAGTTAACTTCTAAGGGTCTTTTTAAAATTTCTAAGTTTCTGCAGTCTCTTTTCTTTCCACTTGGTGATTTTGTTTTGCAGTTTTAAGTTTCCTAAACTATGTTCTTTCTATCCAATTACCATATATAATGCCATTCCACAAACCTGATCAAATCAGCTTTCAGTCATTTCAACGTGTTCATTCTAATAACAGCATAAGTTTTAGTTTACTTGGTTTTCAGGTCTGTTATTTTTAACTTACTGTAAGATCATGGTAAATGATTTACTGTCTTCCTTTAAAGGGGGGTAAGATATTTGGTGTTTTTATGATAATGCACATTAAAAAAATTTCAGCCAAATGCAAGATTTTTTTTTCCCTTTTTTTAAACTGGTTCTTTACAATTTTATCATGACAGATACATATGAGTGCTGAATTATCTTTAGGGATTTAGTGGATGTTTTCATAATCTAAACAATCCTTTGTCCTTTTTTTTAAGGATATATTTATGTTTATAACAAGGCAGTTGAAGGGACTAGAAGATACAAAGAGCCCACAATTCAATAGGTATTTTTATTTACTTGAGGTAAGCAGTATATTTTGAGGTGGCATTTTAAAATGGTTTCTGTACATGTGTATTTTTACTAATTAAAATTTTACCCTTTTCACCTCTTAATTTTAGAACATTGCTTGGGTCAAGTCATATAACATATGTTTTGAGTTGGAAGACAGCAATGAAATTTTTACCCAATTATACAGAACATTATTTTCAGTTATAAAGTAAGTTTACTAAGATTATAATCTTTTTTAAATATAAAGAATTTTTAGCTTATAGATGAATCTGCATAAACTTTTTATGATGAATATTGGAAGGCTAATATTTGTAACTTAAGAATCATTAACATGATTTTTATAGATACGTTTTGAAAACGAATATAGCCAATTTTGTATTGTAGAGAATAATACAAGAGTGGCATTATTTAATCTAACTGATATAAAAATATTTTTATTATTTTATTTTTCTTTTGTTTAAATCACATATTACTGACCCCTTAATTCCTGTGAATCATTTAGTTCTCTGTGTATTCCTTATAATCATCTATTAGAATTAACTTCAGCAAAGCAGTTTGATGTTCTGAATTTAAGGCCAAACTAAAGTTACATTTGATTTAATTACTTTTGATTGTGAGACTGATAAAAATTAACAAACATAATCTTGGAAATGTAGTTTAAAAAATACTTTGGATGCTACTGTAAGATTTTGGAGAGAAGGAAGCTTTAAATGAATATGTAGAATTATATTTAATTAATACCTTAATATCATTGTAAAATAAAGTGTGGTATTCCATGTTATGATTAAATTCTATAAATTTCAGGTATGCTTAAGTTTAAATGAAATATCAATTTTGAATTTCAGCAATGGCCACAATCAGAAAGTTCATATGCATATGGTGGATCTCATGAGTTCTATTATTTGTGAAGGTGATACAGTATCTCAAGAGCTTTTGGATACAGTTTTGGTAAATCTGGTACCTGCTCATAAGGTAAGTAGCAAAATATACTTGAATATGTATATCTAAAATATGTCAACAGTAGGGTCTAGAATTTACTTATGTTTAAAATGCAGTTTATCCTGCTTTATCCCTAGTTTTGGAGACTTTTATTGATTAATGTTAATGAACATTCATTGTATTTAGTAAAACATGACTGTGTGGATCACAATAAACTGTGGAAAATTCTGAAAGAGATGGGAATACCAGACCACCTGACCTACCTCTTGAGAAATCTGTATGCAGGTCAGGAAGCAACAGTTAGAACTGGACGTGAAACAACAGACTGGTTCCGAATAGGAAAAGGAGTATGTCAAGGTTGTATATTGTCACCCTGCTTATTAACTTATATACAGAGTACGTCATGAGAAATGCTGGGCTGGAGGAAGCACAAGCTGGAATCAAGATTGCCGGGAGAAATATCAATCACCTCAGATACGCAGATGACACCACCCTTATGGCAGAAAATGAAGAAGAACTAAAGAGCCCCTTGATGAGAGTGAAAGAGGAGAGTGAAAAAGTTGGCTTAAAGCTCAATATTCAGAAAACTAAGGTCATGGCATCTGGTCTCATCACTTCATGGGAAATAGATGGGGAAACAGTGGAAACAGTGGCTGACTTTATTTTTCTGGGCTCCAAAATCACTGCAGATGGTGATTGCAGCCATGAGATTAAAAGACGCTTACTCCTTGGAAGGAAAGTTATGACCAACCTAGACAGCATATTAAAAAGGAGAGACATTGCTTTGCCAACAAAGGTCCATCTCATCAAGGCTATGGTTTTTCCAGTAGTCATGTATGTATGTGAGAGTTGGACTATAAAGAAAGCTGAGCACCGAAGAATTGATGCTTTTGAACTGTGGTGTTGGAGAAGACTCTTGAGAGTCCCTTGGACTGCAAGGAGATCCAGCCAGTCCATCCTAAGGGAAGTCAGTCCTGGGTGTTCATTGGGAAGACTGATGTTGAAGCTGAAATTCCAATCCTTTAGCCACCTGATACGAAGAGCTGATTCATTGGAAAAGACCCTGATGCTGGGAAAGATTGAGGGCAGGAGGAGAAAGGGACGACAGAGGATGAGATGGTTGGGTGGCATCCTCAACTCAATGGACATGGGTTTGGGTGGACTCCGGGAGTTGGTGATGGACAGGGAGGCCTGGCATGCTGAGGTTCATGGGATCTCAAAAGAGTCGGACACAACTGAGCAACTGAACTGAACTGAAAACATGAAACACTTATTAGTCATTAATTAAATGGAAAGAAGAGATAATAGATTTTGTACATGTGGTAAAATATCTGTAATAACTCAGTTTTGTATAGGATTATGTTTCAAGGAGTATATTACTAGCTACTTAGAAATGGGTTCAATCCCTGGGTTGAGAAGATGCTTGGAGAAGGAAGTGGAAACTCACTCCAGTATTCCTGCCCAGAAATTTACAGAGGAGTCTGGCAGGCTATGATCCATGGAGTCGCAAAGAGTTGGACATGACTGAGCGACTAATACTTTGATTTTCTTTTCTTTGATTCTCTAATATGTGTTGGGAGATACATAAGCAATTAGTACCTTGGGTAAAAGATAGTGGTAGTATAGATTGAAAGGAGGGGTGAAATGCAAAGAGAAGTCTTTACTAATTTGGAAAAAGGGCAAATGTTGATGGCAGTACTGTTTCTTGCGTGGGTAATGTTAATCAAGTTGTGTGTGTTTATGTGTTTGTGTGTTTTGTTCTTTGAAAGTGACTGCCACTCTAGTGAGCAGTTGGAAATGTGGTTCTCTGATTCACCAGTATAAAGGTCTCTGCAAACTTAAGACCTTTCTGGCAAAATATAATTTAAATTTATAGCTATACAGCTTTCTCAGAAATACTGCCAGTGAAAAATGACCTCATAATCCAGAATTTCCAAACTTTTAAAATAGTCCCTCAATACTGAAAAATCAGGCACTAATTAAAAATTCAGATTATATATTTATGAGCTAAAAATGATAAATACCTTTAACAGAATTAAATATAACAGTTTTATGTCTTAATGCCTGTGAGTGTAAGAGTTAAAAAACGTGATAGCTAGGCATATGAATGGAGAAGGTGTAAGGTTAGGGGAAAGAAAGGTATAAATTAAAAATGGTCATTGAAATCAAAGTCTTTATTGGATTGTAACAGGCATTTAGAGAACTAGGATATAGATCTGAGGAAATTATACAAATACAGTGAGATAAGGAAAAGAAAAGATTCTAACACGTGAAAGAGAGACTGGAAAGGTCCAGTATGTCTAAAAGTGATTTAGAACACCAAATAAGAATGGAAAAAGAAACAATATGCAAGTATATATTTGCTTAACATTTTCTAGAATTGATGAGAAGCATAAATTTATAAGTGACGTAACAAAAGTGTCATAAACAGAATATAAACAAAACCCAGTGCAGACACATCCTGGAGAAATTGTTGAATGCTGAAATAGAAATAATGTATTCATACCAAGCATCCAGAGGGGAAAAGCACAGCCCTCACAAAGAATAAACCTTAAAGTGATGTCTGACTTCTCAGTGGCAAGGACAGATGCCAGAAGATAATGGACCTGTATTTCACAAAGTGCTAAGATAAAATAACTCTATACAGACACAGTTGCTATCCAGTTTGAGTGAACTTAAGACATTAAATATACAGCTTGTCAATATACCCTTCTTGAAAGAACTACTACTCTTCAAATACTTTAGAATAATGGAAATTGAAACTTGAAAGAAGTGAAATGTAAGTAGTAGTGGTGAACAACAAAATGCTCTAAGTAAGAACTGATATAAAGCAAAAACAGTAGTAGTAAAAAATTGTACTTATTTATTAAAGGGATATTAACAAAATGGTCCTAAACCACTGGATAAAAATAACATGTAAGATTGAATGACTTAATGGAGTCGGTGAGTGATATGAACCTGGTGATGATCAGGACAATACAGCAGTAAAAAATTTACTTTGAACATTAAATGAAGTACTTTTGTTAAAATTTTAAGGATTACAATGCAGGGAAGAATTAAAATAAATGTAAATGGACCAAATTTATTACTTCAGGTTGTCAGATTAAATTAAAAATAATCCACCTGGTCATTGTTAATAAGAGATAACAGCAAAAATAATTTCACCAAAGGCGACACTAAAAGGATGGGAAAAGTATTTGCCAAGCGCATATTGACTGAAGGGAAATTGAAGTAGCTTGTATTGATTTTAGGTAGTATAGTCTTCACTGGGTAGAGAAGGGATTTATTACAGTGATAAACTATAGTGCTAAAATGATATCTAACTTGCAATTACATAGGCTAAAAATATTAGTATATAAAACATATATTGAAAAAATTATAAGGACAAACTCACAATTTGGTGGGCCATTTTAAAAACTTCCCAGTAATTATAAATCTAATAGACCAGTGGTTCTTGAGGATTTTAAGCCACAAAGCTTAACAATGCTGTAGCACTCATAATTAATCTGTCAAAAGAATAAACCATAATGGAAATTACTAGCTATTTAGAAATGATAATTAAAATGATAACATATTGAATCGTCTGGGATTCAAGTTAAATATTTTTAATACAGCTTTATGGTTGTGTCCAGCTCAAGAAGTTATGAAAATATTATTAGAATGTACAGGTGGTAGAAGAAAGTAAACAATGAAGAATGGAAGTTAATCAAATGGAAAACACAGTGACATTTCAGAAGAACCTAAAATTGGTAATTTAGGTCAAATCACGTCAGATCAGAAAATGGGAGATGATATCAATAAACAGTTTTAGAATGAAATGAAGAACAGCAAACATTAAAAAGATCAAAAACAATTCCATGAACATTATTTTATGCTAACATTTGGAATTGGTCAGATTTCTAGAAAATATAGCTTGCCAATTTTTTCTCAAGAGAGAAAATTTTGAATAACCTTTAACCAGTAAAAATTTTAATTGATTTTATTTATTTAAAAAAAAGTTTTTAAAATTGGTTTTAGAAACTATATCCATAAAACCGGCAAAGGCCTTCCTCCCAAACAACCATGACAATAATGATAGCAGCAGCCGCAGAACTCAAACCGAGCATAAAAGAACTTAAAACTCATTACCAGCTGATTTCTATTAATCATTTAAGTGCCATGTAATCCTGATATTTAGAAAGCTTTTTCAGATTATAAAAAGGAAAGCATGTTCTACAATTCACATTATGAACAGAATATAATCTTCATAGGGAAACTAGACAAATCCAAGTGCAAGAAAGGAGGATAATTTAAAGTAAAATGGCAACCCACTTCAGTATTCTTGCCTGGAGAATCCTGTGGACAGAAGAGCCTGGAGGGCTGCTGTCCATAGGGTCGCACAGAGTCGGACACGACTGAAGCGACTTAGCATGTATGCATGCATTGGAGAAGGAAATGGCAGCCCACTCCGGTATTCTTGCCTGGAGAATCCCAGGAACAGAGGAGCCTGGTGGGCTGCCGTCTGTCGGGTCGCACAGAGTCGGACACGACTGAAATGACTTAGCAGCAGCAGCATACTCATGTAAATCCAGTGTAAAATAGCAATGGATAGTATCCAGAATGATACAAAGATGGTTAACAGTAGGCTAAGATATTTGTGGAAATTAACAGAGCAAAGAAAAAAAATATCAGTAGACCTATAAAGAAAACTGTTTGCTAAAGTTCAGTATAACTTATGATAAAGAATATTAGCATATTTGAAATAGTAATTTCTTTAACCTTATAAGGTTGTGCATGGTACTGCACTTAATGGTGAAATGATGAGGCATTCTCTTTGATATTAGGGATATTGTAAAGATGTCAACTTCTACTCAGGAAAGAGACAAGTATGCTGTTTCTAATCGACATTAACTGGAGGCCTTAAGTTAGTGGAATAAAACAATACAAACAAAAGATAAAAGAAGAAACAAAACTGAAATTATTTGCAGATGTTCTGACTGCTTGTACAGAAAAAAACAATGTACAAATTAGTTTGTAGAACAAGTAAGAAAATTCTGCAGTTGCTAGGTATAAGATCAATATATAAAAATCTGTTAGTGTAATTTGGAAAAAAATTTTACTTGTAGCTTTTAACAAAAATTTGAGCTACTTAGAAATTTAATAACTGTACGTGACCTTAGCATCAAAAATTATTGCAGTTGATGAAAAAGTACATGTTGCATGATTTGTTACATTTATGTGATGGGAAACTCAGTATCGTAATAATGTCATCCCTCTTCATACTAATAGATAACCCAGTCAAAATAGAGACTGTGAATGTGTGTGTATATGAGCATGTGTGTTTAGTTGGACAAATCGGTTTTTCAAAAAGAGTAAGAAAGTGGGGACTTACCTTAACCTGATGTTAAGACATTGCTTCCATATGTCTCTTTGACTGTAAAATCAGACAATAATAGTAATAGACCAAGAGACATATGGAAGTAATGGAAACCTTACAAATAGATATATAGTTATATAGAAACTTGAGAGTGTGGATATTACAGGGAAGTCTCTGGAGGGAATAATGGACTTGAATGTCCATGTGGAAAATAATACAAGATTCTTATTTCACACCATGCATAAAAATAAAGTACAGGCAGAATACAGATCTAAATATGAAAAGCCAGTGTTTAAAGTTTTATTCAAAAATACAAAACAACAAATTAACATTAGTGTAGAAAGAATTTTAAAAAATGTAGAGAGAACACAAGCCAAGTAGTAGAGAGAGCACAAGCCAAATAGGAAAAGATTGATACATCTGGTTATATTAAAATGAAAACTTCTATGACCTAAGACACCATAAGCATTGTAAAAATTTAACTATAAGATACATTGTGCATATAATTGACAGATACTTAGTGGATAGAATTTATAGAGAAGCTTCACAAATAAGAATAAGGCAAAACAGCTCATTTGAAAAATGGCAAAGGTAATATTTATAGAAAATTACTTCTTATATGTGCAAGGAGCCATGTACAAGACAATTTAATGTCTATGAATAGGAGAATGAGTAAATAAGCTGTAGTAGGCTATATGGGCTTCCCTGGTGGTTCAGATGGTAAAGAATCCACCTGCAATGCAGGAGACCCAGATTCAATCCCTGGGTCAAGAAAATCCCCTGGAGAAGGAAATGGCAACCCACTACAGTATTCTTGCCTTGGAAATCCAGTGGACAGAGGACCCTGGCGGGCTGCAGTCCATGATGTCTCAAAGAGTCAAACATGGCTTAGCGACTAAGCATGCACATATTATGTATTAAAATACTAAACAGGGATCTTACGTTCTACTAGACTACTTAGTCTTCAGAGAAAAGTGTCTTTGCTGTGCTGTCTCCCTTTTATTCAAATTGAATTTTAGAGTTTTCTCATTCATTTATTTACTTAAGAGTAGCTTTTTGAATACAGGTAATATTTCCTTTTTCATATTTAGTGGTGTATAATATAGGTACTTTTTTTCCCCTCCCCCCTCAGAATTTAAACAAGCAAGCATATGATTTGGCAAAGGCTTTACTGAAGAGGACAGCTCAAGCTATTGAACCATATATTACGAATGTAAGTCTTCCTTGTCCAATTGGTTGTCAGAAAGATTAGCCAAAATTTTAAAGACTGCTCGAAGCAGAATTTTGGCAAGTAGTACATACTTTAAGATTTTTATTGTTTTAATCATTAAGTGTATTTTCTTTCTCCTTCTTATTTAAAATTATTATTGGTTAGTATTTTCTTGATTACCTCTATCTTTTGTTCATTTCCTTCTTTCAAATTGCGTAGTAACTAAAACAGTTTTTATTTTGGTTAGCAAACTATACTGTTTTTATTGTTGGAAATTGAGTTAAATGTAATTAGATAAATCATATGGAACTTTTCATTATTCAGAGAAGTTGCTTACAGCTTTTTGGAAATTAAATTGATTTGTACAAGAAGAAGATATGAACTAATATCAAGACATAAAAATTGAAGGCAAGTATGAATGACAGCAATGTGGTGAAAGTTGCCTATCTTACTCTCCTTGGGATAGATTCCATATAAATCTACCTTTTCTGAGAACGGGAAAGAATTGCAGTGAAAAAGCCCTTTCATTGTCATCTCAGGTCTACTTATTTAAGATTGACCATTTTCTCTTTGTTTTCAGGAGAAATGTATTCTGTCTGCTAGGTTCACTGATAGAAGCTTGTTGAGGTTTTATTTTACCCTCACAGTTGTGGTGAGCTGCACAGCTCTGGATGGCACCATTCACATTGTATTCCATGTGAATTTGTTCCATCCAGTGGAACAAATCCAGAGCACAGTCTTCATGTTGGCCTCTGGATTTGTGTAGCAGGTCTGTCTCCACCCTGCTTTCTACTTTTATCCACATCTGAAAATGTAAAGGATGTAAATCTGTCATCTTGGAAAAATTTAAGAAAGAAAGCCTTTTGTAATTATGTATTTAATTTTCCAGAAGTTTATTGAAGGAGATTTTTTCTTGAAGTATACAAAATTTAATTTGGTATATAAAAATGTATCATGGAAATGGAACAATACCTTGGTAAATTCCAGTCTTCGTTGCTGGCTTATTTCTTAAATAATTAAAAGCATGTGATGATTTGGAAAAATGTATTTGATTTATAAAGAAACTGTTTTGTAGAGTGAACTTTCAGAAACTGGAGACTTGAATTATGTAATCTGCCTTAAAAGCTCCAATAAGATTTCCAGGGAATTCTAAATATTGATTTCTGCAAGTTTTGTGAGTGTTGTGTATTGGCTGGAGTAAATTGCTTAGGTTGAGTGGATTGAGTTCTTTTTGTATGACATGATGGCACTTGAAATCTGTAGAGCCACATTTAAACATTCTGTTATTTAGTACCCCTTCCCTTTTCCTTTGCTTCAAGTGCCTGTGAATGATTGTCTCCATGGATATTAGGTATACTAGGTGAGCTCCTCCTGGTGGTCATTTATTTAAGCTGATACTGCCAAGCCAGTTTTTTTAGGGGAACACTTACTTTTTCTGATACACAAATAAGAAAATAACACTGTACTATGTTGGTATGCTTTCTAGGATTGGGAAAATAAATGATTGGGTAATAAAAGAAAGATTTGGAATAGAATGAGGTGATTAGGTTCATTATACTATTCTCTCAACATCTGTGTATGTCTGAAAATATTTATGATAAAGCTAAAAGAAAGATAAAAACACTTCTAGTAACCCCGTATACATCAAGGTAAAAACATTTCCCTGTCACTTACACCTTATGTTTCCTGCTCTTAGTTCTTGCTACAGATATAGACAGTCACTCCATACTCTATTATGTCTTTATCAGAAGCTGGGGATGGGGGCAGGAGATAAAGGATGAGTAGAATGGTCTGAGCACACGTTCAGTTACATATTTATTCCAAGTATTCTGTCATTTTCTTCTCTCTCCCTGTTGTCCTTTTTTTCTTGTTCCCCTGCTTTGTTTGATAGTTAGCTAAAAAGTCATTAAAAATTGCTTTTTTTTCCTTCTCCTGTTCTCCCTTCTAAATCTACTTAACTTTTCTACTGCAGATCTATACAGTTACATGTAAAATACTTTCTGGTGAGTTTAATTGTCTTGTGGGTCTTAGTACAGTGTAAAACTCATTCAGTCTTTTTGGACTTGTACATGTAAAGCCATTATTCATTTATCTTCCTAGTAGAAAACTAACAAGCAAAAATAGAGGTAGGCTATCAAGGTAATATAACCCCACTTCTATCTCTTCTTCACTTGAGTATTTTTTCACTCTCATGCATGTAGACACATTCAAATTTGTTTTTTATAGATAGTGATGTTTTTATATGTAGAACTTAAGAAGTCACGTTGAACGAGTTATTTTTTTAAAATAGAATTTGTAATTTGACAACTCACAAAACTTAAAAAGTACATATATGTATTAAAAAGGTACAACAGTATCAAAAACAGAAAGTACATAGTGACAATTCAAGAAATTCCCTATATGGATCACTTCTTGGTAATGTTATTTTTTTACCAGATCTTTTTAATCACAGGTTTTAGGGGATGACACAAAATTATTTTGTTGCTTTGAAAAAATGTGTTGTTTGTCTTGATATAGTTAAAATTTGGTTAAATTGCTTAATCTCACTTAGTGTCAGTTATTTTGTAATTAAATTTTATCATCTAAATTTAAGGTAGAATTTCTTACCAGGGTTTAACTTATTCCTCCTACTTGTTTCATCAGGAGGCAGTTGTTATTTAATGTTATGTGCAAATTAGCATTTGTAATGGAAGGACTCATGTTTTTTAGAGGGAGATACTTTACCCAAATCTATATTTGCTGCTTCCGCTGAAGTGTACATCTTCAGGAAGTTGTTTTACTTGTAATTGTATCATGGTACCTGTTATACATCATTCATTCATTTAAACTGAGTAGATTTTGTATACCTCTGTGTCAGGCACTGTACTAGGCTCTTGTTATACAGTGAAGACTGATTTGGAGATACGTGGAGATTGTAAGTGTCAAATAAATGTTTTTGATGAAATTTGTAAGGAGTTAAACCAGGCAGTGTTTTTTCCCCCCTTGCATTTTCAAATGAGCTTTCCCAGACTGATAGAAGTTTTCTCCAAACTGATGATTTGAGCACCAAGGTGGCCAGATTGGAAAGAATTATCTTTTGTTAAGGAAAGCTAGATTTATTTTTAAACAGGAGAAAGTTTTGAATGGAAAAAAAAAGCCATTGTATCTTCAACTTGAATGAGAATTTAACCTTTGATGTCTTGAAATTCTTTTCACACAAAATTGATGAACATTACAGACAAAATACTTATTTTTAAAAGCAATAAATAATAATAGAATAGAATTTTTTATTTTCTTCCCTCATGGTTAGGTAATTTGTACAGGTTCATAAGTCCAAAAAACTTCCTTTAAAAACAACCCAAGAACTAAAGGTCAGTAGAGAAGACGTTGAAATGTGAAATCCTTGACTGTACTTTCCAGATAGAAAACCTAATTAAGCCAAGTTGTATGTTAATTGTCACAGAAAGAAGAGATCAGAGCAGCTTGTATGATGTAGAGAATCCTTAATGCCATTTTCAAGGAGATACTGTGTAGGATATTCTGTGGGTTAATTTTTTCACATATTTGGAAGACTTTAAATAGATAGGAACTTGATCATTACGCCGTGTGTTTTTTACCATTTTCAGTAGTAATGTGATAAATGTTTTGAGTGTAGAAGCTTGTGCTGGCTGCTTATAGAAGAAATATGTTCACATTTGATTTTCTTTTGTTTGTGTGTGCTTTTAATTGGACTTTAATTAGTGCTGTAAACCTTTATGTGTGTGTGTTTATGTATATACACATTGTTTATCAGAATATAAAAGAAGATAGTATTAGATGTTGTTTTGCATGGTAAATATAAAATTACATATTTTAAAAGTGGCATTGGCTCCTACTATGAAGGTGTAAGGCTTTGTCTTCCGTGCTGTTCTCTCCCATACTGCTGTGGTGAACAAAATGTGATCCCTTGCCCTTAAGAAATTTATCTAACAAAATGTGATCCCTTGCCCTTAAGAAATTTATCTAGTAGAGAAACTAAGACATGTATACAAATAACTGTGATACAGAGTGAAATATGGTAAGTACCATAATGGGGAATAAAATGTGTTTGGTAGGTAGGCTGTTTATTGATATGTTAATTGATAAATCAATAGAAATTTCTTGTCTTTTACTATGTATCAGACGAATTCCATGTTTTATCTTTTTTGGTAACCTCTGGTGCTTTCCTACCTTCTATTAGAAAACATTTTGATATACCTGTTTTGACTTTGTATAGCATATTAATGAATTTAATGAAATAATAAAATTTCAGAAAACTCACTTTATCTATGGTACTTCTATTAATGATACTTTTTTTTCTCAAAAGTTTTTTAATCAGGTTCTGATGCTTGGGAAAACATCTATCAGCGATTTATCAGAGCATGTCTTTGACTTAATTTTGGAGCTCTATAATATTGATAGTCATTTGCTGCTCTCAGTTTTACCCCAGCTTGAATTTAAATTGAAGGTAACTATTCTAAAAACATGGTTTTATCAACTAGATTAACAAAAACCATTATTTGTGGCTTTTTAATCCTTACAGTGCTTTTAACTGAATGTTTTTAAGCGTGGTGGTGTATTACTGTTACTTATTTACATGTTTGTGCCTTGCCTGTTTGTGTATTGCTGGTGACTGGCATGGTGCCTAGCAGATTGAATCTGCTTATAATTAATGATTAGCAGGATGAATGTTTTCCAGATGATGTTTTCTGGGTTGTGACTAACTTTTGAGGTCATAGCTACACATCAAACTTTCGTTTCTAAGGCATAATTTATAGTGGTTCCCCAGACCCTTTGATTGTGCCATAAAAATGGTTTAGAGGCTGTTATCCACATAGGGTGAAATATTTTTGCTTTATGAGTGTTATATTTGCTTGCTTAGCCTGTATCGAAAGCGCTTTTGTTTTTCAGATCACTTTCTAGAGTCTATAAGTAATGCCCTTATTACCTTGGCATAAAATTATGCCGTCAAATTGAGTTTCATTTGCAGGTTTGGGGCATATTTTTCTTTTTCAGATTGTTACATAAAGATTAAATAAATCTGGTTATAATTGATACTCTGATGAACCTCACTGTACCACTCGGAAAAGTTGTTAAATGATTTATGTGTTGTGCTTCTTGTTTCTAAAACTTTGAATTTGTCTCTTTGAAAGCTACAAAATAATCTGAGTTGATAGTGAATTACCCCCAAAATGCAGTGAATAATTTTTCTCATTTTATTCTGGGTATCATTTTGATGTATTTGCCAACTGAGCTATTTGATTCACTGGCCTTCCTCTGCCCGCTCTTTTCATATCACTAACAGTTTTGATAAGGCAGAAGGCAGTCATACCTTTAATTATTTGTTGGCTTGATTTCATCTAATAAAATATTAAATACTATAAGAAATATAAGAATAAGAAATTAGCATTGCTGCCTCTAGCAAATTTAACATCTATTATGGGAGGAAGAGGAAAAATCCATATCTAATAAGAGGCCAGATATTATAAGTATCAGAAAAGATACAAACAGCATACGATTAAAGCAAAGGGAACAGCATGCAGAAACACGGAGAGGTAGGAAGGTGCTGAGTGAATTTGCACAACACAAAGAATTACAGTTGCGTGGTTGTATAAAGTCAGTTTAAATCATCCCTGTCTCCCCATTAAAATCTTTACCTGTGGAGCCTTAACGAACAGACAGATGTCCAGGCATTAACCTAAATCAGAATTTCAGGCAGTGGAGTTCAGAGATGAGTTTTTGGTTAGCAGTTTTTATTTTTAAAAGCCTTACAGGTCATTCTATTGTTCAGTCAGGTTTGAAATACACTTTTTTGGAGGCATAGCGAAGGAATAATAAAGTCAGATCATATCATAGAGTCTTTAAATGCTTGGCTTTGGCGTTGGTTTGAAATTTTAAAAGAAGTCTGTACAGTGCTGGCTAAGTAACTTGACTATTAGTGCTTTGTAACAGTCTCACATTTTGTGTTCAAGTCTAGTATTGTGGCTGGCTCATTCATTTAAAAGTTGTCATGTGTTAGAGGCACCAAGATCAAGAATGAAGCTTGAGTTCTTATCTGCAGAGTACCTGTGTTGTATATATAACAGAGACTTTAGTTTTCTTATCTGTGAGGCTTCATCACATTGTTGAACTCCATTACGTATCTGCTGTATGTAGATGAACTGACTCTCCTATTGGGAGATTTAGTGCGTATTTATTTCTACAAAGGGCTTAAACAGTCATACATAATTCTCTCTTTACTGTAGGCTTGGCCTCTGTCAATGTCTATTCTTTTTTTTTTTTTTTTTTTCCAATGTCTCTTCTTAAAAACCACAAATAGCTTTTCAAGGGTCCCAAGTTGGTTTGATGTGGATTAGTTTTTTATTTTGAATGGAGACAAGCCTCAATTGTAGGCCAGGTCATTAAGTTTTAATCAAAGTTTTAACTTTTGGGATGAATTTTCATGTAGAGGAATATTCCTTTAATGTAATTTGAGATGATTAGAGCATTGAAGATAGCATTTAATTTTGTGAAAAATATATTGAACATCTTTTACGTATAATTCACCTGAAATTCATAGAAAGTTTTCAAGGTTTTTTAAGGGAAATCATGGGAAAAATTATTCTGAGTATATCTACCTCATGGTTTTAAAGCTGTGGTTGTGTTTTGTTTTAGAGCAATGATAATGAGGAACGTCTTCAAGTTGTTAAACTACTGGCAAAAATGTTTGGGGCAAAGGATTCAGAATTGGCTTCTCAAAACAAACCACTTTGGCAGTGTTACTTGGGCAGGTATATGATTTTGGTGTCCTGTTTTAAAGTAATATGTGTTTATATCTACTTATTAATTTAAAACAGCATCCACATTTAGGATTTTTTCATAAATGAAGTATTTTATATTTTGAAATTTTTGATGCTGATAGTGATCGGCCATATTTACAAATTCCCCTTCTTTGTCTTCAGCAATTTTTTTTTAGTAATTTTTAAAAGATGATATATTTAAAAAGCTATCTTACAAAGTATTATAATCATGAAATGGAAGTATTATTACATAGCAGTATATGTATTATTACATAGCAGTGATTCATTCCAACTGCAAATACATCATTGTGTATATTATATATATATATATAACAAAAATTATATTTAGTTAGATTATTTGGAGATTTGTAAGAATAAGAGTATCCATAGAATGGGTAAATAAATGATTATGTATGTTTCCCCTAATAACCTCCTTTCTACATTTCTTATGATAATGAAGAATTGATAATCTGGACTTTGTTGTATGCTTTTAATGATCCACAAACCTTCTGAAATTGGTTGCAAAGTTTGAATGTGTTTGTGTAACTTTTCTGTGTGAGAAATTTATTACTTTTCTAAAGATTTCCCTGATCTTGAATATATTAAAACCACTTCTCAGTGTCCTGGCTGAAACCTACTTTGACCTTGAGGATAGAGGAGGATTTCCCCCTCCCTTTTTTTTATTATGCTTATAACAAATAATGCAGTTAAGTCATAAATAAACAAGTAAATAAGGTTGAATCTTATTCTATTTTCTTTGTATTGAAATATTTGCATTGTTACTGCTACTTTTCTTTCTATTTCACTACCAGAGCCTTCAGTGATTATAATACATTTAGTCTCTTCTGGACTTGTTTTTTCTAATTTGTTAATGAAGAGATAAGCCTTTATACATTAAGCCCTAAATTTTTACTCTGATTTCTTATTTCATATGTAGCTTAATAATAATATTTAACAAGGTGTGTTAAACTGATAAATCTTAGCCCATTGTCATTTTGAATTTGATTTCTAGACTTTTTCACCTTAAATACAATGAGCAAGAGGGCACAATATTTTATGTTTAATTAAATCATGCAACTACTAATAATGTCAAAATGTATTTTTTTTGACATGTTAAAAACAAAAAAGTATAATTTTACATAAAGACATTTAATATATCTTTATATCAGGACTTGGATTCACCAGACCATTGTAGGATTTTCAGAGAAAAAATTCTACTTTAAATTTGTTACCTTTTTATTACATTGTAGTTTTTCCTTTTACTATTAATGGCATAAACAATCATATTATTGCCCATTTTAAGGAGCTAGAGTATTTATTTAAAGATGTCTTTTAATGGTGATATGGTACATGTTTAGTTGAGAATGGTATGGTACATAGATTGAGTACTTAGATTCACTCAGGAAACCATGTGAGAATAGATTGGTTTTATGTAGCTTTTTGAGTACTTCCTGAAGCAGTTTTCCTCCCAGTATTAAGCTTTGATGAGTAATCTGTGCCCATTCAGCAGACTGCTGTTTATCTTGTTGTTGCTAAACTTTGTCTCTTATTAGCTGGTATGAGATTGGGAAACGTTTTGATCTTTGAGAATTAAGACATGCGAAAATGTTGAGTGGAAAATCTTGTTACTCAATATTTTTTTTTAATCTCTGTTTTGTACTTCATAATGAACTTAGGTAAATTATAGGCTTTGAACATTGGTGGTTTAGAGATAACTAGACACCATATGTTTCCTGATGGAGGAACACGATACTGTTATCAAGTAGTCTTGCTTTAAAAAAAAAATATCCTGAATATGATCAAATCTGTAGACCTGATTACTAATCTACAGGATTTAGGAGAGAGGGGAACCTGGTAGTTGACATCAGAATGATAAGATTAGCAAAATCTAAACTGTGAAAAACACTGGGCACATAAACACAAAACAGTTGGTTCACCAGATTCTAAGGGAAGAGAAAAGAAATATGAAAGTTAAAGATAGTTAAATAACACATCGGCCAAAAAGTTTTAACTTTCCAGAGATGCATACTGAGATACCTACATTTTTATGTAAAAATTTGATTTGATATTAATGTAAATAATTATGGTTAACTATAATAGACAGAAGTAATTATTGGCACAATTTTAAAGTCATAAAATAATACAGGGTTTAGTACAAGATCTGTGAAACATTTGTGAATGTTCTATATTTAAGAAAGAATAATTTGAGGAAGAGTTTTCATTTCAGTATGGGGTTTAATAATGTATCCATGAACTATGTATATACTTAACACTTGTATGAGCATATATATTTGAAAGTATAATATTTATAGGAAAAATTTTGTCATTCCAGTTCTTATTTTTGAGCCAAATGTGTGTTGTTTAAATATGCTCCTTAAAAGTACATAGTTCTCACAGGAGATTGACCTAGTTTAATATAAAAGTTCTATAACATTTTTACATATATAGTATATAAATCTTTGTTAAAATATTCTGGTTGTGCTTTGAATTATGCTGTATAAATTATTTTTTCTTTTAATTAGAGAAATAAATGTAAATCAAGTGCGGATATCTGCACTTGAGAGAGAACATGTCTGTTTCTCTTATACTAAAGATTACTCTGTGCTTTTGTATTTTTTCAGGTTTAATGATATCCATGTACCAATCCGCCTGGAATGTGTGAAATTTGCTAGCCATTGTCTCATGAACCATCCTGATTTAGCAAAGGACTTAACAGGTACTGTATACCCATAATGGCAAATATTCCTTGGTGCTCTTTGGAAAAAAAAAAAGATAGGCTTTATATATAGGACAAAAACCTTCTGTTTTGTACTTTTTTTGTGATATTAGTGGGTGAAGTCTTCAAATTTACCATCATGGTAGTTACTCTCTGAAGCTAGAATTTTGCCTCCTAGTACATAGGCTACAGTCATGTACATTAAAAAGTAGTGTTATCAGAGGCAGTGTTGGTTTCTTAATTTAAGAACAATTCTGAAAGTATTTCAGGCATTTGGATTTGAATAGGTCTTGCCTTTGAATACGTTATGAGACTTCAGTGGTCTTCAGTATTTTGAAAACTTATGTGAGAGTCGTTAATTTATAAACTAATCATGCTTAATGGAGATAACTTTCCTGAAATGTGTAAATTCATAAGGTATCTCAGTTTTATAGTAATGTGAATATTGTGTGTCTGACTGATGCCACTCTTAAGTTTTTTAAAATTATGAAATATTTCAGAAAATATAGATGAATATAGTAGCCACTGTCTTCCTCAGAAATGTTAGCATTTTTATGTATAGTTTAGGAGATTAAAAGAGAAAAAGAAAATACATTGTAGATACAGTTGAAATGCTTTTTACAAGGGATTCTTTTTCCTACTTAGAGTAACTTCTCTATTAAATTTGATCTACAACCTGTTCATGTTTTTCTATCTATGTTACATGTGTACCTGTCTATAAATTATATGTAGTATTCTAAAAGTGATTTAAAAATTTTATTGAAAATATATATTGAATTTGACATAGTTCAACTTATTCCTGTGATCTTATTTTGTATTTTCTATTTTACACGCCTATTCTTTGCTTCTCTTATTTCTATTTTTCCTCTCATCTGCTCAGTGTATTTTCTTCTCATTTTTCCGTTTTTATCCACATGGGTCTGGAAGTTACATTCTCCTTCATGCTTTCACCACATAGCTGACTAATTAAATCTAAAGTTAATCAGAATACTAGCTTTCTGAGCAATCAAGGACCCTTGAATACTTTAACTCTGAGCAATCTCTTCCCCAGCTTTCATATTATTGCTTATTATTATTGGGTTGGCCTTTAGGTTTTTAACTTAAAAATAAAAGACACACTGCATTTTTACCAAAAACTTTATTAAACTTCATATTCACTGTGAACTTTATTAAACTTCATATTGACTGTTTCATTTTCCTACCTTCTACCATTTTTCAGGCAACTTCGTAATTTGATCTTCTCAAAACTTTTTTTTATCTTTTTTGAGCAAAGAACTGTTTCAGGTGCCTTTTACAGTCTTCCACAGAATTGAAATTTTTTTCTATTAGGAGAATTTTGTAAAGACTGAAATAAATGGAAAACCAAAGGTGCAATGTCTGGTGAATAATGCAAGGAATCGGAACTTCCCAGCCAATCTTTAACTGTTTTTGCCTGGTCATCAAGGAAACATGCAGTCTTCCATTATCCTGATGGGAGATTGTGTTTTCTGCTGGCTGATTCCAGATGCTTTTTGTTGAGTGCTGCTTTCACTTGGTCTAATTGGGACCAGTACCTGTTGGAATCAATTATTTAGTTTTCTGGAAGGAGCTTATAATAAAGGACTCCCTTCCAGTTCCACCATATACACAGCATCTCCTTTGGATGAAGACTGGCCTTTGGTGTCTTGTTCCACAATTTCTTCTGTTCTATATTATTGTATAGTATCCACTTTTCATTGCCTATCACACATACTGTCTTTCTCACTGTTTGAAATAGTTCCATTTGGTAGAGAATGCTCAAGGTGGAGGAGCTTAGGGCCTGGGCATTGGTTTTATGAGCTTTTTACATGATATTTGTTAACTGTTCATTTATTGAGTAGTAAATCCATTCACAATCATAAGCCCTGTTTGCTGTTACTCCAGATCCAAACAACAAAATTACACCTTACTAGTCTTCTAATTAAAAAGCTGAATAATAATTTTTGTTCACCTGTGGTGAAAGTGAAAATGAAGGTACTCAGTCGTGTCCGATTCTTTGCAACCCCATGGACTATAGCCTGCTAAGCTCCTCCTCCATGGGATTTTCCAGGCAAGAATACTGGAATGGATTGCCATTTCCTTCTCCAGGGGATCTTCCCAACCCAGGGATCGAACTTGGGTCTCCCGCATTGCAGGCAGACTCTTTACTGTCTGAGTCACCAGGGAATATATTCACTTGTACCTCTTCTTTAAACCTAATATCATTACTAAAGATTGTTCATTTTTCTTTCAGTTTTCTCAGTGCCAGATCTGAACTCCCCATGTTTTTTGCTTTAATATTCTCCTCCAGTCTCACATAATTGTTTAATGTTTCATTTCTTCTGTCATCCCTTTGGTCTTTCTTTCAGTTCAGTTAAGTGGAATTGTCTTATGGTCTTTCCTGTAATTCTATTTCTTTGCTGCCATTATCTTAATTTAATCTTTCAATAACCTCACTAAGGGTTTGCCTAGTTAAGGGAGATAGAAACTTGAATCTCTATAGTCTTTTCCCAGCAGAACCACTTGACTTGACTATTTAAACCATTAAAGAAAAATCAAAGTGAAATATTTAGCATTGATGTATTTCTTGATTCATTTATGTGGCTTGTTGAATTAATGAGCCTAGGAACTGCTAAGACATCCACCCTGCCCCATAGATAGGGAGGGGATTTACTACTCAGTTGCATGTAAGCTACTGTATTTTGACTGAAGGACTAACCTTCCTTCCTTCTTCCTTCTCTTTCTTCCTTTCTGTCTCTCCTGCTACTAATGTTTTTGAAACATTAAACTTTCTATTTAGGTTTTGTTTTTGTTGTGGTTTACTTTCAAAGGTCTTATGCAATCTTTTAAGACATTTTAATTGTCAAAGTTCCATTTTAATCATAAAATTTTATCTTTCAGAGTATCTTAAAGTGAGGTCACATGACCCTGAGGAAGCTATTAGGCATGATGTTATTGTGTCTATAGTTACAGCTGCTAAAAAAGATATTCTTCTGGTCAATGATCACTTACTTAATTTTGTGAGAGAGAGAACATTAGATAAACGGGTAAGTAGGAATAATAATTAGTAGTAGGTTTATATTTTGAATACTCTAAGTTTTAATAGAGTTTCACTTGCAAATATTGAGATTTAAATGAAATTAGCTCTTTTTTTGGGGGGACATTTTAATATCTAAAATAATGTTTATAAGGAGGTTTTACATTTTGTTACATTAAGTTTTGTTCATATTATTTGTTCATCCTCAAATGGGACAGGTCCAAGTGGTACATTAGTCAGATATTTAACCTGTACACTAATCTTAATAAGTGACTTTGTAAAGACCTCGGGCACAACTTCTCTTTTTCCTTTCATACGGGTATCAATTCATAGTCCTCTAGCTGATTGTATTATAATTTCTATGGAATAGAAAGTAAAAGATGTTTCATCATGGCAAAGCTAACCCGAGCAGAGCAGCATGCTTCTTGCCCACCTTCCCTGACCCCAGACCTTCCTCCTTGAGCACCACATGGCTCCCCTCACTAGTCAGCGGCTTCTAAAGAAGGGACTGTGTCTTGTTATGTTTGTGTTCCTTGTTGCCTGGGATGTATTCGGTGCTTAGTGTTTCAGTGAATATTCATTCTCCCCTCCTCCCCATTGCCTTTCCTTCATGGCATGGATTTTATAGACTTAGACTTAAGAGTGATTTTGGTGAAAGATGAAAATCTTTTCTGTATTTAGGGGTTAATTAGCAAAGAAAGCAGGAGGCTTGTTGATAGCTATGAATAACTTTAGCCAGGCAAATACTTTACAACATTTTTGACAGTCACTTACAGGTTGATTATGCTCTCTTCATCATTTGATTCTCTCTTTGATCATGCTGGTTGTGGGTGGAGAATAGATGGACAGGAGTTGCATGGCTTTCTTGTGAAATCTGTAGGTATTCAGAGCAACTTATTTTAACTGGTAAGTTTTAGACTTGTCTTTACTGAATATACCAGTAGGGTACTAAACAATGAAAAGGCCAAAAGTTGTGAAGGAAGAAAAACAGATTTGCATCATGCTAGGGTGACAGCCTTCTGAGTGTTGTTTAAGTAATCTTTTTCATGGTCAGAGTTTGTGTGTCGTTGGGATCATGCTTCACGTGTGTTTGATCATCGTGTTGTGTTTGTTATAGGACTGCTTGGGTCATTCTGTATATATTGAATACCAAAAAGTTGTTAAATGTATTTACATTATTGGTGGTATTAGAATATACTCTCTATCTTTAAATTCTCCCTAAAACACCAGTTTCAGGAACTAGAGGTAAGATAGGGAATTGGATATACAGTTTTTACAAATGTACTGAATTTTGAGTAAAGCTTTTGAAGTCGTTGATTTCAGTGTGTATGCAAAGGATGGATGAAATAAGGACTATTGTTTACTGTAATTAAAAGAGAAACCAAAAGAAAAATGTTGCTATGACTGCAAAGAAAATATGAATAGTCTTTGAAGATTTGTGAAGTTCTAAATATTACTAACATCCTACTGATTATAGTGCTGTAAAATTTAAGGTTAATCTCATACTGAGATAATTAATGTTGGATATATAGCAGATATGTACTCGTTTAAAAAAATAGTTGAATACGTTATTCTGACACCTGAATGTCTTTCCCAGGTACACAAAATGAACCAGTAATGTGTCTTTACATTCAGCATCTGATAAAGCCACTATTCTATGTACCTTTACAAGTATGTTTAGTATAGACCATAATTTGGAAAAATTCTATAAGGAATAGTGCACACTTTATGCACTCAACTGTCTTTGCCTTTTAAAAGTTGGTAACGTGTTTTCCCTCACTAATTCTAAGTGACATTAAGTAGATTGTGATTGAAATTTGTTTTTAGAAGTTGGTAAGGGTCTAAGATATCAAAAGTGAAATCGCTCAGTCATATCTGACTCTTTGCGACCCCATGGATTGCAATCTAAGAGGCTCCACTGTCCATGGGATTTTTTCCAGGCAAGAATACTGGAGTGGGTTGCCATTTCCTTCTCCAGGAGATATCAAAGCATTAAAATTATTTATATATTAATAGATGTCTATGCTTGATATAGTAAATATTAAAATGATAGTTGTATTTTTTTCATAGTTATTACAAATTAACATCTAGTAAGGTATGATTAAAATACACTGTGTAAAGTAAATAAAAAAGGGGGTAACTAAACTTGAAGGAATTAATATAAGGAGGCATTTTTGAATTATAAAAAAAATGTTTTTATTTTAAGTGGAGAGTACGCAAAGAAGCCATGATGGGACTTGCCCAGATTTATAAGAAATACGCTTTACAATCAGCAGCTGGGAAAGATGCTGCAAAACAGATTTCATGGATCAAAGACAAATTGCTCCATATATATTATCAAAATAGTATTGATGATAGGTAAGTTAAAGAGACCATAAGTAAAATGTTTGGTGCTTTTTGGTATTATATAACTGTTGTTGAGCTGTTGTTTTAGGTGAACTTTTTTTTGTAACTTTAAACTCCCTTTTCGGTTTTTACTGCAAGTTAAAAATTTTGAGTGACTAGTTGCTTTCCCACCAAAGCCATAAATGAAGTAGTGATGTACATATAACTTTAGGGATGGATACATCTTTTACGGTCATTTTCATATACTGTATTTTAACTGAGTAATATTTGAAAGTAGAAATGTATGCAATTATAATTTAAATTTTGTTTCATAGGCAATTGTATTATAAGGAGTCACATTGATTTTTTTTTCAAATACAAGTCAAATATACACCTTTTGTATTTAGGCATTTTAAATAAAAACAGTTCCTACTTAAGGCTAAAAAAATAACAAATTTATATATAAAAACACATTATCTGAATATAGTCTTGTGTTTTTCTTTTCCAGTATATAAGATTAGATCTTGTATGGAACCTATCCATTTTATAGTTAGTAGACTTGTAAATCCTGCTTGTAGTCTGCATTGATTTGATGAATTTTTGGTGGGGTTCAAATGATCTTACCTGTAAGGATCAAAATAAGAAAATTTAAGAACCAGTAGGACATCTTAGAATTTTAAGAGGTGTAGGAAGTAGAAACTGAGTGTCTTAGGTTGATACTAGCTAAGAAATTTCACAGTTACTATTTTTTAAAAATTGACATTTTTAAGCTTTTTGAGCATGTGACATTAATGCACAGAGATTTGCATTTTGATTTGGTAGCTCCCCTTTCCCCTGTTCTTTTTGTTCTTTTATCTAGGTCGTTTTTGATGATGATCACTGTGGAAACTCAGAAGACAAATATTTCCTTGTTAGTTTTAACTTAGATTAGAATTTGTCACTTGGAAAGTTCTAGTGTAGGTTTTTAGCCCTTAATTATTTAGCTAATGAAATTGAGCCGCTAGTATATCACGTGCCCAGAGTCGTGCAGAAGTAGCTATCTTTGCTAGGTATAGTATTTTTTGTTGTATATCCAGCTAACATTTTTTTTGTGGGGTGGGGGAGGCTCTTCTTGTTAAACCTTTTGATTTGTAAATCTCATCTCCACTCAGAAAGAAGAAGCTTTCTTATATGTATTTTTATATGTTTTGGAAATTTACATACATATGTAATACATATATTTATAGAAATTAATAGAGTACTTTATGTTTTTTCATAGATTGCTTGTTGAACGGATCTTTGCTCAATACATGGTCCCCCACAATTTGGAAACAACAGAACGCATGAAATGCTTGTATTATTTGTATGCCACACTGGATTTAAATGCAGTGAAGTATGTTTCAAATGTCAAACTCTGTTCTTTCCATCTTTTGCAGTATACTGGATTTTATGGAAACAAAAACAACTGTATTTTTAATGTCGACAATTTATGTAATGTACATTGTTTAAATGGTCAGATGCAATAGAATACTTGTATATTTTTTCAGAAAGTACTGCTACTGACATGAGATTAAAAAGGATTTTTGTAACTAATTATAAAACAGCTGATTGATTGGGTAGCTTTTAGGATTTAGTTTTTTCTGTTGTCTCAAGAAATATTGATGTATTTTTTGGTTTTTGCTTATATTCCTTAAGGCATTAGAAGGGCCCATATTGTGAAAGTAGTGCTTTCTTATTTTTACCTGATACTGATTAGAATTATAGTGTAAGCCAGTAGGATACACGTTTCTGTGCTGCATAATCTCAACATGGTGTTATAGTTTGGCATAAAGGTAAGCAAAAATATGTTTTTATGACCATGTTTCATTCAAAAAGTGCTTTTGAAGGCCTTTGTAAGGAATTGGCACATTATATTTGGAAGAGGAATTGCTAATTGAATTGTACTGAGGCTTAGCAAATTGAGGCCTGGAGATTGATATGCTCTAGGTTTCAGAAACTATAGATCCTTAGTATTCTAATAAATGGGTAACTTAACCCCCAGCTATTGGGGTTTACATATGAAGAAATTAGAAGTCTAGGGAGCTGTACCTAATTTTCATTCCTGTCACAGTGTAATGGGTTTTTCACTTCACTTCCCCCATGGAAATCGTTATAGGCCTGTTTATATCTTTCACAGAAATGTAGAGAAAAAGATTGTAGGAGGGAAAAGGTACATTTCTTAATATCGACTGTATTTCAGACACAGGAATGTGTGTTAATTCTGTCTGTTTCCTGCTGCAATTGGCAGAGTTGAGTAGGTTCAACAGGGACCTTATGACCCACAAAGCTTATGAAATTTACCATCTGGCTTTTTATAGAAAAAACTTGGCAACTCCTAGCATAAGTGACTTTTTTCTGTTTTCCACGTGATAAACTGAATCCCCCAGAGATCAGTTAACTTGCATAAAATTACTCAACTAGTAAGAGACAAGGCCAGAATTTGAATTCAGTTCTACCTGGTTCCAAAACTCATTCTTTTTCCACTGCATATAGTAAAATACGTTTTCACTGTATTTAATTGATTGTAAAGCATTAAATTTTCATATGCTAACATCTCTGAAATTGGAATGCATCCTTTTCTTCATGGTGCAGTTGATGGCCTTTTAGCATGGATGAGATATGATATATATAAGTATATCCCTTTTGGAACAAACTGTTTTAAGACACAACCAGTCTAGATGCCTTGACTCAGTTCAGCTGTCATTCATGAGTAGTAATGAATTAAAGACACTTTAAAGCCAAAAGTGAGAGTTCACCACTCATAAATCCTACTTGAAAAAATTACTAAAGAATAAAAAAGGAAACTAAATCCAGAAGGAAAGAAAAGGATAGTTTTCTTAAACAAGTGTTGGGATCTGTATTAAAAGTAGATTAGCATCTAGGCTGACATTGAGTCAAGCTACACCACTGCAGCAGTTTGTGAGCTCATGAGAGAAGGGAAGGATACCCTTCTCCTTCCCTGGAAGGGGGCACACAGTCAGATAACAACATCTTAAGACGGCAGGTAGTGTTCTGATGTTCTTTCGTCATATGAGTGAGGACAGACATGACATGTTGATTAATTAGACCAAGTTTACCTATTAAAAATTTAAGTCACCCCTAAAAGAATTTGAGTGTATAACTTCTAAACCCATAAGAGCAAACAACTAATGAAAACTTTAATACCAGAAATGGAAAATAAAATTTAAAAATTTGTGAATAGAATACAGAAAACATAAATGACAATTCCAGAACTAAAATAATATACTGAAAATATATTTTGAGATACACTGAAAAATGATTTCATGGAAAAGCTGAAAGTAAATTCCAATCTGTGGATCAGTTGATTTCTACAAAAATGGTTGGTGAGTGCATGAATACTTCTCTCTTTTAAGTTAAAATAAGTAAGGGTTGTGTATCTGTGTGTGTGTGTGTGTGTGTGTGTGTATAACATTTTTGAAATTATTTTTTAAGTCAACTTTTTGTAAAGTTTCTCTACGTTTTATACACTGAAACATTTGTCAGGTATCTGCCCAATATGTCTTAGAGCTTATAGTTAATGTTTTTATGATGCTTATGGTGTCTTAGCACATATAAAAGTTTAAATTTTAATATAACCAAATATATCAGTCTTTTTCTGTTTTGCTTGTGCTCTCTCTATATTTTAAAAATTCTTTTCTATGCTGAGGTTAATTTGTTGTTTTATATTTTTAAATAACATTTTAGATTTGCTTTTCAGGTTGAGATCTTTATTCTTCCTGTAATTTATTTTTATGCATGATGTGAAATAAGAATCTTACATTATTTTCTATATGGATATTCAAGTCCATTTTTCCCTCTAATGACTTCCCTGTGATACCCACCCTCTCAAGTTTCTATACAACTATGTTATCCTTTTGTAAGTTCTCCATTAATTCAGTATGTCCCTTTGTCTGTTACTTCCTATTAATCAACTTTTTCGAATTAAGTGTTCAACTATACACCTGATGGTTTTTAACATTTTATTACTTACTCTTTACATTTTGTCTGTGGTTACTTTCTTCAAAAGTCTTTACATTTACTGTCGTGAAGTATTTTATGCACCCAAAGAAATCATGAGTTTTGAAGCATAGTAATAACTGTCTATGAATCTGCCACCCACCCTCTTTCATCTTCCTTCCTCTCAGAGGAAACCACTAACCTTAATTTTGTGTTTCTCATTTCCTTTTAAAGAATGGTTTTATTATACGTATATGTGTATCCTCTAATTATATATTTTTTGTTTTTGATCATTTTTGAACTTTATAAAAGTGGAGTGATTGTGGGTATAGTCTTCTGTGATTTTTTTTTCACACCAGTCTATTATGTTCCTAAACTTCATCCGCTGTCTCTACATAGCTTATGGGTCATTCATTTTCACTGAGGTATTGAATTACTTTGTCATTATTCCACAGTTTTATTCTATCATCTTGACATTGCAGATCTGAATGCATGGAAAGAATGGACATTTGTGTTGTTTCCATTTTTTAATAATGCAAATAATGCTACTGTGAACATTTTCCAGTTTAGTAAACATGCAAGAGTTTCTCTGAGGTATAGTTGTGAATGGTTCTCAGATTTGACTACATATTGGAATCATTTGGAAAGTTTTAAAAAACACTGACACATGAATCTCATCCTCAGTTTGTCATTTAATTTGTCTAGTTTGTAGTATGTGCATTGGGGTTTTTAGCATTTCGGGGGATTCCAATGGGCAGACAAGGTTTAGGATCACTGGAGTTACAGCTATGAGTGGAACTGTTGAGGATGCACATTTCCAGCATTATAAACTAGTCAAATCATTTTCCAATATGATTATACTAATTTATACTCTTGCCAGTGGTTTCTAAGTTTCTCCATCCTCTGTCAGGCGTTTTAGCTTTTGTGAATCTTTTGGGTATGAAATTTTGTCTCATTCTCTTTCCATCATCCTGAATACTAATAATGTTGATGTTTTACTTAATGTTTCTGATTTTACCACAGTGCTCACCACTCTGTATTATAATGGCTGTCCTACTTCATTCATTTGTATTACCATTCTAGCCCAGAAAGTCATTTGAATTTGTGACTTCTAATTAGTTTGAATGGTATTTAAAATAGCTCCTGTGTAACAAGCAGGTTCTTGCTAAGAATTTGTTTGGTAAGGATTTTTATTTATTGAAAGAGCCATACATTTTATTCTATGATGGTGTTCTTTTGAGGGAGACAAAGTACCTTCTATATTTTAGACTTTTTGATACGTACCCAGTTTTGGGTATGTCACTAAGTTAACTGAATATCTTGATGATTGGAGAGGAGAATTGAGGCAGCTTGAGTACCCTCTGATCATGGTGTATTTTTCCACCTCCCCCAAGTTTCCCAGAGCAGCTGTTATCGCCGAGAGTAAGTGGTAGTATCAGGTGTCCTGGCGGTGATCTTATCCTTCATTGATCAGGCTCTTATCTAAACAGCTCTGTACTGCCAAGTCTGAGGGGTAGTTTGCCAGTTAGGAGTAGAAGACTGGAGGAGAGGTTCTTGTCAATGTTTGATAGGTTTCTGTGGCTCAGTGGCAGTTCTTTTTCTTTGAAATGACGCAAACATGTAGTGCATTGGTATAAATGGGGAGGAGCCGCATGAGGGGATTAGTTGTCTACTTAAAATGTCACTTAATCAAAAAAAAAAAAAAGTTAACAAATGTAAGAGTATCCAGGCTCTAGTCAGATTTTTCACTTTTATTTAGTGACAGAGCTGGAATTCAGACTAAAATTGAATGAATGGATATTTGTCTTCCTAGTATAGTAATACTGCTTCCACTAGTACAATTTTTTTTTCCTTAAGTGCTGTTTAGAAAACACAAGGACACATTGTCTTTGCTGCTTAATATAATTTGATTAAAATGCTTGAGGGGGTGCCCTTCCTGATGGTTACAGTACAAATTGTTAGTATGTAATGGTCACTTTTTGATTTAAGTTGCAACCGTAATAGTTTATAATAAGCTTTAGAATTACTTAAGATTTCATCTTTAAATTAATAAATAACTATAATAGATAAGATAATTTCTTTTTTATTTTTCTGCTTTAAGTGAAAGCAAGTTTCAAAATCGAGGGCGTTTTGGAGTTAAAAGTAGTGATAAAATGTGTAGGTATGGAGAGAATTCATTGACTTTGGGGTTCAGAAGTAATTTCACAGATGACTGCTCTGTTTCTTTCAAAAGTATTGTTTTAATTACATAACTGCTACTTTGCTGTGAGACTTTCAGTCCTCTGGATAATGGTCATTTTTCTTTTAATGGTTGCATTCTTGAAATGTGCCTGTTAAACTTGAGGGAACTTTAGTACCTTGAAAACAGTAAAGTATAAGTATTTTAAGATGAAAATGCCCCAGTACTGTTGTTTTGCTAGTACCATTTATAAGGGACTACGATAAAGGATTTTGTTTCCAAATTTCTGCTAATTTATCTCCTTTTTTAAAAAATACAAAAGTACTTTTAAGACACACTGCTGAGAATGAAAATATTAAGCAAATAATTGCTTTGTCTATCAAAAGAAAATGGATGTTTTTACATGGTTTTATATATGTCTGCATTAAATTATTATCTTAGAGCAGTGCTTTGTATGTATAGTAATGGGGTTAATAGAAAGTATGTACTCAGTCGTGTCTGACTCTTTGTGACCCCATGGACTATAGCCCACCAGGCTCCTGTGTAGATGGAATTTTCCAGGCAAGAATTCTGGAGTGGTTGCCATTCCTTCTCCAGGTGATCTTCCCCACCCAGGGATGGAACCTGAGTCTCTTTGGTCTCCTGCATTGACAGGCAGATTCTTTACCACTAGTGCCACCTGGGAAGCCCCAATAGAAGTATAGATAATTGAAAACAATAATGAGAAGTAGTATTTGGTTTTGGAAAATTTCTTTTTAAAAATTTTAAATATAAATGGTTCTGATATTCTATAACTCAGCATTTAAATAACATTAACTGCTCTCTGTGATTTATATATGTTTTATATATAAATTTCTTATATAAATCTCTTTTTTAAATTTCTGCCTGAGAACAATAAAAGTGTTATGGGGACATCAAAATTTTTGCTGTGTAAGATGAATGTTCACTTATATAACATAATATAATTTATAAATAACTAATAAAGTATATAATATATATTATGTAAAATTACAATATTTTTCTTTCAGGAAAAAGTATCCCCATTATCTCAGAACTCACTGTTGTCTATCTTTTATTCCTTTTCATCCTACCTACTGCAAGATATTATTCCATTAAATATTGCTTTATTTCTCAAGTTTGTAATCACCTCAGTTAATTCCTATGCCCTTGCCTGCAAATGTGTTCCAGTTAATGAGAAATTTTCCCTATTTCTATACAAAAGGAAAAACAGTCACCACTAATCCCTTTCTTTTGATCTACCCATCTCTCCAAATGTCATTCTCTCTTCTATTTGACTCCTCTCTCTCTCCATATATCATCAGTTGCTTAGCCCCTGTAACTTTTACCCCGTCTTTGTCATCTCCTTGTGTAATCTGAACTTACAGAAAAAATTAACATAGTTGGAATATCCTAGAAGGATTTTTATCCCATTTTGTTATTTAAATTTATGTGTTTTATGTTTTTCAGAGCATTGAATGAAATGTGGAAGTGTCAAAATCTGCTCCGACATCAAGTAAAGGATTTGCTCGACTTAATTAAGCAACCCAAAGTAAGTTATCACCATTTCTGCTATGTGTTGAACAGCTGTTTCTGCGTGGAACAATTCTGACTCTAGAACCTATGATCTCTAACTTAGAACACTGAAATTTTTAAGAAACTTACTACATAGAAAAACTTAAATTTACTGTATCTGCAAAAGGTGATAACCAACAGGAAACAGAATGTGCTTCTGTGTACTCAGAATTAAGCCTTTTTTGGTAACTTTAAAAACAAAAAACAATAACAGCATTATGGAAAGCATATAAAACAGTAAAATTACACTTAATGTTGCTTCACTGAAATGCTGCCATCATCTTTGTATAGTCTTGTGGTTATAGAAAGTTTTAAAATCATGTAATTATAGTTTAGTATTTTGATATTTTTACTTAAAACCAATATTATGGTAATTTTAATGTATTACTTGGTCTTCATAATTGTAATTTAATAGTAGTTATTCATCCAGTTGCTGTTGTTTGAGAATGTTGTGTGTAGGCCTGTAAAAGATATAATTCATCTAAAAATCAGTGTGTCTGGTCATTTTAAATTGCATCCAGGGAAAACAGCACAGTGTTATGTTTGTTTTTTTTTCAGCATATAGTGGACTCCTTCACCCTTTCCCCACAACATACACCACCTTATGTTCATAGGACAGAGGTCAATAGAATGCAGTTATTTCATGTAAGGGAGAACATCTCCAGTTTTCCTAGGTGTAAATCTTGCCATTTGCCCTAAAAATCAGTGCGCTAATAGTAGTTGTTTGAGTGATTTATGGTGACCTCACTTTTTTCTTAACCCCTAAATCAGTAGTAGTAATAAGACATTTCTTGCCCCTTGTTTGCCTGATTGAAGCTTTACACCTGAGTAGTATTTTTGTTTTATAGGCTAACAATTATCTCTTTGTTTATGACTTACTGAACAGTATTAAAGTCCTAATAGCAGCCAAATAGCATTTTAAGTGTATAGGTTGTGTGTTGAGCAGTGTGATGTATGAGACTGTAATCAAGAATAGCTTTGTTGACTCTCACTGTCCCTTTAAAATTTATTTAGCGTGAGCTTCTTCTCTTGGCTTGTTCATAAAACCTTGGCATAAAAACTCATGGTATTCCTGTTCAGTCTAGGAATAAAATGCAGGCTCAGCCCAGTTACAGTGTTTTATTTCCTTCTACTTTGTGGTATTTTCCTTTAAATTGTCTTAAAATAATTAGCATGTTATCTAAGTCAAAGAATTCTCATTTGTGTGTGGTGGGGAAGAAGAAGAAACAGAATATGTGTGTGAAGAAGCAGCAGAATGGAGAAGGATAGTACTCTAAAGTGGCATTGTAGTGAAAGAAGAATTAAGTCTATTACTTAATACTCACTTTATGTTGAGAATTCTAGTAGATGTTACACAGTTAAAGTTAGAAAAAAAAGGCTGTGTTTAATTTTTGTCTGTTTATATAATTCTGCCTATTTTATCAGGAAGACTCTTAGATATTTAGTGTTTCTTTGACTTCTTCCTTATTCCTTCTGATTAAGGTAATTTTTACTCTTTCTTAGCAGTGTAGCCTCCACTTACTTCGTTTAACGTAACTGGTTTGCTCCGTGTCTCTCAAAGTGACTTGCAGTATTGTGGTTTGTTGGTGATGTTTCTTTTCATTGAATAACACTAACCTGATGCAGTGAATAACTAGCATTCTTAGAAACGTCACTCATACCCATGACTTTACAGAATATGTTACATGAAGCGCAATGTAATGAAGACATTCATTCACTGAAATAGTATACTACCCTGATGCAGCATATAACTAGCCCTCTTGGAAAAATCTTTTGCACATGTTAGTGGCGTCTTAATTGTCTTCATCTAGCGTCTTCCCTATGGCTTCCTGACTTACGTGTCATAATCCTCAGGCTTAAATACCTCAGTTCAATCAGAACTATATACTTCTCAATTTTTTGTTTGCAATAGACTACAGATATGAAAACCAATGTTTCCAGATTACTTTGTTCCCCTTTTAAACTAAGTTGTCCTGTCCTTTGAGTATACTTTTAAGAAAAACAAAATACCTCTGTGTCCCAAAAGGTTGATGCAGCAGTTATATCTTTTTCTTTTTTTTTTTTCCTTTTGGGAGGATGACAAAACAGGATGAGGGAAGAAGTGACAAGGGTGGATTATGACTTCACTTCTATCTTTCATTCAGTTTATCAGGGGTTTAAACATGTCTAAAGAAGGAGCATATACTGGTGGTCCGGGTGTGGGCCTAGAGTGTGAGTGGGTTATGCTTAACTTTCTGAAGAGTATAATGATTATTGTTAGGAGATTTTAATTTTGCATTTTTTTGTGTGATTTTCAGACAGATGCCAGTGTCAAGGCCATATTTTCAAAAGTGATGGTTATTACAAGTAAGTTACTTCAAATATTATATGTAAAATTTAAGGTTTATTTGAGACATTTCTTTTTTGGTAGTATAAAATATTCCTCAAAGTTCCATTTTAGGCTATGATAATATAGGAAAAGATTAAAGGTTTTTGGTTGATTTTTTTAATTTTTTTTCTTTTCCCCAGTATACTCAGTTTTCCTTTTTGTTTTTTTCTCATTTTCATTTATTTTGCATTCTGTGTGAATTATTTTGTGTTTTGGTATGAGCAAGAGCTAGATAAAGGTTTTATTACATAAATTTATTTTTGAGAATTCATTCAAATTGCTGTGTAAGCTTGCTGTTAAAAACTGAGCCTGTGCTTAGCTATTGTTTGCTCTAATGTGAATCTATCTGAAGCTAATTTCATTGTGAGTCAAAGTTTAGAATGAAGGATATACTTAATAACTGCAAATTTTTTTTTTTGAAAAAAAAAAGTTAATTCACTTTTTTACTTTCAGAGTTTTAAAATAAAATGTCATTTAATTGCTTTTAACAGGGAACACTAAAGGGTTGTGTAGCATGTCTCCTTTGTTCAGGGCAGGGAAAAGTAGCTTTTTTTGCAGGGCACTAGCTTTTCCTCTCACCTCAGAGATCCCTGTGTATGGCAGGAGGGCGGAGGGAAGATCAGGAGCACCTGGGGGAGTGCTTGCACCGAGCTTCCACTTGGCTAATGAAGAGATCTTAGGCGGATTTTTGAGATGTTAACAAATGTTCCAGGATGTATGTGGAAGTATGCTAAGACACTGAAAAAGAATAGTAACCTAATTCATTGGTATTAGACTAAGTGATAGAAACTCTGGCACGAGGAGAAATTTCACACCAAAATATCTTTTAGTCCTGAGCAGTTAAATTTGTTTTCAGTCCCTTTGGATAACTTAAAGCAAGTGATTTCATGCTATTGCTTTTTTTTTTTTAATTCTTTTTATTTATTTAATTTATGTGGCTGCACCAGGTCTTAGTTGTGGCATGTGGGATCTAGTACTCTGACCAGGGATTGAACCCGGGCCCCCTGCATTGGAAGCATGGAGTCCTAGCCCCTGGACCACCAGGGAGGTCCCCATGCTATTGCTTTTAAATAAGTATTTCCCTGGTTGTTTGGCTGTGGACACTATTCTCTAAAGGAGATAATCTCCTGTAGTCTTTCTGTTTTAATCTCGTATCCATTTTCTTCCAACAAGTACAATATTTCCCAAATTCTGCTCCGAGGGATGTCAGTACCCTGCACATATTAGTAGTACCATCAGAAAAAAAGAGTTCCAGTGGTCAAGTATCTTTGTAGCATCTTGAATTAAAGGGATTAGCTCCTTTTCTTCTCTCTTTCCTTCCTCTCTCCCTCTCCCATCACTTTCTTTTCATTTTGTTTCTTAGGTGACATGCTTTATTGTAGCCTTAATATGATGCTGTGGAGGGGCTGTAAAGTGACTTTTCCCAAAACTGTTGATACATCATACAGTAGAATTTTTGTGTTACGGAAATAGGGAAAGGTTACACAGTCACATAGTTGGGGGGGGAGATTAGTTCTTACTATGTTCAGTCATGTAGCCAAGATATAAATGGAACTTCAGAGTCATATATGAACTTGAAGACTGCATTTACTGTATTCGTATTTCAAGATTCAACAGGTTTCTGTTACTTTTATTAGAGTCCATATTTCTGTATTACAATTCCTGTTAATAGCAGGGTCCTACCGAGTCTGGTTCTCCATTACAGTTGTGAGCAGTCAGAAAAAATGATGTTATGATGGATATTTAGTTAACTTTCATAAGTGTTTTGATTAATGATGTATTAGGTGAGCAGTATAAAACTAATTTTTGATTCTGTAAGAACTCAGACTTTCTCATGTGGTAGTGGCATATCCGGCAGTAACCCCTGGACCATGTTGTTCAGCCTGTTGTGGTACCGAGCAGCATGCATGTGTGTGCGCATTTTCTGTGGATGCTTTAACAGTAAACAGTGCAGAACAGAAAGATAGTTTCTTCAAGGTAAATCTTACTGATCTTGATCTCGTGCTGTGAATCACACAAGAACAATGTATGCACAAGCTCATGGGACAGTAATAAAATTGGTATTTTTCAGGTTGACATTTAAGTCCTTTAGGTATTATATGGAGTTATTTAAAATTAACCAGTTTGGTCTTTCTCTGGATAGATGGTCCTTCACAATGATTTTATGTTTCTAGGAAAAAATTTTTTACTTGTGAAAATTTACTATTAAAGGATCTTTATAATTTTTATCTCATTAAATTAAATGAATTTGTGTGTTAGGATTCTTCATCAAAGTAAAGAATGAAAAATGTTGCTCTTTTATTATTTCAGGAAATATCTAAAATTGCATTTTAATTTAATTTAAGGAAATTTGCCAGATCCTGGTAAGGCTCAGGATTTCATGAAGAAATTCACACAAGTGTTAGAAGATGATGAGAAAATAAGAAAACAGTTAGAAGTGCTTGTCAGTCCAACATGCTCCTGCAAACAGGCTGAAGGTTGTGTGGTAAGGAGAGAAATTTAAAAGAGTTAATGTTTGGTGATAAGTCACTTCAGTCGTGTCTGACTCTGTGCAACCCTATATACTGTAGCCTGCCAGGCTCCTCTGTAATGTTTGGAGAAGCCCGCAAATCCTTTTTTGTCCCCTTTTGTAAAATAATTTATGTTCATTATGTAAAACTTAGGAAATATCACAAAAATAATAATATATTAAACTGTAATTACTCTATAGACACAGTTGTTAATATTATGGTGCATGTTCTTTTAAAATAAGATTATATTATACAGAGCTTTGTATATTTTACTTTTTCATTAGTCTTTTACTGTATTATCTTTAGTAGCAACATAGCACACCATTGAATATATGTGCCATAATTTATTGAATGGTCCCCACATTTACATTTTTCCCCAGTTTTTGATTAATGTAACATATAAATAATCTTTATAGCTTAATAATTTTACACAGTCTTATTTTCTTTTCTTTAGGATAAATTTGCTACTGGCCAGTATCACTGTTGGAAACAGAAAACTCAAACAAAAACATTATTATTTTGATAGGATTTGTAAAATCGGTTGCTAATCACATGACCACTTTTTCTCCTTGGATATATTAGTCGTTCTTATTTCTTTTGTAAATTATGTGTTTTTAATCTTTGCCTACTTTTATAGACTATCTGTCTTTATCTCATTGGCTTGTTAGTATGTCATGGCATTGTGTGTTAATTAGGCTGCAGGTAGTTTTCCAATGGTTGTAGTTTAGCCCTTTTCATTTTGTTTATGATGCCCTTTACGTATGATAGTTTTGTTATCTCACTAAGTTTGTCAGCGGTCTCCTCAAGGCTTTGCCTTAGGAGTCTTGCTTATGAAATCCCATTGTACTGCAGGTCAATGAAAATATTTACTTATGTCATTATTATTTAATCTGTTTCCCGTATATCTTCTATAAAAGATGATTCTTGGCTCTACCCCAGATTGACTAAATGAGAATCTTCACAGTGAGGCCTAGGAATCTGTAGTTTTAATAAGCTCCCCTGGTAATTTTGCTTGTTGAAGTTTGCTATCCCGTGACCATTGGTTTTATTCTTTTGTGTTTGTTTTCATCCTTTCGGAATATCTTTGGTGTAAGATATGAGATAGGGATCTAACTCTGCTTTTATTTTTTAAAAAGGTCTATTGAGCTTTTCCAGTATATTCAGTATTACAATATATTGAATAATTCTTTTTCTGTTTACTTGAAGTGTTACCTTTTTCCTATACTAAATTCTTAATTTAGTCTTTTTGTATTGATTTGTTTATTCCAGCACCAATACTATGCCAATAGTACTGGTACTATGTGATTTTAATTATTGTAGTTTCTTAACATTTTAATGTAATGAATTATTTAAACATACTTTTGTAATATTTTGAACATCTCCATTACAGCGTGAAATAACTAAGAAGTTGGGCAATCCCAAACAGCCTACAAATCCTTTTCTGGAAATGATCAAATTTCTCTTGGAGAGGATAGCACCTGTGCACATAGATACTGAGTCTATCAGGTATTTAATGAAAATATTGAATTTTTGTTACCATTAATTTGGTCATGCTTTAGTAGTCATTATTGAGTATCTACTATATGTAAGGCACTAATCTATATATATATATATGTATATACATGATGGCTATATACTTATCTGTATATATCTGTATGTATTTAGTATTTCATGTTATTTCTTTTAATTTTATATACTCTTTTTGGATGAAAATTTGTCAATGCAAGCCTAATTTTTATCTGTTAACAGTATACTGGTTAGTTAGCTTGCATAGGTTAACTGATAGAAACAAGTTGCAGTTCTACCTCCTGGAAAAGAAAACAAAGTGATTATGTTATAAAACAACATATGATGTATTTCCACGGGTATCTGAGAACTAAAAATGTTATTTTTAAGACAGCTTTCATTTAATGTTTCAGGTTTGATATCACCTGACTTTGGCATCTTGGAAAATACTTCCTTTTTATGTCTGTACTTGGTTTTGTAAAATGTGGGAAGAGCTCTTCTCTTACTTATTTATTTATGGCCATGCCATACAGCATGATACCAGGGATTGAACCGTTTGCGTTGGAGTGCAGAGCCATTCAACCAGTAGATTGCTAGTGAAGCCCCCTCCCACCTTTGTTTGTTTGTTTGTTTTAAACTATTCCTGAAGTGTTTCAGCCGGTTGAGAAAAGGAATTCTTATAAAATATGGAGAGCATATTCGTTTGTTAGTGACCGGTAGTACTTTTCAGAGGTATATTAGAATCTAAAATACTACTAATGGTACACTCTGTCCTAAGTAAAGCCCTTTTGGGGGTTTTTTGGAGGGAGGGCATAAGGTATAGCTTTTGGCTTGTAACCCTCTGTAGTGGAGGAGGACACTACGTTGGATGCCTGTTTTTTATTTTGGACTCCTCTTGCCTTGTCTTTCATTTGAGGAAAGTGTTCCTCAGTTTCAAAAATAAAAGGAAGCAAAACAAAAACTGGAATCCTTTATATTATTACAAGGAAAAATCTGAATCAGACTGATGCCTTCTATATTTAAAACAATGCTAGTTAGGTATTGGCAAAGCATACTTTATACTTTTAATTAATCTTCTGTCTAGTAGTGGAATAAGAGTTTTAATCAAGAGATTGTATTATAGTTGCATAAAATTGTTGATGCAGATAGTGTTCAAAGGATTAAAAGACTTTCTCTGAGAGGGTAGTATTTGACCTGAGAGGAAGACTGGGTAAGATTTTATTTCTACAGAAATGGGAGGAGAATTCTAGGCGTTGAGTTTTATATAAGCCAAGCTAACTGGATAGAAAGGATTAAGGATATTTATATATAAGAAAATGATTGCCATCAAAATTTAAGTTACTCTATGGAGAAATTTAAGTGTTTTGAGGTGATCCTCAAAAAGCATTTGGGGTCAGATTGTGGAAAGCCTTTAGGATCTGACTTTAGAGCTTTTATTTTGTTCTTTGGTCTCTTGAGAAGCAGGAATGATTGATGGTGGACAGGAGGAGGGAAATAGAAGAGAGAGCCTGCTAAGGTGTTGTTACAATTTTCTTTGGATGATGGTAGTGGAATAGAAAGGAAAGAACATATTTTAGGAAGGTTTTAAAAGAACAACCTTAGAAACGGGTCCTCTTACTGGAAATGGGGAATAAAATGGAGGAGGAGTCAGAAGTTTATGGGGTCAAATCCAGATGATGAAGAGAATAGTAGTACCTTGGAAAGAATGAAGGGAGCTGGTGAGAAAGGATATGCTTCTTGTTTGGGCATGACAGACAATTTTTTTAAATCAAATTACAGAAAGATAAAACCAGGTCATTTCCGTATTTTTGTAAGTTAAGATACTTGTTTCCAGAAATAATGAATTTTATGAACAAAAAGACTGAGGACCAAAGCGGGTCTTTGTAGGTTGGTAATACATAAGATATGTTCAGTCATAACTAATAATAATAGGTAATAGCCATTAGTGCTTATAATGTGCAGTCTTTGTTTTATGTGTTTTGACTCTACCTCTTTATAAGGCAAAAAATGTTATTATTCCCAGTTTACAGGTAAGGAACAGTGAGCTACACTGATGTTAGAGTAACTTTCCCACTGCTGGGAAGTAGCTAATGGCATTTAAACAGAGGAAGTCTGGCTCCAGTGCCCTCTTGGTTTAGCCATCACACTGTAGAAAGGTTCTACTCTCTTCCCCACCAGTAGTCATGGAGTGTCCAATTCACCTAACTTTTCCTAATAGTGGCTGTTACCCTTTTCAGTCTTTGCCATTTTATAGGTGAATGATGTTGTTTAGTTGCTAAGTCATTTCCAACTCTTTGTGACCCTCTGGACTGCAGCACGCCAGACTTCACCATCTCCTGGAGCTTGCTGAAACTCATGTCCATTAAGTTAGTGATGCCATTTAACTCTCTCGTCCTCTGCCGCCCCCTTCTCCTCCTGCCCTCAGTCTTTACCAGCATCAGAATCTTTCCCAGTGAGTCAGCTCTGCATCAGATTGCCAAAGTATTGAAGCTTCAGCTTCAGCATTAGTCTTTCCAATGCATATTCAGGGTTGATTTCTTTGAGGATTTACTGGTTTGATCTTCTTGCAGTCCAAGGGACTGTGAAGAGTCTTTTCCAACACCACAATTCGAAAGCATCAGTTCTTCGGCGCTCAGCCTTCTTTATGGTTCAGCTCTTGCATCTGTACATGACTACTGAAAAAACCACCGTAGTTTTGACTATACAGACCTTTGTTGGCAAAGTGATGTCTCTGCTTTTTAAAACACTGTCTAGGTTTGTCATAACTTTCCGTCCAAGGAGCAAGTGTCTTAATTTTATGGCTGCAGTGAATGATGGCACTGTTTAAAGTTGAATGTTTTTTCCCCATATGTTTCTTGGCTAATTGCTTTTCTTCTTCTTTTTCTGTATGTGACTTAGAGGAATTGTCTTTTTTTATTGATTATATGAATGCTTTATAAAATAAGGCTATTAACACAGTTTGATTGCCTTTTAAATTTGTGCTTGACATTAGTAAATACTAAATTATATGATCTATCATTTGTTTCCTTTATTATTTCTTTCTGGTATCATATTAGGTGGCTATGTTTTTTACATTTAGGTTTTAATTGTTCTGGAATCCATTTCATTGTAAGGTGGACATAAGAGATCCATCCTTTTTTAAAAGCCTAGTAGCTGGTTGTATCAAACCATTTATTGAAAAATTGGTTCCTTCCTATTTGATTTGAGACATTCCCTTATTGTAGGATAAATTCTTAATAATATTTAGGGTCTTATTGGATTTTTTTCCCTTTGTTTCTTTGTATTTTAAGGCTTTTATGATAAAATTTTAAATTTTGTTTAGAAAGTTCTTTCATCCCTCCTCCCTTAATATTTACTAGCTGTTCTCAAACATCACTTAATGTTTCCAGATGAGTTATAGAATGCATGTGTAGAATTTTATCTCACACCAAGTTGTGTTCCTGTAAGATATTTTTAGATGTAGTGGCAAATGCTATTTGTGTAATACGGTTTCCATCTTATGAAAATACTTGTCTTGATTGTTTCAAATCTCTTTGCTCCCTTTATATAATTTTAGGAGTTATATACAGATTCTGTGCATTTAAAACTTTTTATTCCTAGTTATTTTATACATTTTGACTTGTCATTGTAAATAGATTTCTTCCACCCCTCGCCCCTATATTTTTAAGGTGACTTTGGCTAATACAGAATAGTTCTGTTGATTTTTAGTGTTGGTGGTGTAACCTCACTGAACTCCTAGTATTTTGTAATAGTTTTTCAGTTCCTTCTCTTTGATTTTCCAGGTTGATGCTTTTTATCACTGGCTCTTATTCTGTGGTTTTTAGCTCAGTTGTACATGACTTAGCAACTAAACAACAGCAGTACCACCTCTACAGGAATGCCTTTCCTCACTCCCCTTGCTAACCAACCTCACTTCTTGTCCTGGCCTTCTCTCCAGTCCTTATTGTTTCTACATTACCTTTTTTAATGTGTTTATTTACTTATCTTTGGCCTTTGGCCTCCCCTCACTAGACTGAGAGCTTCCTGCTCTTAGTCATGGAAGAAAGAAATGAATTTCATTTTGGATATATATGGCATTTTTCATTCCTTTGGTACATTTAGGTACTGGAACTGATGAAAATTTGGGAAGAGAATTCAGGCTGAAGATTTTTATTTGGAGTAGTTGGAGCTATGAGAAACAGTTAAGCAGAGAAAATGGGCAGAACAGGACAGAAAACATCCTCAGTGATTTTTAACTGTTAAGGGAATAATAAATTTAAGAGGATATTGCAAGGAAGACAGATGTATTTGACTCATATCTTGACCTTAGATTTGAGTACATAATATTTTTGTAGAAACATTAAATCTACTAAGCGTTTTGAAAAATATTGAATAATTGAATTTTCTTGTATTTTGGTACATATTAGGTCTCTGACTTGATGTTTGTTACTTGTTTTTTGTAATAAAACATACCTATCAAAGTGAATGAGTATTTTGGATAACTGACAGTGTATTTCAAATGATTATTTTAAAATCACATAAGCTTGTTTTTAGAAGAAAATAAAATATTGTATTTCCGTTGTGATCTGTTCTGAGTATTCTAGTGAGGATTTATTATACGTTTGTTGTATGACATTTTTACACCTGTCAGAAGCAGTCCTTTCTGGCTTTCATAACAGTGCCGGACACAATAATATTTGCTAGGTTGTTTGAAAGTGCTTTATGTTACCATTTATCCTTTATTAAAGTATATGTTGTTCTACATATTGGAGCCAGAATGAGCGTTAGATAATTAATTGGAAAACATTTCTTATCATTCACATGTTTGGACCTAAACTTCACACAGCAAATACAAGAATAAAAATGCAGCATTAATAAACAGCAAGTCAGATAACATTTTGACCTCATTTGAATGGACATGGGGAAATATCATTTTGAAAAGAAGCATCTCAAAATATTTACTACAGCTTTTTGTTTTGCCATAATGGTTGGGAAACAGCGGTATCAAATTTTTGTGTGGTTTAGTTGTGGTCTGTACAGAAAATACTCAGGATTATTTTTCTTAAACATTGCTAATAAAAAATGAGTTGAAAAAACAGAAAAAAAATTTTTTTTTGTTATACTTCAGTGCTCTTATAAAGCAAGTGAACAAATCAATAGATGGAACAGCAGATGATGAAGATGAGGGTGTTCCAACTGATCAAGCCATCAGGGCAGGTCTTGAACTGCTTAAGGTAAATATGCTTACATTGAAATTTAGGCACTTAGGTGCTTAATGAGATAACTGTTACATATATAGTTTGTATTTTTTAGTCTAGAGATTTGCTTTTCTAAGGTTAATAGAATCTAAAGTAAAATTTTCTTAGTCACTTTTAGGTAATCACTTTTACTCAATTTTAGGTAAAATTGCGAATTTATTCTAACATGTAAGCTAAATATTAATATTTTTATGTTTAAATTATATAATATAGGCTAGTATTAATTATATTAAGGATTATAATTTGAAGGTTTCATTAGTGTGCAAAGAACTTGCTAACCCTACCACAGAAAGCACCAAAATTTTAAAGTCCATTTTATGTGTTGTTTTGTTAGCTAAAATGTACCATTGCCTTTTATTTAATACAGAAATATCAGTTAATTGTTGATAACTTAGAGCATATAAAATCATAAAGAAGAAAACATTGAGAAGCCTATCATTCATAAATATTTCTTTTGTTTCCTTTTAATCTATAGAAAAATATACTCTTTGGTACAGTTGAAATGAGACTAAATATACAATTTTATATCTTGACTTTTCCCATAGTAAATTATAAACATTTTCTCAATGTGTTTTAAGACGGTGTTTTTAAGAGTGTCATAAAGCAGGTCTGATTTTTTTTTTATTGTCATTTATTAGATATTTGCTCTAAGTTAATTGCTTTTGCTTCCTCATGTGTAATGGAGGTAGAAATAATGCTTATCGCAAAGGGATTAAACTAACTCATGTACTTAATGTCTTGGCAGACATTTATTTTGAAAGTGTGATTGTAATGGAGGGTCTAATTTGATTTCCTTCAAATCGCTATACCCAGTTTTACTAGGTCTGTTTATTAAAAATTTCATCCATTTTCAGTTATTTTCTGTTGTCTTTAAAATCTGTTATACTTTACATTAAATTCTTAGATGTGGTAAGGTCTATTTATTGCTTTATTTTTTCTTTAGTCCTGTGTTGGGGTGATTATTGTAAGCTTACAATTTCTTTTACTGTTTGATGTTTTACACTCTTCCCCTAGATTCAGTTTAGTCCAGTTCAGTTCAGTCGCTAAGTCATGTCCGACTCTTTGCGACCCTATGAATCTCAGGACGCCAGGCATCCCTGTCCATCACCAACTCCCAGAGCCTACCCAAACTCATGTCCATCGAGTCAGTGATGCCATCCAGCCGTCTCATCCTCTCTGGTCCCCTTCCCCTCCTGCCCCCAGTCCTTCTCAGTATCGGGGTCTTTTCCAATGAGTCAACTCTTCGCATGAAGTGGCCAAAGTATTGCAGTTTCAGCTTCAGCATCAGTCCTTCCAGTGAACACCCAGGACTGATCTCCTTTAGGATGGACTGGTTGGATCTTCCCTAGATTACTTTTTCCCAAAAATGTTATCTTCTTCTAATGACCTTTATTTAGAATAATAGAGGTATTTTGTTGAAGTCTCTTCTCATTTTCCTTTTCTCCTACCTTCAGTTTCTTCCACCCCTCCTCCCCAAACCTTAACCAAATCCAGACTATTTTGAGAATTATGTTAGCATGTTGTTCAGTTTTGAAGATAACTGTTTCTTCAGATTGTACAGTCTTCCTACACAAGAATGTTTCTGTTATATATTTGAGTCTTAAATTTTACTTACAGTGCTCTCATTTATTTTTAGCATAATTACTTGTGTTTTTAGTTTGATTTATAGCATTTCTAGTGTGTAACATTTTGGATTTATAAAGATGAAAAGGATTTATAGATCATTTTTATGATCATTTTTTAGGTACTCTCATTTACACATCCTATTTCATTTCATTCTGCTGAAACATTTGAGTCTCTCCTGGCTTGTCTGAAAATGGATGATGAAAAAGTAGCAGAAGCTGCACTCCAAATTTTCAAAAACACAGGAGGCAAAATTGAAGAGGATTTCCCACACATCAGATCGTGAGTTGAGTTTTTTTCTGATAAATATTCTAGAAAATAAAAAATAACTTGTTGTTTCTTGATTTACATAATAGTTGGAGTCAATTTTAAGTTTTGAGGAAATAATATCTGGGTTTTATCTTAAGTCTAAACTATTTAGAGTCTTTATTTCCTGGGAGAAGGCATTGATTGGTATTTTAGAAGATTCATGAAAATGTAAGATGACCATGGCATTTCCTTCTGAAGCATCAATTTTGCTTGAAGATTTTAATGAAAACAGTTTTATAGCAAAAGAGTTCCTTGGCATATTATGGCATAGGATAAACAATTAATGCGAATTTAAGGTCCAGTGAGAAACTCCAAAGGAATTTCAGCAGGATTGTCCATAGTACTCTACATTCTCCCGTTATATGAGTATTGAATTGAAAATTTACAGAAGTATTGTTTTACTTGACACAGGGAAGCAGAGAAGCATGCAGTAATCATCCTAACAGCAGTATATTTTCTGTGTGTGTTTGCGTGTACTAGTATTTCCAAAAATTGGAAATTATGCTGTTATCCTGGAGATCTCTAATAGTGGTTGATTATGCTTCAAGATTCTATAATAGCTCAGAAAGAATACATCTTCATTCCTTACGAATCCTTCCTTGCTTCTGTGTGTTCATCTCTCCATCCTGTTCCTGGAGAGCGTAGCTGCTAGTTGGTCTTGATATTGCCATAGTCACTGGTGACTGGCTTCACCTCTAGCTGATTGTTTCTGGTCTAGTTAGTATTGGTTGGGGTGCTGTGTTTCTCCACGTTGAAGTTGACTGTGGCTCTTTTCTTCAGAGAGAGACTTGGACAAAGCTAGCATTTTAGAGGCTCAGGTGTAGGTTTTGTTATCCCTTTCTATTGACATGAGCTTAATCAGCCCTAGAAACTATTGATATATAGAAAAAGAGCATTATTTAAATGATAATTGAAACATACCAGAATACTGTAACAATATACTTTTGGCAAGGGCGAGAAACTTTATTTTTTAGGACTGGCTTCTTAATTTTTAAGAGAGCCTGGAGAACAGGAATTTTCCTTGTAATGGAGCTGTGACTTTGTGGTCCAGATCAGAGATCAGAGTTTGGAGATACATGTATACACACACACTAAGCGTATAAACTATGTGCAACTCTACACAGGTACTGTACAAAATGCCCAGTTATTTTATTATCTCATTTAAACTTTATAACAATTCAGTAAAGTGTAGGAATTACTTTACTGAATCTAATCTTCAAAGTGGGAAGTCTGATGTTTACTTGAGGCAAATCGTTCTAGGTCATGTAGCTAGCAAATAGCCAAGGGAATATTTGAATATCGGCCTGTTTGGATTGCCTATGGTAACATATCCATTATGGCATAGTTTTCTTAATTAGAGCATTGATCTAATTAGTTTGATTTATTAGTTTGATTTATTCAGCAGATTTTTTTGTTTTCATTCTAGACTGTCTTTTCTAATGTCCTTTATCTTTTAAAGAAACATCGTTCAGTATATTTATAGGAAAACTACCAGAGCAAAGTTGAAAGGTGGACATTTTAGAACACGAAGTGAAAGTCGCTCAGTCGTGTCCAACTCTTTGTGACCCAAAGGACTATACAGTCCATGAATGCCTCCAGGCCAGAATACTAGAGTGGGTATCTTCTCAGGGGATCTTCCCAACCCAAGTCCCCCACATTATAGGCAACTTCTTTACCAGCTGAGCTGTTAATAGTGGAGTGGGTAGCCTCTCCCTTCTCCAGCGGATCTTCCTAACCTAGGAATCGAACCAGGGTCTCCTGTATTGCTAGTGGATCCTTTACCAACTGAGCTATCACACCAAAGGGAATTTTAAAACATTTGCAGCTTTACTATGAAATTGAAGTCCTTGAAATTACTTGATATATATATGCTGAGTATATGTCAGGTGTCTCTCACGAGGAGAATTAGCTCAGCTGATAATGAATACCTGCTGGGTGCACACAGTTTTCAGTGAGGTTGCTCTTGTTATATGTCTTCTAGAAGATAAAATATATATGTGGATTTTATTTTTTACATCATTAAATTGGGTGAGTTGATGTTGAGGAAAACTGATAAGAGTTAAATGAATGTTTATTAAATTATCTTCCATTGAATTCACCAAAATTATTTAAAAGGAAAATGTGTCTTAAGTAGAAGCTACCACAAACTGGAGAGAATTAGTACTAGGTAAGCCATTTAGACTGAATTGAGTGTGAGAACATTGACAATTGATTAATATATCCCTGAATCAGGTGTACAAGGGAATGTATAATAAGTGTTCTTTCATTTGCTAATCTAGAGGGAGAGGTTGAGGTATGGGCAGGCTTTGAAAGAAATGTTGTTCAGTCACTCAGTCCTGTCCAGCTCTTTGAAACTCCGTGGGCTGCAGCATGACAGGTCTCCCTTGTCCCTCACTTCAGTTCAGTCACTCGATCATGTCTGACTCTTTGTGACCCATGGACTGCAGCATCCCAGACTTCCCGGTCCATCACCAATTCCCAGGGTTTACCCAAACTCATCTCCATTGAGTCAGTGATGCCATCCAACCATCTCATCCTCTGTTCTCCTCTTCTCCTGCCTTCAGTCTTTCCCAACATCAGGGTCTTTTCAAATAAGTCAGCTCTTCCCATCAGGTGGCCAAAGGATTGGAGTTTCAGCTTCAACCTCAGTCCCAATGAACACCCAGGACTGATCTCCTTTAGGATGGACTGGTTGGATCTCCTTGCAGTCCAAGGGACTCTCAAGAGTCTTCTCCAACACCACAGTTCAAAAGCATCAATTCTTCGGCTATCAGCTTTCTTGATAGTCCAACTCTCATGTCCATACATGACTACTGGAAAAACCATAGCTTTGACTAGATGGACCTTTGTTGACAAAGTAATGTCTCTGCTTTTTAATATGCTGTCTAGGTTAGGCATAGCTGTTCTTCCAAGGAGCAAGCATCTTTTAATTTCATGGCCATAATCACCATCTGCAGTGATCTTGGGGCCCCCCCCAAAAATAAGGTCTGCCACTGTTTCCACTGTTTCCCATCTATTTGCCATGAAGTGTTGGGACTGGATGCCATGATCTTAGTTTTCCAAATGTTGAGCGTTAAGCCAACTTTTTCACTCTCCTCTTTCACTTTAATCAAGAGGCTCTTTAGTTCTTCTTCATTTTCTGCCGTAAGGGTGATGTCCTCTGCATATCTGAGGTTATTGAATTTCTCCCGGCAATCTTGATTCTAGCTTGTGCTTCGTCCAGCCCAGCATTTCTCATGATGTACTCTGCATATAAGGTAAATAAGCAGGGTGACAATATACAGCCTTGATGTACTGTTTTTCCTATTTGAAACTGGTCTGTCGTTCCATGTCCAGTTCTAACTGTTGCTTCCTCTCCTGCATACAGATTTCTCAAGAAGCAGGTCAAGTGGTCTGGTATTCCCATGTCTTTCAGAAGTTTCCACAGTTTGTTGTGATCCACACAGTCAAAGGTTTTGGCATAGTTAATAAAGCAGAAATAAATGTTTTTTTGGAACTCTCTCCCTTTTTCGATGATCCATCCGATGTTGGCAATTTGATCTCTGGTTCCTCTGCCTTTTCTAAAACCAGCTTGAACATCTGGAAGTCCATAGTTTATGTATTGAAGCCTGGCTTGATGACTTTTGAGCATTACTTTACTACCGTGTGAGATGAGTGCAATTGTGTGCTAGTTTGAGCATTCTTTAGCATTGCCTTTCTTTGGAATTGGAATGAAAACAGACCTTCTCCATTCCTGTGGCCACTGCTGAGTTTTCAAAATTTGCTGGCATATTGAGTGCAGTACTTTTTGAGCATCATCTTTCAGGATTTGAAATAGTTCAACTGGAATTCCATCACCTCCACTAGCTTTGTTTGTAGTGATGCTTCCTAAGGCCCACTTGACTTCACATTCCAGGATGTCTGGCTCTAGGTGAGTGATCACACCGTTGTGATTATCTGGGTTGTGAAGATCTTTTTTGTAAAGTTCTTCTGTGTTTTCTTGCCACCTCTTCTTAATATATTCTGCTTCTGTTAGGTCCCTGTCATTTCTGTCCTTTATTGAGCCCATGTTTGCATGAAATGTTCCCTTGGTATCTCTAATTTTCTTGAAGAGATCTCTAGTCTTTCCCATTCTGTTGTTTTCCTCTATTTCTTTGCACTGATCACTGAGGAAGGCTTTCTTGTCTCTCCTTGCTATTCTTTGTAACTCTGCATTCAGATGGGTTTATGTTCCCTTTTCTCCTTTGCTTTTGGCTTCTTTTCTTTTCATATCTATTTGTAAGGCTTCCTCAGACAGCCAATTTGCTTTTTCGCATTTATTTTTCTTGGGTATGGTCTTGATCCCTGTCTCCTGTGCATTGTCACAAACCTCCATCCATAGTTCATCAGGTACTCTGTTGATCAGATCTAGTCCCTTAAATCTATTTCTCACTTCCACTGTATAATCATAAGGGATTTGATTTCGGTCATACCTGAATGCTCTAGTGGTTTTCCCTACTTTCTTCAATTTAAGTCTGAATTTGACCATAAGGAGTTCATGTTCTGAGCCACAGTCAGCTTCCGGTCTTGCTTTTGCTGACTGTATAGACCTTCTCCATCTTTGGCTGGGAAGAGTATAATCATGATTTTGGTGTTGACCATCTGGTAATGTCCATGTGTAGAGTCTTCTCTTGTGTTGTTGGAAGAGGGTGTTTTCTGTGACCTGTCCCTCACCACCTTCCCAAAGTTTGCCCAACTTCATGTCCATTGTATCGATGATGCAATCGGGGAACCTTATTTTTCTGTAGCAGAGCTAAAGGAAAGACTTTGTGGTCGTACCTTTTTTCTCTGGGTTTAATAGGTGTATAGCTTTTCGGTGAGGTAAGGCTTAGAGTTGTGAATCAAATGTCTTATTACCGACTTTACAGGAAAAGAAAAAAGTAAGTGCTGACCTACTAAACTAAAATGATGGTGGATTATGGGTTCCATTCTGTCTCAGTAGATTTCTCAGGAACCTGGCTCACCCGAAAATAGTTAGAGGTGCCAACACTGAGGGTCCCCTATAGCATAGGATATGGTCATAGTCCAAGTGAAGCTGGTTCTCAATTGGAGGAGCTTAAGCAGACTTGGAGAGAAATTAAACAGAAATAAAGGACTCACTACCTTTATTCCCACCTACCTTATCCATGCTACTTATCCACTTGATTAAGCAAGTGTAATTTCAGTTGGGAGTTCTGATGTTATTTTTTTGAAAGGCATGTCCAATGTTTAATCATCAGGGAGACACCATCTACATTTTTGCTTAAATGGCAGAGCCAAAGAGAATTTCTTTTATTTAAAGATTAATTAATAGGATACAGATAGACAAACACGGATCCTTTGAGGATATTTTAGTGTTCAAAAGATAGGTGATTAACACTAGGAGGAATGAAATTTTTGTTGAATAAAAGAACTTTAGACTTATGTTCTTAACTGCCAAGAAAATTAAGCAGCAAATGACTTCTGGGAAAAAAGGAACAAAAATAATATATCATAAAAAGAGAAATGACAGAACTAAGGATAAAGAGGAGCAGAAACATATTTCTGTTATAGAATGAAATTTATTATAAACAGCAAGGAGCAGAGTAAGCAATAGTGAAAATGTAATCAGGAAGGTTTCTGTTGAACTTATGGAAATTGCATAGAACATGGGTGTAGTGGGCAAAGAAATAAATGCAGATAAAGAGAATTGCAGATGATGGAAAGTCATGATTGGTTTCTGTGGAGAAGACAACAGTATAATGGAAAGTGGAAAATTTTTTAAAAATAATTGTAATGAATAATAATAATGAATGAAAATGTGAATCTGGAAATGAAGAGGACTCTTGTTTTAGGAAGGTATTGATAGCTTACTATGAATGGTGTTGGATTTGTGGTCTCCAAAGAAGATTTAACTTCAGTACCAGGGACCAGGCTTGATCACTCAAGAGCTTTTGTGCAGCATAGTTTTATTAAAGTGAAAAAGGATAGAGAAAGCTTCTGACATATTCATCAGAAGGGGGACAGAGAGTGCACCCCCCCCCCCCCAATAATCTTATTAAGGCCTCATACACTTTTTCCCAGAACCACTCCCATATCATATATCTTAAATCAGCAAGATTAGAACTAACAATAGAAAGGTCTTAAGAGACCTGCTCCCATAACATACACATCTCAAGGTAACAAGTCAGAAGGTTGCTGTTAAGAAGGACAAACATATCCTCAGGCAAGATACATATTTTTCTATTGACTAAGACAAAAGTGAAAGAAAGTGAAGTCAGTTCAACTCTTTGAGACCCTGTGGACTGTTGCCTACCAGACTCCTCCCTCCATGGGATTCTCCAGGCAAGAATACTGGAGTGGGTTGCCATTTCCTTCTCCAAGGGATCTTCCCGACCCAGGGATGGAACCTGGGTCTCCCACATTGCAGGCAGACACTTTAACCTCTGAGCCAAAGTTTCTCCTTTTCTTCTCCTTGAAATCCCCAGACCCTTTTCTCCTTCTCGAGGGCTCTGGACCTCTTCCTCACTGGCCCTGGACTCCTTATCAACCTACCTAAGGATTAGCTCTCTCAATATCCTAATGGGATTTACTGAATTTTCAGAGATTATGGAAGTGATTTCATAAACATCAAGGGGAAAAGAAAAGGTAAATCATGTACAACAGAATAGTAACGGGGCTGATGTTTCTTTTCAACCACGTAAGATTTCCACAGTTAATGATTCAATAGTTGTGAAGTTTTGATCAGAAAATAAATGTAACTAAAGTTTTTCCTAATTAGCTAAGTTGTGCTAAGGGCAAATGAAGGATTTTCTTTGAAATTCAAGGATTTAGAAAACGTGTTATCCCCTTTTTATTGTGAGGTCACTCTTTCTACCAAGTCATGTGCCTTTTCCCCTTTGCATTCAGTTTTGCTTATGCCCTTAAATAAAACTTTTTGTTTTCTTATTTGCATATCTGATTCTCTTTTCTCACCATTTAAATTTCAGTATTCAAGTTTTAGGTGTGGCTATATCTATGTTTTAGATATTTGAAAATCTGAATATTTAAAGGGTGATGTAAATAAATAAAATTGGCTCAGGAAGAAGGAAGGGGAAAAAATCCTAATAGGCTATAATTATAAAAGAATTTCAGAAAATTACCCTCTAATAATAATAAGGGCCAATGAGAGTTATGTTAAAGTGGGTATTTCAAATATATCTATATCTCTCTCTGTGTGTGTGTGTGTGTGTGTGTGTGTGTGTGTATCTAAAAACCGTGCAGAAATTCTAAGTCTTTTTAATTGTTCCAGACATGAGGGGGAAAGGAAAACATTTAGATATAAAGCCAAGATAGCTAGTTGGAATGCTAAAACCTGATAAAAGATATCCCTCCAAAAGAAAACTGAGACAAATTTTATTGATACTGATGAAAATTGTATGCAAAAAGAGACTTTACTATAGTAAAGCAAGAATACACTATGGCCAAATGTTGGTTAATTCCAGGAATATAAGAAGGGTTACTAATAGAAGAAAACCTGATATTCTTGTTATAATTCATTATATAAATGAGTAAAAGGGAGAGGCCACACAATAGATCTTTTTGACAGATGCTGAAAGGGCTTCCAGTAAAAAGGAAAATCAGTTTACTTAGAGTTAAACCCAATAAAACAGGATTTTAATGCGTTCATACTTCTCAAACCAGTGAAATTGAAGTCGCTCAGTCTTGTCTGACTCTTTGGGACCTTATGGACAGTAGCCTACCAGGCTTTTCTGTCCATGGAATTTTCCAGGCAAGAGTACTGGAGTGGGTTGCCATTTCCTTCTCCAAATATCTCAAACCAGTATCTACCACCATATGGTAAAACACAAGCATTCCCAGTAATATCAGGAGCAGGATGAGAAAATACACTAACTCTGCCATGATTTAACATTGTTTTGAAAGCATTAGCCAATATAATTACATAAGAAAATAAAATTAAAAGGTACAGTTGTTGGAAAAGAGGAAGCAAAGTTACCATATTTCTAAGAGAAAAATCCAAGAGAATCAACTGCAGAACTACTAAAAACAAGATGGCCATAATGAGTATCTGGAAATCCACAGCTCTCTTTATATCCTACTAATAATCATTTAGAAAATATTATAGGAGTAAAAAAATCAGAAGATTTAAAAGCCAAGTGTATGAGAAATTTACAACCCTGTACTGTCTCTATAGTAATGAGGAGTATAATATTTAACAAAGAAATTAGTCAGGAAAACTTAAATCACTGAATAAGTAACTGGTAAGCAGTTTTAAAAAGAAAAAATAATGTAGACTACTTACTTGATTTTACATATATTCTGGATGAGCCAGAGATTCTTTATTTAATAATCTAAGATTTTATTTAAAAACTTTTCAATCTATGATTATTTTATATATATACATAAAATGAATTAGTATAAGTATTAACAACCAGTAGTTTTTTTCTTTTTAACTTATATTATTGAAGGATAATTGCTTTACAGAATTTTGTTGTTTTCTGTGAAACCTCAACATGAATCAGCCATAGGTATACATACATCCCCTCCCTTTTGAACCTTCTTCCCATCTCCCTCCCCATCCCACCCCTCTCAGTTGATACAGAGCCCCTGTTTGAGTTTCCTGAGCCATACAGCAAATTCCTGTTGGCTATCTATTTTACATATGGTAATGTAAGTTTCCATGTTACTCTTTACATACATCTCTCCCTCTCCTCCCATCTCCGCATGTCCATAAGTCTGTTCTCTATGTCTGTTTCTACATTGCTGCCTTGTAAATAAATTCTTCAGTACCATTTTTCTAGATTCTGTACATATGTGTTAGAATACAATATTTATCTTTCTGTCTCACTTCACTCTGTGTAATAGGCTGTAGGTTCATCCACCTCATCAGAACTGACTCAATTGCATTTCTTTTTATGGCTGAATAATATTCCATTGTGTATATGTACCACAGCTTCCTTGTCCACTCATCTGTCGGTGGGCATCTAGGTTGCTTCCGTGTTCTAGCTATTGTAAATAGTGCTGAATGAACAATGGGATATATGTGTCTTTTGCAGTTTTCATTTCCCCAGGCTAATATGCCTAGCAGTGGGATTGCTGGGTAATATGATGGTTTTATTTCTTGTTTTTTAAGCAATCTCCATACCATCTTCCACAGTGACTGTATCAATTTACATTCCCACCAACAGTGCAAGAGTTTTCCCTTTTCTCCACACCCTATCCAGAATTTATTGTTTTGTTTTTGTTTTTGTTTTTTTTTTTTGATGATGGCCATTCTGACTGGTGTGAGGTGATATATCATTGTGGTTTTTATTTGCATTCCTCTAATAATGAGTCATGTTGAGCATCTTTTCATGCGTGTGTTAACCATCTGTCTGTCTTGTTTGGAGAAATGTCTGTTTAGGTCTTAGTGGGAACACTTTTTGATTGGGTTGTTTGTTTTTCTGACATAGAGTTATATGAGCTGCTTGTATATTTTGGAAATTAATCCTTTGCCAGTTGTTTCATTTGCTATTAATTTCTCCTGTTCTGAGGCTCATCTTTTCACTCTGCTTATAGTTTCCTTTGCCGTGCAAAAGCTTTTAAATTTAATCAGGTCCCACTTGTTTACTTTTGTTTTTATTTCCTTTACTCTAGGAGGTGGGTCATAGAGGATCTTGCTTTGATTTATGTCATCCAGTGTTCTGCCTATGTTTTCCCTCTAACAGTTTTATAGTTTCCTGTCTTACATTTAGGTCTTTCATCCATTTTGAGTTTATCTTTGTGTATGGTGTTAGGAAGTGTTCTAACTTCATTCTTTTACCTGTAGCTGTCCAGTTTCCCCAGCACCATTTATTGAAAAGACTGTCTTTGCCCCCATTGTATATTCTTGCCTCCTTTGTCAAAAATAAGGTACCCATAGGTGCATGGGTTTATTTCTGGGCTTTCTGTCTTGTTCCATTGGTCTATATTTCTGTTTTTGTGCCAGTACCGTACTGTCTTGATGACTGTAGCTTTGTAGTATAATCTGAAGTCAGGAAAGTTGATTCCTTCAGCTCCATTCTTCTTTCTCAAGACTGCTTTGACTGTTTGGATCTTTTGTGTTTCCACGTGAATTGTGAAATTTTTTGTTCTAGTTCTGTGATAACTGCCATTGGTAATTTGATAGTGATCACATTGAATCTGTAGATTGCATTTGGTAGTACAGTCATTTTCACAATATTGATTCTTCCTACTCAGAAGCATGGGATATCTCTCCATCTGTTTATGTCGTCTTTGATTTCTTTCACTAGTGTCTTATAATTTTCTGTGTGCAGTTCTTTTGTCCCCTTAGGTAGTTTATTCCTAGATATTTAATTCTTTTTGTTGCAATGGTGAATGGGATTGATTGCTTAAATTCTCTTTCTGATCTTTCATTGTTAGTAATGTAGAAATGCAAGTGATTTCTGTGTATTAATTTTGTATCCTGCCACTTTGTTAAATTCACTGATTAGCTCTAGTAATTTTCTAATATTGTCTTTAGGGTTTTCTTTGTATGGTATTATGTCATCTGCAAACAGTGAGAGCTTTACTTCTTTTCCAATGTGGATTCCTTTTATTTCTTTTTCTTCTCTGATTGCTGTAGCAAGGACTTCCAGAACTATGTTGAATAATAGTGGTGAAAGTGGAAACGGACACTCTTGTCTTGTTCCTGATGTTAGGGGGAATGCTTTCAGTTTTTCACCATTGAGAATAATGTTTGCTGTATGCTTATCATTTATGGCCTTTACTATGTTGAGGTAGGTTCCTATGCCCATTTTTTTTGAAGAGTTTTAATCATAAATGGGTGCTGAATTTTGTCAAAGGCTTTTTCTGCATCTATTGAGATTATCATATGGTTTTTATCTTTTAATTTGTTAATATGGTGTGTCACATTGATTGATTTGCATATATTGAAGAATCTTTGCATTCTTGGCATAAACCCAACTTGATCATGGTGTATGAGCTTTTTGATGTGTTGCTGAATTCTGTTTGCTAAAATTTTGTTGAAGATTTTTGCATGTAAGTTCATCAGTGATATTGGCCTGTAGATTTTTTTGTGTGTGTTGTCTTTGTCTGATTTTGGTATCAGGGCGATGGTGGTCTTGTAGAATGAGATTGAAAGTGTTCCTTCCTCTAAATTTTTTGAAAGAGGTATAGAAGAAGGCAAGGTATTAGCTCTTCTCTAAATATTTCATAGAATTCTCCTGTGAAGCCATCTGGTTCTGGGCTTTTGATTTTAGGGAGATTTTTGATCACAGCTTCAATTTCAGTGCTTGTGATTGGGTTGTTCATAATTTTGATTTTTTTCCTGGTTCAGTATTGGAGGATTGAAGTTTTCTAAGAATCTGTTTCTTTCAGTTTATACATTTTAGTGCCATATAGTTATTCATAATAGTCTCTTATCATCCTTTGTATTTCTGCATCGTTTCTTGTAACTGCTCATTTTTCATTTCTAATTTTGTTGATTTGATTCTTCTCTTTTTTTCTTGAGGCTGGTGAAAGGTTTGTCAATTTTGTTTTATCTTCTCAAAAACCAACTTTTAGTGTTATAATCTGTAGTATTGTTTCTTTCATTTCTTTTTCATTTATTTCTGCTCTGATCTTTATGATTTCTTTCCTTCTACTAATTTTGGGGTTTTGGTTTTTTTGTTGTTGTTCTTTTTTTCTGAGTTGTTTTAGGTGTAAAGTTAGGTTGTGTATTGGATGTTTTTCTTGTTTCTTGAGGTAGAATTATATTGCTATAAACTTCCCTCTTAGAATTGCTTTTGCAGCATCCCATAGGTTTTGTATTGTCGTGTTTTCATTGTTGTTTGTTTCTAGAAATTTCTTCATTTCCCTTTTGACTTCTTCAATAACCTGTTGGTTGTTTAGAAACATGTTGTTTAATCTCCATGTGTTTATGTTTCTTACATTTTTTTTCCTTGTAATTGATACCTAGTCTCATAGTGTTGTGATCGGAGAAGATGCTTGATACGATTTCAGTTTTCTTAAATTTACTGAGTTTTGATTTGTGACCCAAGATGTGGTCTGTTCTGGAGAATGTTCCATGTGCACTTGAGAAGAAGGTGTATTCTTCTGCATTTGAATGAAATGTCCTGAAGATATCAATGAGATCTGTCTCATCTAATGTATCATTTAAGACTTGTGTTTCCTTATTAGTTCATTTAAGACTTGTGTTTCCTTATTAGTTTTCTGTCTTGATGATCTGTCCATTGGTGTGAGTGGGGTGTTAAAGTCTCCAGCTATTATTGTGATACTGTCGATTTCTCCTTTTATGTCTGTTAGTGTTTGTCTTACGTATTGAGGTGCTCCTATGTCGGGTGCATAGATATTTCCAATTGTTATGTCTTCCTCTTGGCTTGATCCCTTGATCATTATGTAGTGTCCTTCCTTATCTCTTGTAAAATTCTTTATTTTAAGGTCTATTTTGTCTGATATGAAGATTGCTACTCCAGCTTTCTTTTGCTTCCCGTTTGCATGGAGTATATTTTTCCATCCTCTAACTTTCAGTCTGTGTGTGTCTTGAGGTCTAAAGTGGGTTTCTTGTAGACAGCATATATATGGGTCATATTTTTATATCCATTCAGCCAGTCTGTGTCTTTTGGTTGGAGCGTTTAATCCATTTACATTTAAAGTAATTATTGATACATATGTTCTTATTGCCATTTTCTTAATTGTTAGGGGTTGGTTTTGTAGATCTTTTTTCTTCTCTTGTATTTCTTGACTATATAAGTCCCTTTAACTTTTGTTGTAAAACTGGTTTGGTGGTATTGAAGAACTTTTGGTGGTTTTGAAGAACTTTCTACTATTATGTCCAACCCATTTTTCTGTGATGCTATTGGTATTTTCATTATCTGTTTGTAGGTGTTTACACTTTAGGGATATTTACCATTTCTCTGTAACAAGAAATACAAAATTTCCTTTCAGTTGGTCACTTGTCTTTTTATCATATTTTACTGTTACCTTTTCTGTGACTGCTATTATTATAATGAATTATTTATCTCTAATTGTTTTTTAAACTGGAGCACTGAGTTGGGCAAGGAGAAGAATTCAGAAGTTACTTCCACTGTGAAATAAATGCATAATAGTTGAACTAAGAGATCCTGCCTTATTCAGGACTTTACGTTACTATGTAATGAAGTGATATGACGCGTGAATGTTCTTCCAGGTAGCTAGGTGACACTGCCACTTTGAGAACTGTGGCTAAGTTTGGCTTTACTAGAGTGATCTTATGTAGGCCCCCTATGTAAAATTGTAACACTGTCACAAACTTAGGCCTGTCCCCTATTGCTGTCCTGTTTTTCTTCTTTTTCCCCCCTTTATAGGAGTTACCACAATTTAACATAACAGATGTTTTGCTGACTTAATGTGTTATCATTTGTCTTATCTCTAATATGCTGGTAGAATGAAGACACCGATTTGGGACTTTAAATAGTGCCTGGCATTATAGCAAGTACTCAATTTGTATTGGTTAAATGATCAGATTTCTCCTCATGTAGATTGTTTGGGGATAGATTAAAAGATGAATTGGAAGAGGAAGAGACTTGAGAAAGAAGGAGCAATTTATGTCCCATTATGGTGGTCTTACGTCAAAAGCTTAGCTAAAGTGATAACAATGATAATAAAATAGAAAAGGCTAATGGAAATGACATTAAAAAGAAAAAAATGGGTTACCATTCTTGTTTGTATTTATAACTAATAAATAAAAAGGAAATGTTATTTGTATTTGTATTATTTTTATATGGATGTTTATAAAGCATAATTACAGATGATTGAAAATGAGTGAGTAGATGCTGTGACCTTTGTTTCTTTTGTTTCTTACAAAACATTCCTTCAAAAATACAAGCATTAAAGTATCTAGTGGAAATCATAATGATTTTTCTGGTTTATTGTTTTTCTGTAATTTTTTTTTTTTTTTTAGAGCTTTGCTTCCAGTTTTACATCACAAATCTAAAAAAGGACCCCCCCGTCAAGCCAAATACGCTATTCATTGTATCCATGCAATATTTTCTAGTAAAGAAACCCAGTTTGCACAGATATTTGAGGTAAAAAGAAAAAATTTTTTTGTTTCATGTTATTGTTAAAAAAATATGAATGAGTTTACAGAATGTTAATGTTTGGAGATGTATCATTTTGTAATTTTCCAAATTTGAATTAGTATAATCAATATTAATGATTGGTTAAAATTTGAAAATATCTGATGATTCAGCTTTTTAATGCTAGCTTATTCAGAAATCAAGCAGTTGTACAATAGTTTTGACATTAGTTTATACATTTAGTATTAGGAAACTTTTTTCATTAGTAAATAATTACATATAAAATTGTAGTTACTCATAATAGGTAATAGGTGACTATTCTATCAGTGTATAGATTTTGGAAGTTAGATTTCTATACATGAAATACTACTGAAGTGTGTGGGGTTTTATATATGAATACTGATTTATAATTAGGTTAAATAAATTTGTACTTTAATGATTGACCTAATTTCATATTAGATTAAAATGTGCCTTTTCCTTTGCAGGGCATGTGATCCACACCCAAAGATCCTTGATAGTTGGTGCTCTCCAAAACACCCACGGCAATTTAGGTACATGGCAGATGGTTTTGGACAGGACCAAATATCAAGGACCTTTGTGTGTAGACCCAAATGTCTTATTGGGTATATTGGGACAGGACCAAATACCTACTGACCATCTTTTCAGCATATATTTTATTTTTTCTCTACTTTGAATTACCAGTACCCTTTCTAAGTATGGGAATTTACTCTAAGCTATTAGAATCAGGGTCTAGCTTTAGCCTTCTTACTGCAAATAGGAGCTAAACAGAAAATTTATAAAAATCTTGTAGTTATAGTCTAGGAGCCTTGAATGAAGTCAGAACAATTTGGAAGTTATGCTGAAACTAACCCACCATAAATACACAGACTTGCTGTCTATTTTAGAAGTATTTATGCTAATTTTGTCATATTTTCATGATTTAAAGGCAGGGTAAAGGAGGAAGAAACGTTTTCTGTATCTATTAAACAGCATCTTTGCTATAGATACTCAACCATAATATAATTTAAAAGTTGAGGTGGAGGTATTTTCTATTTTTTTAAATTTTTTAATAAGAGGATGACTTCAGTGGACTCATGTTGATTTCTAGAAAGCTTTTTTTTTTCCCTTGAGTAATCTTTTTGTTCTCTCCAATGATGATGAGGAGGAAAATGCTGATAATAGCTTGACTTTATTGGTTACTTTTAATTTTAATATCTGTAACTTCATCTTTACAAGAACCTACCTGGTAATCCTTCTCCTATAACGTAGAAGATTGGCTGGCTTTCTCAGAAAAGGTTTCATAGACACATCTAACCTTTATCAGATTACTGTTAATCCAGAGCTGCTGCTGCTGCTAAGTCGCTTCAGTTGTGTCCAGCTCTGTGCGACCCCATAGATGGCAGCCCACCAGGCTCCCCCGTCCCTGGAATTCTCCAGGCAAGAACACTGGAGTGGGTTGCCATTTCCTTCTCCAGTGCATGAAAGTGAAAAGTGAAAGTGAAGTTGCTCAGTCCTGTCGACTCTTAGCGACCCAATAGACTGCAGCCTACCAGACTCCTCCATCCATGGGATTTTCCAGGCAAGAGTACTGGAGAGGGTTGCCATTGCCTTCTCTGGCTAATCCAGGGACTGATCATTAATTTTGGTTTTTCAGAAATGATTTTAATATCTTATTGTGGAAAATTGTCACACAATATAATAAATGAATTGGAAAAAAGTACACTATCAGTTATCTAAAGTGTAAACAAGTTATCACTTAGATGTGCAATGGAGGTATTGAGGGAAGTCATCGAGAACAGCAAGAAGTACTGTCATTACTTTTGACTAAATGAAGCTTTTCATATTGCCCCAATGTGTTGGAAAAGAACAGTTTTGTGTTGCTTTTCAAGCCTAGAATGCTTGGTGTTCAGTATAGGAGGATACCTACACCTTTATCTCAACCCCGTTTGCCCAGCCACCCAGTTTCTTTTCTCAGAGGCAACCAGTGTTACCAGTTTCTAGTGTACTTTTCAGGAGATACTTTATTCTTATACAAGTAATATAAATACACAAAACACGTCTTTTGTCCCCTTCCTCCTCTCCTTATGCCAGTGATAGTGTGCTATAGCCACTCTTCTGATTATCTTATTTTAAAAATTGAACAATATATTTTAGGTATCAACTATGTGAGTAAATAAGCAGTTTCCTTTTGTTATAGCAAAATGAATATTAAAATAATATTTTTATTTTACTATGAGTAATAAAATAGTTTTATTAGTTATGGTACTTAATATTTGATGCTATAAAAATCCACAAAAATGCTTGTAACTATCCATAATGAAAGCTTTTTTCTTGCTCATGATAAAAGTCCATTTGGGTGTTTTGATTGCATTCTAATCAGTGGTTTAGCCATGCAGACCCTTTTGACTAGTGGCTTCTCTTTCCTTGTGACTCAGACAGTAAAGCATCTACCTTCAATGAGGGAGACCTGGGTTTGATCCCTGGGTTAGAAAGATCCCCTGGAGAAGGAAATGGCAATCCACTCCAGTACTCTTGCCTGGAAAATTCCATGGACAGGGGAGCCTGGTGGGCTACAGTCTATGGGGTCGCAAAGAGTCAGACAAGACTGAGCAACTTCACTTTCTTTCACTTTTGCTTTTTCTCTCTGAGTCCCGTTGGATCCTTTGTATTAAGCCACCAGTGAGTAAAGAGAGAGAGAATGTGGAGAAGACACATTGTTTATGTCTGCCTCAGTTCAGGCATGGCATACCTTACTTTCATCCCCATTCTGGTAACCAGAACTTCTGACTGCACATAGAAGCATCCTTATGCCCAGAAAGCAGAATAGAAGTAGGTATGGGTGAGCCGAAATGGCTACCCACTCCAGTTTCTTGCCTGGAGAATTCCATGGACAGAGGAACCTCATGGGCTACAGTCCATGCAGTCAAAAAGAGTTGTGCACGACTGAGCAACTTTCAGCAGTTGCTGACATATTTATATATGCAATCATAAAATGTATGATACATGATTCTTCATATTGAAATGTTTCTTTACCTACCTCTAAAATGTAATTTGGGAAAAACTGAAAATACTTAAGATATGATGCCTTCTAGTCATAAAAGTTGTCAGTAAAAGTTAAATGTAGCTTGAACCACTGCTTATACCATGTATTGGAACTTGTGTGGTTTTTAGCATTTGTAGATGAGACATGTGAACAGTTTATTTGCATGTTTATGGAGTTAATCATTTTCCTTTCCTCACTTTTAGCCTCTGCATAAGAGCCTAGATCCGAGCAACCTGGAGCATCTCATCACACCACTGGTGACTATTGGTCACATTGCTCTCCTTGCACCAGATCAGTTTGCTGCTCCTTTGAAGTCTTTGGTAGCTACTTTCATTGTGAAGGATCTTCTGATGAATGATCGGGTAATTTATGTTTTCTAGATGTGTATTCTTCATAATGCTATCTTCTAAAATTTTATGCAACAAGGAGAGAAGTGGAATGATGTAAGTTGCACTTCAGTTTGGTTGATTTGTTTTTAGCTTTTCCTTTCTTTTTACCATGCTGCATCTTCATTATAAGTGAAACAACATTGAAACATCTCTTTAGTTGAGCATAGGGCTATGACCTGGAATGCTTTCCTTGAGAAATACAAGATATCACTGGATTCTGTCTATTTCAACTTTATAAGGATGTAAGTTTTTTAATGACATCTATTTTTTAAAAAATGTGAAGATTGACAGGTTAGTTTGCAGTATGGTTGTCATGATAGTAGTTGTTGCATTTCATACATACAATAGAGAATTAAAAGATCCCTGAGGAAAACACTGGGGAAAAAAGTAGTGATTTTCTGTCTCCATTGTGTGAATATTTGGGGCAGGGTATGTTTGGGTGTCTTGGAGAATTGACCCCTACAGTCATGTGGAGTTTTATGCATGTGTTTGTGTATTTTTAGATATACATATGTGTAGAAAAGAATACTGTAAAACTAGGATCTTCAGAATGGTAAATGAGCATTGGTTTCAGATTAAAGTTACCAGCTGCGTTAGCCCCTAACAAGAGTAGGCCTATTCTATGACGCATTGACTTCTCTCCGCTGTAAAAGTTCTAGAATACATCTTCTTCCAATAGAAGAGTGTTTTCTGTGTTGAAAATCTGTTTAGCATAGCCACCTTAATTAATGATCTAAGCTAGATGTTCTGGATAACTTGCTGCAACTTCTGCATCAGTACTTGCTGCTCCACCTTGTACTTCTGTGTCTAGGGATGGCTTCTACAGTATTATGAACCAGCCTCTGCTAGCCTCAGATTTTCCTTCTGGAGCCTCCTTAGCTCTCTCAGTCTTCACAGAATTGAAGAGAGTTACAGCCTTGCTCTGGATCAGTCTTTGGCTTAAGGGAATGTTGGGCTGGTTTGATCTCCCCTCCAGTCCATTAAACTTTCTCCATATCAGCAATAAGTGTGTTTTGCTTTCTTGTCATTGACATTTTCACTGGAGTAAAATGTGGAGTAGCACTGGAGTAGCACTTTTAATTTCCTTCAAGAACTTATCCTTCACATTCACAACTTGGCCCAAGAGGTTTAGTTTTCAACCAATAGTAGCTTTTGACATGCCTTCATCACTAAGCTTTATCGCTTTTGATATGACGTTGAGAGATGTGCAGTGCTTCCTTTCACTTGAACATGTACAATCCATGATAGGTTTGCTAATTTTCCCAATTTCTATGTTGTTGTATCTTAGGGAATAGGGTTGCCTGAGGAGAGGGGGAGAGATGGGGAAAAGGCCAGTCTGTATGTAGAGCAGTCAGAACACACACGTTTACTGATTAAGTTCATTGTGTTAATGGGTGTGATTCATGGCACCTCAAAACAGTTACAGTAGTACCATTAAAGATCTCTAGTCACTTATCACCATAACAAATGTAATAACAAATGTAATAATAGTGAAATCATTTGGAATACTGCAAGAATTATGAAAATGTGACAGTGATATGAAGTGAGCAAATGCTGTTGGAAAAATAGCACTGATAGATACTTGACACGAACCTTCAATTTGTAGAAAATGCAGTATTTGTGAAGCATATTGAGACAATTTTTGTGTGTATACAAAAAGTATGTCAGGCAGTTGGATTACAGTAAAAATAAAATTTGTATATTTAGAGTGTGTAATTAGAACTACAGTAAGATAGGAAAGAGAATATGAAACAGAAATAGTATTTGAAGTGATAATGCCAGAAAATTTTTCAAAATTTATGAAAGACATCAAAGCTATGCATTCAAGAAGAGATGCAAACCCCAAGTAGGATCAGTATAACACAAAGCTTACTAGATACATCATAGTAAACCTAGAACCAATCAAAATAGAAAGGATTAAAAGCATTCATGCAAACAGACAGAAAACCTTCCAGGGAACAAGACTGTCAAGAGAAAAGATTAGAAGATGAAAGATAATGGGATAATATCTTCAAATTATTGATTGGAAGAAAAGTACCAATCTGGAATTCTAAACCTGGAGAAAATAGCCTTTAAAAAGGGAACGCAACATAAACACATTTTCAGACAAAAACTGAGAAAATGAGAAAATAATTGCAAACCATGTATCTAATATGTCCATGTTGTGTAAATACACATATAGCTCAATTGCAGAAAAAGAGTTTGATTAAAAAATAGGCAGAGGCAACATTTTTCCAAAGAACACAAACAAGTCATCAGTAATTGTATGAAAAGTGCTCAACATCAGTAATCACCAGAGAAATGCAAATCAAAACCACAGAAGGATAGGACTTCACTTCTCTTAGAATGACTAATATAAAATAGACAGATAATAAGTGTTGGTGAAGATGTGAAGAGAAGGAACCCTTTTGCACTGTTGGTGTGAATGTAAAATGAAAAACAGTATGGAAGATCTTCCAAAAAATTAAAAATAGGAAACAAAAAAGAAAATTGAAGCACCACATGATTCAGTAATAAATACTTCAGAGTATTTATCTGAAGGAAATACCAACACTAATTCAAAAAGATCTCTGCACCCCCATGTTCAATGCAGCATTATTTATAGCAATCAAGACATGGAAGCAACCCAAGTGTCCATCTAATGGATGAATGGATAGAGGAAAAGTGGTGTATATATACAATGTAACATTGATCAGTTATTAGAAAAAGGAAAAAGTCCTGGCATTTGTGACAGCATGGATGAACCTTGAGGGCATTATGCTGAGTTAAATAGACAAAGATGAATACTGTGTGATGTTTCTTACATGCAGTATCAAATCTAAAAAACCCCAAGTAACAGCAACAAAAACTCAAACTCATAGGTATAGAGATCTGGTGGTGGTTGTCACAGGATAGGGATGAAGGATGTGTGAATTGGGTAAAGGAATTCTAAAGGTACAGACTTCAGTTATAAAATAAGTCAAGGAATGTAATGTACAGCATGGTGACTATCGTTATTAATACTGCCTAATATATCTGACAGTTTCTGCTGAGAGTAGGTCTGAAAATGTCTCATCATAGGAAAAAAATTGTAGCTGTGTTGTGATGGGTGATAACTAGACTTACTGTGGTGATCATTTCACAATATATGTAAATATTGAATCATTGTACCTCTAGAACTGATATGTCATATGCCAATTATATCCTTTTTAAGAAAGAGAATTATTAATTTGAAAAAAAAAGTGAAGAATGAATTGGCAGAATGGGAGAAAATACTTGAAAATCATATATATCTGATAAGAGACTTAAAACTCAACAAGACAAACAGCTTAGTTTTCTTTAAATGGGTTAAAGACCTGAATAGTCATTACTATTAATAGTTATTATAGCTTTTTCATTTATATTTTTGTATTAAGGTTTGTTCATTGTTTTTCTAGACATGATGCTGTTGCACGCTTAATAGACCAAATTATTGTGTAAACAACTTTTTGTACACTGGAAAACCAAGACATTTTGTAACTTGCTTTATTGCAACACTTGCCTTATTGTGGTTGTTTGGAACCATACATGCAGTGTCTCTGAGGTATACCTGTTTCTGCCTGCTCATGCTTCATCTTTGCTTTCTTCTGACCCATCTTTGAATTTACTCATCCTCTCTTCAGATTTGTCGAGTCTCATGTTACACCCATAAAATTGAATTCTTAATTGCATTGTTTATATAGTTTTTTCCTGTAATTTCCTTAGAGTTTTTAAATAAAATTTTTAATTCCCTGCCAGAATTCTTTTTCTTACCATATAATCTTTCAGCACCTCTAATTACGTTAAAATTTATGTGAGTTAGTCTCAGTATCTGTCTCCAGTGGCTCTTTTTCTTTGTCTGGTTTTCACTTGATTGCTGGTCAGGTCTTACCTTGCACACGTTGTTGTTGATTGAGCTGCACGCTTTTTGTACGAAAAGTTATAGAGATTGTTTGAAGCTCTGGATGATTTTATAATTCTTCCAAAGAATATTCATTTTTGCTTCTGATAGGCAGTTGAGCTCCTCTGAAATAATTTTCATTCAATCAAGAATGCAGTGATTGGAAGCTGGGTTTCAGTTTTTGACAGGTGATTGTTTTTCTGATCACTTTTATGTTTAGGGTGTTTTTATTTGGGATCCACCCAAAAGTCTAGGTTGCTTAACAAGTCAGTCATTCAGTTCAGTCACTCAGTTGTGTCTGACTCTTTGTGACCCCATGAACCACAGCACACCAGGCCTCCCTGTCCATCACCAACTCCCGGAGTCCACCCAAACCCATGTCCATTGAGTCGGTGATGCCATCTAACCATCTCATCCTCTGTCGTCCCCTTTTCTCCTGCCCTCAATCTTTCCCAGCATCAGGGTCTTTTCAAATGAGTCAGTTCTTTGTATCAGGTGGCCAAAGGATTGGAGTTTCAGCTTCAACATCAGTCCTACCAGTGAACACCCAGGACTTCTCTCCTTTAGGATAGACTGGTTGGATCTCCTTGCGGTTCAAGAGACTCTCAAGAGTCTTCTCCAACACCACAGTTCAAAAGCACCAATTCTTTGGCGTTCAGCTTTCTTTATAGTCCAACTCTCACATCCATACATGACCACTGGAGAAACCATGCTTTGACTAGATGGACCTTTGTTGACAAAGTAATGTCTCTCCTTTTTAATATGCTGTCTAGGTTGGTCATAACTTTCCTTCCAAGGAGTAAGCGTCTTTTAATTTCATGGCTGCAATCACCATCTGCAGTGATTTTGGAGCCCAGAAAAATAAAGTCAGTCACAGTTTCCACTGTTTCCTCATCTATTTGCCATGAAGTGATGGGACTGGATGCCATGATCTTAGTTTTCTGAATGTATGAGCTTTAAGCCAACTTTTTCACTCTCCTCTTTCACTTTCATCAAGAAGCTCTTTAGTTCTTCTTCACTTTTCTGCCATAAGGGTGGTGTCATCTGCATATCTGAGGTGATTGATATTTCTCCTGGCAATCTTGATTCCAGCTTGTGCTTCTTTCAGCCCAGCATTTCTCATGATGTACTCTGCATATAAGTTAAATAAGCAGGGTGACAATATACAGCCTTGACGTACTCCTTTTTCTATTTGGAACCAGTCTGTTGTTCCATGTCCAGTTCTAACTGTTGCTTCCTGACCTGCATACAGGTTTCTCAAGAGGCAAGTCAGGTGGTCTGGTATTCCCATCTCTTTCAGGATTTTCCACAGTTTATTGTGATCCACACAGTCAAAGACCCTACTTTTTATTGGACTCAGAATTTCTTTTTTTTTTCCCTTCTAGCTCTGTGACAGTGATGCAAAACATCGCTCAACCTTTAAACCTCTTTCATTTTCAGAATCAGCCATCATTTATACATCAGAAAAGCAATTTGAACGCCAGGCTCACATCTCAGTTATTCTCTTTTCAATACCCTTGAACTGTTAGCATCTAGTGGTGTTACTCTTCAAACTTTTCTTCTGTTTTTCTCCTGTCCCAGCTAACCACAAAGCACCATTTTACCATATGTTTATCTCAAAACAGTGTACTTGTTTAGTTTTGCTTGTTCCTAAGGCTTATCGATTATTTTATACCGTATATTGATATATTCTTGGGTGACTTGCTATCATCATTATGGATTTGTTTCTTAGAATAATAACCCTTGATGTTGAATCTAGCTGTAGTTCATTCATTCACTACTCTGTATTATATCATTGTGTGAAGTATCTCATTTTCTTAATGGAAACATGGTATATTTCCATTTCTTTCTTGTTTTAAATAGTACTCCTGTGCCTTTTTTTTTTTTTCTTTTTTATATAGCCTTCTGATGCATATGAGTACAAATTTCTCCAGGTTACATTCACAAGAGTAGTATACTTCTGACCATCAGTCTGTACATTTAATTTTTCACTCTATTGCTGAAGTATTTTTCAGACTGGTTGTAAAATCTTATTTTCCTTTCCGCTGCATATGACATTATTGTCAGATTTCTTAAATTTTGTCCATCTAATAAATACAAAGTAGTATCTCTTAATTTGTATTTCCCTGGTTACTAAGAATGTTTATGTCTAGTCATCATTCTTGTTGGCTCTTTTCTGAAATTCCTCTTCATGTCTTTTGCCTTTTTTTCTTTCTTGGGTTGTTTATGTTTTTCTCACAGGTAATCTTTACACACTTGATATTTTTTTCAGGTACATGTTGAAGTATGTTCATAAAATGTGTAAAATCTCATTTATGGTGTGTCTTTCTATTCCCTTCATAGTGTCCTTTGAACAAAAGTTATTAATTTTAATGTAACTAAATTTATCATTCTTTTCTCTTGTAGTTAGTGCTTTTTATATCTTGTTTAAGAAATTATTTCCTATGCCATTGTCATAAAAATAGTCTCTCATACGTTGTTTTAAAAGTTTTGAAGTTTTCTTTTCACACATAAAAATTTTAATCCATCTGGTATTGATTTTTTTGCTTTTTTTGTATGCTATGACTCAAGAACTCCATTTCTTTCTATTCTCCATTAGGAGAACCAACTTTCCCAGCAGAATTTATGGAGTGATTTCTCCTTCTTCCAGTCATCTGCAGTGCTATCATTCTTACACAGCCTCTATTTTTTTCCCATTGCTTAGTTTGCTTATCTACAATGTGTCTTCTATTAAAATTTTGTAGTTTTCTCTGTAAGCAGATTTAAATATTTCTCTTACACAGCTTTGTTAGGTATTTCAGTTTTAAGAATTATGTTGGTGGTGGTGAATTTGGGCAGTTATAGTTTTTATCTTATTACCTTGTGCTAAACTCTTTTTCACTTTTCATCATTATTACGAGAAAGGTCCATCTTGATTGCTTCCTTATCCGTAAATATTGCTACATATTTTCTTATATTTCTACATGTATTTCCTATGCTTACTGTTTTTCATCTCAACTTCATCTGTCAGTTTTTGAGAGAGGTATATTCAAGTGTTCAGTTGTGATGATGTAGTTTTTAATCTTTTTAAAAAAAATCATTTTTGGTTATTTGACATTATCCTGCTAGTTTTATAGATGTTCATAATTTTGTATCTTATAAGATCAAAGAAAAATGTGTCAGTAACCTTTTTATTAAAATATTAGTATACCATTTAACTCCATACCCCATTTATATGCTTTTTCATCTTGACTAGTATTTTTGTCCATTAGTCTTAGAATTTTTGTTTGTTTTAGTTTTGTTGCATCTATTATGGTTTTATTATTTTTGAACCTGTTTATTGACCTTATGATTTTTTTATTTTATATTTGTAATAATTTATGCTGATTGAATTTTCTTGTGAATTTAATATTTATGTGGAAGGCATCTTTGAATTCTTTCGAACTGGCTTGTAATTTGAAAGATTTCTGAAAATATTTTTCTCCCTATTCTTAAATATTAGAATTCTATTTTTCAACTCTCTTGGCTGTGGAAAATTCAGAAAATTGTTTTTTGGCATGTAGTCTTGCCACCAAGAAATCTGAAGTTGATGTGGTTCTTGTTTCTTTTTTGGTAGGTTTCTCCATGGGAGCTTTGGGATTTTTTGGGATATTCTTAGTTCAGAAATTTTGTCAGTATGTTTCTAATGAAATTCTTTTTTTCCTTATTTTCACTTCATGCTTTGAAGGTGCTTCTCTACTCAAGACTTGGTCCTTAAACTATTTGTAAATAGCTCTGTGTTTGGGGAGCTTACCTTCTGTGTTGGAAGTTCTGTCCTGTTGCCAGAAGGTTATCGGAGGTGCTCTTTGATTTCTGTTTCCAACTGGAAATTGTGCATGTCAAGTTGAGGTGAAAATGGGATCTCCTATGTTCCAAGACTGGGTTCAGCTCTTTGGTCACCTTACTTAATTGCCTGGCTGCTACTGTAAATTCACATCTCTCAATACTTTCAGTTTATCATATCAGTGTTACTCTGTGATTGTTCTAAAAAGATGACTTTTTGAAGGGTGTTTTCTGTGTTTTTCTGGAGATGTCAATCCTCTAGCTCTGTTTTTTACCCCCTCTGTATATTTTCTGTTTTTTGAAACTTTTCTATGATTTTGGTTTTGTTTTCTGGGCTTCCGTGGTGGCTCAGCCGGCAAACAGTACACAATGCAGGAGACCTGGGTTTGATCCCTGGGTCAGGAGGATACCCTGGAGAAGGGAGTGGCTACCCACTCCAGTATACTTGCCTGGAAATTCCTTGGACAGGGGATCCTGGCCAGCTACAATCTATGGGGTCACAAAGAGTTGAACATGACTAACACTTTCACTTTTTTGCTTCCCAACCCAGCTAACAGGGTAAGGGGGATGGGTGTGGGGTGGGGTGTGTGGGTGTGAGTGTGTGTTGTCTTTAAGTAGGAAGATACTGATGTGTGTTTTCTGTAACTTCAGCTGCAAACCTTTATATTTGTTCCCTGCTCAAGACTTTTTGCAGCTACCTTTCCCCTTGTTTATTAACTATAGCTGACCATTGAGCAAAATGAAAGTTAAAGCTGCCAACCCTTGTGTTGTGGAAAAAATCTTTTTTATAATTTATAGTCAGCTGTCTGTATGTGGTTCCTTGGCATTTGTGATTCAGTCAAACATAGATTGTGTATTGTGTATTACTGTAGTATATATTCACTTAAAATCGGCATGTTGGTTGGACCTGCACAGTTCAAACTTGTCTTATTCAAGGGTCATCTGTATCCTTTTTGGCTCCATTGATTTTTATCCTATTCCTTGCCAGTTGCCTTAAATAAATGAAACATTAGTCTTAAAGGGGGTTAAGCAAGGAAGTATACATAAGTTGTTGAAGTCAGTCCTGTCTCATACCTGCAAAGAACCAACTGGTGCTGGAGGCAGAAGTTTCATTTGGGTGCTGGTGAAGACAGGGCTTTCAACCTTTTTGCGTAAGTAACAGAAAACATAGTCATATATAATGACTGTTGCTGCAGAAGGTAAAGATTTCATTCATTCTCTAACTATTAATTACACATGAGAATTTGTATCTTAAAGTCCTTAATTTTTGTTTAGCTTCCAGGAAAAAAGACAACTAAGCTTTGGGTTCCAGATGAAGAGGTTTCACCTGAAACAATGGTCAAAGTGAGTGACATGCACAGATCTGTTGATTTTAATCTATTTAATATACCCTATTATTATTATAGGTTTTAATAGTTCCTGTTATAAAGATATGGCTATTGAAGTAATTCAGGTTTTTATGTTTATTCTCTGACATCCTTTGGGCCATGACGGTATAGGGCAATACTGAGAAACCTGAGACTTTGGGCAGCTGCACATAATCTAGTTTGGAAAATAAAAAGAGTGTGAAGACTCCTTCCATGTTTCTTTTTCTTAGATATCAATATTTTAATGGCAAAAGACAATGCTGACTTTAAGTACCTTCTCCTTTCAGTAAAGATGGTCATCCAGGTTTTAAGACTGTTCCTCAGGGCTTCCCAGGTGACGCTAGTGGTAAAGAATCAGCCTGCCAACACAAGAGAAAGAATCTGCCTGTCACTGCAGGAGATGAGGGTTCGATTCCTGGGTCAGGAACATACCCCGGAGAAGGAAATGGCAACCCATTTCCAGTATTCCTGCCTGGGAAATCCCATGGACAGAGGAGTCTGGCAGGCAGCAGCCAATAGAGTCACAAAAGAGTTGTACACAACTGAGCATGCACACACATCTTTTCCATGGAATTTGATAAACTTTTTTATTAAAAAAATTCAACCTGTAATTTCTTGAGTTAGGAGTCATATGTAAAAGATTGCTTATCGCTTCTGTAGGAGTATTACTTCTCTAAAACTGTATGTAATATAGACCTCATATCAATCTGCTGCCCAAGGTGTGAAGGCCAAGAACAAATACATTAAATATTGTTTTTCTAATTATAATTTCTTATAAATAATTTTGTTGTATATTTATATTTCGTACTGTGAACTACTTTTTCACATTATTGCAGTTTTCAGATTCTGATACTATTTCTCTGGACCTGTAGGGCAGTCTTCCTTTAGCATCATTGAATGATGCTGGAAACTTTTGAGTTCTAGTATGAACCAATTTTCTCTGCATTGGTCTCAAGTACCAGTTTTGTATAGATGGACAACACTGTATTAGAAGGCAGGCCACCTGCACTTAAGTTCATGGTTATGAAGTGGCCAAGGAAGAGAATCTGAAGAGTGTAAGCCACATACCACTGTCTAAAACCCATTTAGCTCTGAAGCTTCAGATCTATAAAAAGTAAGATAATATGTAAAAAAGAAAATGTGTTGGACCCCTTCAGAAAGGTTTGTTCCAAATATTAGAGGCAGTAACAGGTATTAAAGTACTGATATTGATAGTTAAGTACTTCATAATTATGAAAAATGCACTACAGATGTAAGGTGGTATAAACTCTTAGACACAAAAGATGGAATATGATTTGCATTTGGGAACTTCATGGGTTAGGGAAGTTAGCATGATTTTATTGTGGATTCTAAAGGGTAGAGTGTTGGAGAAACATTTTTTAAAAAGCAGGAAGAACCAGTTTTTAGATAAATCATTCATTTGTCAATTACCAGGAGGTGGAACATGAAAAATTTTTAAAACATTTAAAGTTATCTTCACACATGCAAATAAAAATAATTTTTCCTTTCCTTTTCTTAAAACGCGTCTATTAAAAACATTTCTTTATTCTTTCTCAAAGCTAATGTAGAGTTTCTTTGAACAGTAGCAATGTTGTGTCAATTTGTATTTTAAATAGATTCAGGCTATTAAAATGATGGTTCGATGGCTACTTGGAATGAAAAATAATCACAGTAAATCAGGAACTTCTACATTAAGATTGCTCACAACAATATTGCACAGTGATGGAGACTTGACAGAACAAGGGAAAATTAGGTATGTAATTACAGCTTCAGCATTCTTTGGATTACACAGTATGTTAACATCTGATGTAATTTTTGAGTGATGGTTTCTTTTTAAACAAAATAATACAGATTTGTAGATATGCATATATTTTTATTGTAATAGGCTTTTGTATAGTGGTTATTTCAAAATGACAGTCCCATGTCTAGTGCAGATTACTGCTGAATGCTTTTAAGTATTTTTAACAGTAGATGTTTACTTTTTTTAATACCTCATGTGAAATTGTTAATGTACCAATCAGTAACTGGTGTTTTACATTCTTGTTAATATCTAAATGCAAAAGAACAGACCGAATAGAAAGCAATTTACCTGAATCTGTTTCCAGAAGCGTTGTTGCTGTTCTGTTGCTAAGTTGTGTTTGACTCTTTGCGACCCCACGGACTCCAGCACACCAGACTCCTCTGTCCTCTGCTGTCTCCTGGAGTTTGCTCAGACTCATGTCCATTGAGTTGGTGATGCTGTCTAATCATCTCATCCCCTGCCACCCCCTGCTCCTTTTGACACCAGTCTTTCCTAACATCAGGGTCTTTTCTGATCGAATTGGCTCTCCAGAAGCAAAAATATGTGCATATGTGGAAAATGGAAAATGCACTTGACACAAAGTATTAAAAATACACATACTCTTTTGTTTGTTTTTAGTTTGTTTTGTTTGAAAGATGTATAGTCTAGTGACTGAAAACATGAACTCTGGATTCCAGATTCAAATCCTGGAACCACATCTTAGCAGCTTGGTACCTTTCAATAAGTTACTTTAACTGCTCTGTACCTCAGTTTCTTCAGCTATAAAACAGAGACGATGATTAATGCCTGTCTCATCTAACTATTATGATAATCAAATAAGTTAGTATATTTAATGTATTTAAAACAGTGCCCAGCACATAGTAATTAGATATATTGATGGTAGTGGTTATGTCAGAATTAGCTAAAATTTAGAAGTTTGTCCTCTGTGAAAATACAGGTGCCATTTATAGCATCTTTTTGGTAGTTAAAAATATGAGAGTAACTTCCCCCACCTTTTATGTGTGTGTGTGTGTGTGTGTATACACACATCTAGCATAAAATCTTTAGGATCAAATATGAATGGTAATTGTCAGCTGCTTAATACTTTGCCATCTTTGCTTCATTTCTTGTATCCTTTGCTCATACAGTACTTTTTTGCATAGAATATTAGCATTAACACATTCTTCTCAAACAGATCAAATGAAAAGAAAATTCTGTAAGGTATTCCACATGTATTACCTTTTCAGTAAAATTAGTTATCTCTACCTTCTACTCATAATTTATGTTAGCATCCAAGAGTTACATAATAATTAGAAAAATTCCCTTAGTATTAATACATTTTATCTCAAATTTACTAATTAAATTATTTGTGTGCATACTTAGGTCTCATGTCATCTGTTTTTATTCATAGTATTCTTTAACAAAATCACACATGTCCTTGAATTCTATAAGTGTGTGTGAATTACATTGGGTCTGTCTGCTTTAAAAAAGTTTAGTGAAGAACAGTTGATTTACAGTAGTGTGTCAATTTCTGCTGTACATCAGTGATGCAGTTAAGTACATATATATGTATATATGCCTTTTCATATTCTTTTCATTGTAGTTTGCCACAGGATATTGGATATAGTTCCCTGTGCTATACAGTAGGACCTTGTTGCTTATCCATCCTATAGCTAAAAGTTTGCCTCTGCTAATCCCAAACTCCCAATCTCCTCTACACCTCTTCCCCCGGCAACCACATGTCTTTTTTCTATTTCTATAAGTTTGTTTTTGTTTTGTAGATATGTGATTTGTGTCACATTTTAAATTCCACATATAAGTGATATCATATGGTATTTGTCTTTCTCTTTCTGACTGACTTTGCTTAGTATGATAATCTCTAGGTCCATTCATGTTGTTGCAAATGGCAGAATTTCATCTTTTTGATGGCTAAGTAATATTCCACTGTATACACATACCATATCTTCTTTGTCCATTCATCTGTCGATGGATATTTGCATTTCTGTGTCTTAGCTATTGAAAATAGTGAACATAGGGGTGCATTTATGTATGCTGTGAACATTGGGGTGCATTTATCTCTTTAAGTTTAGTTTTGTCTTGGTGTATGCCCAGGAGTGGAATTGCTGGAACTTTGTTTTTAGTTTTTTGAAGAACCTCCATATTGTTTTCCATAGTGGCCGCACTGATCTACATTCCTACCAACAGTGTAAGAACAGTGTCCTACTGAAAGTGAAGGAACTTTTCTTCACACTCTCTCCAGCATTTGTTGTTTGTATACTTTTTAATGATGACCATTCTGACTGGTGTGAGGTGGTACCTCATTGTAGTTTTGTTTTGCATTTATCTAGTAATTAGCAATATTGAGCATCCTTTTTTTTTTTTTTGGTAGTGGTTTTTGTCATACATTGACATGAATCAGCCATGGATTTACAAGTATTCCCCATCCCGATCCTCCCTCCCACCTCCCTCTCCACCCGATTCCTCTGGGTCTTCCCAGTGTGAGCATCTTTTCATGTACCTATTGGCCATCTGTATGTCTCCTTTGGAGAGATGTATATTTAGATCTTCTATTTTTTGATTGGCTTGCTTGTTGTTGAGTTTTATGGGCTGATTCTGTATTTCGGAAAGAAAGCTGTTATTTTTCACATCATTTGCAAATATTTTCTGCCTACCCCTAGGTTGTCTTTTCATTTTGTTTGTGGTTTCCCTTGCTGTGCAGAAGCTTGTAAGTTTAATTAGGTCCCATTTGTTTATTTTTGCTTTTATTGCTATTGCCTTGGGAGCCTGACGTGTGAACACATTGTGTGATTTATGTCAGAATATTTAGGCTTTCTTCTGTGAGTTTTATGCTGGTGTTTTTGTGTATGGTGTGAGAGTGTTCTTACTTCATTGACTTACATGCAGCTGTCCTTCTTTCCTGGCATCACTTGATGAAGAGATTGTCTTTTCCTCATTGAATATTCTTGCTTCCTTTGTCAAAGATTAACTATTCACAGGTTTGTGGATTTATTCTGGGCTCTCTATTCTGTTCCATTGATCCACGTGTCTGTTTTTGTGCCAATAACATAGTGGTTTGATTATGGTAGCTTTTTTGCATTGTCTGAAGTCAGGAGGACAATGCCTCCTGCTTTGTACTCTTCCTCAGGATTGCCTTGGCAGTTCTGAGTCTTTTTTGGTTCCATTTACCTTTTAGGATTATTTATTTTAATTCTGTGAAAAGTCTCATGGGTAATTTGATAGGTATCGCCTTAAATCTGTAGATTGCTTTGAATAGTATGGCCATTTTAATAACAGTATTAACTTTCAATTCAAGAGCTGGGATGTTTTTTCATTTCTCTGAATCATCTTCAGCTTTCTTTATTAATATTTTGTATTTCTCAGCATATAAGTCTTTCATTTCCTTGGTCAGATTCATTTCTAAGTATTTTATTTTGGTGGTACAGTTTTAAAAGGGATTGTTTGTTTATACTCTCTTTCTGATATTTCATTGTTGGTGTAAAGCAATGCAGCCTGTTTCTGTATATTAACCTTGTATCCTTCTACCTTGCTGAATTCATTTATCAGTTCTGGTAGATTCTGTGTGGAGTCTTAAGAGTTTTCTATATCGTATCATCTGCATATGATAGTAATATTTACCTCTTCTCTACCAATTTGAATACCTTTTATTTCCTTTCCTTCTCTGCTTTAGCTGGGACTTCCAATACTATGTTGAAGTGAAGTGGTGAGAGTGGGTATCCTTGTCTTTCTCCAGAGTATACTGGGAAGACTTTAAAGTTCTTACTGTTGAATATTATATGGGCTGTGGGTTCATCATAAATAGTTTTTATTATGTTGAGCTATGTTCCCTCTATACTCATTTTCATAAGGGTTTTGTATCATGAGTGAATGTTGACTTGATTTATCAAGTGCTTTTTCTGCATCTATTGACATGATCATGTGGTTTTAATCCTTTCTTTTGTTGATGTGGTGTATCACATTGATTGATGTGCATGTGTTGAACTATCCTTGTGATCCTGGGGTGAATCCAGCTTGGTTGTGGTGTATGACCTTTTTTATGTGTTGTTGAATTCAGGTTGCTGATACTTTAAGAACTTTTGTGTTTATTCATCAAAGATATTGATCTGTAATTTGCTTTTTTGATAGTGTCTTTGTCTGGTTTTGGTAACTTCATTACCAAACTTCAGGGTGATGGTGACTTCATAGAATGTCTCTGGGAGTGTTTTCTTCCTATTCACTCTTTTGGAAGAGTTTAAGAAGTTCTTTTTTGTATGTTTTATAGAATTCCCCATTGAAGCCATCTGGTCTTAAAAGTTTTTTTGGAGGGAGTGTTTTTGGTTTGGTTTTTTAAATTACAGATTCTGAATCATTTATAGTGATTGGTTATCTATTTCTTCTTGCTTTTTAGTGGGCTGTATGTTTCTAAAAAGTTGTCCTTTTCTTCTAGGTTCATAGTATTCTCTTTCATTACTGTTGTTTATAGTAATTCTCTTTCAGTTTCTATGTATTTCTGCAGTTTAAGTTGTGATTTCTCCTCTTTGATTTCTTATTTTGTTTATTTGGGTCTTTTCTTCATGGTGAGCCTGGTCAGAGGTTTGTCAAGTTTTGTTTGCCATGTCAAAGAATCAGCTCTTGGTTTTATTGATTTTTTTTTTTTTTTTTTTTTGGTATTGTTTTTAAATCTCTGTTTTATTTATTTCCTCTCTGATCTTTATTATTTCCTTCCATCTGCAGACTTTAGGTTTGTGGTTTGATGGTTTTCTTTTGTATTATTCTTGTATTCTCTTCTTTTTGGTTTTTGTTAATCTGTTGTTATGTTTTTGATTTGTGCTTGCCTTGGTTTTCAAATACATTAAACCCATTCATATACCTACTTGCTTTAGATTGGTAATCATACAAACTGAAACACATTCTAGGAAAAGACAAATCTATATTTTCTTACTCTCCTCGCCCACATTTTATAATTTTGTTGTCCTTTTACATCTTCATAGTGACACTTTTGCTGTTCATTTTGGTAATCATTGCTTTCACAGTAATTTTATTTTTTTAAAGAATTTGTGTACTTATTTCAGTGACTTACTTTTCAGTTGTGATTTTCTTTTTCTTATTGTTTCTTGGATCTTTTCTACTTAGAGAGGACCTTTCAATATATCCTTTTAAGATAGGTTTAGTATTGTATTCTTTAAGTTATTGTTTGTCTGAGAAATTCTTTATCTCTCCTCCTGTTCTAAAGGATAATCTTGCTGGGTGCAGTATCCTGGGTTGCAGATTTTTCACTTTTGGACTCTGAATGTATCTTGCTACTCCCTTCTGGCCTGCAGTGTTTCTGTAGAGAAATGAGCTGATAGCCTTTTGGGGGTTCCCTTGTAGTTAACTCTTGTTCTCTTGCTGCCTTTAAAATCCTCTCTTTTAACATTTGCCACTTTTATTATAATGTGTCTTGGTATAAGTCTGTTTGGATTTATCTTGTTAAGGGCACTTTTTGCTTCCTCTATTCGGATATCTATTTCTTTCTTTAGGCCTGGTAAGTTTTCAGCCATAATTTCTTCAAGGACATGTTCATTCCCCTTTCTCTTTTTTCTTCCAGAATCCCTATCATGCATAGATTTGCATGCTTCATATTACCCCATAGGTCTCTTATATTGCCTTTTTTGGGGGGGTGTTGTCTGCTGATCTACTTAGATAATTTCCATTTTTCTGTCTTCCAGATCACTTATTCCTTCTGTTGTCCATAGCGTTTAGTTCAGCTTTGGTCTCTTCTAATGAATTCTCTGTTTTTTCCTTGGCCCTTGCTTATAGTTTCAATTCCTTTTCACAGTAATCTGCATCTCTGTCAGTGGCCTTTCTTAATTCCTGTAGTATTTTCATTCATTTTCTCCATTTTGAATTCAGTGTCTGTCAGATTGAAGAAGTCTGTTTCATTGTTTCTTTCAGGGGAATTCTATCTTTTAATGGGGAGTGCTTTTTCTGCTTCTTTATTTTACTTTTATTTCTTTTGCTCTGTGAGTTTGGAACAGTTACTTACTGTGGTCTTTGAGGGCTGTTTTTATGTGGGGATGACCCTGTGTAGCCTGTGTGAGTTTAATATTTTTTGGTGTGAGGGCTGTTTTTTAGTATGAATGCCTACAGCCTGTTTCTTCTGTGTATGCTGGCCATTATCCCCTTGATAGGAGCTGTGACAGATGTTGTAGTGACCAGAGCCTGCACAGGATATTGACCAGGCCTCCTCTTTGGTCTGTGGTTGTCAGTGCCCTGTTGGGGCAGGGTCTGCTCCCAAGTTGTTGGGAGTAGAGGACCCCAGATCCATTTCTGATCTGCAGTGCAAGGGAGGTAGGATTGGAACCCTCTCACTAGAAGAGCCCCTGAGTATTGTTCCACTGGAGCTGTATGTACCTGTGAATATGCTGTGTTGTGTCACCTTCAATCTTTTGCCTGAACTCACTGTTGTTGGCACTGCCTTCGCCTCACCTCAAGCGTGGATATGCTGGCAATTGCTCTTGGTGTCTCTCAGGAGTTGTTTTCACAAGGTCACCAGTGCAGATACACTGAAGTCAAGTCCCAAGACTGTACTAGTTGCATACCTGGACCTGCTGTGGGAGCTATGGAGGCACTGCAGGCCCTGGCCTGGCCCGCCCTCGAGTGTAGGAGCCCACAAAGCCCACAGCTGCTAAGGCCAGACCCATGCCCCCCGCAGGAGCTCTCGGGTCTGCGTCCTTGAGCTAGTCTTCAAAAACGTTGTAATGGACAGAGGAGCTTGGCAAGCTGCATTCCATGGGGTCACAGAGTCAGACACGACTGAGTGTGCGTGTATACACACACAAAGTATTTTAATTACTTTTTTTATTTTACTAAATTCCAACAAGGAAATCAGACTTTCCTTAGCAGTGGTTGAGTGAGTTATCTTATAATAACTACTTGGAATATTGCTATTGATGAACTGAAAATATCTCTGCAACCTGTAACTTCAGAACCTCATTAATGTTAGCATACATTCAGTAAATATTTTTATGTAATTGTTAGAAAGCTAAAGGAAGAGTCTAGATCTTTAGATCTTGGAAGATTAAGATTTGTCTCTTTTGCATCCTGGAAGATTAATTAAGATTTGTCTTTTTTTTTTATTTGCCTCTTTTACATCCCTCTCAGTATGGTGTATATGTTGTATGTATAGTAAATAATAATGTTTTACTATGGAGCTATGTAGGGAGTCCTAATTAAGGAGTTACAACTTCCCCCCCTTACAATATTTCAGTGAATCAGTAATTCATCTGCCATGTCTCTGTATTAGGAAGGATTATTTAAATATATTTACTAGTTAAGAATTTCCTAATTGCTGAAATATATCCCATTTTACAGTAGATTTTTTTCCCTTAAAAAGAGGCTCTTGATAATATTTCAAAATTGAATACTAGCTAAAAATAGTAATTTTTTAATCTACTGTACCTGCTTTTATGTTAACTTCTTTTGTACTTTACACCATAGTTTTAGTTGAATGATTAGCAAGTTATGATATTTTGTGCCCAATACATAAGTAAACATATATCCCAAGAAAAGTCCATAGTGGAAGACTTGAGACCTAACAACTGAACATACAGATAGATTTGTCCTAGGCTTGTCTGAAAACTTTCTGTGCAGAACAAGAGAATTCAATGACTAGCTTAGACTTGTGTTCAAAGAAGAATTTTGTGCTATTGGACACCATCTTCCAAGCATAATATAGTGGTCAGTATCACTGAATTGTTTTATGCCTTTTTTTTGGCCAGAGGAATTTTTATAAAGTTAGATATACAAAGTAGGAATGTTCTTGTGCAGATGTCCAGAAGTCTTAATTCATATTCTTTCTTGCTTATTTTTCAGTAAACCAGATATGTCACGCCTGAGACTCGCTGCTGGGAGTGCAATTGTGAAGCTGGCCCAGGAGCCCTGTTACCATGAGATTATCACGTTAGAACAGTATCAGCTGTGTGCTTTAGCTATCAATGTAAGGAAAATGGCTGGTTATACAGAACATGATTCTTTGTGTTCTTTGACTTTTAGTACTTGTGGTACTTCAGTATTTAAAACATCTGTTTATTATGATTTTAGTTTTGGTGCTGTTATTCAGATACTTGACTAGGCAATATGAGAAATGAGATTTTTGCAAAACCCATAATTTTCTGGTTTACTATTTCCTCTTTAATTTTGGAGGTAACCTTATTTTGCCAAAAAATGAGAATTGTTTAAAAATAACATATTAAATTTCTTAGAAAACAACATATGTAATTAATTTTTCAAATTGGTAGTACTTGGAGTCTATCGATTTATTGGATTCTTGGTAATGATATTTCTCAGGATATTAGTGGTATTGGTTGTTCAGTAGAAATTAAAAGAAAAAATTAGGACAAGTATGGATGTTAAGAGAGATGGACTTTGTTTGAAATTTGCTGTATAGTAAAGTATGTGCAGATCATTAGTTAAATGTCCCTCTGTCCAGAGAACATCCATGCTTGTTAAATTCTAGAGACTTTCTTTTCTAGCATACTGTATATGTTACTGTCTCAGTCACCAAACTCCCAGTGTGAAAGTTCAGATTACCTAAGTATAAAGATTGTTTTAGAATTCTGTTGACTGTAAAACATGTATTAATTGTAAAATGTTAATTATTAGCACATTCTCACAACTTAAAAATATGGGATTACCCTATTGTAAACAAAGCTTTGTCCTAATTTGGTTGTTCTTTCAACCACAGGCTTGTCTCTGCTCTCTTATCCTCTCACTCTTACCTGCTCACGTTTTAGCATTTGCTTTCACTGTTTTCCAGAAATGATCTAATTAAGTCCCCCAGTCCAATGATCTTAATCTTTATTATACATGTCCTTTTGGCATCATTTGACACAACTCTTTGCATGTTTAATTTTTATTTTTTTTAAATTTATTTATTTATTGCACCTCTATTTTTGAAATACTTTTTATTGGCTTTTGTCTCCTGATTTTTGTCATACTTCACAACTACATTTTCTGGCCCTTCTCAAGTTTCTGGACCCACTTCCAAAGCCAAACAGAAATTTGAAACTTTTATTTTCTGAGAACGTAAGACTGAATCTCTTCCAAATCTATTCTTTCCTGACATGCAGAGAATCTCAATAAACATTAAGTAAAGGTGAATGGCATTTCTTAGACCTAAAAGCATGATTTATATTTGACTGTTTGCTTGTGTTTGCACCTTTTTAGAAAAGTACAGATAATTCTGTCCTTTGATATCTATTACATCTTTTTTATTCGTACCTTTTTAACCTTAACCATTCTGATTGCTGTACCCATCGTTAGCTGTCTTCTGTGCTGTTGGGAGACTTTCTCTATGGTGTGTTAAGTTTCCCTGTCAAGTTCTGGTCATGTTATTCTCCTGGTCAGAAATATTTATGGGCTTGTACTCATAAGAAAGAAAACTTGCATATATTTTACCTTGTCATTCAAGCCCTTCTAATATTTGGACCCGCATATACATTTAAAAATTCTGTTTAGCACACCACCCTTTACCTGTGTTTATTTCAGTGAAGCTGAACTTTTTTCTTTCTTTTATGTACCTGTGGTTTGCCTCCCTCTAATTTTATTTTCACCCTCTTCATTTATACATACCCAGATCCAACCCTTTCTGCAAATCAAGGCTCAGACACAATCTTCTCCATGAAACTTGCCCTTATTCTTACAAGAGATTTCCTTTGGATCCCCTAAAGATTTTATCTACAGTCCTGATATGTACTTGCCTTGTGCTTAGTTACATGCCTATGGTTTATTTGTATTTACTTGAGTTGAGCTCTTTAAAGGCAATGTTGTATCTCAGTGGCCTCTGTCATGTATTTGAATAGAAAGTAAATCTGGAGGAATAAAAATTCAGTAATACAAATCTTGAAAGCAAAAGTGGCCCAGTCGTGTCCAACACTTTGCGACCTCATGGACTATACAGCCCATGGAATTGTCCAGGACAGAATACTGGAGTGGGTAGCCTTTCCTTTCTCCAGGGGATCTTCCCAACCCAGGGACTGAACCCAGGTCTCCCTCATTGCAGGCAGGCAGATTCTTTACCAGCTGAGCCACCAGGGAAGCCTTTGAAAGTCAATCAGTCATGTCTGACTCTTTGCGACCCCATGGACTATGCAGTCCATGGAATTCTCCAGGCCAATCTAGGCATTTTAGAATTTGAATGCGCTTCATGAAAACTTACTGTGCACTTCTATGTGCTTTGCATTGCTCTAGGTTCTTCAGATACAAAGGTGAGTCATGGCTACAGCCCTTAAGAAGATAACCTCTTAGGAGAACAGAAGATATAAGTGCTGTTAATACAATGCAATACACATAATAATTGAACTATTTACAAGATACTACAAATAACTGAGAATAATTTATACTTAAAATGTATACTTTGCTGTACAGCAGAAATTAACACAAAAATTTATTTAATATGCAGACTAAAATGAATTTCTTAGTAGCAAATAAAAGCTTTGATTGGAACTTTATCTCGGAAAAACATTTGGTAGCATAGATACCATCTTCCTTATGTTGAACCAGTTACTGGTTATAACCATAAACATGAAAGTATCAAGTGTCTGCTTTTTTGAGAGTGTGTTTTTCCTGATAAAAATTGTGTCACTCTGTCCTCTGCTTCACATGTTTTTATAGTCAAAGTGTAAAGCTTTACTTCATACTTTTAATAGCCTTGTTCAGTTGCTCAGTTGTGTCTGACTCTGTGACCCCATGGACTGCAGCATGCCAGGCTTTCCTGTCCTTCACCGTCTCCTGGAGCTTACCCAAACTCATATCCATTGAGTCAGTGATGCTATCCAACCATCTTGTCCTCTGTCATCCACTTCTCCTCCTGCCTTCAATCTTTCCCAGAATCAAGGTCTTTTCTAATGAGTTGGCTCTTCATATCAGTGGCCCAAAATATTGGAGTTTCAGCTTCAGTATCAGTCCTTCCAGTGGATATTCAGGGTTGATTTCCTTTAGGATTGACTGGTTTAATAACCTAGTCAAAAGGATAAATCTGTTCTTTACTTCATATTATTTTTTATAAGCTAGTGTAAAGGGTAAATCTTTGCAAAAAACAGAGCAAACGTTGGAAGGCTTCCTCATTTCGCAGGAGCACATCTTTTAAATCTTTATTTAGGTGATTCTCTTTAGCTGTACCCATTGTATCATCGTTCTTGTCAGTTTTCTCATCTTTTGTTGTTAAATGTGTCAGTTGCTTTGCATATGATTTGACAGTTTTTTTCTAACATTATCTTAATGATCTTTTGAAACTCTCCTACCTTTGCTGTGATTCACTGTTGACATTGTAATTAATTTGCATTGTACCATTAGATCTTCAGTGATTACTGAAAGAATGACAAAAACATGGCCTTGGAAATGTATCTACGTTGTGTGGAGGGATTTTTGAGTGCCCTTCAGTGTTTTGTTGTTGTTTGTTTGTTTGGTTTATTGAGGTATATTTGATTTACAGTATTGTGTTAGTTTCAGGTGTGACGGGTATAGTGATGCCGGTTGCTTCTGCAGGTTATATTCCACTATAGCTTATCATATTAGATAATAGTATTGAGTGAAAGTGAGAGTTGCTCAGTCATGTCTGTCTCTCTGCAACCCCAAAGACAATAGCCCCCAGGCTCCTCTGTCCATGGAATTCTCCAGGCAAGAATACTGGCATGGGTAACCATTCTCTTCTCCAGGATAATATTGACTAGTTTGTATCTATTAATCCCATACTTCTAATTTGTCCCTCTCCCACTTGTTTAATGTTCTTACAAATAACTTGTTCATTTGTGAATATATTTGTGATGTATTGACTTTTACTTATATTGTTTGTTTGTAATTGGATATTTTCATAATGAATAATTGGATACTGAAAATTCCTCTCCTTATAGGAGTAATAATGAGGAAGGGGTGATAAAAGTTTAATTTTGTTTTGTGGAGTATAAGGATAGATAATAATAGTTCTATTGATTACTATTTTTTTTAATTGAAGTATAGTTGATTTATAGGGTTGTGTTAATTTCTGCTATATAGCAAATTAATTCAGTAGTGTGTATATACACACACACACACACACACACACACACACATTCTTTTTATATTCTTTTCCATTATGGTTTATCACAGAATATTGAATGTAGTTCCCTGTGCTATTCAGTACAACATTGTTATCCATTCTGTATATAATGCTTTGCATCTGCTAACCCCAAACTACCATTTCATCCCTCCCCACTCTACCTTCCCCCTTGGCAACCAACCATAAATCTGTTCTGTGTGTCTGTTCTGTTTTGTAGATAGGTTCATTTGTGTCTTATTTTAGATTCCACATATCAGTGATAGTATCTGTCTTTCCGACCTACCTACTTCACTTAGTATCATAATCCACAGGTCCATTCATGTTGCTGCAAAATGGCAATATTTCATTCATTTCATGGCTGAGTAGTATTCCATTGTACTTTTGTCACTCACCTGTTGGTGGACCTTTACGTTGTTTCCAGGTCTTGGCTATTGTAAACAGTACTGCTATGAACATGGTGGTGCAGGTATCTTTTTGAACTATAGTTTTGTCTGATTATGTGCCCAGGAGTGGGATTACTGGATTGTATGGTGACTCTATTTTCAGTTTTTTGAGGAATCTCCATACTATTCTCCATAGTAGTTGTACTTGACTACTTTTTTTAAAGTGGCTGTTTGGTATTGTAATAAACTGAAGTTTAAAGTAAATGAAAGAAGATGCACAAAATAAAGATTTAAAGATAAGGGCAAGATGTTGCAACCTAGGTTTTGAAGAAAAGCAAAATTAGCATTCTAGATAGAAGAAATAAACATACAGTTGCAATAATATGAAACATACCACACATTATGTTCATTGATGGAATGAAAGTCTTTTTGTATCTCATATATGGTTCAAAAATCATACTGAGCTTTTCCCTATAGTTTAGAAAAAATTCTCATAATCTGTAGCGGACATTGTGCTAGGTTTTGAGGCACAAGGAGGAATAAAATCACAGTGCTTGGCCTCAAGAAACAGCACTGCATAAGACAGGTAAACCAGTCCTTTTCATACTGTGTACTAAATGCTAGGCTGGAGATACGCACAGAGTACTAGCAGAGCACAGTACTGGATATGCACAGAGGGTTTAGGGTAAAGATTTACACAGTGATTTCTGGAAGGTATGGGAGCTGTCCTTGAAGATGAGGACAGGTTAGCTACTAGAGTGGAGGTGGGTGGTTTAGGAGAGCAAGTAGTGTGAGAAAAGCAGGCACAGTGATGAGCAGTTCATTTTTAGAATTAGGAGGAATGTGATGTTGCTGAAATGGATTAAGTAACTCCTGCCTTCGGAATTGTGCTTTTTAATCTGAACAGTTTTTTTAAATGATAGAACTAAATATATAAATTGGACAGAGTTTTATCTTGCTCAGTAAATGAAAAAGGTAAATGTGAGATAGTGTTCAGACTTGTTTTTACATATCTCATTTAAGTTAAGGAGGATTCGTATTTACTAGTTTTTATCTATTTTAAGAGTGCATTCAATGTGTTCTCACACAGGCAGCTGGTAGTCATTTTAAGGTCCAGGTTACCACGCTGGCGCCCATGTTAATTTGTCCCACCTCGGTTCTGTGCACTGGGGCACTGGTTGTGGGTACTCGTGGGTTTCCTATCCAGAGTCGTTATTTCCTCTTTGGGGTAGGTAACATGTGGAATAATTATGTCTTCCAGGATGAATGCTACCAAGTAAGACAAGTGTTTGCTCAGAAACTTCACAAAGGCCTTTCTCGATTACGGCTTCCACTTGAGTATATGGCAATTTGTGCACTTTGTGCAAAAGACCCTGTAAAAGAAAGAAGAGCTCATGCCAGGCAGTGTCTGGTAAAAAATATCAATGTGAGACGCGAGTATCTGAAACAGCATGCAGCTGTTAGCGGTAAGCTTGTGTGAAAATGAAGAGTGTACTTTCCCGTCTTGCCAGTTTCTGTTTTGTGGAACACAAAATGTTACTGTTGTTTATTATATTATAATTAGCCCTCATTAAGTAAGTTGTTATTACTGTTTTTCAGTAGCAACCTTCCCTCATAAAAGGTTATTGTAAAATACAAATGCATGGATATTTAAATATCATCCTATAGTTCTTGATGCAACTGACTAAAAGGCTAAGGGGAAAAAGCACGAACTTTGGAGGTAATGAAACAGTAAGAGGTACATTTATGAAGATTGTCTAAGTACTCTTTTAGTTTAAAAAAGTCCAGGTCTTTATCACCTGTAACTGACATTAATATCAGGGTCCTGTGTGCCTTTTTAAAAAATCTGCTCACATCACTCTGTCCACACTGTTAGTTTTTGTGTCCCTGACTTCTATGACTTGATCAACAGCATTAAAAGCCATCCAGTTATGCAAGTCAGAAGTCAGAGGCATTCCTCATGCCTTCTTTTTTCCTCTCATTGATCAATAAATCCTCTTAATTCTTCTTTTGGGTGTCTTCACTGTTTCTCCCCAACTCCCCTATCCTGCTGTATTTCACTTGGATTAGCATATCTACTCCTAACTAACTCCCTGTTGTAAATGTTTCACTGCCTCCAGCCAAGCCACACCACTGTCAAAATTATCTTCCTAAAACAGATCAGTACTTGAAACCTTGGTTGGCTCCTTTCTGCTTAGAGGATCAAGTAGAAGCTCATTAGCATGACCGTTTATAGTTAACTCTCAGCCTGAGTTTTAAACTTTCCCTCTCACTACTCCTGAATGTAAATTCTTTGCTCCTTGTACTCTGGATTATTTGAAATTTGTGTAGCCAGCTTTTTTCTCTGTTGTCAACTCTGTCTGGAAATTGCTTCCCCCTTCTGGCCAAACAAATAAACAAAACCAAGGAGAGAAGTTTGCCCCTTGTGAATCCTTTAAAATACAGTTTTGGGACCCTCTTTCTCTTCCTACTTCACCTTAGGGGTTCTGGAGTTACATCTCACCTCTGCCATTTACTGGTTGTATTTGTGTTTATGCAGTCTGAGCCTTGGTTTCCTTTTTGTAAGATTGGTATAGTTTTACTTGTATCTTATGGTAGTTATGATTAAAGAGTTATATATATAAAGCATCTGGCATAATGCATGGTCCAAAGAAGTACTCAGAAGTTATTAACTGTTCTTATTTTAGGGTACTGTCCATGGTGAAGTGGGGCTTCTGTCCTGGTACTGTCTGTGCTCACTGTGAGGTCTTTGTCTAGTCTTATGCATTTTTATATTTAAAATAGTAAGCTCTACTCAAATATTAGGTCTGAAAAAGAGTAAGCACTTAGTACATGTTTGATAGACTTTTAATTCAAATTTCACTGAATTTTGAACCTTGTTACTTTTTTCTTCTGTACTTACCTTGAAATGAATATTACATACAAGCTTATTCTCTTTGAGTTCAGCAATAGAAATAAAGAAAATTTGGTGCCTTGTTGACACATATATTATTTTATTCTAGGCTGAACAAAATTTGCAAGAGTAGGAAGTATAAAAAGAATTACTCAGAGTATGAATCTTGATATTTTGAGTAACCTTTATTAAACCTAATTAGGATTTCCATTTGTATGTGTAATGGACTGTACTGATCTCAGTCAGAATATTAAAACATTTGAATTTAAACTGAAAAGATACTTCATTGTTATTTAAAATGCCCTAGAAACAATGTCTGTTCCTTTCTGTCAGTTTTTATGTTGCAGATTGTATTAAATAGTATCAACCTTTACTTCCTATTTTTGTGCCATACTGACTGAAAGATTTACTAGTTGTTTTCCTTTTGCACAGCAACTTACAAGGGAGTGTTGAACAGAGAGTTACTAATAAGAAGAAAAATAGATTTTATGTTCCTTAGTCTTGAGTATAGTTTGGGTCACTTTTTCTCATATCTGTTGAAAATCGAAATATTTATCTTTGTAGACTCAGCACAGGGTGCATTTAGTAGGCATATCAATATTGGCCATGATGGATAACTGGATAAACTTTATGATGTACCTCAGCACTGGACCTTTCAGTGTATTTTTCTTCCAGTGATATTGTGGTAAATTATTGGAATGCAAGAAATAGACTATCAGAGAGAGAAAGAGAGTGAGTAAGATTTGGTTTTCTAACCTGGATGTTTTTGTTTTGTTTTATTTTTCAGAAAAATTACTGTCTCTTCTACCTGAGTATGTTGTTCCATATACAATACACCTTTTGGCTCATGACCCAGATTATGTCAAAGTACAGGATATTGAACAACTTAAAGATGTTAAAGAGTAAGACTTTTTCTATCCCATTTTCATATTTTCTGAAGGTTTTTCCCCTTTCCTGCTGATAATGGAATCTCAGTTATAATTAGTGTATTAAATTTATTTCATTTCTTAGGAGTTTAAGGTTCTTTACCTTATTTGTTCTCTTTTTCTTTTTTCCTACCATCTCTTCATATTTCACTTCTTATATAATTCCCAAAATATCCTAGCATAATTACTGTATTATTGTCCTATTTCTCTACCAGTCTGGCATTTCTTTTCTGTTGAAGTTATCTGTTAAAGAGTTTGCTTTGTAATTCTTATCTTTTCCTACTTTCTTCTGAAGCACTTACAGATTTTTATGTGGAGTGAATTAACACTCTTTTATTCACATGGTAAGCATATTTCCTTTGCAGTTCCTGTCTTTCTCCATAAGGAAGAAAGATAGTCTAACTTAATAATGGGCCAAGTTGATAACCAGGAAACTGTTCCCGTATTTCACTGTTGATTCTCTAACTAAATTAGGTTTATGACAGTTGCAGTTCTTTAAAGATTCTTATTGAGGTGCCAGAAGAATATACCTGCCAGGGTGTGGGATGGGGGAATATAATGATATTTAGAGAAGTCTTTGTAAGACTTCCTTAAATAGAGATGAGATCCTATTCCTGTTATAGTATAGGATGACCTCTGTGCTTTTGAATAAATTAATTTCCTATGCTATTCAGTTCAGTTCAGTTCAGTCGCTCAGTCGTGTCTGACTCTTTGCGACCCCATGAATCGTAGCACTCAAAGGCCTCCCTGTCCATCACCAACTCCCGGAGTTGACTCAGACTTATGTCCATCGAGTCGGTGATGCCATCCAGCCATCTCATCCTGTCACCCCCTTTTCCTCCTGCCCCTAATCCCTCCCAGCATCAGGATCTTTTCCAATGAGTCAACTCTTCGTGTGAGGTGGCCAAAGGATTGGAGTTTCAGCTTCAGCATCAGTCCTTCCAATGAACACCCAGGACTGATCTCCTTTAGGATGGACTGGTTGAATCTCCTTGCAGTCCAAGGGACTCTCAAGAGTCTTCTCCAATACCACAGTTCAGAAGCATCAATTCTTCGGCGCTCACAGTCCAAGTTGGACTTTCTTCACAGTCCAACTCTCACATCCATACATGACCACTGGAAAAATCATAGCCTTGACTTGACAGACCTTTGTTAGCAAAGTAATGTCTCTGCTTTTTAATATGCTATCCAGGTTGGTCACAACTTTCCTTCCAAGGAGTAAGTGTCTTTTCATTTCATGGCTGCAGTCACTATCTGTAGTGATTTTGGAGCCCCCCAAAATAAAGTCTGACACTGTTTCCACTGTTTCCCCATCTATTTCCCATGAAGTGATGGGACTGGATGCCATGATCTTAGTTTTCTGAATGTTGAGCTTTAAGCCAACTTTTTCACTCTTCTTTCACTTTCATCAAGAGACCTTTTAGTTCCTCTTCACTTTATGCCATAAGGGTGGTGTCATCTGCATATCTGAGATTATTGATATTTCTCCCGGCAATCTTGATTCCAGCTTGTACTTCTTCCAGCATTTCTCATGATGTACTCTGCATATATGTTAAATAAGCAGGGTGACAATATACAGCCTTGACATGTTCCTTTTCCCATTTGGAATCAGTCAGTTGTTCCATGTCCAGTTCTAACTGTTGCTTCCTGACCTGCATATTGGTTGCTCAAGAGGCAGGTCAGGTGGTCTGGTATTCCCATCTCTTTCAGAATTTTCCACAGTTTATTGTGATCCACACAGTCAAAGGCTTTGGCATGGTCAGTAAAGCAGAAATAGATGTTTTCTGGAACTCTCGTGCTTTTTCAATGATCCAGCAGATGTTGGCAATTTGATCTCTGGTTCCTCTGCGTTTTCTAAAACAAGCTTGAACATTTGGAAGTTCCTGGTTCACGTACTGCTGTAACCTGGCTTGGAGAATTTTGAGCATTACTTTACTACCGTGTGAGATGAGTGCAATTGTGCAGTAGTTTGAGCATTCTTTGGGATTGCCTTTCTTTGGGATTGGAATGAAAACTAACCTTTTCCAGCCCTGTGGCCACTGCTGAGTTTTCCAAATTTGCTGGCATATTGAGTGCAGCACTTTCACAGCATCATCTTTCAGGATTTGAAATAGCTCAACTGGAATTTCATCACCTCCACTAGCTTTGTTCATACTGATGCTTTCTAAGGCCCACTTGACTTCACATTCCAGGATGTCTGTCTGGCTCTAGGTGAGTGATCACACCATCATGATTATCTGGGTCGTGAAGATCTTTTTTGTACAGTTCTTCTGTGTATTCTTGCCACCTCTTCTTAATATCTTCTGCTTCTGTTAGGCTCATACCATTTCTGTCCTTTATTGAGCCCATCTTTGCATGAAATGTTCCCTTGGTATCTCTAATTTTCTTGAAGAGATCTCTAGTCTTTCCCATTCTGTTGTTTTCCTCTATTTCTTTGCATTGATCGCTGAGGAAGGATTTCTCATCTCCTTGCTGTTCTTTGGAACTCTGCGTTCCAATGGGAATATCTTTCCTTTTCTCCTTTGCTTTTTGCTTCTCTTCTTTTCACAGCTATTTGTAAGGCCTCCTCAGACAACCATCTTGCCTTTTTGCATTTCTTTTCCATGGGGATGGACTTGATCCCTGTCTCCTATACAATGTCACGAACCTCCGTCTATAGTTCATCAGGCACTCTATCAGATCTAGTCCCTTAAATCTATTTCTCACTTCCACTGTATAATCATAAGGCATTTGATTTCGGTCATACCTGAATGCTCTAGTGGTTTTCCCTACTTTCTTCAATTTAAGTCTGAATTTGGCAATAAGGAGTTCATGATCTGAGCCACAGTCAGCTCCCAGTCTTGTTTTGGCTGACTGTATAGAGCTTCTCCATCTTTGGCTGCAAAGAATATAATCAGTCTGATTTCGGTGTTGACCATCTGGTGATATCCATGTCTTATGATTTTAGCTTCTTATTAAAGGAAAATAACTCTTGGTTTCTTAATTCATAGAAATATTTTATAGTTAAGTATTTGTGGTGCTTCAAGAGAATAAAGTTAAATTACTGATAATTTTCTCATGACAAGAGAAAAGGCTTTTACCCTCTTTTTGCCACAGTTTCTAGTTTTAAAAAATAAGCAATTAGTTTTCCCAAAATGAATTCTGTGTTAGTGTGATTATACTAAGGAAAACTTTTAGCCATTCCCCTTTCTCAGAACACAGTGTTTTTTTTTTTTTTTTTTTAAATGATAAAATATTCCTTGAAACTTACTAAATAAATATTTGGGGCTGTATTTATAAAGTCTAGTACAGCCCTGAGTGATCTTTCTATCAGAGAAAAGAAACTGTAACCTATGTCTGAGATCTCAGAGGTTACTTTCTTCCCTTCTAGAATTTACCTTGTTTCACATTTCCCTCTTCTCCCATTTTCTCCTCTGTACTATCACTCTGTCCCATTCCATATGCATAATACAGAGACAAAGGACTTTCATTTTTTTTTCTTGAATAGATTTTAATATAATTACCCTGAAACTGAGGTACTGAAACTTTTTTTTCCCCTTTAGTATATAAAGTTGTCAGCTCTGACTTTTCCCTCAATTTATTGATGAAGACTCTTCGGGTTGTTCAGTTCAGTTCAGTTGCTCAGTTGTATCCGACTCTTTGCGACCCCATGAATTTCAGAACGCCAGGCCTCCCTGTCCATCACCAATTTCCAGAGTCTACCCAAACCCTTGCCCATCGAGTTGGTGATGCCATCCAGCCATCTCATCCTCTGTTGTCCCCTTCTCCTCCTGCCCCCAATCCCTCCCAGCATCAGGGTCTTTTCCAATGAGTCAACTGTTCGTGTGAAGTGGCCAAAGTACTGGAGTTTCAGCTTCAGCATCAGTCCTTCCAGTGAACACCCAGGAGTGATCTTCTTTAGGATGGACTGGTTGGATCTCCTTGCAGTCCAAGGGACTCTCAAGACTCTTCTCCAATACCACAGTTCAGAAGCATCAATTTTTCGGTGCTCAGCTTTCTTCACAGTTCATACATACATGACCACTGGAAAAACCATAGCCTTGACCAGATGGACCTTTGTTGGCAAAGTAATGTCTCTTCTTTTTAATATGCTCTCTAGGTTGGTCATAACTTTTCTTCCAAGGAGTAAGTGTCTTTCCATTTCATGGCTGCAGTCACCATCTGCAGTGATTTTGGTAGGTTGTTAGAGTTTCCTAAAGACTTCAGTCAGAACCACAGTCAATCTTAGAACATTAGAGTCTTCACTTTATGATCCAGTTACTGTTTTAGGCAGTCCTTTTTCCCTGCCATAGCTAGGGATTAAGATCACTTCTTTATTTCTATCATTTCTGATTCTTTTTAACTTTTCTGTCTACCTAGGAAAATTAGTGAGACTTTGAGAAAGGATGTTATGAATTCATACCTACATTGCTCGTATGTTGTAATATGTATGTGATGTATTTTTTTTTCTCCATTGATTTATAGCTATTTCTTTTTAATTTTTTCTGCTCTTGAAGTTCATTTTATTTAGAATTATATCTGTATTTAATAGTGAATTTTTTTCTTGGTATTTTTTAGGTGTCTTTGGTTTGTTCTGGAAATACTAATGGCTAAAAATGAAAATAATAGTCATGCGTTTATCAGAAAGATGGTAGAAAATATTAAACAAACAAAAGATGCTCAAGGACCAGATGATGCAAAAATGAATGAAGTATGTAATTCTTTGTAAATAGTTATGATTCTGTATTGACTTGAAGCATTTGAGTATAGGGTATGAGACTTTTGTAGACAGCATCAGCCTTTTCTACTAGTAGTTAAATAGTATTCGTGTTAGTAATTAGACTTACTAATATAGAATCTGTAGAGAATAGTAGTAATGCTGTTAGTAGTAAACTAATTACAATAATAGAATAAGTATTTTAACTTGTACTGTTGTCCTGGAAACTACATACTAAATGCATGTTCTGGAATTACTCTTAATTCATAGAGTCTAGTTTGCCAGCTTAAGTACCTGATTTTTTCTTTTTGTTTAATACCCATTGCAGAAACTGTATACTGTATGTGATGTTGCCATGAATATCATCATGTCAAAAAGCACCACATATAGTTTGGAATCTCCTAAAGACCCAGTACTGCCAGCTCGTTTTTTCACCCAGCCTGACAAGGTAGTTATTTTAGGATTTATTTGTGTAAGTTGAAATAAAATGTATTGTCACCATTAGGTTGTGGGAAGATCAGGAGGAATCAGTGTCAAGAGTTGACCCACTACTTACGTCATGGGGAAAGGTCGCCATGAATCTTAATTAACCATGTTCAAGATCAGAATATGGGCCAAGCCGGAGGACACAAATAGGTTCAGAAATGAGTTAAAATGATCTATTATTTTTATTGTTTTCTGAGTTTTATGCTAGTTTTAAGAGCACAGGCAAAAATGTGATCAAAGCTGGTAAATTAACGAGTTAATGGCCATTGATTCAAAACGGAAAGGAGAATGCTGATACAGTCTGAAATTATAAGCCCTTGAAATTTCTAACTGATGTGAAAGAATCAGAGCAGGCCTCATACCTGGGGAACGTTACAGGGATCTTCCCAACCACTTTCAGAAAACTCAAGTATAGTAGTATTCTCAAAAAGGTATTTTTAAGAATCTCTTGGAGGTTTATAGTCTATCTAAGTCATTACCTTTTTTTTTTTTTTAAAGCCCAGCACCAGTTAGCATCTTAACCCCAGTGTATAGAGTTTGGAACAGGCCTTGTAGTTTCACCTAAAAAGGGACTGTCTGCATTTAGGCATTCACTTTTTTATGATTAAGATAAAAGGAGTATATATGTGGTCTCTTCCCTGGAGAGTATTATTATATAAGCATGTTTTTGTTCAGGTGCTCTTAGAGCCTTAGCATATTAGAGGTCAAAAATGTTGTGTTAATACTAGAGTTAGTACAAGGTTAGTTTTAGCTATTACAGCATTTAAAATCAGTGACTGAAATTTTGTTTCAACTGATTTTTAGTTTCAATAAATATGTATTTTATAATGCACTTTAAAACAAAAGCTGCTCTAATTTAAGCTTTGTAGACTTTTGGATTGCTTCGTAGATACAGTGTTTCAGAAGTCATTGACTGTGTCTTTTTTCCCTTGCTTCCAGAACTTCAGTAACACCAAAAATTATCTGCCTCCAGAAATGAAGTCATTTTTCACTCCTGGAAAAGTATGTTTTGAAAATTGTTTTAATTTTTATGTGGTAGTTTATTTTACTGTGACTGTTGGTATAATTATATTATTTTGTATTTCTTTTAAATTGGTATATCAAAAGAAAATAGAAATATTCAGTATCTTCCATTTAGTAAGAAAAAGTCATTTTTACTATATAGATGTAGGTTGAGATATAGAACATATTTTTTAGCTTATGGTAAAACCCTGGATATCTTCTTTCTTAAATTTCTTATTCTGTATTATTAAAGTAAAAAGACATCTTATGTCCTTCCCTGATGCTACTGCTGCTGCTAAGTCGCTAGCAAGAGTCTAATTGTCAATTTTCATTGTTGACTATACATTTTTTGTGTTCCTTTCTGTGTAAGCCTTCTTACTGTAGGTAACTTAGAAACGTAACTGTTATTCTGTTAGTACAGTTTTTATTTATTCACATGATGCTCGGTTTGTAATTCTGATTTTGCTTAAGGACAGGCAGGCTTGTGGTGATTGATGTGTAGGTACTTTGGCGGTGTTATTGTGATTCCTTACATCTGAGTTTCCTTTGGCTTTTATCAAATAGAAAGAGACATGCGTTTTTCATTTCAGCCCAAAACAACCAATGTTCTAGGAGCTGTTAATAAGCCGCTTTCATCAGCAGGCAAACAGTCTCAGACAAAATCATCACGAATGGAAACTGTAAGCAATGCAAGCAGCAGCTCAAATCCAAGCTCTCCTGGAAGAATAAAAGGGAGGTAAGTACACAAGCAGTACCATGCTTTACATTAAGGACTTCACCAAGGCTGTGAGATCTAAAATAACATATTTTACCTTTAGTGTCAATGAGTGAAAGTCAGTGCATATCTGTACATTCCTGTTTTAACACTGATAGCCAATTACAAGGTAAACGTATTTGCTTACTCGCTTAGATGGGTACTCTGTAGCCTTTCATATTTTAGCTTGTTGGGGCAATCTCTTGTTAGACATAAGCTGGTTTCCAGACTAAGTGTCCAGTGAATCTAAATCTTCAAATTACAGCTCATCTATACAGTGGAATACATAGTCCTTTACAAATGATGACGTATGAGCTCATATGAAGAGTTTTCATAATATGTGATTGAGTGGAAAAGACAAAGAATAGAACAGTGTAAAGTATTTTGGGGTTTTAAGAAGAATTTGTATTTACATGTGCTTGTACATGCATCAAAAGTTTTAGGAAGAATACCCAACGTCTTCATAGTGTATACAGTAATCTAGTGTAGGAGAGAGATCCTCTGATGTGGTTTTGAATTTCTTTTACTGTGCATGTATATAAGTGTTTTTTTTTTTAAGTTTTAAAAAAGTTTAAAAATGTGGTTTAAATTATGCTATTTCAGTTTTTTATTTTCTTAAGAAAAAAGGAAAATAATTTACACTTTAACTAGTTTTAGCATTTTTTGTTTTTTGTTGTTGTTTAGTTTCTAAATTGTGTCTTTTTGTTCACCAGGACTCTTTCTAAGGGAATGGGCTAGGTGTGTATTAGAGATCACTTTGGTTGGAGAGTAGGGATTAGAGAATAATGGTCAGGGATGAAGTTGAGAGGTAGCCAGATTATGTTTGACCTTTGTTGATAATGTAAAGGATTTGGTTTGACTTTTAAGTAAAACTGGAAGATGTAGAGTCTAATGATCTGACTTGTGCTTTTAGAAGGTTACCTAGGTTACTGATGGAGGATAGAGGAGCTAGAGTCAGCTGATAGTAATCTCAGGCAGGCATGAAAAGGGAGAAGGTTGGAAAATAGCAAATGGTGTTAAATATATTAAAGTGCTTCCCTTGCAGCTCAGTTGGTAAAGAATCTGCCTGCAATGCAGGAGACCCGGGTTCGATTCCTGAGTCAGGAAGAGCCTCTGGAGAAGGAAATGGCAACCCTCTCCAGTATTCCTGCCTAGAGAATTCCATGGACAGAAGAGCCTGGCGGGCTACAGTCCATGGGATGGTGAGAGAGTGGGACATGACTTACGGACTAAAGCACCATGAAAATAAAATGGATACTTTTTGGAAAGAATGAAACTTTTTGTTCATAAAGCTATAAAGCTACACTGGAAACAGGAAGAACTTTTAAAGTTTGATTGTAATAATAATAACAAATATCTGTATTAAAAGGCTTGATAGTTCTGAAATGGATCACAGTGAAAATGAAGATTACACAATGTCTTCACCTTTGCCGGGAAAAAAAAGTGACAAGAGAGACGACTCTGATCTTGTAAGGGTGAGATATTTCGTTTGATTTTATAATAAGTACAATAATAGTAATTCTTACTATGTAAATAATAATTTTTACACTGAAACCGGTTAATATTACTTTCAAGTTTGACATCTGATTTTACTTCAGTGGTTTTAATCACAAATTTGAGTTTATAATTATCCTCTACCATGTAATTTAAGTATATTGAATTTCTTGTGTGTCTTACCATTCTAGTAAGCAGTTTTTATTCTTTAAAGCTTTGGACTTCTTGTCTTCCAGTGGCCCAAACTTACATATCCTACAAAGTTTAAATGATTTTCAGGTTTTTTTCAGGTTTCTCCAGTAATTTATTTTAGCAGGTTGTTTCTCTTTGTACTTAAAACTCTAAAATTCTTACTCAATCCTAACTATAGTATTAATTCTGATTATTATTGGCTGTTTAAAAATTTCACCCAAGCAGAATTAAAAATTGATTGCTTAGCCAGAAAGGAACCTTGGTATCTGGATTTATAGAAGAATCCTTGAGTGGGAAAAGCTATTTATGTTTTCTCATCTGACCTCTCTGTTAGTGCAGAAATTCCTTCTTTATAATTTATGAGAATAGTTAGCATGTGCTTGAAAATGCCTTAAGTGGAAAGCCTGTTATTTCTCCCATTTGTTGGAGACTTCAGCTAGGTTACCCACACCCACATATACTGCTCTTCTTCCCCCTCCCCAAATTAGAAAACATGGTTAATATTTTGTTATCCTATAAATTCCATATCTAGTCTACATTTTGGAGCAATGCAGAATAAAGTCTATGTTTTCATAGAACAGTTCTGAATTTCTGACCTTTTGAGATTGATATGTGTAGTTGATAAGGCTTTTGCTGTCTTTTGTGTAACTTTGCATCCTTTTTTAAAAGAACCTTATTAATAAGCTTGTTTTAACTGAAATGTCTTCAGAGAGCTGACATTATGAGATAGAAGTTCAACTTAAAGACCAATAGATAGTGAAAAAGTATCGTCTTTTTTGTATACTACCAGCTTCACATCGAAATTTCACTACAAAGGGATTATTGTTCATGTACATTTATATTAAAATATGGCCACAGGACTGCAAAAGGTCAGTTTTCATTCCAATGCCAAAGAATGTTCAAACTACCATACAATTGTGCTCATTTCACATGCTAGCAAGGGAATGCTCAAAACCCTTCTAGACTTCAGCAGAGTGAACCTAGAACTTCCAGATGTACAAGCTGGATTTAGAAAAGGCAGAGGAACCAGGGATCAAATTGCCAACATCTCTTGGATCATAGAAAAAGCAAGGGAATTCCTAAAAAACATCTACTACTGCCTCACTGACTATGTTAAACCTTTTGACTGTGGATCACAACAAACTGGAAAATTCTTAAAAGAAATTGGGATATCAGACCACCTTACCTGTCCTGAGAAACCTATACACAGGACAAGAAGCTGCAGTTAGATCGGACATGGAACAAAGGACTAGTTCAAAATTGGGAGAGGAGTATGACAAGGCTGTATATTGTCACCCTGCTTTTTTAAGTTTTATGTGGAGGACATCATGCAAAATGCCAGGCTTGATGCATCACAAGCTGGAATCAGGATGGCCAGGAGAAATAACAACCTCATATGGAGATGATATACCACCCTAACAGCAGAAAGTGATGAGGAACTAAAGAGCCTCTTGATGAGGGTGAAAGAGGAGAGTGAAAAACCTGGCTTAAAACTCAACATTCAAAAAACTAAGATCATGGCATCCTGTCTTCATGGCAAATAAATGGGAAGAAAGTGGGAACAGTGACTTATTTTATTTTCTTGGGATCCAAAACTTGCTCCTTGGAAGAAAAGCTATGACAAACCTGGACAGCGTATTAAAAAGCAGAGATGTTACTTTGCCAACAAAGGTCCATATGTCAAAGCTGTGGATTTTCCAGTAGTCATGTATGGATGTGAGAGTTGGACCATGAAGAAGGCTAAGCACCAAAGAATTGATGCTTTTGAACTGTGGTGTTGGAGAACCACAACAGTTGGAACTCTTGAGAGTCCCTTGGACTACAAGGAGATCCAGCCACTCCATCCTAAAGGAAATCAGTCTTGAATATTGAAGGACTGATGTTGAAACTGAAACTCCAATACTTTAGCCACCCGATGCGAAGAACTGACTCATTTGAAAAGACCCTGATTCTGGGAAAGAATGAGAGCAGGAGGAGAAGGGGACAACAGGGATGAGATGGTTGGATGGCATCACCAGCTCAATGGACATGAATTTAAGCAAACTCCAGGAGATAGTGAAGAAAGGGATCGCAAAGAACTGGACACGACTTAGCGACTGAACAATAATAATTTAGTTTTACAGTTAACATTTTCCCCATTTCCTACTTCTAATGTCGATTTTGTACCCCCTCTGTTCTGAAAACAGTACAGTACAAAATGAAAAATTAGAGAATTTAGTGCTTTAGGAAGCTAGATTATTTTATGATACTATCAAGAAAACAGACATTGAATTTCCTTTTTACCACCAGCCTTTTCCAGAACATTAAGATTTCAGCCATTTTTTTCAGATCTTTGGATGTCAAAATGAATTGTAATATTTATAATTGGAAACTTTAGTTTTATTTTAATATTTTCCTTCCCTTCTCTAAGTAATGACAGTTAATTTTTAATTTATGTACAAAACTCTAGAAAAGTACTAACAAATTAAAACCAAACATTTATATGTCTTTTTTCTTCCCAGAATGCAAGGATAATTTAAATGCTAAAAAATCTTTTTATATAGCAAGTCAACATCCTAAATAAAAGATGCTAACAAGATAATCTCAGATCATGCCAAGCAGATATAAATAAAATTTGATTCTTGGCAAATGAGTGAACTCTTTGTAAGTTAATGCTAGAAACATACTTCATTATATGCTAAAAGTTTTATCTGTTTAAATCAGCAGTCATTGATTTGGTCTAAATTATTATTCTTAAAGGCAAAATACTTGAAGCATTTTTATTAAAAATCAGGAACAAAACAAACAGTTGGTTATGACCACTGTTCTTGTTCTGGAATATTTGGCCAGTTCTGAAAGACACGAAATAGAAACCTAAAGTATGACAATCAAAAGGAAGAGACATTTATTTTTATACTCTTAAAAAAAATAAGGGGAAGCAATAGAAAAACTAAATTTAGCATGGTAGATGTATGTCTGTATGTATACATATAATTAACTTTACTCTGGTCATTTTACTTTATATCAGATAGCCACTTGGGGGAAAAAAGATTTACTTTATAGCAATAACTGTTACAGTGAAATTAGATAGAAGGATCTAAACATAACCTTGTGTGGATCACAATAAACTGTGGAAAATTTTGAAAGAGATATGTATACCAGACCACCTGACCTGCCTCTTGAGAAACCTGTATGCAGGTCAGGAAGCAACAGTTAGAACTGGACATGGAACAACAGACTGGTTCCAAATAGGAAAAGGAGTATGTCAAGGCTGTATATTGTCACCCTGCTTATTTAACATATATGCAGAGTACATCATGAGAAACGCGGGGCTGGAAAAAGCACAAGCTGGAATCAAGATTGCTGGGAGAAATTTCATTAATCTCAGATATGCAGATGACACCACCCTTATGGCAGAGAGTGAAGAGGACTAAAAACCCTCTTGATGAAAGTGAAAGAGAAGAGTGAAAAAGTTGGCTTAAAGCTCATATATTGAGAAAACTAAGATCATGGCATCCGGTCCCATCACTTCATGGGAAATAGATGGGGAAACAGTGGAAACAGTGTCGGACTTTATTTTTGGGGGCTCCAAAATGACTGCAGATGGTGACTGCAGCCATGAAATGAAAAGACACTTACTCCTTGGAAGGAAAGTTATGACCAACCTAGATAGCATTTTAAAAAGCAGAGACATTACTTTGCCAACAAAGGTCCGTCTAGTCAAGGCTATGGTTTTTCCAGTAGTCATGTATGGATGTGAGAGTTGGACTATGAAGAAAGCTGAGTGCCGAAAAGTTGATGCTTTTGAACTGTGGTGTTGGAGAAGACTCTTGAGAGTCCCTTGGACTGCAAGGAGATCCAACCAGTCCATCCTAAAGGAGATCAGTCCTGGGTGTTCATTGGAAGGACTGATGCTGAAGCTGCAACTCCAATCCTTTGGCCACCTCATGCGAAGAGTTGACTCATTGGAAAAGACCCTGATGCTGGGAAAGATTGAGGGCAGGAGGAGAAGGGGACAGCGGAGAATGAGATGGCTGGATGGCATCACTGACTTGACAGACATGAGTTTGAGTCAACTCCGGGAGTTGGTGATGGACAGGGAGGCCTGGCGTGCTGTGATTCATGGGGTCGCAAAGAGTTGGACACAACTGAGCGACTGAACTGAACTGAACTGAAACATAACCTTAAAAAGAAGTAGGAGGAACCTATGTGGAGAAAACATCAAAACTGAGAAACATAGAAAAGAGAGAGGACATGCCATATTCCTTAATGGGATAAATGAGTAAAAAAGATGACAGTTCGAAGTGAAAATATCATTGTAAAATTCCAGTGTGATTTTAAGTCCATGGTGAAGAATGTTGTTTAGCTGCCAAGTTGTGTCCAACTCTTTGTGACACCATGGCCTATAGCCCCCCAGGCTCCTCTGTACATGGGATCTCCCAGGATTTCCTGTATTCCCAAGAATACTGGCGTGGCTTACCATTTCCCTCTCCAGGGGATCTTCCCAGACTAGATATGAAACCTGTATCTTCCTGCATTAGCAGGTGTATTTTACCAGAGTCACCAAGGAAGCTCAGGGGTAGTATAAATGGATGCAAAGAAGGAGTAATGATAAAATCAGCCCAACCAAACACAAACATGCTTAGTTATAATTAGTAAAATACTAATTATATGTGCTTTTGTTGCATAGTATTTTACTAATACCTAGAAATGTTTCTGTTTTTGAAAAATAACACAAAGTAAAGGAAGCATAATATATCAGTGATTTTGAAGTGATTAGATGTGTCTTGGGCAGTGGGAGTAGGTAAAACAGTTTAGAACCTCAACTCACATCCTGTTCTTAAACAAGATATGATAATGTCTTAGTCTCTTCAGGCCATCACAACAATACACCATAGACTGGAACGCTTGAACAACACAAATTTTCTCATATTTCTGGAGGTTCGAATGTCCAAGATCGAAGTGTGGGCCAGTTCAGTTGCTGATGGGCTCTCTGTTCCTGGTTTGCAGATGGTTACCCTGGGTTCGATCCCTGGGCTGGGAAGACTCCCTGAAGTAGGAAATGGCAACCCGCTCCAGTATTCTTGCTTGGAAAATTACGTGGACAGATCAGTGTGGCGGGTGACAGTCCATGGGGTCACAATGAGTTGGACATGACTGAACACACACACACACACCCACACCCCCCCCCCTTCTTACTGTGTTCTTTTTTTTTTTTTTTTAATATTATTTTATTAGTTGGAGGCCAATCACTTTACAACATTTCAGTGGGTTTTGTCATACATTGACATGAATCAGCCATATAGTTACATGTATTCCCCATCCCGATCCCCCCTCCCACCTCCCTCCCCACCCGACTCCTCAGGGTCCTCCCAGTGCACCAGGCCCGAGCACCTGACTCATGTATCCCACCTGGGCTGGTGGTCCGTTTCACCATAGATAATATACATGCTGTTCTTTCAAAACATCCCACCCTCACGTTCTCCCCCAGAGTTCAAAAGTCTGTTCTGTATTTCTGTGTCTCTTTTTCTGTTTTGCATATAGGGTTATCGCCACCATCTATCTAAATTCCGTATATATGTGTTAGTATACTGTAATGTTCTTTATCTTTCTGACTTACTTCACTCTGTATAATGGGCTCCAGTTTCATCCATCTCATTAGAACTGATTCAAATGAATTCTTTTTAACGGCTGAGTAATATTCCATGGTGTATATGTACCACAGCTTCCTTATCCATTCATCTGCTGATGGGCATCTAGGTTGCTTCCATGTCCTGGCTATTATAAACAGTGCTGCGATGAACATTGGGGTGCACGTGTCTCTTTCAGATCTGGATTCCTCAGTGTGTATGCCCAGAAGTGGTATTGCTGGGTCATATGGCAGTTCTATTTCCAGTTTTTTAAGAAATCTCCACACTGTTCTCCATAGCGGCTGTACTAGTTTGCATTCCCACCAACAGTGTAAGAGGGTTCCCTTTTCTCCACACCCTCTCCAGCATTTATTGCTTGTAGACTTTTGGATAGCAGCCATCCTGACTGGCGTGTAATGGTACCTCATTGTGGTTTTGATTTGCATTTCTCTGATGATGAGTGATGTGGAGCATCTTTTCATGTGTTTGTTAGCCATCTGTATGTCTTCTTTGGAGAAATGTCTGTTTAGTTCTTTGGCCCATTTTTTGATTGGGTCGTTTATTTTTCTGGAATTGAGCTTCAGGAGTTGCTTGTATATTTTTGAGATTAATCCTTTGTCTGTTTCCTCATTTGTTATTATTTTCTCCCAATCTGAGGGCTGTCTTTTCACCTTACTTATAGTTTCCTTACTGTGTTCTTATCTAGTGGTAAGAGGACATCACACACACACACACACACACACACACACACACACACACACACACACACACACACACACACACACACACACACACACACACACACACACACACCCTTCTTACTGTGCTCTTATCTAGTGGTAAGAGGACATCACACACACACACACACACACACACACACACACACACACACACACACACACACACACACACACACACACACACACACACACACACACACACCCTTCTTACTGTGCTCTTATCTAGTGGTAAGAGGACATGAGTTTGAGCAAACTTGTGGAGATGGTGAAGGACAGGGAATCCCAACGTGCTGCTGTTCACAGGGCCACAAAGTGTCGGACATGACTGAGCAACTGAACAACAAGCTGGTGGAGAGAGAGACAGTGAGATCTCTCTGGTGTCTCTTTTCCTAAGGACACTAATCCCATCATGATGGCCCCACCCTCATGACTTGAGAATTACCTCCCAAAGACCCCTTTTCCAAAGAATATCAGAATACTTCAGCTTGTGAATTTTGTGGGGACACAATTGAGTTCACAATGAACAGGAAATAAAATTTAAAATATACACAGAAATGTAAAATATTGTAGATTAAAACTCTAAACTCCAGTAAACAGGCAAGGGGCATAATTAGGCAGTTCACAAGATAAGAAACACAAATGGCTAATTAAACATGTGAAGAATTACAAGTAACCAGATAATTTTTGTTTCCACAGATGTTTTAAGAATGTAAAGGAAAAAAAAGGATGTAAAGGAACAGACCATTTGGAAATTAACTTAGTACTACAAACATGTTTTTATATGTTTTACACACATGGTACATGTATGGAGAAAATTACAAATTCATACATACTATTCCTGGTTTCTTTGAAGAATTTCTTTAAAGAATGTCCATCTAGGAGTTAAGGCTTAAATTCTGTGAATGTAGACTGGGATTTATATTAAATTTGAAAGTGACTGATTTTTTTATTTTGTTGTTGTATCTGGGAAGAAGCAATGTCTTTGATTCAGAAGTATTTTTAGAATTTTTAATAAATGATGAATATATTTAACTTTTGTATCTTTTGCAACCTCCACTTATGAAATAAAATAGTTCTTTTATGATGTGTATGCATTATGCATTACATAGTTGATATTTATGTCTTATTTATATACACTGTGTGGTAAAATTAGGATTGCTTAAATTGACTATCAAATGCAGATCCACTATACTCAATGTAGTCCATTATTTAAGCATTGAATTTGGCTTTTTTACTCTTTTTAGTAGACCAGATGGATTTTTTTCCCCAAGAAAATACATTGATTTTATTACCAAAACAGTGTAGACATTTGTGAAATATTTGAAAGTAAGTTGCCAATTAAAACTTGGTAGAGACAACAGATACTAATAAGAAACAACTGCAGTTCTTTATAATGAGTACTGAACTATGACTCCTTTTAAGCGTTGAATTTAGAATGTTCTTTTTAATGGACTAGCTCTTCATCAAAAATGTATAATCTAATCATCTACTGATCTTGAGAGGTTTCATCTGAGGCTCTCTAGCTTGAGTAAGAATAAAAATTTACCCTCTTAACCCCAGATTAGTTTTATATTAGAAAATTGTTAATAAAAGCAAGTAGGTAGTTATGGTTCTGACATGCTTAAAACCTCTAGACCTTATTTAGGTACATTCTTGTGACTGAAGTGGATAACAGATTTTGTTCGTTTGTTTATTCTTGAACATATATATACACACACACACACACACTAATAATGTATACTAAGTTTTATATTTGAAATCGTGGCTTTTATTCCTAGTCTGAATTGGACAAACCTAGAAGCCGGAAAAAGACACCTGTAACAGATTCGGAAGAGAAATTAGGCATGGATGATCTTTCCAAGTTGGTACAGGAACAGAAACCTAAAGGCAGTCAGCGTGGACGAAAGAGAGGCCACGCGGCTTCAGAGTCAGACGAACAGCAGTGGCCTGAGGAAAAGAGGCTCAAAGAAGATATACTGGAAAATGAGGATGAACAGAACAGTCCGCCAAAAAAAGGTAAACGAGGCCGACCACCAAAACCTCTTGGTGGGGGTACGCCCAAAGAAGAGCCAACGATGAAAACATCCAAAAAAGGAAGCAAAAAAAAATCTGGACCTTCAACAGCAGAAGAGGAGGATGAAGAAGAAAGACAAAGTGGAAACACAGAGCAGAAGTCAAAAAGTAAACAGCACCGGACTTCAAGGAGAGCACAGCAGAGGTAAGTGTGTGCAACACTGAACTGCATGCATTCAGTTACTGTATTGTAAATCATAACTTGATGCTGTCTGCATCTGGGTCTTCCCCAAAGCAGAGCAGAGTCTCCTGAAACTAGTGCAGTTGAATCCACACAGTCCATACCACAGAAAGGACGAGGAAGACCATCAAAAACGCCATCACCATCACAACCCCCCAAAAATGTGTAAGTTGTAAATAATATTAAGTTTCAAACCAGTTTCAAATTATTTTGCAAGAGTTCATAAATTTTTAAGTATAGCAATACATTGTGAAAGTGTTAGTTGCTCAGTTGTGTCCAACTCTTCATGACCCCCTGGATTGTAGCCCACCAGGCTCCCTTATCCATTCTCCAGGGAAGAATTCTCCAGGCAAGAATACTGGAGTGTGTTGCCATTCCCTTTTCCAGATCTTCCTGACCCAAGAATTGAACCAGATCTCCTGCACTGCAGGCAGATTCTTTACTGTCTGAGCCACCCTATATATTTAGCCCATTATGCTAGGTAAGATAAAATTTTTGTAAACTTACCTATGTGATTGATACCCCAATCATCCTTTGGCGACATTTGTACATTTTTATAGGTTTTAGACAAATGATTATATACGAATACCAAATAGTTTATTATTTCCAGTATACACTTTATGGTACCTAAAGAGACGATGGCGTATCTTTAAAAAATCACAGCATAGATCACATTTTCTTGTTATTCCATATTACAGGTTTTCCATCTTTCCTCAGCAGCTTTAAAAAAATAGCTTATACACTTTTGCTTTCCTTCTTTGATCAGTGTAGGAAAGTAACAGGCATCATTTTTCCTAAGTACATTAGTGGAAATTATCCCATAGTGATGTCAAGCTTTTGATGTCTTGATATTGTTTGTTTTCTAATCAAATTAATATGTCTCTATCTACATATAGATAGTTTTGGATGTTCACACAAGTACATGTTTATAGGAGAGTTACAGTAACAAATCTGTGTCCGAAATTATTAAAGTGGCAGGGGCATCAATGTTGTAATTTGTAAATTTGGCACTTTTTTTCTCATTTAAAGAAAAAACAGAGTAGCATGTTGTCTGTTAGAAATTTTGCAGTTTTTCTGAAAGTAATCCCATACTTCAGTGGCTTGACTTTTCAGAGTTGCCAGCACACCTTGGTTAAACACTCAGTTCATAGTTTTTCCTGTTCCTATGTATTCCATAGGAAAAGTTACCAAATGTCTAGTCAGTACTTCCCACCTTTTTCCATTTAATTTTTCCTTCATGTAAAAAGTAAAGGTAAGTACATTTTTGCTGCAGCTTTATAAGTGTGTTTGTATTCAACCATGAAAAATCACTGTTTTTTAAAAAAAATTCCTAAGATAGCTTAAAGTTCGATGATTAATTTTATAACAAAATAACAGGGTAAATATTGTTCATGCTTGTAACTTTAATTTGTTTATATTTGGGCATCATAAAATTAAGGGCTTATATGATTATCATGTTATCTTGTAAAATTACACAAGTCCTTCTCATGGGAGTATTTGAAGCAAGTATTTTCTGTTAAAAAAATCAACACAGAAAGAGAGTCTATGTCCTGTCTTAACAGCCTAACTTCTTTTTACTGGAAAGCCCCTCTTTAGAGGTAGTGTGATCACATATATTATGATTTGCTTGTTTTCTTGTTCTGATCTCAGTGGAATTGAGCAAGATTGTATTATTTTCCCTGTATTTTCTTCTGTTAATTATGAAAAATTGAATCAGGTAAGTAAATTTGAGTTAAATTGGTTTGAGTACAGATTAAACAGTATGTATGTTCAACTGCTTATTGAAATGATTAGAAAATTCTAAATTAAAAATTAAATACTGACAGATATATACATTTAATTAAATGGTGGTATCTGTTACATATTTTTGAGTGTCTTCTATGTATCAGAGAGTACTAGGTGCTAAGAAATATAGTGACAGAAGACAGACATCTTTATAGTTCTTACTGTCTAAACAGGCATGTAGCTATTAAATATTCACACATGAATGTGGAATAGTAAGTTGTGAAATGTACTTTGGAGGACAAAGTTAGGGTGCTGTAAGAGAGTGTAATGAGAGGGCTGGGGAAGTTTTCTCTTTGGAAAGTTGATACTTGAGAACAGTAGGAGTTAGACTTCTAGCTAGTAGGGAGAGGAACATTTCAGGTGGAGGGAACCCTGTTTTGGAAGGTTCTGAAGTGGGAATCTTGACAAATTCAGAGAGCCGAAGGAAGGCAAAGTTTTTGCTGTATTGCAGTTTCAGGGAATTGTGGGTGTAGAAAGAGATGAGAACTGACAAGTAGGCAAGGCCAGTCTAAAGGTCCTTATGTACTTATCAAGGAGGTTAATGCAATTACTCTGAGTACAGTAGGGGGCCTCTCTCAGGGGCGTGAGATCAGCTGTTTTACATTTTTAAAAGATTACTTGTAGAGAGGCAAAAGATGAGAATGATTTAGAAATATGTACGATGTAACAGTGAAGATGGAGAGAAGCGAGTGGATTTGAGATTTCTTTACAAGTAGAATCTTTGGGTCAGATAAAGAATTGCACACTATTAAGGAAGTCTCTAAATTTTCTGGTTTGAGCAACTCAGTAGACATAGATGCCTTTTACAGACTTGGGGAAGATAAAAGGAAGAATAGACTTTGGGTTATATTTTAAAATCCTTTATGGTGTTGGTTTCAGTCACCTTGACTTTTGTTATTTGGTAGATCTTTTTATATGTAACAATCTAGGGTTAAGTACTGGTTTAGGGTTTAGAATGTAAGAAAAATATTTCTTGGCTTACACGGAAATTGAGGGTAAAAATGATAATAAAGGAAAATCTATGAAGTATTTAAAGCATTTCCTCTTATGAAGTAAAGTAGAAAGTGAAAGTTGCTCATTCGTGTCCGACCCTTCGCGACCCCATGGACTGTATACAGTCTGTGGAAATCTCCAGGCCAGAATACTGGAGGGGTAGCCGTTTCCTTCTCCAGGGTATCTTCCCAACTCAGGGATCGAACCCAGGTCTCCTGCATTCAGGCAGATTGTTTACCATCTGAGCCACCAGGGAAGATCAAGAATTCTGGAGTGGGTAGGCTATCCTTTCTCCAGGGGATCTTCCCAACCCAGGAATCAAACCCCTGAGTCTCCTGCATTGCAGGCAGATTCTTTACCAGCTGAGCAGTATACCAGAGAAGCCCTCTTATGAAGTAAACTACCACTTAAAAATCACAATGTTCATTTTATTTTACCTGTGTTTTACTCTAGCCGTGTAGGACGCTCTAAACAAGCAGCTACTAAAGAAAATGACTCAAGTGAAGAAATAGATGTGTTTCAGGGTAGCTCTCCTGTCAATGATGAAAATCCACAGGAAGAAACAGAGGAAGAGGAAGTCTCTACAGTAAATGTATGTGTTTTTTAAAGTGCCATGTGTGTTAGTATGGAATGTATTCAATAGAATTAGAGTTGATAAGTGGTCAGATTCTTTTAGCACTTGCTGTTACTTAATAATTCTGAATATTTATATATATATGTGTATTTTCATTTGTTTGTAGTGTTAGTTCATCTATCAGCTTAGATTGTGGAGAAAATATCATTTATGAAAACCTGAAACCAGTGAGAGTAATAGAAGTAGCCTAGTGAAAGTGTAAATGTCTAATATACAGCTGAATACAGAGAGGAGCAAGTGATGGTCTCGGGACAACACCACATGCATTTACGTTTTCTGTTATACATACTCTTGGTAATATTTTGTATAAGTTTTTTGTTTGAGTTTCTCAGTAGCAACTAGAAGTTAGTCAGTCATGTAGAATAAAGTCATGTCTTCAAATAAAATTAGCGTTTGGAATTCATAAAAATTGGCAATAGACCTTTCTTTCACAAAAGTAGGAATGTGATGCCTCATGAGATACTTTTTAAAATAATGAATGACTTTGCCTGTCACATCTCTGATTTTTCTCTTTGGAAGAAATATAATTGATGCATCTAAGTAAGAGCCGTGTATTGCTAATATTCATGCTGAATCTGTGGATCAGCTCAGCTAGTTTCAGTTTTTTTGTTTGAGAAACGTGTGTCCTGTGATCAAGCCCCAGAGTTGACCCTTGCCTCTGTCTTATTTAATATAATAAGCAACTCTGTCTGCATCAGGATTCATTTATCTGAACTAGTTGAAGACCAGAGGAAAAAAATATGTTGAATTATGGTCTCAAACTAGTTTGGCTTGTAAAGGGTTTTTATGGGGGGAAGGTATAAAAATAAGGCTGAAAAGTACATAGTAACTGATGGATTCATTAAAGGAAAACTAAACTATATGTTAATTACATTAAAATCCAGTTCTACTTGTGTTCCTTTTGTTAATAGTGAACTTATTTTATCTGAAATTTTATGCTTTCATTAGTACTTCCCACATTTTTTATGTTTTTGATAGTTGTTATGATCCAAACTCAATAGGTAATTTCTGAGAAAGGTAACTATAAGCCTAAATTCATAAATATCAGACACATACTTTACTACAGAGACATAAATAACAAGGTGATATTTGTCATTGTTTTTTGCTGTTGACATTGACTTCTGTTCATTTCTCTTTAAAATTATTAAAGAGAAAAGTAAAATATTTTCTCTTTTGCTAATCCTGGGAAAGACTGTATATGAGCATTCATGTATGTGATGCTAAGGCAGAAAGTTAATGTAGGAGAAAGATTTTAAGGAAGGACTATCAGGAACATGTTAAGAATAATAATTGGTTATAAAACAATGGTAATTACACCTGTTTATGTTTCTTTCAAGGTGCGGCGGCGAGGTTCTAAAAGAGAAAGGCGATGAACAGATGCCGTTAATAACTTTCTGTGTGAGAGCTTTGAAAAAAAAGTGGTTGTCAAGCTTCAGGCTGAGTAAAGCCTTTGATGCACAATATGGGACTGCTGAAGAGTGGACAGTTGGACCTTACTCTGATGACCTCATGTGTCTGTGGTCACACGCTTTAGCCATGCGCATGGTGACAACATTGACTATGGAGTCTTGTGGAAGAGTCTAATGTGCGATGGCTATGTAGACATAAACTAAAGAAGAAACTTGTAAATATATTTTTTCTTTTTTTTTTTTATGATGTTTCTGACTTCTAAAGTGCTTGTATAGCTTTTATCTGCGGCTTTAAACTGACAGTGCTCAACTGTTTATTGGATCTATTGATTTGAAAAGAGTTTGTTAGGATAGATCTTAAGCAGCAGTCTGTCAGTGTTTGTATTTGTATTCTCTGCAATTTTACTGTGAAAAAAATTTTTTTTCAACGAATGGTGTCATTTTCTTGATGTCACTGTTTGTTGGAGAGCTGAAGTGCTCTCTTTCCCGTGCGTCTCTTAGCTGGTGTTTACTCCCAGGCATCCTTAATCTGCAGAGGTGCTAAGTGGTCTGCCATCACACCTGAATCATGCCTCTGATGGGAGGACGCCACACAAATGGTGAAACAGTCCTGAAGTTGTTTGATTATTTACACCTCAGTATTGGTCCCAGAATTTTCTGGCCTTTCATGGCAATGAAAATTTTAAAAAGAGAAAGATTTAAAATATTTTAATTTTAAAGAGTGTGTTATTAAAATAATGTACTGAATTCTTTATCCCGTTTTATCATCCCTTTTCAGTTTTTAGTAATCTACTGTATCAATAAAATTCTATAATTTGAATTAGTTTCTGATAGTCTAGAATGTTATTGTGTATAGATACTTCCTCTTGAACATTATGTTCAGAAAATGCAAATTATTACACTATAATATAAAATCTGATATATACACATTAGAAATGTTTCAGTTCTCCATAACAGTGTAAAATTAATCAGAAAGAAAAAAATTTTATTGATGCAGTGTGTCTTTATAAAGCTGTTCTTGAAAGCAAGTGTTTTGTATTTTATAGTGAGTTGCATGTTTATGAAAAAAAATTGCTGAAAATGGGATGTGCTCTTTTCTGTAAATTCATATTTAGCCATAGTATATGATAGATTGCCCCATAACATAGTTTTTCATCAAGAGTTTATTATTGTACTTTATTTTGGAGCCAAAAAATTTTTTTTGGGGGAGGGGCAGGGTGGGAGTGATATATCCAACTATATGAGCTACTGTAGGTACCACAGTTTTATGAACTTTGAATGAAATTCCACTTGTCCAGATTGAGAGAAGTGGAAATTTATTTGGTTTAGAGCATATCTTTCTTCTTTTCTTTGTTGTAATCTACAAAATATAGAAACAAAGGCAGTATCATTTATACAGTTTTATGAACTGTATTTTCAACCAAAACATATAGGGTATGACTTAATGCTTACCTAAATTCATTTTAGTATTTCAGGTGCTGTTCTTTCATTTTTTCATGGTTCCATCAGAAAAGAAAATCGTATTCTAACTTATTTATCACAGTGAATAATGGAGCATTTTCATTTAAATATACCATTATGTTTAAGGTATATTTCCAAGATTGGTTATAATAGATGGGGGATATAATAAACTACTATTTTGGAAAATGACGTTTACTATTTTCCAGTGTATACTCACAATTGACATGATGATTATTTTTCTTTTAAAAATTTCTTCATGTTTATGAAAGGGCCTTTTATTTTAAAAAAAAGTTTTGAATTGTGTCTTAATCTCTCAATATTTAACTATTCTTCATTTACAACAGTACTGACACCAGTGATAATGGGAGGCTGCTATATATCAAGGCATCTAATGTTGGACCAATATACAGCTGGTTTTTAAACGTGTCATTAGCTCAGTTCTCCCAAACACACTATTTCTATTTCAGCAGTACAAAGGCATGTTTTTAAATCTATAAAATAAAGAATAAGGGATAGCTTTGTATTTTTGTCTTTGACTAAATTGCACCAGAAATGTTTATGGAAGTATATCTTTAAGACCATTTTATAAAACATAATGAAAAAATGATTGTGGAGGATTTTTATTTGCATGTTCATAGTTAACCAAATTTCATTGCACATTTAATTCTGTACATTAGTTCACACAAAATGCTCATTGTAGATTTTGTTCAATGCCAGTGAGTCTGTGATTTTATAACTTGTCTGTTCACTTTCTGGGAGGATTACAATGTAAATTTTCCATTTTTCTGTAGAAAAATAGGTGCAATAATGATCAAAGTTTTGATGTCCTGAGTCATCTTAGGGGATTATCTTATTATTATGTTTAAACTTAACATTTCATGTACTAACATTTGGAGAGCCACATACTATAACTAAAGTAAAATTAAGTATGTGTAAAACATTAATTGCTAACAGTGGTTAGCAAACTCTTCAGTGATAATGTTCATTTTGAAAATATGTACTGTATAAAATTAAGAAAATATTTAACTCACTGTAACAAGTTCCACTATGAAAATCTTACGATTCTTCAGTGAGGTTATCTTGCTGCACTGTGTAGCAAATCCATTTAATCTACATTATAATAAAATTTCTTGCTGCAGTGCAACAGGAAGCTTTTTCAGTGATCTCCACTGTATATGTAAATTACAAATGTGGCTGTAAAACTTGTTCCAGACATTAAAGGTTAAATGACTTTCTGTATTTTCTTACAACTTGTTAAGTTTGATTTTTAAGATTTCCTTTTGCCCACTTAAAGAATGTCAGGAATTTAAGAATTTGTTTAACTTAGGCATATGTCCACTACCATATAGTATTATGTCACCATAATGAACAATTGGTATTTAGGTAGATAACCAATTTTCAGACACATTTTTGAATTTTCTGTGAAGTTGAATAAACATGAAAGCTAATATATAATTGTATTATTTTATTTATGTGAATCTATATACATATATATTTAAATATTTACTAAGTGGAGGAGGTTATATTTTAATGATTTTTACTTTTGGAGCCTTTGGTTCATGAAAAGAAAAGTGTATTTCCTAGTAACATTTTTCAAACTTTTTGTTTGAACTCATGCAAAATCTTGGCCGACAGAGATTTACTAAGTATTATTTAAATGATTGCATAACTGAAGAAAAGAAAAATATCAACTTCAAACGTAAGCACTAAGAAATGTAGTGGCAGTTTTGTTAATGTGTTCAGCAAATATTTATAGAGTTCTATATATAAATTATAGAATTTATATAATGTGCTAGGCTGGTTACAGAGGACACGTGTGATCAGGATAGTAAGTCTCTGCCCTTGCGGAACTCACGTCCTCCACAAAGAGGTGGGGGAATAAGGAGAACAACAAGCAGTATTTAATATCATATCATATGGTGGAAAATGTGGAGATTAGAAAAGGACAAATTGGATAGAGAGTAGAAATGATTGGAGGAGAAGCTGTTCTATACACTTGGAAGCTATGTTATTCAGTAAAATTTAGGATTGTTACATTTTTATGATGAAGTTGACACTTTTATAATTATAAAATGTCACTTGTTGTCTGTATGAATACATCATGCTGGCTTTGATAATCGAAACAGCCATACCAGTTTTGTTGTAACTATTCTTTGCATGACAGAACTTCTTCTGTCCTGTTATTTTCAACCTGTTTGTGTCCTTATGTTGAAAAGCGTGTATTATGTAAACATTTTATCCTTTGGTCTTGTTCTTTTATCCAATCTTAGAATCTTTGTTTTTTAATTAGAGGGTTTAGGCTATTTATTTTTGGTTTAATCACTGATATGCTAGCTTTTTCTGGTATTTTCTTTTTTTGCCATTTTTTTCTTTATTCCTTTATGTTCTCCTTTTCCTACCTTCTTTTGGCTCTGGAAAGTACTTCTTGCTATATTATCTCTTTTACTAGCTTTTTAGTTATACCTGATTGTGTTATTATTTCAGTGGTTAACCTGCAGATTACAGTATCTGTATTGTACTTATTATAGTCTACCCTGTATTAATGTTTTTACAACCTTACGAACAATGCAAGAAGTTGAAAACAGTTCAGCTTCATTTGCTGTGCCTCTACTCTTTGTTCTGTATTTTTTTATATATTTTTTGGTTTTAAATGTCAGAATATCAATGCTTTCAATAATCAGTGTTCTTGTTTACCCATAATTTTCTCTTTGCTTTTTTTTTTTTTTGGTGGGGGGGGAGGATAGTTCTATGGTTCTATCTTACTTTATTTTCCTTCAGCCTGAAGAACTTTTTAGTATTGCTTATGGTGCCGGTCTGGGGCAGTTAATTCATTCAGTGTTTTTTGTTTGTTTGAAATGTCTTAATCACACCTTCATTATTGAAGGGTATTTTCCTTGGATGTGGAATTCCCAGACGGGCAGTTTTATTTCGCAGCTTAAAAGTTAGCATTCTCTTGTCCTCTCATTTCTGTATTTTTTTGTTGTGAAGTCAGCTTAAAACCCTTTTGCTCTTTGTAGGTAACGTGTCTTTTTTTTCTGGTTGCTTTCAGAATTTTCTCTTTGTTTTTAGCAGTTTAACCATGCTGAGTGGTTTTCCTTTTATTTGTCATGCTTGGCGTTTCCTGAGCTTTTGAAGCTGTGGATTGATGTGTTCCATCAGTTTTGAAAGATTACCCTCACAAATTACTTCTACTCTATTATCACTCCTCTCTTTCTGACACTCCAGTTATAAATACGGCTTCCCTGATAACTCAGTTGGTAAAGAATCCACCTGCAGTGTGGGAGACCTGGGATCAATCCCTGGGTTGGAAAGATCTCCTGGAGAAGGGAAAGGCTACCCACTCCAGTATTCTGGCCTGGAGAATTCCATGGACTTATAGTCCATGGGGTCGCAAAGAGTTGGACATGACTGGACTACTTTTCACTTCACTTTCACTTTCCCTATTCTTTCTACTTGTTTTTCTCTCATGCTTCACTGTTTTGAATATTTTCTATTAACCCATCTTCAGATTTATCAAGCCTGTCTTCTGCCCCATTCAGTCTTCTGTGTAACCCACCCAATTAGGTGGTTTTAAACATTATACTTTTTAGTTTAGAATGTCCAGTTATATTTTATAGATTTCATTTCTCTGTTGAATGTCTCTTTTTATGCATTTCTCTCATTTATAAAAATATGCAACTGGCAGAGATTGGAATTACATAACTAACTCTTCATCATCCGTGGACCTGATATTATTGCCTAATTCTTTTTTTCTTCATTATCAGTCACATTTTTTTCTGGTCACATTCCTTTCTCTCACCTTACAGGGCTTTTAATTTTTTTCTCTGTTGCAGGAAAATGTGCATAAAAGAACTGAAGGATTGAAGTTAATGTGATTCCACTTCCCCCCCCCACAACAGGAGAGACTTTGCTTTGTTTTCTGTTAGGCATCGATTACCTCAATCCATGGAATTGGGCTTGGGTTGCAGCTTATGTTAGACTCAAACTTGTTTCAAAAGTCTTGGGACATGTGTTATGTGAAAGCACGGCAAGACTACGATTTCATTCAGCTTTTCCCTCCAGCCCAGACTCTCAAGAGGAGGGCAGTTTTACAAAGGATCATCAAAGAAGGTTCTCTGAGAAGGTGACATCTGATTGTGGACTTCGATGAAGTGAGGGAATCAAACCAAACCATGTGAGGGGAAAAAAGAGTATTACGGGCAGAGGGAAGAGTTAAGTACAAAAAGTCCGTAGGGAAGAATGAGCGCATTAGGGATTTCAAGAAGGCTGTGTTTCTGAAGTGAAAGTGACCTATGGATAAAAGGGCTGGAGGGAAATTCAGAAGCCAGCAAAGAGCTAGACCATACCTGTGTGCTCTTGGGAGTTTTGTTCAGAGTTTGATGGGAATCCATTGTCTTTGATGAGTAGGAGAATGGCAAGATCTGGATCTGCTTTTATTTCTTATTTTTTAATTAAAAATAAAAAGATGTTGGACTGAACATGTCTAAAACTGAATGCATAAGCTTTCCTTCTGGGATCTAGTCATCTTCATACATCTGAAAGTAGAGCCAGCATTCAGCTAGTAACATAAATCAGAAACCTAGAAATTGCCTCCCTCCTGCTCCTCATCCTTATGCTTATATTCTCATCTGTCATTAAGTCCTGTTGATTTTCCTTTCTGATTGCTCCTGTAATTTTTCTACTTTGTAAGTTCTCATGTCTTTGCCTCCAAACTTGTCTGTCATATTTGCTCTTGCCTGACCTCAAATTGATTTTCACAGTGTAGTCAGACTATCGTGAAATAGAGTGATCCTCCCAAATGTAGCAGCAACAACAAATCCTGCAGTGTAAACCCTGCAACCCCTTCACACTCCACCATTGCCTTTAGGATAACGCGCCCTACACAGCTTTGCATCTTTGGTCACTCCTGTCTAGCCAGACTTTTCTTAGTCTGTGTCAGCCACACTGTTCCCTTACACCTAGTTGCCAGAGGTACAAGCTACTAGGGTGCATATAAAGGGATATGGATATTCAAAAGATAAAATTATAGTCTATTCTTTGTGCCTGGAGCCCTCTTCCTTTTTGTGCTGCATCTAGTTGTCTCATACTCAAACAACAAGTAAGAATTTTGCTGCATCTAGTTGTCTCATACTCAAACAACAAGTAAGAATTTTCCCCGAGGAAGCCGTTGTAGGTTTCTGTGATGAGGACAAACCCTACTATTGTATGCCCTCTTAGTTTATTTCTTTATAGAGCCTCTTAGCCCAGTTGGTATTTGGATCATCTTACTGCCTCCAACACTGTAAGTTACATGAAGACAGATGGGGTTTCTGTTCACTAGTTTTATCTCCAGCACACAGCACAGTGCCTTGTACTTAGCAGTCAAGAACACTCGTTGAATAAATCTAAATTTACCTTATTAAAATGTAGATAAATAACATGACAAATTATTTAAGATGAAGTCAGATAATTTACTGTGCCAGGTAACCTTACTAAAGGCTTTCCATGTACTATTTGACGTAGCCCTCCCTCACTGTAGCTCAGTGTGGTAGTGGATGGTATGCCCCTTAACAGATGAGGGAACTTGAGGGTCAGAGAGTGGTTTATTCAAGATTCCTCATCTTGGAAGTGATGCCAGAGGGGTTGGTCACATCTGTTTTACTCCAGAGGTGTGCTGTTTTTCTGCTATCTCAGATATTAATCATCAAACCAATTGATGGAATAAATGTTAATATAAGTCTTAAAGAAGTTGTAATATAGTTCCCAAATTATGTTGGAATTTCCCAGTCAAGGTGATAACAATACTGGGCCACATTTTATTGGATAACCTATTACTACATCTCCCATTGTGAGAAATGTGTATTTTCAGCATTTTACAAAGCAGCCTGCTGCTGCTGCTGCTGCTAAGTCGCTTCAGTTGTATCCAATTCTGTGCGACCCCACAGACGGCAGCCCACCAGGCTCCCCCATCCCTGGGATTCTCTAGGCAGAACACTGGAGTGGGTTGCCATTTCCTTCTTCAGTGCATGAAAGTGAAAAGTGAAAGTGAAGTCGCTCAGTCGTGTCTATGACTCTCAGTGACCCCATGGACTGCAGCCTGCCAGGCTCCTCCGTCCATGGGGTTTTCCAGGCAAGAATACTGGAGTGGGTTGCCATTGCCTCACAAAGCAACCTAGACTTGCCCAAAGGTCACAGGGTAGAGCCAGTCAGAGTTGATGGTTTGAAGTGATCCTTAAATGCTGCTCATTTGGACTAGAATTCAAATACTAATAACTTACTGAAACCAATACTGCTTTCTTTTTACTGAAAGCATATACAATGTTTCAGACTGAGATCCTAGAAGGTGATGGATTAAAAATGTAAGTTTTATTTACGTGACAATTTCCATTCTTGAATAGACGGGTTTAACTGAGTTCACTAGGTTGTCTTCTGCACCCCTTGGGGGCCTGTAGGTATCAAAAAAAAATCCTGGAGAGGAGGAGATAGTGTTCACCCCTTATAGATGATATGTGAATGTTTGGAGGGTGCTGCATACTATAAGTGTTCATTTGGGAAATGAGATCAACTTGGCTCAAGAGAGCTTTCTGAGTTGTGTTTGGGTAGTGGGGAGATAACCTGTGCAAAAGTAGCTTGGGAGAACATGGTGGGGGGCTTTAAATTACAAAGCCAGTTCAGGGAGCTGCCCATGACTTTTTAGAGCAAAAGAAATTAGGAAACTGTTAATGTTAGGACTTTTAATGCAACAACTTTAGAAGGGTGTGTAATACAGTTCAACCGGCTATAAATAGGGAGTCCAATTAGTTAACTCTAAGATTAGCTTAGTAGTTTGCTCTGAAGAAGCAATTACCTTGTCATTAAGACTCAGACTGTTCATAATTAGTAATTGTTAGACTTGAGTTCTGTAGTTTCATTAGTCAGATAAAGACAGTGTTCACAGTAACTAACAGCCAGTTTAACATCTTTTTTGATTTGAAACCTTAACACATGTACTTCCTAAATATTTTACCATAGAAAGGAGGTGGAAACAATACACATTCAGCACAAAATATGAAAATTACCTTTCATCTGATCAGGATTTCAGTTACACTTCCTCATGCATACCTGTATATCTTTTGTTTTTATGTAAGTGGGACCATGCTATGCCCTTCTACAATTTTTCCCTCTACTTATAAAGCTATCAGCGCATATGGGTTTATTGCACACTTTTAACAGCTGCATAAGATTCATTGTGTAGTTATGCCATGATTTATTTAATCAGTGTTCTATTGATGGGCATTTGAGTTATTTACATTTTTCACTGTTACAAGTGAGGCAGTAAATGATCTTTCCTGCATGTCTTTGTGCTGAAATGCCCGATTTCCTATGAGAAATAGATTCCTGCGTAGAGGATTGTGGAGTTCCTTGAAATTTTAAGTTTTGCCAAATTGCTTTCCCCAAAGTCTACCAGTTAATACTGGTTTTAACTTCTGTCAGCTGATAAAACTTACTTTGTTTTCATTTGCATTTCTCCAGTTACAAATGAAAGACCATTGTCACATATGTTTTCTTTTTGATTGGCTCTTTCTAGTCCATGAACTACTTGTTCCTATTTGCCTGTTTTTCTATTTAACTGTGTCTTTTTATCATTGTTGTTACTCATCTCTGGGCAAAAAGGGAGGAGGTAGGGATGGGTTATGGACTTTAGTTACACCGAGTTACATTTTGTTATAAAAAGTACTATGGGTTTTGCCTAGCATATGTAATAAAGTGAGTTTACTTTTTATTCCATGAGCTCTGTATATATTCTCACATTATTCACTTGCTTGTTAAATCTGTGGAAGTTACCTTCTGGTGACCCACTTACCTTCTTAAGCTTTTTTTTTTTTAAACTGTTATCACACAGGTTGTGGAATCTTAGTTCCCTGACAGGGGATTCAATCCAGGCCATGGTTGTGAAAGCATTTGAATCCTAACCACTTGACTGCCAGGGAATCCCCAATTGATGTGTTCTGTCATAATTTCTGTAATACTATTGGAGTTTTTCCTCTTCGTGAGCTCAAATCTGTCAGTATTTTTCACTGTGGCCTCGGAGTTTTGTGCTTACTACAAGATTTTTAAAATACTTTCCTGTTTTCTAATACATATCCTTTTTTTAAAAAAAAACATGTTAATGATTTACATTTACTCCATCTGGGGACTGCTTTTGTATATTGTGTGTGATTGTGTTCTAACTTTATTTTCTCCTAAGTGTGTGGTTGCTTTACTTAATACAGTCTATTGCATAATTTCTTTTATCTCACTGGTTTGAAATGCCACAGCTATCATGAACTAAATATTGTCGTCTACCTGGGTATGATTTTGGACTCATGTGTCATTGATTTCTTTGTCTTTGCCTATAACCAACATATAATGTAGTTACTGTACCCATATGATAAGGTTTTATATTTAGTCTGAGACATTTCCCTAAAATGTAATTTTAACAGTGTCTTATTTGTTCTTGGCTACTCTGGTTATTTTCTCTTACTCAGAATATCAATATCTTTACAATATTGAGTCTGCCCACCGAGACAGATTTTTTAAAAGCCCTTCCTTTCAATATAATTTTACTATTTTCTTTATAAGAATAGGCTCTGCATCTTAAAACATACATTTTACAAGTGTTTTTGGTCATTGCTAACGTTGCTGTTATTCTGTTTTCTAACTGGTTATACCTATTGTGTTATGTTTTCAGCCACTTTGCTGAACTTTTACTAGTTGTAAGAGTCTTTCAGTTAATTCTCTTGGATTTGTTAGGTGACACTCTCTGCAAACAGTTTTGTCAGTATTTCAGATTGTTTTGATACTTACATCATGTTTTTCCGGTCTAATTGTGTTGGTTGGCATCCCCATAGCATTGTTAAATAGAAAACATCCTGTCTTTTGCAGTTTAAGAAAGTTTCTATTTCTGTCTAATCAGGGTTATTAAAAAATAAAATCTGGAATGTGTGTTGAATTCCATGTTTGCATGTCAGTTTATGTTTTTTTAAAATATATAATTATCAGTGTAATGAATTACACTAATAGATTTCATAAATAGAATCATCCTTGCTTGCTTTGGCAGGATTAACCCAACTTGGTCATCCTACTAGATTGAGCATGCCAGCATTTTACTCAGTATCCTTATGTTCATGTCGAGTATTGAGACTGTAATTCTCTTTGTTGTGTTCTCCTTACTCCAGTATTGGTGTGAAGGGTTTTGCTAGCCTTTAAAATTAGTTGGAAAGCTCTCTTATTTTTCTATGAAACAATTTATATAATGTAGGAATTATCTATTTCCTGAAATCTTCACGGAGCTCACATTTTACATTGTACTTGGTGCCTTTTAAAAGTTTACTTTTTCACTTTTCCAGTAAAAAATATTTTCAGCATCTGGGAAATAATATAGCAGACCATTATGATCTTATTCTCCAAATATAAAAGATGTTAATACTTCACCATATTTGTTTCAGTTCTCAGTATCTCCTCCCAACCCTAACACACACACGTTCTCTGCTATTGCTGTGAGTGAGCAGTAAAATCTCTCAGGAATGTTTAGCAAGAAATGTTTATTTACTGTATTTTAAGAGTAAAGTCACTACGCAAAAGATGCATTCCTAATTTTTTTAAAAGAAATAAAATACTAAAAGATATAGTTAAAACTTATAACCTTTTTTCATTCTTCCCCCTTGCTTCACTAGGATATTAATGTGTATCATTCATGTGCATATTTTCATCCTTGTTTTACATATGTGTATTTTTAAAAATGCATAGGACTATTTTGTATATTTTTAAACTTTATGGGGAAAATGCATTGTATCTATAATTTTGAAACCTATTTTTCACCCAGTACTGTGTCTTTGAGGAATAGGTATAGCCATGCTTATTACATGTTGCTCTTTCTATTTTTTCATGATTTAACATCTCTGAAATTAGGATGCTTCTTAAATCATGATATCAGATTTGATGAGGTCCTGTAGTTAGTTCTTCTTAATTGCTTTTGTGAGGCATTCTATTGTTTTACTATATACTACAGTTAATCCATTTTAAGGCAACTATAATCATTTTTCATATTTTTACTTTTACCCTTGTTATCAGATTGTTTACACTTTCACCACTACAAACCAGGGCCAAAGTGAACAACCTGTCTCATAGACAATTATTTTGAATGGAAATGTTAGACTTAATGAATATGCTTCATTAAAGCACAAGGTTGTTTTACTTTACACTCCCACCAGCAGTGCATAAGAGCTTTTGTTTGCTTTTAATTTTTAGATTTGAATCCCTTTAAAATTAACTCTATGTGTGTTGTGGGGTAGGGGTTTTATTTTATCTTTTTCAGATGCATTCACCTCAGCACTGTTCCTTACTAGTTTATTCTTTGTACTTTGATTTAAATACTATCATATACCAAGTGCCTTTATAGATTGAGAATATAAAATAACATTTATAATATTTATAATGTTCTAGGCTCTCTTTTTGTGTTCCATTAGTTTATGTGTGTTCTCCTGCAACTAGTATATTTTCATTACTATAGTTTTATAGTAAGGCATCTTCCTTAATAATACCATTCAAAATTGTCTTGCTATTTTTGTCTTTTTACACCTCCACTTGAATTTTATTTTTTTTTATTATTTTTTTTTTTAAATATTATTTTATTAGTTGGAGGCCAATCACTTTACAACATTTCAGTGGGTTTTGTCATACATTGACATGAATCAGCCATATAGTTACACGTATTCCCCATCCCGATCCCCCCTCCCACCTCCCTCCCCACCCGACTCCTCAGGGTCCTCCCAGTGCACCAGGCCCGAGCACCTGACTCATGTATCCCACCTGGGCTGGTGGTCCGTTTCACCATAGATAATATACATGCTGTTCTTTCAAAACATCCCACCCTCACGTTCTCCCCCAGAGTTCAAAAGTCTGTTCTGTACTTCTGTGTCTCTTTTTCTGTTTTGCATATAGGGTTATCGCCACCATCTATCTAAATTCCGTATATATGTGTTAGTATACTGTAATGATCTTTATCTTTCTGGCTTACTTCACTCTGTATAATGGGCTCCAGTTTCATCCATCTCATTAGAACTGATTCAAATGAATTCTTTTTAACGGCTGAGTAATATTCCATGGTGTATATGTACCACAGCTTCCTTATCCATTCATCTGCTGATGGGCATCTGGGTTGCTTCCATGTCCTGGCTATTATAAACAGTGCTGCAATGAACATTGGGGTGCACGTGTCTCTTTCAGATCTGGATTCCTCAGTGTGTATGCCTAGAAGTGGTATTGCTGGGTCATATGGCAGTTCTATTTCCAGTTTTTTAAGAAATCTCCACACTGTTTTCCATAGTGGCTGTACTAGTTTGCATTCCCACCAACAGTGCAAGAGGGTTCCCTTTTCTCCACACCCTCTCCAGCATTTATTGCTTGTAGACTTTTGGATAGCAGCCATCCTGACTGGCGTGTAATGGTACCTCATTGTGGTTTTGATTTGCATTTCTCTGATGATGAGTGATGTTGAGCATCTTTTCATGTGTTTGTTAGCCATCTGTATGTCTTCTTTGGAGAAATGTCTGTTTAGTTCTTTGGCCCATTTTTTGATTGGGTCGTTTAGTTTTCTGGAATTGAGCTGCAGGAGTTGCTTGTATATTTTTGAGATTAATCCTTTGTCTGTTTCCTCATTTGTTATTATTTTCTCCCAATCTGAGGGCTGTCTTTTCACCTTACTTATAGTTTCCTTTGTTGTGCAAAAGCTTTTAATTTTCATTAGGTCCCATTTGTTTATTTTTGCTTTTATTTCCAATATTCTGGGAGGTGGGTCATAGAAGATCTTGCTGTGATTTATGTCGGAGAGTGTTTTGCCTATGTTCTCCTCTAGGAGTTTTATAGTTTCTGGTCTTACATTTAGATCTTTAATCCATTTTGAGTTTATTTTTGTGTATGGTGTTAGAAAGTGTTCTAGTTTCATTCTTTTACAAGTGGTTGACCAGTTTTCCCAGCACCACTTGTTAAAGAGATTGTCTTTTTTCCATTGTATATCCTTGCCTCCTTTGTCAAAGATGAGGTGTCCATAGGTTCGTGGATTTATCTCTGGGCTTTCTATTCTATTCCATTGATCCATATTTCTGTCTTTGTGCCAGTACCATACTGTCTTGATGACTGTGGCTTTGTAGTAGAGTCTGAAGTCAGGCAGGTTGATTCCTCCAGTTCCATTCTTCTTTCTCAAGATTACTTTGGCTATTCGAGGTTTTTTGTATTTCCATACAAATTGTGAAATTATTTGTTCTAGTTCTGTGAAAAATACCGTTGGTAACTTGATAGGGATTGCATTGAATCTATAGATTGCTTTGGGTAGAATAGCCATTTTGATAATATTGATTCTTCCAATCCATGAGCACGGTATGTTTCTCCATCTGTTTGTGTCCTCTTTGATTTCTTTCATCAGTGTTTTATAGTTTTCTATGTATAGGTCTTTTGTTTCTTTAGGTAGATATACTCCTAAGTATTTTATTCTTTTTGTTGCAATGGTGAATGGTATTGTTTCCTTAATTCCTCTTTCTGTTTTTTCATTGTTAGTGTATAGGAATGCAAGGGATTTCTGTGTGTTAATTTTATATCCTGCAACTTTACTATATTCATTGATTAGCTCTAGTAATTTTCTGGAAGAGTCTTTAGGGTTTTCTATGTAGAGGATCATGTCATCTGCAAACAGCGAGAGTTTCACTTCTTCTTTTCCTATCTGGATTCCTTTTATGTCTTTTTCTGCTCTGATTGCTGTGGCCAAAACTTCCAACACTATGTTGAATAGTAGTGGTGAGAGTGGGCATCCTTGTCTTGTTCCTGATTTCAGAGGAAATGCTTTCAATTTTTCACCATTGAGGGTGATGCTTGCTGTGGGTTTGTCATATATAGCTTTTATTATGTTGAGGTATGTTCCTTCTATTCCTGCTTTCTGGAGAGTTTTAATCATAAATGAGTGTTGAATTTTGTCAAAGGCTTTCTCTGCATCTATTGAGATAATCATATGGTTTTTATCTTTCAATTTGTTAATGTGGTGTATTACGTTGATTGATTTGCGGATATTAAAGAATCCTTGCATTCCTGGGATAAAGCCCACTTGGTCATGGTGTATGATTTTTTTAATATGTTGTTGGATTCTGTTTGCTAGAATTTTGTTAAGGATTTTTGCATCTATGTTCATCAGTGATATTGGCCTGTAGTTTTCTTTTTTTGTGGCATCTTTGTCTGGTTTTGGAATTAGGGTGATGGTGGCCTCATAGAATGAGTTTGGAAGTTTACCTTCTGCAATTTTCTGGAAGAGTTTGAGTAAGATAGGTGTTAGCTCTTCTCTAAATTTTTGGTAGAATTCAGCTGTGAAGCCATCTGGTCCTGGGCTTTTGTTTGCTGGAAGATTTCTGATTACAGTTTCGATTTCCTTGCTTGTGATGACTCTGTTAAGATCTTCTATTTCTTCCTGGTTCAGTTTTGGAAAGTTATACTTTTCTAAGAATTTGTCCATTTCATCCAAGTTGTCCATTTTATTGGCATAGAGCTGCTGGTAGTAGTCTCTTATGATCCTTTGGATTTCAGTGTTGTCTGTTGTGATCTCACCCTTTTCATTTCTTATTTTGTTAATTTGGTTCTTCTCTCTTTGTTTCTTAATGAGTCTTGCTAATGGTTTGTCAATTTTGTTTATTTTTTCAAAAAACCAGCTTTTAGCTTTGTTGATTTTTGCTATGGTCTCTTTAGTTTCTTTCGCATTTATTTCTGCCCTAATTTTTAAGATTTCTTTCCTTCTGCTAACCCTGGGGTCCTTCATTTCTTCCTTCTCTAATTGCTTTAGGTGTAGAGTTAGGTTATTTATTTGGCTTTTTTCTTGTTTCTTGATGTGTGCCTGTAATGCTATGAACCTTCCCCTTAGCACTGCTTTTACAGTGTCCCATAGGTTTTGGGTTGTTGTGTTTTCATTTTCATTTATTTCTATACATACTTTGATTTCTTTTTTGATTTCTTCTATGATTTGTTGGTTATTCAGAAGCGTGTTATTTAGCCTCCATATGTTGGAATTTTTAACAATTTTTTTCCTGTAATTGAGATCTAATCTTACTGCACTGTGGTCAGAAAAGATGACTGGAATGATGTCAATTTTTTTGAATTTTCCAAGACCAGATTTATGGCCCAGGATGTGATCTATTCTGGAGAAGGTTCCGTGTGCACTTGAGAAAAAGGTGAAGTTGATTGTTTTGGGGTGAAATGTCCTATAGATATCAATTAGGTCTAGCTGGTCCATTGTATCATTTAAGGTTTGTGTTTCCTTGTTGATTTTCTGTTTAGTTGATCTATCCATGGTTGTGAGTGGGGTATTAAAGTCTCCCACTATTATTGTGTTACTATTAATTTCCTCTTTCATACTCGTTAGTGTTTGCCGTACATATTGCGGTGCTCCTATGTTGGGTGCATATATATTTATAATTGTTATATCTTCTTCTTGGATTGATCCTTTGATCATTATGTAGTGTCCTTCTTTGTCTCTTTTCACATCCTTTATTTGGAAGTCTATTTTATCTGATATGAGTATTGCGACTCCTGCTTTCTTTTGGTCTCCGTTTGCGTGAAATATTTTTTTCCAGCCCTTCACTTTCAGTCTGTATGTGTCCCTTGTTTTGAGGTGGGTCTCTTGTAGACAGCATATATAGGGGTCTTGTTTTTGTATCCATTCAGCCAATCTTTGTCTTCTGGTTGGGGCATTTAAAATCAAGCTGCCAGATTCTGGGAAAGTTCTTAGGATTTTTATTGGAATTGCACTGAACTAAAAAATTGTTTTGAAAAGAATGATCATTTTTACAATATTGAAATCTTTCCATTTATGAATATGATTGGGTAGTTGGTATCTATCTTTAATATCCATAAGTAGTTTTGTATAGTTTACTTCATAGCAGTCTTGCAAACTCTATTTTCCTTTAAACTTACTTTTTCTCATTGTTGCTGATGGATAAGGAACACTGGCTCAGTCTACCCTCACTCCTTTACTCTCTTACTCCTTGGGGGCCTTAAAAGCTTTTTTTGGAGCTGCAACTTTTATCATCTTTTTAGCTTCTTTTATAGTTAATCTACAAGTGTTCCACTTCTTCCTGAAGTGAAATTTTGATAACTCATGTTTTCTCTGGCATGTCTAGATTTAAAAATTTGTTGAATTGAGGTTTCATGTAGGCAATTTTATTTTATAAACCTCCTCTGTAGCTTTTTCTTGGTTCAAAAATACTTTTTTTTAAATTCTTTTTTTCCCCCTTATATGCTTAGATTTCATTGAAATATTCTAAGAAGCAGCTTTAGGTTTCATTGGTTGAGCATTTCTTTGTTGTTTCATGTTGTTTCTGTAATTTCTTCAAAAATCTTCATTCCTTTTTTCAACTTTACTTGAATTTTTAAATTCTTCTTTAGTCTCTTGGGCTAATTATTTCATTTACCTTTAGTCTTTCGTTAATAATACGTTGCTCTTCTAACTACAGCTTGATTACAATCCAAAGGTTTTGTTTTGTAGTGTTATCCCTTACTATTCACTTGTAAACAGCTTATAATTTTTGTTTTGAGTCTTAAGCTTAGTGGGGCTTTTTTTCCCTGCAGACTTGAAAAAAGAAAAATTCTGAATGTTAGTAGGATTGGGGGGAGGGGGTTGGTTATTTTGTTATCTTTTTGTGATTAACTTCTAATTTAACTAAATGTAGGCCAAGAATGCCACTTGTGTAATTTTGATTCTTGGTCTGTGTTAACAAATTTTTGTTGCGTGTTTCCATATGTGTCTAAAAAGAAGGTTTGTTTAGGTTTATTCACAGTGCTTTGTGTACCAAATTGTGTGTGTGTGTGTGTGTGTGTGTGTGTATGAATGTTTTAGATTGAACATACTGGGCTATTTAAATTTATATATCTTGGTTTTATTGTCTGTCAAACCTATTAGTTTAGGAGATAGTCTTTTAATGTGGCCAGTGAATTTATCCATTTCTCCTTATATCAGTTTTAACTAATATATTTCAAAGTTGGGATGTTAAAAGTTCTATGACTAATACAAGTATTTGATGCTCCCTTTCCCAGCTTCCCTCTGTCATTTTGTTTTTCATCTGATTTTAAAATATCATATCGCTATCTTTACTACTTATTGTTCCCCTTCATTTTCTCTGTTCTGTTTCTAGAATTCCTTTCAGATATTTAGAGATTTTCTAATTGTCTTCCACATCTAAACATTACCCTTGCAATGCTTTTCTCTAGCATCCATTTTAGGCTGTGTTTCTTCTTAAAGTATATTTGTTTTTTTTGCCTGAATTTGCCAAAATTTTAAATTTCTTTCTCTTGTGGGTTTATCTTGGAGTACATGTGCACGTGTGTGTTCTTATCTGCTTTCATGTTATGAGGGAAGATAATTGCCAGCACTTAATTTTCTGTCTAAATCCCATGGAATCCTATCTTGACTCCATCACTTATGTTGTATTCCTACCCATTTTCTTTTTGTTTGCTTGGGAGATGAAAGTTTCCTAAGCTTATACTTAATGCATCATCTCAGAGCCTTCCAGAGCCACTTTAAAAAACAAAAACAAAAGTTAATTATCTTCAGCATGTCTGGTTGTGCTACTGGTGTTTATCATTGTAAGCTGGAGTTACTTCAGCTTCTCAGAGCTCCTACTGTCCAGTTCAGAGAAGCTCATTTTATGGAATTATTACTGTAGATCACCAATGACCAAATCTAACCCTTCCCAGTCTTCTTTCTTCAGGACTTCTCTGTATCACTTGCTTTTTGACTGGCCCTTGTGACATTGTTAGACTAGGATTTTTTTCCTACCCTTCTGAATGTCTGTTATTTTCACTATAGTGGTTTTCCTTCCTTCACCCGCTCCTTAACTGACATTATAACTTCACCTAAGTGTTATCAACTTTTCTGCCCTCTTCCTAAAGGTAAGAAGACAATTTTACTGACCTTTGCACACTAGAAATTGTACTTTTAATATCCATTGAGAAAACTTATATAAAGCCATAATACTTGAGTAGAGCCACATCGTAAACATATTTAACTTATACATTGATTTTAAAACCAGTCCCCAAGAAAGATATGGGGATGTGACTCTACTAGCTTCTTTAATCACCTCAGCAACATATAGTATTAAAGACTGAGTAAGTAGAATTCCCTGGCAGTCTATTAGTTAGGACTCTGCACGTTCACTGCTGATGAGGGCACGGGTTCAATCCCTGGTCCGAAGACTAAGATCCCACAGGTGGCTTGGCGTGGCCAAAAAAAAAGGATTGAATAAGTGTATAAAAGGCAAATATTTAAATAAAATGAAGTAAATATTGCAAGAAGCAGTATCTACCTATTTTTCATTCTCCAGTGTTTTCATAGCTATCCTAAAGGCAAAGTTGTTTAAATGCCCTAACATCTAAATGTATTGGGTTGGCTGAAAAGTTTGGGCTTTCCATAAAATGTGGAAAAACCTGAATGGACTTTTTGGCTATCTGAATACTCCCTTTTGTGCCTTTTATAGGTTTAGGACATTGATAACTCAAATTTTAGCATGCATGGAAATCACTGCTTTGGGTTATGTATATAAAACCAATGGAGATGTAAGGGATCCTTAAGGGTACTTTCAAGTATACCTAAAATTTATATGTCAACTTTAGATTTGCCACACTCAATAAATTTTTATTCCCATCTATATACATTTGAATGATATTGCTACATACATGGAAAATAATTTATTGAAACTTTATGTAGATATGCTCATTTCATGTGATACTCCTTGTGTAAAGGTGGACAAACAGTGCTTTAATTTTACTGGCTCTGCAAATGTAGTAGAAGTATGATCTCAGTCAAGTTACTTTACATATCTGTGCTGCAGTTTCCTTATCTATAAAATGGCAGTAAATAACTGACTATAACCTCAAAGTATAGACTATCAAATAAAATTGTGTGTGCAAAAAAAAAAAAAAAACTGTAGATGATGAAGTTTTCAGGTGTCAGTAATTCAGTTATTGGGATCATTACCCACTTTTGGACAAGAGGGTAATGGTTGGTCCTTAAAGAAAATATGTTTAACTGAAAAAGTGAGATACAGTCATGGGGAACTGAGACTTACATGTGGGTGTGTGGGCGTTAGGGTATCTGTATTATATCTGCTGCCTTGGGACAGAGGTAGGGAATATACAAACCATGTTGCTGTCTTCAGTACTATCCACCTTTGGTAATTTCTCAAATTGCTGACCTTTGCCCACTGTTCAAATTATAGTTCACCTTGCCCACTCATCTTCTTGAATTTTTTTTTTGATTTCTTCAAATGATGGTAAAATTCACCAAACAAAATTTACCATTTTAACCATTTATAAGTACATAGTTAAGTGGTATTAATTATATTCCTAATGTATAGCCATCACCACCATCTATTTCCAAAACTTTTTTCCTTTGGAAAAACTGAAACTCTATACCTATTAAATGATGATTCCACATTTCCCCCTCCCTCCAGCCCCTGGCAACCACCATTCGTGTCAATGGACTCGTGGGTTGCTTCCACATGTTAGTTATTGTGAATATGCTGCTATGAACATGAACGTTGCAAATATCTCTTCAAGATCCTGCTTTCAATTTTTTTGGTATATACCCAGAAGTTGGAATTGCTGAGCCATGTAGTAATTGTTTTTAAAATTTTTGAGGAGCTTCTGTACTGTTTTCCACAGTGGCTGTGCCATCAACAGTGCACAAGGGTTTTGATTTCTCCACACCTCTGATTCTGTCTTGGTTCCTATTTATTGTATCTGTGCTATAATCCTAAACAAACCGGAATCTGAGACTAAGCCCTGTACTTTCTGCTTATGATCTGTTAAACGTTAGGTTATCCTTTTAAATGACCCAACTTGATACTTTGGATATAGACCTTCATGAAATCTTATTTATCCCACTTTTAAAAACCAGGCTTTTTTCTTTCTATACCAGTGTAACCATTGAAAAAAGGATTAAAATAAGTAGAAAACTAGAAAACTTCATAAGAGCTAAGCAAAGAAACAGCCATAAGTATATACCACAAATTATTAAGAATATCAATGTTATTTGATATTAATATAGTTTTCAATTTTTATAAAGAATACATAGTTGGGAAAATCTGGTATTATGGAATGACCTGCAATAAAATGTCCCAAACTCTCAGAAAAAAAATCTCTTGAATCCCATCCCCACCCTACGCCCATGCTTAAACCTGAACCTCTCTCCTAGAGTTTTATCATTCTGTACAGCTCTCATTCTGGACTTTCCTTCTCTTAAGTAGAATCTGTTTCCTAAATCTCAGGTCTTCCTCTTAGATAATTCCCTTATTTTGCTGGAATTCATCTTCAAGTAAATTCCTAAGAAAGGGTTATGGGAAGTATATTTTGTGAGTACTTGAATGTCTGAAGTGAAGTGTAGTGAAAGTCACTCAGTCGTGTCTGACTCTTTGTGACCCCATGGACTCTACAGTCCATGAAATTCTCCAGGCCAGAATACTGGAGTGGGTAGCCTTTCCCTTCTCCAGAGGATCTTCCCAACCCAGGGATCGAACACAGGTCTCCCATGTTGCAGGTGGATTCTTTACCAGCTGAGCCACAAGGAAAGCCCAAGAATACTGGAGTGGGTAGCCTATCCCTTCTCCAGGGGATCTTCCCAACCCAGGAATCGAACCAGGGTCTCCCTGCAGGCAGATTCTTTACCAGCTGAGCTATCAGGGAAGCATAGTATGAAGTAAGAATGAATGAATGAATGTCTGAAGATATATATTCTACATTCACACTTGCCATTTGTCCTGAATACAGCCCCCACTTCTTGTTGGAGAAGCATCAGTGATGTAAGATGAGCCTGGGAAAGGGATGTACATTGGTGTGGCTCTCCAGGAAATTCCACCTGCCACAGTGAGCGCCTTAGCAACAGGTGTGCTCACTTCTTTTAGTTTCTGGCTCCTCCTCCCTTGCCTGGCACTGACCCTCAATTCCATTTTTCCTGTGAGCTCTGCAGCCCTTGGAAATGTTGACCTTTCTGACTCCTGTTCCTTGGCTCTTATTCTCTGCCTGTCAGCTTTCTTCTCTTTGGCTTTCTTTCTGTTCTTCACGGCTACCCTTGGTCTAAATATCATTGACACTTGGACTGATATATCTGTAGAGCTGAAGAAAGAGAAATAATGTTTGCAATCACAGTAATCCAATCCAAAAGACAAATACAACAGAAGTAATTATCCCTCTTTGCCTGTAAAGTTTTATAGTTCCCCTTTCTCCTACTTCAGTCTACAGTTTTTTCTGCTGCACAACAAAACAAAAACAAGACCAAAAAAAAAAAACCCACCAAGATCCCTGTGGCTCTGACAGTAAAGAATCAGTCTGCAATGCAGGAGACCTGGGTTTAATCCGTGGGTTGGGAAGATCCCCTGTAGAAGGGAATGACTACCCACTCCAGTATTCTTGCCTGGAGAATTCCTTAAAAAGCCATGCTTTAAGTTCTCTCTGCAACCCCCACTCTGCAACACACGTGGTGAAGGGCTTGCAGGGTGTCTTGGCCCAGGCTAGGGAGCTGAAGAAGACATCTGGAGGGAGGCTGCACATGGGCAGTGCCTGGCAAGTAATTCCCCCCAACCCCCATCCCTTCTCGCTGGCCTGGCTGGTCCATGGCACAGAATCTGGGCACCAGATGTTGAGCTTGGGTAAGGGAATAACTTGGGGTCAATTTTAAAAAGAGATTTTGTCCAAGAAAGTGGCCCGCCAGGATAAGGACTGTGCATCCTTAAGAACTGTGTTGGATTCCAAGAGCCAAAGTTGAGGAGGGGGGTCCAGAGAACACCCAGAAAAAGTACTTTATTATTATCTCTTTGAGTCCTCCCAGAAACTCTGTGGGATAGCTACTATTATTATCTCTGAGGCTCAGGGGTTCTGATAACAAATGTAATTTATTTGTAACCTGGTTCAGACAGCCTCTGGTGTTGGTGCCCGGGTTCATAGGAGACCCTGACCACAGAAGGTGACTGCACACCCTGGACTCTAGCCTTCACTCCTCCTTTAAGAGTTCTTTGGGAGGGCCCTTGAAGGGTGATCACAGACAGGCTTCTTTTGCCTTCCAGGCCCGGCACCCAGTGCCTCGGACTCCCCGCGTCCACATACCGGACTCCGGATACAGCCGGGTCACACCGTTGTCCTGCTGACCTCCCAAATTCTGTTTCCACTTGACTTGCCAAGCTGAGTGTTCCTCCCGACTGGCAGGGGGCGTGCGCTGAACCTCGGGTGATATCACCATCCGGGTGCCTCCCAACTGGGTGCTTTTCATCTTCTCAGCTCGGGTGATCCGATTGCTTTTTCTGTCGCAGAGCCCTACACAACATTCCAGGACAACCGAAAGAGATGCATTTAACAACCCATTAATCTTGGCAGTGCCACACGGAAAATGGCAAGCTGGATCTAAATTTAGGTCTGTCTGGGTCCCTCATCTGATCTGTCTCTTTCTACAGAGATACACATGTTATTTGTATGCATGGAATAAAGATGAAAAGGAAATTCAACATCTTAACTTGGGGTATGTGAAGTCAGTCAGTCGTCTCCGACTCTTTGCGACCCCATGGACTATAGCCTACCAGGCTCCTCCATCCATGGGATTTTCCAGGCAAGAGTACTGGAGTGGGTTGCCATTTCCTTCTCCAGGGGCTCCTCCCAACCCAGGAATCGAACCCAGGTCTCCCACATTGTAGACAGACGCTTTACCGTTGGAGTCACCAGGGAAGTCGGGGTTGGGTATTACTGTTTATGGTTTTTAAAAGTTATTGAAAACAAAGTGAGCAGAAAAGTCACAAAGTTTTTTAAATGATAAAATTGATACATGAGGAGTCTATGCAAAATTGTTAAAGCAAAGGTCCAAAAGATGGGAATAACAGGTTGGAAGACAATGTCAGTTGTTTTCAGGCAAGAGTGTTGGCTGATTGAGCCATGGACCCGTTGTCTTAGATTAGTTTTCATGTAACTTTGACTTCATTTGACATGTAAAACTGTAACAAACTCCTTTATGTTAAAAAAATAACTTGAAATGTCTTTTTAAAAAAATCCTAAAATTTTATTATTGGTTTAAATGCTAAAAAAGTTCATTTCTTCCCTGACTCAGCATGAAACTCATGCTGCATTGAAAATTAAAAGGTGGAAAAATACACCTGACAAATATTAACAAAATAAAAGCTGAGAATGGTATATGAGGAGGAGATAGATACCTTGAGACAAAAAGCATTATCACTACATAATAAAAGGATCATTTTTACTGGGAACAAATTTATATTCTAAATTCATGCACTAATAAAATAGCATCAAATTATATGAAAAAATAAAAGAGTAAGGGACAAATCCATTATAATAGGTAAGTTCATTCTCTCAGTTATTAAGTTAAATGAAAAATTAGTAAATATACAGAGTACTTGAACAAAACATCAATGTGTTGGGCAATTAATGTGATGTGCAATAAACTTCAATAATACATGTTTTTCTTGAGCACATGTGGATACTTTACAAAAATTGACCATGTGTTAGCCCACAGAGCAATTCTCAACAAATTTCAAAGAACTGATATTATGCAAACCACATTTTGTTTTCTGACTAAAATTCCATAAAGATAAGATTAAATTTTCCATACATCTGAAGACTGAGAGAATATATCATAAGGGAGATTTAAAATTTTAGTATCATTCATGATAATAGACATCAGCTGTTATGAGATGGAGCAAAAGCAATAAGAGATTTATAGCATTAAATGTTACATTAGAATAGTCTGAAAATTAGTAAGCAAAACTCCTAACTTAAGATCCTAGGATGGCGAAGAAAATGGCAACCCACCCCAGTATCCTTGCCTGGGAAATTCCATGGACAGAGAAGCGTGATGGGCTACAGGCCAAGGGGTTGCAAAAGAGCTGGACATGACTTAGCGACTAAGCAACAAGATACTAGAAAATAAAATAATTCTTTAAAAAGTATAAGGAAGGAAGAGTAGAAATCAAAGAAACAGAAAAACATCTGACAGACTTAAAGCCAACAATAGATTCTTTATAAAGAATATTAATTAATTTAGATACATTAATGGAAAAGGCACAAATAAGGTAGGGAATGAAAAGGGGGACATATGTATAGACACAGAAAAGACTTAAAAGATAACAAGAAAATATCATGCACAACTTTGTGCCAATTAACTTGAAAATTTAGATAACATTGACAAGTTTTGAAGAAAAAAACAGGAAAAAAGAAAGTAAAACTAGAATTATAGAGAATCAGTAAAGATATCCCTAAAGCGAGGGCTCTAATTAATTATAGGCAAGTTCTATCAGAGTTTTAGGAAACTCTAAATCATGACATAAGCTATGACATTGTTATAAGTTAGATATCAAAACCATGCAAAAATAGCATGGGAAACCTCAGGCCAATTACATGTATGAATGTAGATTAAAAATCCTAAACAAACATTAACAACTGAGCCAGTCATATATTTTAAAAAGAAGAAATAGGAACACATGTAAATCCATGGCTGATTCATGTCAATGTATGGCAAAAACCACTACAATATTGTAAAGTAATTAGCCTCCAACTAATAAAAATAAATGAAAAAAAAGAAGAAATAAACCAATGGGCTTTCAAATTTCTGGGTTTATTCCAGGAATTCATTTTAATAGAGTAAAAGAAAAAGAAAATATGGGATCATTTCAATAGAGGCAGAAAAAGCATTTGGTAAAATTAAACACTCTAAATAAAAACTCTTAGTAAAGTAGAATTGCCTTAATCTGATAAAGAATATCTGCCAATAACAAATATTTTCCATAAGGAATTATTAGAAGCATTCCTTTTAAAATTAGGAATAAGAGAGTATAAGCATATGTGATAAAACTGCATATGTAAAAAAATCAAGAAAATGAGAAAACCAACATTCAAGAAAGGTTATACCAGCTAGGAGCCCAAGCCTGGGACAGGAAAGGAACACACAGACAGGATAGTAGTGGGTCTGTTCTACTTCTTAAGTAGGGTGGTTTTATAACAGGCATTTCATTTATTATTAACCCTCTGAGCACATTATATACATTCTTGTTTATCTAGTGAGGGTGTTAAAATGAGATATAGAGGAGAAACACATGGCAAATATCTCTCCTAATTCTGGACTCTGATGTCTCTGTGGGTATCTGGTGGATTTACGGGGTAGGGTGGATACAAGAGCCCAGTGTGCTGGAGTAAAGACCCTTCAACCCAAGGAGAATGAGGCAGCCCGTGCCCTGCACCCTGGAGCCCTGGTTCCCAGAAAGGAGAGGATTTCTGAACAGGGTTTGCAGTTTCTCTCACTTGACCAGCTCTTGGCCCAAGTCTGTGCACTAAAACAGAGGCCTGGAAGTAAACAGCCAACAGCTCTGTGACCAAAACCCTGCAAGTCCCTGGGAGAAGAGCTGCGCTGATTAGGAACACCTCTGACTGGATGTCACCTAAAAAGGGAAGGAAGATATTTCCCCCTCTTTGAGGAGCTCTGAGTGAACTGTGAGGGTCCGAGGAGCGGCAATGGCAGACAGGAGGGTGTAGGCCCTCGGAGGCGGCCCTGTGCCCCTTGGACACTTAAGGTGCCAGCGGATGGAGGCTCAGTGCCCAGGGAGGCTGCATGGGTGCAGCCCTGTGTGTCCACAAGAGCAAGAAGAGACCCTTGGAAATGGCTTGCAACACCTGCTGAGAGTTACTCTCCTGACTTCATCTATACCTACAACCCAGGTGACATTTCTGTTTCAGAGAATGAGATTTACAAGCTGCTGCATTTTCCTTTATCGGAACGTAGTATCAGCGTGAGTCCTAACTCTGCCTCTGCTTCCCTCCCTTCATCTCCCTGTATCCTTCTGATAGGAATGTTGGGCTAGTGTTACCGACCTTTCCAGCCGGGTCCGTGCCTGGGGCCTCTCGCACCAGCAGAACAAGACCAAGTTTGGTTCTGAAGCAAAGGAAAGTCTTGTTAATTGATCAGAGTGGACAGGCGAACACTCTGCCCTGAGGCCGCGCTCTCTGAGAAGGCGGAGCTGCTATTCAGAGATCCGGTCACCGGGAAGGGCCAGGGCTTCTCGCGAGGCCGCAGGGCTGTGCCGGTCTTGCCTCAGAAACCGTGTCCGGCGCAGCCTTTCTTCACACGGCCCGCCACCGCCGCCATCTTGGGCTGAGGTGTTGCTCCCGATGCTTCTACACGCGGAATTGTGTCCGCGTGTCATTTTTCACCGGGAATGCTGGACTGAACACCCGGACTGAAGTGTCCGCGGCCTCTGCATGCGGCCCCCTGTGAGCGGGTGAGACGACACTAAGCACAAAGGAAAAGGAGTGGGGGGTGGGGGGAAGGTTAGACTCATTTATTTTATTACCTAGACTGTTTTTATTTCCCAGGAATTGTTAATAGGCTTCGCCGGTAACACTAGCTCTAAGCACTAGGCCCCTAGTGGATACTGTTTGTTCTTACAGGGGTTTCTAAATATTTTTCCAGAAATAAATTGTACAGTTCGCCAGGAAGAGTGCCAGTGTGCCTGGCTTTGCTTTCAACGTGTCTCCCCTTCCCCGTGGCTCCCTCCCTCTCCCTCGGTCTGCCGGGTGATGTCAAGAGTGAGCACAATTCCCGTCTGTGGGGATGCTCTCCTGAACAGCTTTTGTTTCCAGAGCTGTGATGTGAGCAAGACCGCATTAGTGTTTTCTTTTTGCCCTTTCTCTGGCATTGTGCTTCTTAGCTCGAAACATTCTAAACAGATCTCTTAAGAATCTTTACATAATTGTCAGTGTTCTGTGTGTAAATGCCAAGGTTGACAAACTGCTCTGAGAAGTTTAATTAAAAACGGAGTAAGCTTGTTTGAAAATTGAGAAGTGGCATTTTATATGCGCCTAAATATGTTTACCCATCTAGAGAATATAATAGGATGCCAGAGTCCAAGAGACACTGAACACTTGCTAATTGATTCTCAGGACAAAAGTGTTTAAGTGAATTCAAATGATGATGCTTCAAGCCAGTTAAACAACTTGAATCTCTGTACAGCTAACGGTTGTCAAGCCTTAACAATAGTCACTTATGTCAAGCAAGAGCCTGTGACAAACTGTGAGACTTTCAGAACACCTCTTAGAGATCTTGCAATTGAGTTATTCTGTAACGTAAGGATTATCCATCATGCAGCATAGTTTTCAGTTAATCTTTCATAGATCAACTTGCAATGAGGTTGCCAGATCAATGCATTTAACATTGAAATGGCAGTCTCGCCATTCAAACAATTACAGCTGGGTGTATAAAACTGGCAGTTTGTAAGGTCAGCTTTTACCATTGGAAACCTGTAGACATCCTTAAATTTTAGCAAAAAGCATCAGCTTCATTAATTACATGAGCTTTGTTGAGCTACTTATCAGATACGATTAGGTTTGTGTCAACAGTATGTTATCTAACTGCTGGCTAATCTCTGTGGACCTAGAGGACTGCTGATCATATATACATGTGAACACCTCTGAGGTTAATAACAGTAATTTCTGTGAATATTTCTAATATTGAAACTTTTCAAACCTTCTAAAATATTATTTTGAAGGATCTGGCATTATGAGAGAGTAGCAAAGAGTATACACAGTTATTAGATTTATACCTTTTTAGTCTTTATCTTCTTTGTGGTTATTTGTCAGGGTTTAATTCTTATCTTTTTTAAATTTATTGGAGTATAGTTGATTTACAATGTTGTGTTAGTTTGTGTACAGCAAAGTGATTCAGTTATCCGTATACATATATCACTCTTTTTTAGATTCTTTTCCCGTGTAGGTCATTGGAGAATATTGAGTAGAGTTCTTTGTGCTATACAGTAGATCCTGGGGCTTTTAGTTTTTGCTGTACCACTGAACCGAAAAAAGAGTCTGAAAACCAAATTAGTTCCCAGTTGGTTGTAAATAAAGTTGTTACCATCTTTGAATATACAATCAAAGTAAAAATAGTATTGACAGAATGAATTATTGGCAGATTAAGTCAAACTATGTTTATTGGGAGCAAGAGTATATTGTGGGTGAGAGAAAAGATGTAGGTTCTTGTGCTGGCTTGAGATCTTGAAAAAGTCACAAGACTTATCTCAGCCTTAGATTCCTTGTATGAAGTGGTTGATTAGACCCAATAATCTTTAATATATCTTTCCATTCAGTCAGCTCAGTTGTTCAGTCATGTCTGACTCTTTGCGACCCCATGGACTGCAGCACGCCAGGCTTCCCTGTCTATCACCAACTCCTGGAGCTTCCTCAAACTCGAATCAATGATGCCATCCAACCATCTCATCCTTTGTCGTCCCCTTCTTCTCCCGCTTTCAGTCTTTCCCAGCATCGGGGTCTTTTCAAATGAGTCCAGTTCTTTGCATCAGGTGGCCCAAGGATTGGAGTTTCAGCTTCAGCATTAGTCCTTCCGGTGAATATTCAGAACTGATTTCCTTTAGGATGGACTGTTTGAATCTCCTTGCAGTCCAAAGGACTCTCAAGAGTCTTCACCAACACCACAGTTCAAAAGCTTCAATTCTTTATAGAGTCCAGCTGTCACATCCATACAAGATTACTGGAGAAACCATAGCTTTGACTATATGAACATTTGTCAGCAAAGTAATGTCTCTGCTTTTTAATATGCTATCTAGGTTTGTTATAGCTTTTCTTCCAAGGAGCAAACATCTTTTAATTTCATGGCTGCAGTCACCATCTGGAGTGATTCTGGAGCCTCCCAAAATAAAGTCTCTCACTGTTTCCATTTTTCCCCATCTGTTTGCCATAAAGTAATGGGACTGGATGCCATGATCTTAGTTTTTTGAATATGAGTTTTAAGTCAACTTTTTCACTCTCCTCTTTCACTTTCATCAAGAGGCTCTTTAGTTCTTCTTTGCTTTCTGCCATAAGAGTGGTGTCATCTACATATCTGAGGTTACTGATATTTCTCCTGGCAGTCTTGATTCCAGCTTGTGCTTCATCCAGCCCGGCGTTTCACATGATGGACTCTGCATATAAGTTAAATAAGCAGGGTGACAATATACAGCCTTGATGTACTCCTTTCCCAATTTGGAACCAGTCTGTTGTTCCATGTCCATTAGGGAACATTATTTTTCTGAAACAAAAATGAAGGGGTTCCTTATGTACAAAAACAGAAGAACTGCTAGGGGCTCCTGATGGTACATGAAATTACCACGTCGTATAAAACAAGATTGCTTGTGTGCTGAGAAATAAGCCCTAGCATGCCAGATTGCTTCAGTCATGTTCAACTCTTTTGCGACACAATAGACTGAATGAAGCCTGCCAGGCTCCCCTCTCTCTGGGATTCTCCAAGCAAGAATATTGGAGTTGGTTGCCATGCCCTCCTCCAGGGGATCTTCCAGACCCATGAATTGAATCTGCATCTCTTACATCTCCTGCATAGGCAGGTAGGTTCTTTACCACTAGTGACACCTGGGACGCTTCCAAGGGTTGCTGTGTACCTCTGGAGCTTGCCGTTAGGGTCTTGCCCAAGGCACCTAGCAAGCAGTAAGCTATCTTGAGGAGCACAACTATCTCTACAGAAAGCAAGAACCTCAGGCTTTGTACTTCCTAATGTGTATGCATTATAGGAACAGTTTTATGTCACTCATGGTCTTGGCACAGGTGAAAGTAATACATGTTTCTGAAGATGCTTCTCTGTATTATGATTTTTCTCATCACATGAGCTTTTAACTATATCCTTGGAAGCATTTGCTAGTTCACCTCACCTCTATTATGTTCCTTGTTGATGTTAGCATCTTTTCTATCTGGATCCAGGGACTACATTTTGGCCCTTACTATTTTAATGCCACATATATGCCCTGCAACACTCTCTCCTTCTACTTATGTACATATCTTCCATTATTCAATCTCTGAGAGTAGATGCAATGTCCAGGACACTTTACATTGTTGGTACTGTTTACCTGGTTTGATTACTTTTAGCTCCAGAATTTTGATGGTAATAGAGTTAATTGGGGTCTTTAATAGAACATCTGGTTCGTGCTACAAGATAAAGAAAATCCCCAATTCAATTGACTTAAACAAAAAAGAAACTGTAGTATGGCTGAGTCCCTTCTCTGTTCACCTGAAACTATCACAACATTCTGTTAACTAGCTATACCCCAATACAAAATTAGAAGTTTAATTAAAAAGAAATAAATGCTGGCATATAAAAAGAAAAGAAAATGTATCACATCTAACAGGAGGTCTGGCTCAAGAACCTGAGGTTCATTACTGCTTAGCATTGTGGCTTGTCCTCATGGTTGCAAAATGGCTGCAGCAGTTCCTGTCACCACAACTAGCTGTGATAATAGCAGAAGGAGAGAGGATTTTCTGTGTGTCTCTTTTTGTTAACAAAGATATCTTTTCCATACCATATCCCTACTTCCAGTCAGATTTTTGCAGGTACGTCACTGACCAGAATCTATCAATAGTCATACCTTTGCTAGTTACTTGGTAAGAGCGATAAAATTATCATGACTCATTTAATTGATACATTGTTTTATTTGAGCAAGTTAATTTATATAGGTGTGACAAGAGGTATTGACTAATATGTAAATACTTTCTTTTTTTATATAATGAAGCTAGAGCCACATGATAGTAAAGCTTTAGAATTAACATCTGTCTGGAGGCTTTGTAAAGCCTCAAGAGTTGTAAATTACTTTTATGAGTGAAAGAGATTTTATCATTGTTATCAGTATTATTTTCTCTTAAGACTCCCACATTTGTTAATATTACTGGATTGCCAGGAAGTGACATTCTTTACTGTATGAGGTTGAATATCATAAGTCATAGAGCACATAGGTTTCCCTAGGAAGACTTGTGGAGAAGGCAATGGCACTCCACTCCAGTACTCTTGTCTGGAAAATCCCATGGATGGAGGAGCCTGGTAGGCTGCAGTCCATGGGGTTGCTAAGAGTCGGACATGACTGAGCGACTTCACTTTTACTTTTCACTTTCATGCATTGGAGAAGGAAATGGCAACCCACTCCAGTGTTCTTGCCTGGAGAATCCTAGGGACGGGGAGCCTGATGGGCTACCGTCTATGGGGCTGCACAGAGTCGGACACGAGTGAAGTGACTTAGCAGCAGCAGGAAGACTTGTAGATGTAACCTTTGTTCCGTAATAGTGGAGAACTATAGTTTTTGTTTCTCTATCACATCTAATTAAATGAATTTTTGGTATAGGCAATGTTCAACTACATTTTGGTAAGAAAAAGACATGGTCATAAGTAGTAATTCCCTTCAGAGGTGGCTAAGCTCTATTAATTTATTAGGTCAAAATTTTTTAAAATTATGAAATAGGAAATTGGTCACAGAAAATGAGCTCAATAAAGATACTTTCCACAGTATCTAATCTTGGTTATCATTATTTTGTAGGCCCATCAATACATGTCATTATAATCCAAAAAGTTATTTTAAAATTACCTTGATGATATATTAACTTATAATTTATACCTCATGGGACATGATCTCTCACAGGATTTTTTTTTTCTTTTGAATTTTCACTATTCATTTGGGACAAAGTGTCATATTAGGAGTGCTTGATTCTAGTGTATGAGTAGGTGTATCCTACTAAACTGAAAGTGAGAGATAGTTTAAGTAGTTTGCTGAAGATTTATGAAAATATTAATCACAGTGAAATCAGTACTCACAAAACCTTTTGGGAACACATATCCACCTTTGTTATAACTCATCTTTCAATTTATTGAAAATATTGAATTTATTATACAGTATAGTGGCACTAGTGGTAAAGAATCTGCCAATGCAGGTTTGATCCCTGGGTTGGGAAAATCCCCTGGAGGAGACCTGGCACCCCATTCCAGTATTCTTGCCTGGGAAATCCAATGGACAGAGGAACCTGATGGGCTACAATCCATGGAGCCTCGAAGACGCAGACACGACTGAGTACACAATCATATTTATTAAATTAAAGTATAAGTTTTTTCCTGTGTATGTGAATATGTGTGTGAATGTACATTTACACTGGGGGAAGTGGTAATATATTTAATGGAACTGCAGGATCCAGAGCAGACAGCATTTTCTGCTGCTGGTCTTGATTTTCTTTTATACTTCTAGACACATACCCAGCAGGACTTTAATGTAGTTAAATTAGCTCATAATGGCTAACAGGAGAAAAGAGCCTCCTGGATAGCACATTATAATGTCCTTTCTGAGAAGAGTATTCCTGCAAAAGTTGGGTCTACTTGTAAAAACATTAAAGTTATAAAAGCATGAAATTTCATCTTGGGGTGTACAGGAATGAATATCCTCTTTGTACTGGTGGTTTTTCCATCTATATCACTCAGACTTAAACACACACAGTTAATGTTTTTGCACCACCGAGGACTGCATTGCAAAGCTGTATTGTCTGCTCATAACAATAAAAGGAAAGGAAAAGAAAAATACTCAGAATAGTTTGGGCTGGTCTAGGAGTGAAGGTAATTTATAAGATTGTCTGTCTCCTGGATTCTTGCTCTTGTGTTTTTCTCTGAATGGGAGCTCAGCCATTCCTCATTGACTGACCCATGAACCCATGGGGCTTGCCTTTCTGGGCCTCCTGGTCCCGCATTCTTAAATCCAGAGGATCAGGGCTGGGACAGATGGCCTGGCACGACACAGACAGCCATGTCACTGCCACTTAAACCCAATCTCAATGTCGACTGGTTTGCAAAGGACTGTCCAGTACAGCAAATGCCAGGCACCATTGCTTTGTGGAGGAACGCACCTCTGCACCTGTGGATAAGGAGCACGTTACCTTGACAGTGTTGCAAGCCAGAGGGAAGAACAACTAGCTCCTGCTTATGGAGTGGTTTTTTATTCTTTGGTTTTAAATATGAGTAACATTTATTTGGCCAGCAGTTTAAAGATAGCCCTTTCGAGATACAGTTTTTTAGCATGTGTAAATTGATGGTAACATTCACTTTGGGATGACCTGGAAGGACCTCCATCTTCCAGAGCAGGTGGAAAGAACATTGGTTCTGGAATCAGAAAGAATAGATTTCTACTCTGAGCTTTGTGATCTTAAGCAAATTCCAGCTGATTCTTATTTTTCATGACAGTTCTTTTCTACAAAGTCATTGTGAACCCTGAATTAGCAAATACTGAATCACTGCTCCTGGGGAAATACAGGGTGAGGTTCCTGTGACCCTCTGCTCACAGCATCTTTGTCAACAGATCAGTACATACCCTTGTTTTGTGTGTGTTTCTGTTTAAAGACAACTTATTTAATATATATTGTTGATTCATTAATACTGAACTCAGAGCCACAGCACTGTAACTCATGCCTGAAGGAAGCTTATTTAACACACGTATTTTCTCTGTAAAGCACATTCCAGCCTTCCTGTATGTAGGAACACCAGACAGCACTCCAGCGCTACATTTGGGAGCCATATAAACAGTGAAGTCACCATAAAAAGCAGAAAAAAGGAAAAAAAGATGGTACTAAATAGACTATGAAAAGGACGCAATATTATGAGAACTGAAACCAGAAGGCTGAGCATTGCCTTGTTGAACCTCACCTGGAAGGAGCATGTCTGGTGACTCAAATTTTTTGTGGTTCTGTGCGTGATCCCAGATGAACCTGCAAGTACTGCGAGTTTTGATTTCTGGCTACAAATACATTTTTAAGGTATAGGTGGGTTCCTAATTATGGAATCCACAGGGAATGAGGATCAACTGTATTTACCCACTGTGGACTCATCTATGAGCTAGAGCTTATACAGTTTATTCCAGATTGCTGGGAAGATTAAATGAGATGAGATTTTTGCAGCACCTGACCTGTATTAGGACCTTTGTTCTTCAGTTACCCAGTCATCTCCAACTCTTTGTGACCACATGGACTGCAGCACACCAGGCTTCTCTGTCCTTCACTATCTCCTGGAGTTTGCTGAAACTTATGTCCATTGAATCAGTGATGCTATCCAATCATCTCATCCTCTGTCACCCGCTTCTCCTCCTGCCCTCAATCTTTCCCAGCATCGGGGTCTTTTTCAGTGAGTTGGATGTTTGCATCAGGTGCAAAAGTATTGCAGATTCAGCTTCAACATCAGTCCTTCCGATGAATATTCAGGGTTGCTTTCCTTTAGGGTGGACTGGTTGGCTCTCCTTGCTGTCCAAGGGACTGTACATCAATTCCTTCTTTTGTCTCTTTCCTTCATTCTCCCTAGGCTTGACTTAGCATCCATCCTGCTTCCACCTGCTTCTGTCCTTCTCTCAGGTACCCTTACCTGCATCCTGGTAATCCCTCTCTACCTCATCCTGTGAGGCTGGGTTAAGACCCAACTTTGCCAAGAAGATTTCCAGGTGATCTTGCTCCCATGCAGTCTGTACTACACATGTTAAAGTGGTAACTCTTTGAATCTGAATCTGGTTTTTAGATCTGTTTTCTCCTAACTTGTAAGCTTATGTGCCCAAGAACCATGCCTTCAATTTTTCCTATTTATCACAGAATAGATGCCACTTCTAGGACTTTGAAGGTATTCTATAATTAATATGTTGAATAAATAAGTGAATAAATAGAAGAAAGAAAGAGACACACAAACCAACCAACCTGGGTTTTCTGTACAGTATGTGCTTACCTGCTCAGTGTAGTCTAAGAATGAGGTCTCTGTGACTGACAGTACTTGAATGACACAGTGTCCTGTGGTCTGAGGGTCACTTTTTACAGTTCCCACAGCATCAGCTCATCAGAATAGAGACACAGCTCCACAGAGAAGCTGGCAAGGAGGAGAGAAGCAGTCTTATGCATGATTCAATACTGCCATTCCCTTATCACATCTTCCTTTTATTTCCATCTTAGCTCTTGTCACAGTCAGAAATTCTCTTCCACTTTTGTTACTTGTTTATTATGCAGTCCATGTGGCCAATAATCTTGCGTGCCTTGTTTTCTACTATGTCCTAGTGCCTTGGACAGTCCTGACACATAGTCAGTGGTCAATCAATGTTTATTGAAAGAATAAATAAATAAATTCAGTTCTGCTATCATCTATCTTTTTTTAAAAAATTTTAATTGACTTGCCTGTACCATCTGCACCTTTGGACAAAAATAGTCAGTCACTTTATAGCATATGTAGATAGCTTTCCTGGTACTTTTTATTCATTTACTCTGTTATTCATCCATTCACAGTTGTATCTGCTCACTTCTGTCTTCTGTGGGCTCCTTGAGGACAGACAGTTATTTAGCTTTGTGTTCCCAGCACAGAGTAAGGATGCAATAAATCTTTCATGAATGAATGGGTATTTTCCCTAGAGAGTAGAGGTGAGAGGACAGTTGGTAAGGTACCCCATGAACAAAATGGAAGGTGAAGAGAGAAAAACAACTTAAAAATCTAATATCATGCTCCGTGATGTTAAATCTGCTTTCTTATAGAATTACTTGTTTTTTTCTCTCAAACTCCATAAACTAGAGCACATATTACTGTTCCTATTTAGAAATGAAGACATCTAATCTTGTGGATTTAAGTCTGAGCTTATAAAGTTGGTAGGTAGTGAATCTAAGATTAAAAAGCCAGGTCATTTAATTCCAAGATAAGGGCTTTTTGCATTCAACTAGGGTGAGGGTGTCTGATAAAACACAGTGAGACAGTGTTCTTTTGTGGATGATAAATGTCTGAAGGTAAATCCACAGAGGAGAGCTGACTCTGCTATCGGATCATTAGAATGAGTATAATCTCGAAAGGGCTATGATGGATAGGACCCATCTGGGTGTACAAAGCTTGGTGTGTGTGTGTGTGTGTGTTTATCAGAGTTTCACTATCACTCTTGTCTAGAATGGGAGCCAAGAAACAAATGAAGGGGAGCATATGGATGGGTGGGTGGGAGTAGGGAAAAGATCCGTAAGGTGGCCTGTGGTGGTGAGGTAGCAGCAGTGATGCAGCCAACTAAGGTTTTGATTAGCAGGGGGCTGAGTGGTACCTAAAGGAACAATGGACAGTTGGTGGCAGTGCCTCTGCAAAGGTGAAGCCAAAGTGAATGATCTGAGCCAATACCAAATCTTGTCAAAGTCCACTTGGTGTCCTGACCTTGAATCCTCTGAAGTGAGCCCTCAAAGCATGACTTGTGTGTTGTTCCTGTGGGCCCCTTTATTCCCTCCCTACTGCACACTTTCTCTTTGAACACCTTAAATGTTGTCTAAATTGGATCCTGGAAGAAAAATGCCACAAAGTTCCCAACCTCATTCTTTCTGTAGGGGGCTCCTGTTATATTCTCCCTGGGTCCTCACAGATAGTTCTCACAGCAAAAATACTGGAGTGGCTTGCCATTCCCTCCTCCAGTGGATCATGTTTTGCCACTATTGTTCTTCCAGTGGTCATGTATAGATGTGAGAGTTGGGCCATAAAGAAGACTGAGCCCTAAAGAATTGTTGCTTTTGAACTGTGGTGCTGGGAAAGACTCTTGAGAGTCTCTTGGACTGCAAAGAGATCAAGTCAGTCAATTCTAAAGGAAATCAACCTGGAATACTCATTGCAAGGACTGATGCTGGAGCTGAAACTCCAATACTTTGGCTACGTGATGCAAAGAGCTGACTCATTGGAAAAGATACTAATGCTTGGAAAGATTGAGGGCAAGAGGAAAGGGGGGTGACAGAAGATGAGATGGTTTGATAGCAACCAACTCAACGTACATGAGTTTGAGCAAACTTGGAGAGATGGTGAATGGCAAGAGAGCCTGGCATGCTGCAGGCCATGGGGTCACAGAGTCAGATATGACTTAGGGACTGAATGACAACAACATGGATGATGGAAGCAGGCTACTGAGAACCTGAGAAAAAGTCTCTCTGGGGTCCTCAAGGGTGTTCTGAATAGAAACAGGTCATCCCCTCCAGTTCTCATGCAGCAGCCTCCTGCCTTACATAAGACAATTGAGGGATGCTCAGCATTTGTGGCATTTTCTGAGCACTGGCTGCTGCTGTGGGTGAACAAGATGTGTTGGAAGTTGGTAGTAGACCCTCCAGCTTCACCCATCCCTGCCAAGTCTCACTGTCCCTGCCTTGTCCCACTTGCCTCTTGTCCCCACTGTCCCCTTGCCTCACCATTCTTGCCCACTGATTCTTGGACCTCCATCTCCTGTGTCAGGCAGCCAGGTCAAGGCATGGATGTTCTCTGTTCAGAGAACCCTGCTCTGAGAGACCACCTCACTCTAAATACTTGCCTCATTCATTGCCGTAATTTTACACTCTTCATCAAACAACCCTCAAACATACCACATTTCATGGTCTTGGAGGCAGTTCTAACTCTTGCTCCTCTTTTCCTTCCCTTTGCATCACAGAATGCCCGTAGGAGTTACACCCCCTATATCCACGACTATACCTTGAACTTGAAGGGGTGTTTCTCAAACTTGTTTGGAAAACAGTGACATATTATTCATTTAATTTTTAATATCTAAATACCAAATGTTAGGCTAAGGCAGACGTTGGGCTTAGTTGCTCAGTTGTGTCTGACTCTTTGCAATGCCATGGACTGTAGCCCATCAGGCTTCTCTGTCCATGGTGATTCTCCAGGCGAGAATACTGGAGTGGGTTGCCATGCCCCCCTCCAAGGGATCTTCTCAACCCAGGGATCAAACCCAGGTCTCCCACACTGCAGGTGGATTCCTTACCAGCTGAGCCACCAGGAAAGCCTAAAGCAGACACTATTTCACACTAATCTCTAGTGGGTGAACTTGAGGTAAAAAGATATCAGCAACATAGGAAAAATGTATTTTGAGAAATTTTAAATTACAAAATTTTATCCATGAACATAGTTCTCCCTCTTCCAAATTAAGACTGGGGATAATGGAATTCTGGCAGCAGAGCTATTGGTGGACTATTGGGATAGACAGTATTTTAAGAGGGGAGTGAATAAGGAAAGGGGCTTCCCAGGTGGCTCAGTGGTAAAGAATCTGCCTGCCAATGCAGGAGACACAGGAGATGTGAATTTGACCCCTGGGTCGGGAAGATCCCCTGGAGAAGGAAATGGCAACCCATGCCAGTATTCTTGTCTGGAAAATTCTATGGACAGAGGAGTGTGGCGGGCTACAGGGTAGCATATGGGTCCCTAGGAATTTCCACGACTGCATTCTTACTCTGGAGGAAAGCTGTAGAGAGGGTTGGGAAAATTACTTAAACATGTAAAATAATGACACTTAAAATAATGACAACACTACACCCAGGTTTTTTTAAAACCACTTTGAGATATGATTGAGATATGAAAAACTGGACATAATTAATGTATACAACTTGAGTTTGGAGACTGTGTATACACCCATCACCATAATCTGTACCATAAACATATTCATCACCTCCAAAAGTTACTTCCTCCCCTATTTGTTTATTCATCATTCCAGCACTATTTTAAGTGCTTTACATATATTAATTCATGGAATTGATAAAACATCCTTATGAGGTAGGTGTACTTATACTATTTCCATTTTATAGATTGGAAAACAAAGTACAGAAAGAGAGTTAGTTGCCCAAGTTGAGTTAGTAAAGGTGAGATTTGTAGTCTCTTCTCTTACATTCTGCCTTATGCAGTCTTGTTGAGAACCTGCCCTGCATATTCCCCGCTCTACCAGCGTATTGTGTGTGTGAGTCCAGGTGTTGACATTAAGTTCCAACAGCACTGAGACTTTGTTTTGCTCACTGTTGTGTCCTTGGCCCCCAGCACTGTGCTCAGGATATGTTTGTTGACTTAATTAAGGACTAAGCTTTGATTCTTCTGAGTGCCAGGCTCACGTTACTCCTTCATTAGCAGTTATTTTGCAGTCTTCTTTATGACCCAGTTTTCTTTTTTCATTTGGGTGAAAAATGATTTTGGCATTTTAACAGCACGACTTCATTATTGATATTTTTAATCTGCCCCCACCATCAAATTCCCCCTTTGATATTTTGTCACTCCCAATATATTTAGAAACGTTTGTCTTTGTCTTTTTCTCCTTCCTTTTGAATCTATGATGTATTTTAACAAGGAGTATTCTATGAATGCAAAAATAGTTGTATTTTATTTTAGTTTATCTCCTTTACTCCATAATAGAGGTTAAGAATATACCTTTTTGATAACAAAGAACTTTCTTACTATCTTTCTGATTAACTGAATAGTCAAAGAAAACACCATAATTGTGTGAAATGGTCTGATTTAGAAACCAATTATAAGGAACATAATTATCTACTAATGAAATATGCATGTAAGTCCTTGGTTTGCTGCTTCTAATGTCACTGTAGACAAATGTGTACCCAGCAGTAACTTGCATAAGGTAAATTGAAAGTCAACCATTTCTAGATTGTGTCTGAAAATCTCATGACAGCCAACAACTCAGAATCAAAAATATCTATTTTTCTCCTGCAAATGTCTCCCTCACTCTGTGTGTGTGTCTAAGGGATGTTTTCTGGTCTGAAATTAAGATTTGCTTGCTCTTCCCTTCTGTCTACTGATGATTATCAAAGATTTAATCTTTGGTTTCTCTGGGCTTCAAAGGTGGAGCTGTGAGATTCTTATTATTTATTTATTTACTTGTTTATTTACTTTTGGTTGCTTATTATTTACTTATTGTTGGTTGCACTGGGTCTTCATTGCTGCGTGTGGGCTTTCTCTAGTTGTGGCAAGCGTGGGCTCCTCTTTACTGAGGTACATCGGCTTCTCATTGCAGTGACTTCTCTTGTTGTGGAGTGAGCTTCAATAGTTGCAACACGCGGGCTCTAGCAGTTGTGGCGTGCAGACTTTAGTTGCTCCATGGCATGCGAAATCTTCTTAGACCAGGGATCGAACCCGTGCCCCCTGCATTGGCAGGCAGATTTTAGGCACGGTACCACCAGGGGAGTCCTGAGGTTCTTTGATTATCATAAGGATGCAAACAGACAAAAAGGCCCCCTGGTTCCCTTAGGAAATGTGTTGTTAAGAACAATCTCACTGTCTCCACGGATACATCAGGAATACGCCTTCAGACACAGAAACGCACAGCTCCAGATGACAGCAGACGAGTACCTGAAGAGCAGAAAAGAATATATAGACCTACGAGAACCATGGTGGTGCAAAGGAACTAGGGGGGAAGGGACTGTTCGTAGGACTGGACCTGCCCTCCTAGGGTGGGGGAACTGAAGCAGGGGTGCAATCCCCACACCGGGGCAATTGCCTGAGTCAGAGGAGAAACATTTAAGGCTGAGAGGGGAACAGCTGATCTGTGGCAGCCTAAATGGAATGAGAATCCGACAGTGCTTGTCACAGCCATACATACCCTAGACGGCAAAGTGGCTGGGAGCTGGAGTTTAGGGATTGAGGAGCAATCCCAGGACGAGGGCTGCTGTTGACTTCGGAGAGAGAGATTGAGGGGATGTGAGAGGAGACTGTGGTGGGAAATGCCTGTGGAGGAAAGCCTGGCAGCCAGGGAAGCAAGGCGATACAGCTGAGTCACGCATAGGGGATGGAGCCGTCACCATAGCCTCTCTCCCCGCATGCACCCGCATTGGCAGCTGAACAATAGAGAGGCTGGCCCATCAAATGCCTGATGCCTTGATCTACAGAGTGGGACCCCAGGAGGGAAGGGCGGCCCCTTTATGTGCCTGATGCACCCAACAACAGAGAAGGACCTCAGGCAAGGAAGGCCTCTAAGTGCCTGAATGGGCAGAGCTATGGAGAAAGACTGGGCAAAGAGCCCTTCTGATTGCCAACTACAAGAGGCTCAGAAAAAGACTCTAATAGGGCCCTAACTCCTGCGGTGGAGGCAGTCCACGTCCCTGCACACTTGGCGCCGCCAGGGCCCCCGAAAGTCAAGCAGCTGCGCCACCATCACGCTCAACTCTCACTGGGGCAGAGCTGCCACAGGCAAAAACAGTCTTGCACCTATGCACACAGGGTCGCTTCGGTAGTGTTTGACTCGTTGCGACCTTATGGACTGTGGCCTGCCAGGCTTCTCTGTCAGGGAGGGAGGTTCTCCAGGCAAGAATACTGGAGCATATTGGCCAGTATTGGTTGCCACACCCTTCTCGAGCTCTCTGTTTCCTGCTGCCCTAGCTGCCAACTCCCCTGAGTACCTGGTGCTGCCAGAACCCCTGTGCCTCAAGCAGCTGCACCACCTCCACACCTGGCCCTCATGGGGGCAAACCCAAGTCCTCCAGGGCAGCCTCAGGAGCACACCCCAGTGGGCAACCCATATCCAGAGGTGGAAATAAAACCACAGTTGAAACCCCAGGGACAGTGTGACTAAGGAAGAAGACCCCAAACCCTTCCACCAGCTGTACAGCTGCAGATTAAATCCACATGATCAACTAGGCAGACTCTCTGTGGAATATATAAAAGGTCATTGAGAGCTCCCAGTAAAGAAAACACACTAGTTCTGATAGCTGTGGACTTTAGAGGCAAGAACACAGAGGAGTAGGAGCAGATTAGAATCTGAGCTGCCTTCACAGCAGGTCCAGAGATGAGCACAGTGTTAGAGGGCATCCTAGGGAGGTGAAGTGGAATGCAGTGACTCAAGAAAAACATTTATTGTTCTTATGTTTTGATGTGTTCTATGGATTCTTTTTTTTCCTCAGTCACATTTTTTATTGTTGTTATAAACCTCTGCCTCTATATCAGGCTTTTGCTGTTCTGGAGAGATTTTTTTTTTTCCCTCTTTTTAAAATTTTAATTTTTAAACATGTTATTGTTTTTTCTACATTTATTCCTTTGTTTGCTTTTCCTACTGTTCTTTTCCCCTTGCAGTTAATCTTTAATATATATAAATCTTCTTTATCTATTTCTCTTTAACTTTACATATCTATTCTTTTCTTCCTTTAGTCTGAACAAATTTGTTAGTTTTATTTTCATTGCTTTATACCCCAATTGGCACCTTGCTTTAGTTTTATTTTCCAGTTTGTGCTTTAGTTAGTTTCATTCTGGTAATTTTTGGTTCCCTTTGTTTGCCAGGTCAGTTTGCTTATGGGTGTATATGTATATGTGTATATTCAGTCACACTTTTTATTGTTGTTATAAACCCCTGCCTCTACTTTGGGCCTTTGCAGTTCTGTGGAGTTTTCCTTTTTTTTCCTTTTCTCTTTCTTCTTCCATTTTTTTTCTTTTCTCTATTTTATAATTTTAATTTTCTTAAACCTATTATATTTTCCTACATTTATTCCTTTGTTTGCCTTTCCTACTGTTCTTTTCCCCTTGCAGTTAATCTTCAAGGTTTATAAATCTTCTTCATCTACGTCTATTTAACTTTGCATAGCTATTCTTCCTTTCTTTTCTTTCTTTCCTTTCCTCTCAACATATTTGTTAGTTTTGTTTTCATTGCTTTATTCCCCAGTGGCAACCCACTCCAGTACTCTTGCCTGGAAAATCCCATGGACGGAGGAGCTTGGTAGGCTACAGTCCATGTGGTCTCGAAGGGTCAGATACGACTGAGTGCCTTCACTTTCACTTTTCACTTTCGGGCATTGGAGAGGGGAATGGCAACCCACTCCAGTATTCTTGCCTGGAGAATCCCAGGGATGGAGGAGCCTGGTGGGCTGCCATCTATGGGGTCACACAGAGTCAGACACGACTGAAGCGACTTAGCAGCAGTAGCATTCTCCAATTGGCACCTTCCTTTAGTTTTGTTTTACAGTTTGTGCTTTAGTTAGTTTTGTTCTGATAGGTATAATTTTAGGTTTCCTTTGTTTGCCAGGTCAAGCTATTGTACTTTATTTTTGTTGAACTGTTTTGATTTTGCTTATGGGTGTATATAAATATGTGTATGTTCAGTCACACTATTTATTCTTGTTATAAACTTCTGCATCTACATTGGGCTTTTGCAGTTCTGTTGAGTTTTCCTTTTTTTCTTCTTCTTCCATTTAAAAAAAATCTTTTTTGTTTTTTATAATTTTAACTTTTAATTTTTTTAAACCTATTATATTTTTTCTACATTTATTCCTTTGTCTTTCCTACTGTTCTTTTCCCCTTGCCGTTAGTCTTTAATGATATAAATTTTCATCTACCTCTAACTTTGCATAGCTATTCTTTCTTTTCTTTCAACATATTTGTTAGTTTTGTTTTCATTGCTTCATTCCCCACTTGACACCTTGCTTTAGTTTTGTTTTCCAGTTTGTGCTTTAGTTAGTTTTGTTCTTAACTGGTAAATAATAATTTTTGATTTCCTTTGTTCGCCAGGTCAATCTATTGTACTTTATTTTTGTTGGACTGCTTTGACTTTGCTTATGGGTGTATATGTTTATGTGTATATTCCATTATTTTAATTATTATTTGCATGATTTTGTAACTGCCATTTGTCTGGGGTTCATCTTTGGTTTCTCATTTTTGGATATTTGTTTTAATCTCACTTAGTGCTATAACAAACCACTTGTGGAATCTTCGTTCCTGACCAGAGATCAAGCCCTGAGCCTTTGGAGTGGGAGCACTGATTCCAAGATCCTAGAATACCAGAGGACTAACCCTAGCGGGTATCAAATAGTGAGAACTCACACAAAGGAAACCACTGTAATACAAGACCTGGCGTCACCCAACCACCAATAGCATCTCTGTGCAGGATGCCTCATCTAAACAACAAGCAAAACAAAAATACAAACCCAATCATCAGCAGACAGGATTACCACCTCACTCAGCCTTGCCCATCAGAGGAAAAACAAACAAAAACTCAGCACAAATCTCACCCTGTAAGAAGCTTACACAAACCTCTGGACCAACCTTAGAGGGCAGAAACCATAAGGAAGAAAGAATTCAGCCTTGAAGCCTAGGAAAAGGAGACCTCAAACACAAAAAGTTTAAAAAAAAAATAACAAAAAGGCAGAGAAATACTACACAAATGAAGGAACAAACTAGAAACACAGAAGTCCAGAGAAATGAAGAGGAAATAGGCAAACTACCTGAAAAAGAATTCAGAATAATGATAGTAAAGATGACCAAAAATCTTGAAAGCAAAACGGAGAAAATGAAAGAGTCAATTAACAAAGACCTAGAAGAATTAAAGGATAAACATGCAGAGACAAACACCACAATTACTGAAATTTAAAATACTCTAGAAGGAATCAGTAGCAGAATATCTGAAGCAGAAGAACAAATCAGTGAGATGGAAGATAAAATGGTGGAAATAATTTCTGAAGAGCAGAGTAAGGTAAAAAGAATGAAAAGAGTTAAGGATAGTCTCAGACCTCTGGGACAATATCAAATGCCCCAACATTGGAATAATAGGGGTCCCAGAAGAAGAGAAAAGAAAGCATATGAGAAAATTTTTGAAGAGATTATAGTTGAAAATTTCCCCAACATGGAAAAGGAAATAGCCTATCAAGTCCACGGGACACAAAGAGTCCCATACAGGATAAACCCAAGGAGAAACACACCAATATGCATACTAATCAAACTAAGAAAGACTAAACACAAAGAAAGAATATTAAAAGCAGCAAGGGAGAAGCAATAAGTAACACACGGGAGACCCCATACGCTTAACAGTTGATTTTTCAGTAGAAACTCTGCAGGCCAGAAGGGAAGGGCAGGATATACTTAAAGTACTGAAAGGGAAAATTTACAACTAAGATTACTGTACCAGCAAGGAGCTCATTCAAAATTGATGGAGAAATCAAGCAAAAGTTAAGAGAATTCAATACCACCAAACCAGCTTTATAACAAAGTTAAACAGACTTATGTAGTCAAGAAATACAAGAGAAGAAAAAAGATATTCAAAATCAACCCCAAACAATTAAGAAAATGGCAATAGGAACATATAAATCAATAATTACTTTATTTTTTTTTCCTTTTAGTTCTACCAGTTTTTTGCTACCAACCCATCTCCCTCCACCCTCGTGCACACGTGCTCAGTCATGTAATCCCATGGACTTCAGCCCGCCAGACTCCTCTGTCCATGGATTTTTCCAGGCAAGAATACTGGTGTGTGTTGCCATTTCCTTCTCCCAATAATTACTTTAAATGAAAATAGATTAAATGCCAAAATACATAGACTGGCTGAATGGATACAAAAACAAGACCCATATATATGCTGTCTACAAGAAACCCACGTTAGACCTCAAGACACATATAGACTAAAAGTGAGAGGATGGAAGAATATATTCCATGCAAATGGGAAGCAGAAGAAAGCTGGAGTAGCAATCCTTGTATCAGACAAAATACACCTTAAAATAAAAAAGATTACAGGAGGTGAAGAAGGACACTACATAATGATCAAGGGATCAATCCAATAGGAAGACATAACAATTGTAAATATCTATGCACCCAACATAGGAGCACCTCAATACATAAGACAAACACTAACAGACATAAAAGGAGAAATTGACAGTAACACAATAATAGTAGGAGATTTTAACACCCCACTCACACCAATGAACAGAACATCAAAACAGAAAATTAATAAGGAAACACAAGTCTTAAATGATGCATTAGATGAGATGGATCTCATTGATATCTTCAGGACATTCCATCCAATGCAGAAGAATACACTTTCTTCTCAAGTGTACATGGAACATTCTCCGGGATAGACCACATCATGGGTCACAAATCAAACCTCAGTAAATTTAAGAAAATTGAAATCATATCAAGCATCCTCTCTAACCACAACGCTATGAGACTAGATATCAATTACAAGAAAAAAACTGTAAGTAACAGAAACACATGGAGATTAAAACAACACGTTTCTAAATAACCAACAGGTTACTGAAGAAGTCAAAAGGGAAAACAAAAAATTTCTAGAAACAAATGATAGTGAAAACACAACTCAAAACCTATGGGATGCAGCAAAAGCAGTCCTAAGAAGGAAGTTTATAGCAATACAATCACACCTCAAGAAGCAAGAGAAACATTGAATAGATGCCTAACTTTACACCTAAAACAACTAGAAAAAGAAGAAGGAAAAAAAAAACCCAAAATTAATAGAAGGAAAGAAATCATAAAAATCCAAGCAGAAATAAATGAAAAAGAAATAAAAGATTAATAAAACTAAAGGCTGGTTCTTTGAGAAGATAAAATTGACAAACCTTTAGCCAGACTCATCAAGAAACAGAGAAGAATCAAATCAACAAAATTAGAAATGACAAAGGATAGGTTACAACAGACAATGCAGAAATACCAAGGAGTATAAGAGAATATTCAGTTCAGTACAGTTCAGTCGCTTAGTCGTGTCCAACTCTTTGTGACCCCATGGACTGCAGCACACCAGGCCTCCCTGTCCCTCACCAACTCCTGGAGTTTACTCAAACTCATGTCCATTAAGTCAGTGATGCCATCCATCCAACCATCTCATCCTCTGTCATCCCCTTCTCCTCCTGCCTTTCAGTCTTTCCCAGGATCAGGGTCTTTTTCAATGAGCCAGTTCTTCATATCAGGTGGCCAAGGTATTGGAGTATAAGAGACTATTATGGAAAACTATATGGCAATAAAATGGATAACCTGGAAAAAATGGACAGATTCTTAGAAAAGTCCAATCTCCAAGACTGAACCAGGAAGAAATCAAAATTATGAACAACCCAGTTACAAGCACTGAAATTGAAGCTGTGATCAAAAATCTCCCAAAAAGCAAAAGCTCAGGACCAGATGGCTTCATAGATTTCTATCAAACATTTAGAGAAGAGCTAATGCCTGTCCTTCTAAAACTCTTTCAAAAAGTTGCAGAGGAAGGAACACTTCCAAACTCATTCTCCAAGGCCACCATAACCCTGATACTAAAACCAGACAAAGACAACACACACACAAAAACTACAGGCCAATATCACTGATGAACATAGTTGCAAAAATCTTCAACAAAATTTTAGCAAACAGAATTCAGCAACACGTCAAAAAGCTCATATACCATGATCAAGTTGGGTTTTTGCCAGGAATGCAAGGATTCTTCAATATATGCAAATCAGTCAATGTGATACACCATATTAACAAATTGAAAGATAAAAACCATATGATAATCTCAGTACATGCAGAAAAAGCCTTTGACAAAATTCAGCACTTGTTTATGATTAAAACTCTTCAAAAAATGGGCATAGAAGGGACCTACTTCAACATAGTAAAGACCATATATGATAAGCGTACAGCAAACATTATTCTCAATGGTGAGAAACTGAAAGCATTCCCCCTAAGATCAGGAACAAGACAAGGGCGTCCACTTTCACCACTATTATTCAACATAGTTCTGGAAGTCCTAGCTACAGAAGAAAAAGAAATAAAAGGAATGCAGATTGAAAAAGAAGTAAAGCTCTCACTGTTTGCAGATGCCATGATACTGTACATGGAAAACCTTAAAGATTGTATCAGAAAATTACTAGATCTAATCAGTGAATTTAGCAAAGTTGGAGTATACAAAATCAATACACAGAAATCACTTGCATTTCTATGTACTAACAATGAAAAATCAGAAAGAGAAATTAAGGAATAAACCCCATTCGCCATTGCAACACAAAGAATTAAATATCTAGGAATAAACTTACCTAAAGGAGATAAAAGAACTATATACAGAAAGTTATAAGACACTGATGAAAGAAATCAAAGATGACATAGGCAGATGGAGAGGTATTCCATGTTCCTGGGTAGGAAGAATCAATACTGTGAAAAATGACTGTACTACTCAATGCAATCTACAGATTCGATGCTAGCCCTATCAAATTACCAATGGCATTTTGCACAGAACTAGAACAAAAAATTTCACAATTCTTATGGAAACCCAAAAGACCCAAATAGTCAAAGGAGTCTTGAGAAAGAAGAATGGAGCTGAAGGAATCAACTTTCCTGACTTCAGATTATACTGCAAAACTGCAGTCATCAAGACAGTATGGTACTGGCACAAAAACAGAAATATAGACCAATGGAACAAGACAGAAAGCCCAGAAATAAACCCATGCACCTATGGGTACTTTATTTTTGACAAAGGAGGCAAGAATATACAATGGGGCAAAGATAGCCTCTTCAATAAATGATGCTGGGAAAACTGGACAGCTACAGGTAAAAGAATTAAGTTAGAACACTTCCTAACACCATACACAAAGATAAACTCAAAATGGATTAAAGACCTAAACGTAAAACCAGAAACTATAAAACTCTTAGAGGGAAAATATAGGCAGAACACTTGATAACATAAATCAAAGCAAGATCCTCTATGACCCACCTCCTGAAGTAATGGAAATAAAAACAAAAGTAAACAAGTGGAACCTGATTAAACTTAAAAACTTTTGCATAGCAAAGGAAACTGTAAGCAAGGTGAAAAGACAACCCTTGGAATGGGAGAAAATAATAACAAATGAAACAACTGACAAAGGATTAATTTCCAAAATATACAAGCAGCTCATACAACTCAATACCAGGAAAACAAACAACCCAATCAAAAAGCAGGAAAAAGACCTAAACATACATTTCTCCAAAGAAGACATACAAATGGCTAACAAACACATGAAAAGATGCTCAACATCGCTCATTATTAGAGAAATGCAAATCAAAACCATAATGAGACGTCACCTCACACTTGTCAGAATGGCCATCATCAAAAAGTCTACAAACAATAAATGTTGGAGAGGGTATGGAGAAAAGGGAATGCTGTTGCACTGTTGGTGGGAATGTAGATTGATACAGCCACCGTGGAAGTCGGTATGGAGATTGCTTAGAAAACTAGAAATAAAACCAACATATGACCCTGCAATCCCACTCCTAGGAATATACCCTAAGGAAACCAGGATGGAAAAAGACACATGTATCCCATTGTTCATTGCAGCACTATTTACAATAGCTAGAACATGGAAGCAACCTAGATGCCCATCTACAGATAAGTGGATAAAGAAGTTGTGGTACATATACACAATGGAATATTACTCAGCCATAAAAAGGAACACATTTGAGTCAGTTCTAATGAGGTAGATGAACCTAGAACCTATTATACAGAGTGAAGTGTGTCAGAAAAAGATAAATATCATATTCCACATATATGGAATCTAGAAAAATTCTGAAGAATTTATTTACAGGGCAGCAATGGAGAAACAGACATAGAGAATAGACTTATGGACATGGGGAGAGGGGAGGAGAGGGTGAGATGTATGTAAAAAGTAACATGGAAACTTACATTACCATATGTAAAATAGATAGCCAACGGGAATTTGCTGTATGGCTCAGGAAACTCAAACAGGGGCTCTGTATCAACATAGAGGGTTGGAATGAGGAGGGAAATGGGAGGGAGGTTCAAAAGGGAGGGGATATAGGTACACCTATGGCTGATTCATGTTGAGGTTTGACAGAAAATAACAAAATTCTGTAAAGCAATTATCCCTCAATTAAAAAAAAAAAAATCTCAGTTTCCATAGTCTGAGGACAGTGAAACAAAATAGCCCTACAAGTCAGGGGGCTTTCTTTCAGCGTGTTAACAGAGCCATGGCTATCTGCTCTGGAGAAGATATCAGGGGATGCTTCTGAGTTCCCACCTCTCTCTGTGTAGGGGTTCATGAGAAGCTTGCTTTGGTCTGGGTAGGGGGGCAGCACGGCCTGAGCAGGGCAGAGCACCAGTCTCCTTGGCTCTAATTGTCTTAAGGAAAGGATGCTGGACTATGAAGACTCCTAGCCCCAAATGTTTACCTCACTCATGCCTGTAATGTCAGAGCAACTCTTGTTGTTCTGAGGCCAATGAAACTCATGTCACTGAAGTGATTTTTTGTCCTTCCTTCTCCCCAGTACACTGCTTCAGTCTCCTCACTTACTGTATTTTATCAGCTCTGAGACACATTTTGGGGGGATTATATTTTAGCATCTTTGAAATTGGGGAGTGTCTTACCATCAACGTTTTGTCGCAGTTTAATTTGCCGGTCTGGGACATAAAGTAACCATGTGCTACATAAGGGCTTCCCAGGTGGCCTTGGTGGTAAAGAACCCACCTGCCAATACAGGAGACATAAGAGATGTAGGCTTGATCCCTGGGTCACGACGATCTCCTGGAGGAGGGCATGGCAACCCACTCTAGTACGCATGCCTGGAGAATCCCATGGACAGAGGAGCCTGGCAGGCTATGGTCCATAGGGCTGCAAAGAGTCAGACATGACCGAAGCATCTTAGCAAATGCTTCATAATCTACGATGTCTCAGGTTGGATGAAATATCAGTCATAGCAGGTCTATAGGCTTTGCAAGAACATCCCCCTTTCCAGCCTTGTCATCTGTCACCATCTCACACAAATGGTCCTGAAGGACATGCTGTGAGTGACTTCTGACCTCCACACATGTGCTGTACTTTCTTACCAGGCCATCTTTGCTCCTGGTTGTCCTCTGCCTTTCATGCTTTTTCCATCACTGTCCATAGAAATCCATGCCATTCTTCAGGGTTCATCTCAATGACTTTGGCCAACTTGGACACTCCCCTGATTGTTGCCAACCAGAAATCATCCCTTCCTTCCCTAAAATCCATATGGAGATCTATGTGTGTGCATGTATGCCTGCGTACTTCGTTGCTAAGTTGTGTCCAACTCTTTGTGACCCCATGGACTGTAGCCTGCTAGGTTCCTCTGTCCATGGGATTCCCCAGGCAAGAATACTGCAGTGGGTCTCCATTCCCTTCTCCAGAGGATCTTCCTGACCTAGGGATCGAACACGGGTCTCCTGCATTGCAGGTGGATTCTTTACCATCTGAGCCACCAGTGAAGCTCAGTAAAGGTAGATAAATGTGACAGAGATGATTTTAAGAGAGTAAAGTGAAGTCACTCGGTCATGTCTGACTCTTTGCGACCCCATGGACAGTAGCCCACCAGGCTCCTCCATCCATAGAATTTTCTAGGCAAGAGTACTGGAGTGGGTTGCCATTTCCTTCTCCAGGGGATCTTCCCCACCTAGGGATCAACCCAGGTCTCCCGCATTACAGGTAGAGGCTTTACTATCTGAGCCACCAGTGAATCCCTAAGAGAGTAAAGAATGAGTTCAGTTGGGTTCCCAAAGAAATCTGAACCGATGTACCTTAAACTGAAGAAGTTGCTTAAGCTGTTATCAATCTGTTCACCTCAGTGTGAATGAGTCTGGGATCCTTCCTCAGAGCCAGTTTTAGAAGGGTGGGTCTGGGGCAGCACTGAAGCCCTGAGAGCAGTGGAGCACTGCTGGGGGCGGGCAGCAGCCCCCTCCCGTCTTCCCAGAGCTGCCCAGGGGGAAGAGGTGGAGCTGGGGGCTGCTCCGGTTTTCCTGGGGCCAAGGGCTGCCCTGCCGGGGATGGGGGTTGAGGACTGTGCGAAGCCCGGCTCCACCTCCAGCACTTGCTTGCAGGAGTGCTCATAGTGCCTGGGCGGTGGACAACCTGCGCTTGCCTCTGACTGCTCTGCCCACCACACAGCCTTTGCAGCCGTGTGACTTGCGAGCACTAGGTTTCGGCCTAGTCGCTGCTGTGCCCATCTTTCCACAGCTCCGCAAAGTCTTATTTACTCCAGCAATGGTTACACAAAGAAAGATGGGTGAGTCACCGGGGCTTGGGGAGAAAGTGGCTTTCTGTCATTCTCCTGAAGACGCAGAATTAATATTGCACCGCAGGGAGGAGGCCTTTGTTATCAGACAAATAGGTATTCCAGTGTGTTCTCACTGCTTGTCATTCAGGATTCGTCTGTGCAGGAAACTTTTAACCAAGCAGAAGGATTGTTTTCTTACTCCCTTAGGTTTGAGGAATATTGAATCATTGCATTGATATGTCTTCTTATAGTTGGTTTGTGTCTTCTAAGTGAGATCTGTGGCCTTACTGTAGATCTCAAGAACCTTGCCTTGTTTTTCAGAGCCAACATGAAAATGGTAGCATATATATACTGCTCACAAAAGACCTTGTCCTCTTCCATGGGAAGGTTTATTGGCAATGTGATTTCCATGCCAAAGCAATTACACATCTGTTGAGCATCTACAAAGGACCAAGCTTTGTGCTGGACACAGGGATGGGAAGTTGAATAAAGAGCCATCCTCACCCTTGAGTTTTATTCATTCATTTATTGAACAAATCCCTGTTCTAGGCCCCGGCAGTACCACAATGACTAACATAGAAAAAGTTCCCACCCTTGGGGAGCTCATATCACAGTGAGGGCAAGAAACAAATAATACAGTAGCAGGTGGTGATATGTCTTGGAAAGAAGGATAAAGCAGGTAACCACAGAGCTTGTGTGTGTTATTTTAGAGTTTTAGAGTGGTCAGGAAGAATGTGGGTAGAATTCTGAATAAATCAGGGAGTGAGCCTCAGTTGCCTGGAGGAGGAACACGCCAGACAGAGGGGAGCAGAGGCCCAGAGGTGTCCAAGCAGCAAGAAGACAGTGTGTTTGTGCTTAGTGAGCCAGGCAGTAACTGCAGAAGGTGAAGGTCACAGAGCCAGACCAGACTTGCAAGACTTGGAGGCCACTTATGGACTTGGATTTGATCCTCTTTCATTGTAATGTCTGCATTTGAATTTCTTTTTAATCACATGGGATTTTAAAAGAGAAAACTTTTTTTTTTTTAACTAAAGGATAATGAACATACAGAAACATACAAAGAAGATAGCTGTGTACCTGCACTCAGGTTGAGAAATAAGAGTTTTACCTGCGCCCCACCCCAGAGACTTCTCCCATTCAGAGAACCGCTATCAGACTTCTAGAAACAGGGAATTATTCTGAGCTTCCTGTAAGTGAAAGTGTTACCAAAAGGTTTGGGTTGCCTCCACCTGCTTGCCTCAAAAGCCAATAAACAGGTCAAGTTGGTGGAAAGTTTGCTTTATTTCAGATGCTGGCAACCGTAGGGGAGGGCAGATATCTGTCCAAAGGCTGGCTCCCCCCACTGACAATCAGTGGGTTAGAGATTTTATAGGCTGAGAGAGGGGGCTACAAGCAGAAACAGCACAATCAGCTCTGACAGTCGTCTTCAAATTGGTCGTTGGTGGTCTGACCAGTGTCATCTTCATTGTTTTAGGTACAGTTAATCTTCACTTCCAAGGTTGGTTTGCTTCCATTTCTCTAAGACCAGTTCTGGGGACTGTAGCAGCTTTTGTCATGGCTGCAGTCTAGTCACTATGTAGTTAACCTCCACCTGGTGGGGGTTTCAGTACCTATGAGACAGCTCCCAGGATATGGCTCAGAATATTATCTATAGCTCTTGAGAAGGACCTAGAGGTCCTTGACTACGCTTAATGACTACATTATTATTGGTCTCCTTTGACTGTTTTCCTTTGTTTCTGCATGCTCTCATTTCTCTGATTAAACTTATTCTTTGACTAAAGTTTTCCACAGACAAAAGACAGGCAGAGGACATTGTGAAGGCAAGGACCAGAGGATCCTGCTGGGATACAGTGGGGGCAAGGATCAGAGGTTCCTGCTCCATTTCAAAAGCATACAGTATGTAATTTTTTATGTCTGGTTTCATTCACCTAACATTATGCTTGTGAGATTCTTCCATGCTGCTGTGTGTTATAATGCTTGTTCATTCTTGTTGCTGTATAATGTTCCATTGTATGAATATTTGACAGTTTCTTTTATGTGGATTGTTTCCAGCTTTGGCTGTTATAGATACAGCTGCTACAAGTACTGATGTATGTGTCTTTCAGTATATCTGTATGTGTTTCTGTTGGGTATAAATCTAAGAGTGGAATTGCTGGCATATGTATATGTTTGACTTCAGTAAATAGTGTCAGTATTCCAAAGTGCGGGCTTCCCTTGTGAATCATCTGGTAAAGAATATGCCTGCAATGTGGGAGACCTGGGTTCGGCCCCTGGGTTGGGAAGATCCCCTGGAGAAGGGAAAGGCTACCCACTTTAATATTCTAGCCTGGAGAATTTCATGGACTGTGTAGTCCTTGGGGGTTGCAAAGAATCGGACAACGACTAAGCGACTTTCACTTTCACTTTTCCAGAGTGCATGCGTCATGTTTCACTCCCACTGGCCTTTTGTGAGAATTCCAGTGGCTTCATATTCTCACCAACAATGGAGATGATTTGTCTTTTCTGTTTAACCATTCTGGTGTGTCTGTAATGGTATACCACTGTAATTTTCATTTTCATTTTCCTGATGACTCATGAAGCTACATTTTCATACATTTGTGAGCAATTTGGATATCTTCTTTTGTGAGGAAAATCTGTCTCTGCCTGTATCACTCATTATATTTGCATTGTAATTCTATGTAGCAGGGAAAGGGAAAGATAAAAAACCTAACTCAGTTTCACTTGTCTTTCTAGAAAGTGTGCATGTGTGCATGTATGAGTGTAGGTATAAGTGTGTGAGAGTGTGCATGAATGTGTGTGGGCAAATGTGTCATGAATCAAAGTGTGGATAGGAAAATCCCTACTATATCCTTCTGCACAGAGAAGCTCTCAGGTGAAGAGAACAGCTGAAGACTGTAATTTGTGCTGCCCACACCTGGAACTCGCCACAGATTTATAACAAGACTTGGAGAGACAGGCAGGCAGGGGAAAAACTCTTCATGATAAAGTGGGGAAAAGTCAAGTTTTTCTGCCAGGCGGAGGTCCTCTCAGAGTGACACAGGTAGGGTGGGGTCCAGAGTGGGTCACAGGATGCAGATGGCCTGGGGACAGCTCACACAGGTGGAGCAATGAAGGGAGAGAATTCAGTAGGTGCTGAAACTCAGAGCCAAGGATGAGTAGTAGACAAAACAGAAGCTTCGGAGATGGGGCCCCACTCGGAAAGGCCATTTTAAGTCTTACAGAATAAATACGGCTTCCCAATGCTGGTGGCATCATGGACACCGAGGCAGCCCAGCTCAATTCACATGTCTTTCTCCGCACATGGGAAATGAGCTCCTTGGCTCCTTAGAGTTTGTGGACACCCAACACAGTCCGGGCCTTTATTGTTGAATTAATTAATGAGTGAGATTAATCAATAAAGATGGGAGATAATGAAGTGAGAATAAAATGACTGGAAGTGCTGGAGCAGACCAAACCAGTTTGAGTGATCGAGGAAGGGAATTAGATAAGAAACCAATAAGATGAACTTCACCTGGTTTAATATTTTCAGACTGATGCTGAAACTGAAGCTCCAACACTTTGGCCACCTGATGCGAAGAACTGACTTCTTAGAAAAGACCCTGATGCTGGGAAAGATTGAAGGCATGAGGAGAAGGGGACAGCAGAGGGTGAAATGGTTGGATGGCATCACTGACTCAGTGAGCAATCTCTGGGAGTTGGTGATGGACAGGGAAGCCTGGCGTGCTGCAGTCCATGGGGGTCACAAAAAGCCACACACGACTGAGCCACTGAACTGAATATTTTCAGCATTCATGTTCCTGAGAAGCCGGGGTGGGGGGACCTTGGCTCCTGTAGGGGGTGGGGGGTAGCCTCCATGTGTGAGCCTTGCAAGTAGGACCACCTGGGCTATGGCTGTGATACAGACAAGGAGACTTTTCTCTGGCTGGGGATTGTACTGTCAAGTGTTTTTTTGTTTTTGTTTTTTATTTAGTATAGCCATTGACAGTTTTCCTTATTATAAGAAGCGTTGCTTGAGAACCTTTGTTGTGTTTGGATAATACTAAGCAAAGCAGTGGTTTATGGGCAACTATTGAGAGTAGCCGTAAACGCCAGCCCTAGGCTGGCAAGGTAATGCTGCTGTCTTCTCTGGGAGATCCTCTCCTCAGGCTTTATTACTCTTCTTGTGGCTGTAGTTGAATAAAGTTACATTTTTATAAATTGAACATGCTTATCTGAGTTGTCTTCTTAGGAAAAAAAAACAAAACCACAAACAACAGATATAGTGACATAAATCTGCCCAACATTGTGGAGATAAGGCGGAGGGGACCACGTGCAGCTGAGATTGAGTAGATTATGTCCTGGAGGATGGGAAAATCAGGGGAAAAGGGAAAGCAAACAGTCACATTCCTACAGCACAAGCCCTGGAAGTGAATCTTGATTCACTTCACATACAATTCCAGTGTGCCCACCAGCTGAAACCCTTCTATGTTTGCTTATTTGTTTAGTAAAGGGAAATGTCCCCAGCCTCACAGCCTTCATGAGTTGCTTGCCTGGAGAGGATCACAACTATTGAGCCATCCTGGAAGGCAGGAAATAGGGCTCTAACAGTAGGATGTTTTTTTAAAAGGACATTTTAAAAATGACTGTGAAATGTTCCATCTGAAAAAAAAACCAGCAATGTATTTTTTAGGACTTTATCTGTTTTGTCACTCCTGGTTCCTCAGTGTCACGTAGTAGGCGTTCAATAAATGTGGCTTCAATATGTTTGATGGGGTTCCAATTTTTATCTTTTTGAACAACACTTCAGTGAACACAGGTATCTGTGCATCTTATGATTTCCTCAGAATAAATTCTTATGAATGAAATTACTTGTCTAGAGTAGCGTTTCTTAAGGTGCCTGTGAATTTTCTGGGGCTTCCCTGGTGGCTCAGATAGTAAAGAATCTGCCCGCAATGCAGGAGACCCAGGTTCAATCCCTGGGTCAGGAAGATCCCCTGGAGAAGGAAATGGCAACCCAGTCCAGTATTCTTGCCTGGAAAATCCCATGGACAGAGGAGCCTAGTGGACTACAGTCCATGGGGTCGCAAAGAGTCCAGCACAAGTGAGCGATTAACACACACACGAATCTTCTGGGGAGTCTTGTTAAACTGTAGGACCTGATTCTATAGGTGTGGGGTGGGACCTGAGAGCCTACATTTTTACTGAGTTTCAGGTCACGCTGATATTGCTGGTCCACAGACTACACTTCGAGACTTGAAGCACTAGATAAGCAGCAGGCAGGGCCAACCAGTGCAGCAGTTCACCTCCGAGAGGCAAGTTTGAGTGGACCAGGGCCCCTGTGTATTAGAAGAAAAGAGAAAACTAACCCCTGGTCACCAGACTGTTCAGAGTGAATTTCTACTCCTCCCTCAAGAAATGTTAGAAAGGGTAAAGAAATCTCAGTGCTGATTTTTGTAATCTGTTTGGAGTCAAATAGATACACTGGCAGCCCAGAGGAATTATCAATGAACTGATAAATGGGATGTGGGCAACTTGCCAATTCTTATTAGCATCCCTCCAGGCCTCAGAGAGGGAGCAGATCATTGGAGTGGTCAGCTCCGAGGCTGCCTTTGCTGAGGACAGACGTACTGCTGTCTGGTCGGCTTTGTGTGGGGCAGACCGCAAATTACTCTCGCCCTCCTGCCTCTGCTGTGGGAGTGATGCTTGCCTCAATTCTGCCCTGGGTCATCAGGAACCCTATTCTCAGAAGAAACTTGACCCTCTATACCTGTTTTCCTTTTATCTGTGTTTTTGCCTTTTTATGTTTATTTCCAGGAACTGCTTTCTTCAAAGTAGCACCTGGGGACCTAGAGAGAAGGGAGGAAGAACAGGTGGGTCATGTGTACCCCCCTAGAACTGGTGCAGGAGATTTACAAATGGAGTTTGAGCTTGGGCTTGTGATGTGGTTGACCTCCAGGGATGGTAGGAAAAGCTGCCATGATTTTATCTAGTCTTATTAACAGTTTGGAGAGATTTGCCCCTGAGGTGATTTTGTGAAATGCAATCTAAAAACTGAGTAAAGAAATGATTCACCAAAAGCATCACTTAGCCTGCTAGGGGAAAGAAATAATTTCTTCCATTGAAGCCCTTTGTCTGCTAAGAGCCTAGTGACTTTAAAATGCTGGAAGCGTATTTCAAATGCTGCAGTTATTCTCAGGCGCTCTGCTGTGTCCTGTGTTTCTGCTAGTTAGACGATACAAGAGGAAATTTGTCTTCAGCAGGCAGTTCCAGAGAACTGGCCAACATGGGACATCATCTGGACCTCAAGGAATGTAGGAAGGGTCTCAAAAATGTAGGCTCTGCCTTTACTTAGCCACATGACCCAGCTGGGGAGGCATCCCAGAGGCACAAAAACTGTGCATGGCAATAAGAGTTAAAATGAAAACAACCCATAGACTGGCCTGATACATACAGAAGTCTAATTTTCCCAGGAGAAGAGTTCTCTCCCACTGTGCTATTCTGTGACTCTCAACTCGTGTGTACCACTCTCCTACCACTATTGCTTTTTATCTTATACAATTTTATTTATGAATTTGTCTTAACTTCCTAACTTGTAAGCTTCTTGGAGACTGTGATGAGCCACTGTCTAGTAGAGGATCAGGTATAGCTAAATCAGTCTAAGAGGGCTTCCTGGAGGAGGTGACTTTCCTCCTAGATTTAAAAGAAAGTGATAATCTCTGATTTGGTGAAATTATCCTCTCAATTTTCCTTTGTCCCATTTTGTTGGTTTCTCTCCCTCTCTGTTCTCATTTTTAAATGTGAATGATCCTCCAGGTAATATATACATATAATATACACAAACACATTATAAATGAAATACTCTTACTTTTTAACCATCTAACCCTCCTCTCCATTTAGATGAATCTTCTCTTGTTCTTAAACTTCAGCTCCACAATCCTGTAAGACAGAGCCCAGTGATCCATGCCTCCTGGTACTCATGACTATATGATTGTACCCTCCTGAGTAACCTCCTTCTGACAGATATCATACAGCAATATTGAAGGGTATCATTTTCGTGATTAGTTACAAATAAGTGTGACCTCCACCTTGTTAGCAGACTCTCCCTCTTGCTTTTGTGGTTTGCACACTTTGGTGAAGGTGCCACATAGGGCACAGGCCCATGTGGCGAGGGACTGAGAGTGACCTCCATCCAACAGCCAGCAAGAACCTGGGGCTTCAACACACAACAGCCCATAAACTGAATCCTGATACCAGACACTGGAATACCCTTGTAAGTGCCCCCACCCTAGTCCCCACCTCTAGCCTTCAGATGAAAACCCATGTCAGCCAACTCCTTGAGCACAGCTCTGTGAAAAACCCCAAGGAGAAGGACTCAGCTGTGCCCGATTCCTGACCTGCAGAAATTGTGAGATAATGTGCATGTTGTTAAAGCCACTGAGTTTTGGGGTAATTTGTTACCTAGCAATAGATAACTGATACACACCCCATGACCTTTGTTGCTAGAATGTCAAGACTGAATTCTTTACCTTCCCCCTAGTTCCCCCAGTACAGCTCCTCTTGCTTAGTTATCGTCCTCTTGGTCACTCTTTAATCAGCCTCTAGACTTACGATCCCGTCTTCATTCTTTCTGCCCCTTCATCTGTTATTTTCAAGTCTCAAGTTTTGCTCATTTTCCTTGGTGATGCAGTTGCTGCTGCTGCTGCTGCTAAGTCGAATCAGTCGTGTCCAACTCTGTGCAACCCCATAGATGGCAGCCCACCAGGCTTCCCTGTCCCTGGGATTCTCCAGGCAAGAACACTGGAGTGGGTTGCCATTTCCTTCTCCAGTGCATGAAAGTGAAAAGTGAAAGGGAAGCCACTCAGTCATGTCCGACTCTTAGCGACTCCGTGGAACTGCAGCCTACAAGGCTCCTCTGTCCATGGGATTTCCCAGCCAAGAGTACTGGAGTGGGTTGCATTGCCTTCTTCGGTGATGCAGTTAGCTAAGTGGAAAAAATGGTCCAGGTGGCAGGAACCACACAGGTGAAAGGTCTAACATGGGAGCTAGCGGTTTCTCAGTTCTCACTTCCATCTCCTGGTTTCCTTGCCAATCAACTCTGTTCTGCACAATTTAGCAATTAATTAAACATTGCCTAATATCGTTCTCTGACATCTCATGGACTAATCTTGTCTTCTTAGTTAAACTAGAAGCTGGGCTCAAACCTCATAGTTATTTTTTCTTTAGGGTACCAAAACACAATGCTAAGGACACAGTGGATTAAAAAGGCCTGGACTGAGGTCTAAGGTTGCATGTCCTGTGGAGCTACTCAGTGTGGGTCTCAATTCAGTGCCACGGATGGAGGGCACTGCGGGTGGGCACTGGGGTTACTGCAGGTGGAGATGCAACACGGGGCAGACATTTCCCACTCTCAGAGTGTAGCTGCTCCACTGGGGTGAAGGTGGGGTTCCTCCTCATGGTCCCTGTGGTTCTGTTAGACCTCCCAGTGCAGAGGGGTTATTCCTACTCATGTAACTGTGCTAATAAGCAACACGTCTGCAGATTACTGCCACTTCCTTTTATCGCTTGAATCCCAGGATAAGATTTTACTGACAGCCTTAGTTTTTTTGTAACTCCTCTGCTGAACTGTTGACTCAGTTTTCTTGCAATCTTTTGCAGACTGTAACTCAAGTCATCTGTGACTGATGGAATGACAGGAAGCTCGAGGTTCAGGGGGAACTTCACAGTGGGCAATGTGCTCACTCCCCTTGTTTGTGAGGACACTTCAGATCCAAATTCAAGGGCTCTTACCTTTGCCTGAGACTGACTCATGAACTAATTAGTCACATTTGCAGCTAATGAAGGGTGAGCTCTGGGAACAACCTGATTTATTTTCTCTTTCAAGAATCTTTTGGCTCTGACCACTTATGGAGCAAGGGGTCTGCTCCTGTATCAGCAGCTTGAACTGAAATATTTGTTGAACCACAGACAGAGGACACGAGGACCAAGAATTTACAGTGAAGGGCAAAGGCCTCTGGGGCAAGGTTCCTTTGGTCTTTAAACTCACTGCCAGAGCCCACAGGCTGGTCTTGGTCTCGGGGAGCAGGAGAGGCAGTTAACTTCTGACCCCCAGGGAGGGGCCAGTGTGGCTTTGATGTCTTCTGGGTTTCCTGCAGTTCACAGGAGGCCTCTGGGGGCAGGACCAGAGCAGGAGGAGAAGCAGAAAGCTTCCAACAACCTGACCTAAGGGAAACAGCAGGCAGAGAGGAGAATGTCGGATGCATGGCTGTGTTCAGTGCAGTCTTATCAGGCAACAAGAGTGTGAGCATTTGGTGAGGGCAGTGGGATAGGAGGAACCCAGCACTTAGCACTGCCCACTTGTACTCAGAGAGGAATACCTGGCATCAAGCGAAAAGCACTCAGCATCGCACAGTCCAACCTCAGTACCGGGATGAGGCTTTGATCAGAGGCTGTCCCCCTAGCACGGGTACAACCTCCTTCCTCCTTTGTCCTCTGTACCTTGCCTTTCTCAGCTCTGAGCTCGGACAGCAGGCATGGGGTCTGCCCTCGTGTAATGTGTGCATCAGGTACACACTGCCTAACTTAAAGGGCTCACTTGACAGATGATTTGCTTCTCAGCAGTGCCTCTTATACCTACTGAAAGAGAAAAGCTCCAGAAATGCAAATAAAAGCAGAGACCTTTTCAAAGTTCCCTTGTCATAACTCTCCCAGTTAAGACACTAGTCTTGTGAGCGTGTGTGCACACGTGAGGTAGAGATGAACATAGCATTGTTTTGAATGTTTATGTCTTGATTATGATGATATGGTTAAGCTAAGCACCACAAATGTGCCCTCTTCCCCCTTTCTCTCTCCCTTCTCCCTCTCCCTCCCCCTTTCCTTCCCCCTCCCCCTTTCCTTCCCACCTCCTCTTTTCCTCCCCCCTCCCCCTTTCCCCTCCTCCTTTCAGGGGAGCATATTTACAAAGGAGGCATACCCCTGGCAGGGTCTGATCCCCAGGGTCTTGAGATCTGGGTTAATTTGGTGATGGACTAGAATGTTTGGTGAAAATGGTGTATCTGCCTGAACATCTCCTCTAACTAAAGGTTCCTTATTCGTTACGCTCTTTAACATCTGCCAGATGACTGCAGGATTTTGCTGTTAGTGGAATTCTGGGGTCCTTAACTGTTAGTATCTAAAGAGTAAATGGCAGCTGGAACAGGAAGCCTGGGGTTGATCTGTGTTCCATGTACTGAGGCTGGCTGGGGTTTAGAAACCCGTCTGCAGCAGGGTTTAGTAGCCCACATCTGGCTGGCTTTCCCAGTAGGGAAGAGATGACAGGGAAGTTAGACAGCTTAGTTGATGGCATCTTCCCTAAAATCAGCCCAGATTTGAACGTTCGTAGGTGGGTGTGACAGGAAAAACAGTGGCAATTGCTTGCTAGACATTCTTCTAATTAATAAAGCAGATAAATCTCTATGCACGTCCCACCAAGGGAGAAAAATACAGCCTTTAAAAAGTTTATTTCCCCTAAATTGGCCCTTATACAAAACAGTTGCCTCCCCTCTGCTATGAGAGACTGCTCACCCTAGAGTTTGCTTTCTAAGAACCTTCCAGGGTCCCTAGGTTTGAATTTCAACGAGCTTTCAGATGGTTCCAAGCCTCTGTAATTCTAGAAACATTCAGAACAGAACAGAGCATGAAGAAGATGATTATTTTTCTCATCTGAACAAACAATTTCTCCTCTCCACTCCTAGCTTTATAGAGGAAAAATTGACAAAAGTTGTATATATTTAAGGTGTGCAGTGTGATGTTTTGATATATGCTGAAATATTCATCACAATCAAGCTAATTAACATATCCATCAACTCACAGTTACTTTTTTTTTTTTGGTAAGAACAATTAAGATTTATTCTCTTAGCAAATTTCAAGTATAAATACAGTATTGTTAACTATGTGCAAATAATTTAAAAAATCTCCAGTGGGTCAGGTTCATGGCCAAGGTTGGAAAGGAAATACATTCCTGAAATGCAAATGTGGGTTGCCTGCAGGAGTGTTGTTTACACTCCTTAAACTCCTGCTTTTGGAGTCTAGGGAGGAAGGTGTGGGAATGGGAAGGCAGGCTGGGACTCAGGAGAAAGAGGAGGAGGAAGAGAAATATGGTGAGTCATGTGTTCACCTACACCTTCATCATCGGCCATGTTTTTACTGAGCATCTTGAATGTACCCAGTGATGTGCTGGGCTCTGTGGGGTATAACAGTCACTGACTCAGTCCCTCCTGCCTGGATTTCAGAGTCTGGCTGGGGAGCCCTGTGAAGACACCTATTCTTGAACACAAGACTGCTGTGTTATAATGGAGGTTTTAAAAAGTGTTCTGGGAAACCAGAGGAAGGAAGGAGTAATGATACTGGGGCCAGACGGGAAGACCTGGCAGAGGAGGAAGAGAGGGAAGGTGAGTTCTTGCAGAAGGTCATCACCCATGCCTGCTGTCTCCTGAGAGGGCCAAGCCCAGGGAGACCTTGAGAAACAGAACTCTTACTGGAATGCACCAAGGGCCTGAAATAAATTCGGGATCCTGTTGGCATTCAGTGATAAACAGAGAATAGAAAAGATATTCAGAATATTTTCTGAATGTAGAGGAAATACATATACTTTCCCAGGATTGGGACAAGTTCCATTAAACCTGGCAGGATCCAATGAATGATTGCTTTCCTTTCACAGGGAGGCTAATGAGCTTGACAATTTAGGAGGTCCTTCTCAGTCCTCAGAACTCAGCACTCAGAGCTCAGTTCTCAGTACTCAGAGCTCAGTGCTTGGTGCTTAGAACTCAGTGCCCAGAGCTTGGTGCTCGGTTCTCAGTGCTCAGTACTTAGAGCCCAGTGCCTGGTGCTCAGTGCTCAGAACTCAGTACTTAGAACTTGTGCTCAGAGCTCAGTGCTCAGCAATCCACATTCACACAGCCATGAAGTGAGCAGAAGCCTCACCAAGGACAGGCACTCCTCTGGGATGTCAATCACTCATATGGAGTCCACTGGTTTCTCAATAGCCTAAAAATACTTGAAAATGCTTCGTTATGACTCTCTGTGTAGGAAAATCCAAAGAAAACAATTCTTTGGGCTATCAGTTCTTTCTACATTTTCCAGAAAGAGAAAGCCTAGAATGAAAGAAGCAGATACGGTTCCTGACCCTACTTTCTCTGTGGCCTCAGTATCTTTGCCTGTACCAGGAAAGGGTGGGGCCAGTGGGGCACGAATGCTTCTCTCTGCTGGACGTCCTCTTAGATTGAGCTTTGTGCAGACTGGCAGCTGTTTGCAGTTCCTTAGCCAGGCAGTCAGAGGAAGTTTTCTCCCCACTATGTCTCTCCATCTGCCAAACTAAATTCTTTTCTGGGCAACATCTGTTCACATTTCCCATGCGATATTGTCTCAGCTGACCACAAAAATAATTACATACTTATTCTGGAGTAATCAGTTCATCTGAGTCCTTTTCAACAGGATAGCACACTTCACTGGGAAAAGTGACATCCCAAGAACAGAAATTCTCCAATGTGCCACAGTTCAGGGAGCTTACCAATCAGTGCCCTTGTCCTTAGGGGCAGTGGGGAGAGGTAGAGATGGCTCTGCCACTTGGAGCCACGCTAGACCTGAAATGTCAGCCCCTTTTCCTTCCTCACTCTTTCTCGTTTGGAACTGAGCTGTAGGGGTAGAGTGTGGGAGGGTTTCTCACAGACTCTAATATGAAGTTTACGGTAGGGTAGAAAAAGAGCAGAGGGTTTTATTACAGCCAAGAGTGACACAGTTAAATATATTGTTTCCTTTGATATATATGTAAAAGGCATAAAGTAAGCTGGCAGTGAGAAACAAAAGTAAACAGTGTGCTTATGACAAAATCATTTCTTTTTGAGCTGTTGTACATAGCCTGAGTAGGGGGGTTGGGTCAAGAGGTGATAATATGAGATGCATAATGATTTGGGGAGAACAAGTGAAGGTTTATGGAGCAGAAAATCACATTGGAAAGGGCACCTAAGTGTTAGGTCTTGGATGACCTTGAATGACAGGCTGAAGTTTTGGAATACATTTTATGGCAAGTCATGGGAGGGACACCAACATTCATTTATTAATAATTGGATTTCATATCTTTCATATGTCAGGCTGTCCCCTGTGAGGACATGGAGTATAGAGTGCTATCTGTCCCTGGGGTGTAGTGTTCTGAGCTTCACATACTTCCCTCTTCTTCCTCCAGTGGTTATTTTGCATATAACCATCTTGTAAGAAATTGGAAGCTTTCCAGGTTTCTGAGGGGACTACTAAACCTTTTAAAGGCAATAATTATGGAACTGGTCTGTGTTCATTTATTCAGCTAACTATGGTGTCTCACTGGTAAAGAATCTGCCGCCAATGTAGGAGATGCGGGTTCAATTCCTGGGTCGGGAAGATCCCCTGGACAAGGAAATGGCAACCCACTCCAGTATTCTTATGTGGAGAATCCCCTGGACAGAGGAGCCTGGTGGGCTGTAGTCCATGGGGTTGTGAAGAGTCAGATACAACTTAGCAACTGAACAACAGAAACAAATGTGTCAGATACTAGGTTCTGGAGACACAAGGAGTAAATCATGGTGCTAGACTTCAAAGATCTTAAATGGGGAGGGAGACACTAAAATATGTTTTCATTATAATGTAGTCAGACAGAAATAAGCACCAGGATCTGTGGGACGACAGAGGTTTCAAGGAACGGCTTCTTAGAGAAGATGAAATGTGCCCAGCAGAGGTTAATAGATAACTGAGAGTTAAGTAAACAGGTCAAGAAGAGTACAGGAGCATTTGAGGTTGAGGGATTGGTTTGGGGTGTGCATTTTGGCATTATTAGAGTGGAGTGCTCTAGACAGAGAGGAGCAAAAGCCATTGTTATAGATGGGATCTGAATGGAACTAGAGGAAAACCAGGCAGGAAGTGAACACTCCTGTTTCAGTGACCATGCTGGTTCCAGATATGTAGAACTGAATAATCGCAAATCCATCTGCAAATATCTAGAAATTCTAGACAAACTATGGCAAAGACCTTTTGAATGACTAGTTAGCTTTGAGAGAAAGAGGAAACCCTGTAGCTCTAGAAACTTGGATTTTAATGCCCACAAGGTGATAGGATAGGAGACCATGAGCTGATGAAAAAGACAGAGCTGGAACTGAAGCTGGAACTAAGCTCCTCCCTAAACCCATATGCTCAGATATACCCTCAGTGACAGTGGACTAGGAAAGTCTGTACTGGCACAGAAGAGAACAGGAAGCTTGACTGTTTTGGGGTGGGAAAAAAGAAATCCCTTCTCCCTCTGTTACCAAAATTCATAACCACCCACACTGTATGTTTGACCTGAGTTTTGGGTAGTGAGTTTATACTATCCACATGGTTTGACCATTGCCAAATCAAAAAATTTTTTAATAAAGATTGTCCCCAAACTGAGGATATAAAGAGCTAGGACTCTTTATAGGAATGAATGCAAAGATATTCTGAAAGGGCAGTGTTTTCCCAACTTGGGAGGTAAAAGATTTGTACAGTGGAGACAACAAAAAATCAAGTTAGACCCCTAAGAACTTTAGATAATTTAATGGAAAAATTAATATTTTATAATGAAATTTAATATTTTGAAAATGAAAGTTCATATTTTGAAAATGAAAATTCATATTTTGAAAATGAAAATTCATATTAAGTTAATATAAGATGAATATATTTAAGTGACTAAAAATATGAAAGGGTTTAAAACTTATAGAGCAAGACAACATGAGGAAATAACTGTCAAATTTGAAAGAATCACATAGAACTTTTAGAAAAATATCATTGGAAAAAATTTTGTGTATAGTTTGAATAGCAGAGTAGACATAGTTGGATACAGAAATAGTCAACTGGAATTTCAGAAGAGAGTTCCAAGAATGCAGAGATAAAGAGATAGAAAAATATATAAGTGATGCTAAGAAGCATGGATGATGGAATGAAAATATATGAACTATGTCTACCAAGAGTTCTCAGAGGGAAAATGTAATAAAAGGAAAAGAAATATTAGAAGAGCTAATAACTTTGAAGTTAGTATTGGTAAAGATATCAATCCTCAGTTTCAAGAAGCACAATGATTCCTGAAGAAAATAATAATTCCACTTCCAGACAAATCTTATTGAAGATTCAGGATTCCAAAGGCAAGAAAAATATTCAAAGAAACCAGAGAAAAAAGATGGATTACCTAAAAAGGAATTAAGGTCTGCAAATATCCTGTTTCTCCACATAGTTTTGCCCATAAATTTTAGCATCTAGAGACATTTATTTGTTTGTGGCTGCTCCCAGACCTTCTCTGGTTGCCATCCTTGGGCTCAGTAGTTGTGGTACATGAGCTTAGTTGCCCCGCAGCATGTGGAATCTTCCCAGACCAGGGATTGAACCCGTGTTCCTGGCATTGGCTAAACCACTGGACCACCAATGAACTCTCCAGCATCTATAGAAAATTTTTGTGGGGGGATCTTCCTGTATTGACAGGGGTCCATTCAAAGCTTACCCACTCTCCCCAGCCAAGGGGTGAGGAAACAAGCTGTTCTTCCAGGTGGGCTGGGCGAGAAGTCAGTGCAGACAGCCCAGCCCTTTCAGACCTGTGGGACCTAACAATGGACCAGAGCCCAGCTGGACGCCACGGTAAGAGTAGCCAAGATGAGAGGGGAGACGTGACCATTGAGGAATTATAAGCTGTTTGCGGATAGGGACTGAGTTTGTCCCCTTCATGGGTGTAACCCTAGGCTTGGCACAGTGCCTGGATGTGGTGATGCTTATTAAGGTTGAATTGTGTCATCCCACCTGCCACCAATTTATATAATGAATCTTTAAACCCCACCCCCAGTACTTCAGAATGCAACTGCGTTTGGACATGGAGCCTTTAATGAGGCCAGTAGGATGGGCCCTAATCCTACATGACTGATATCCTTATGAGAGGAAGTAATTAGAACACAACAGAGAGATACCACAGGCTCACATGCATGGAGGAAAGACCATGTGTGCTCACAGCAAAAAGACAACCATCTATAATCTAAGGAAAACCATACCTGTTGACATGTTACCTTGGACTTCCAGCTTCTGGGACTGTGAGGAAATAGATCTCTGTTGTGTTCTAATTACTTCCTCTCATAAGGATATCAGTCATGTAGGATTAGGGCCCACACTACTGGCCTCATTAAAGGCCCTATGTCCAAACACAGTTGCATTTTGAAGTACTGGGGCTGGGGTTAAGTCCCCTAGTCTTAATGTTTTATTGTGGCAGCTCTAGCAAATGGATATATTGCTTCATAGACATCTTTTGAGTCAGTAAAAGAATGTGAAGTCTATTGACCTGTGACTCAGAAGTCAAGGGTAGACTTTGTAAAATAGTGCTTCTCATACACTTGAGCACATGCAGATCACCTAGCCTCTTATAAGATTGCAGAGTCTGACTCTCCAGCTCCAGGAATCGGCCTCAGATTCTTTGCGTATGACAAACCCCCAAGGCAAGTGGAAAGTCCAAAGACCACACTGTGAACAGTGATGGTTAGAGTCCCGAGGCTTGCCATTGAGAATTGGATGATCTTTAGTGATTTTAGAGGAAGATAGGAGGGCTTGATGAGCTCAATTCAGCAACTACTCTAAGCACTTTCCGGATGCAAGACCCTGTGCCAGCTCGTGGAGCAGACCCCAGGTGGGCCAGCTGCCTCAGCCCCACCAGGAGGAGGACACGCAAGACAGAGTGTGTCCAAACTGCCAAGCTCTCCTTTGTCTCTGGGAGAGCCCATTTTATTCCAGTGTCAGTAGAGAGGATGAGGCTTCCCCATCAGTCATGCAGGGCCGCTGGGAAGACAACTTTTTCATCAAGGCTTCAGGAAACTAGATGAGTTTTTGAAAAGAGTGGGAGGCAGCTGAGAGTTATTTGTTGACCTTGTAATTCTAAATGGGATTCTCTTTTGTTTTCCTGCCCTTGGGTCGGGATTCTGCGGGGGCATCATTCTCCTGCACCTGCTTGAGAAGGCAGCCCGCTCATGATCGCGGACAAAATGTCAAGGGTGCCCCCCGCTTCCCACCCGTGTCTTTTTAATGCACCTTTCTCTCAGCTGAGCAATCAAGACTCCTTTAGGAGGCAAGGGAAGAACAGTTTCTAGTGTTCATGTGAATAAATAACCTATTCTTCACGTGGCTCTTTTCCCAGTGCCCTGGGGAAACAATTTGTGATGCAAATTAAGTATGAGCCATCACTGAGAATTACAGAATGATGGAAGTATTATTATTATTAATTTATCAATCTATAAATAGCCTCAAAAATATCCAGGTGGCTTGGTCTGAGAGGGATCAGACGGGGTTCCGTTTGATCTCATTAACAAGCCCTTACCTGCATACGGAACAGGAGGTGGGGATGGTGTGGGCCAGGCCTGGGAGGGGGGCCTGCCCAAGATCTCGCAGGCCAGGGCTCTTTGGGGGGTGGTTTGGGTGGAAGCTAGGATGTCTCTAAGGAATTATTTACAGAGACTGTTGAGGTTTCTCAGGTGGTTCAGTGCAGAATCCACCTGAGATGTGTGTTCGATCCCTAGGTCGGGAAGATCCTCTGGAGAAGGAAGTGGCAACCCACTCCAGTACTCTTGCCTGGAGAACCCCATGGACAGAGGAGCCTGGTGGGTTACTGTCCATGGCATCGCAAGTAGTCAGACACAACTATAGTGACTGGGCATGCAAGGTATACATACAGTGTGTTGATTTTATACATTTATATAGTGCAAAATGATCACCACTACGGCATTAGTTAACACCTCCATCCCATCTCATAATTACCATTTCTTGGGACTTCCCTGGTGGTCCAGTGGTTAAGACTTCACCTTTAATGCAGGGGATGTAGGTTCAATCCCTGGTTGGGGAGCTAAGATCCTACATGTCTTGTGGCCGAAAAAACCTGAAACATAACACAGAAACAATATTGTAACAAATTCCATAAAGACTTTAAAAATGGTCCACATAAAAAAATCTTTAAAATATTACCATTTCTTTTGTTTTTTTGATAGTGAGAGCATTTAAGAACTATGCTGTTAGCGCCTTAAAGTATGTAATACAGCATTATTATGTACAGTACATTAGATGCCCAGAACTTGTTACTCTTATAATTGGAAGTCTGTACCCTTTCACCAATATCTTCCCATTTTTCCCACCCTCCAGTCCCTGATAACTGTCACTCTACAGGCTTTTAAAAATTCCACATGTATCAATAAGCGACACCATACAGTATTTGTCTTTCTCTGTCTGACTTATTTCTTAAGTTATAGCATAATGCCATCAAGATTCATCAAATTGTCACAAATGCTGAAGTTTCCTTCTTTCTCATGTCTGAATAATATTACACTGTGTGTATGTATATATCTCACATCTTCTTTATCTGTTTATCCTTTGATTTTTGTTTCCATATCTTGGCTATTGTGAATAATTCTGCAGTGAACAAGGAGCGTAAATATCTTTTCGAGATCCTGCTTTTAATTCCTTTAGACACATTGCTGGATTGCTGGATCGTATGGTCATTCTATTTTTAATGGATTGAGGAATGTCCATACTATTTTCCATAGCAGCTGTACCAATTTGCTCTTCTATCAACAGTGCATAAGGATTTCCTTTCATCCACATCTTTATCAACACAGTTAATCTTGTATTTTTGATGACAGCCATTCTAACAGATATGAAGTGATGGCTCACTGTGCTTTTGATTTGCATTTCACTGACTATTAACGATGTTGAACAACTTTTCATGTAACTGTTTGTCTTTTGTATGAAAGAAAACCCTTCTTAGGAAAAATATTCAGATCCTCTGCCCATTTTTAAATTGTGTGTGTTTTTTTTTTGCTATTGAGTTGTATGAGATATTTATACATTTTGGATTTTATAAATCCCTTATCGTGTATTCATTCTATATGATTTGCAAATACTTTCTCCCATAGATAGCCTTCTTATTTGTTTTTGATTATTTTTTTCTGCTGTGCCGAAGCTTTTTAGTTTGATGTAGTCTTATTTACTTTTGCTTTGTTGCTGTGCTTTTGGTGTCATGTCCAAGAAATTGCTGCTGAGTTCAATACCAAGGAACTTTTCCCTACACTTTATTCTAGGAGTTTTATAGTTTGGGCTTTATGGTAGAAGTCTTTGGTCCATTTTGAGTTTATTTTTGTGACTGGTGTAAGCTAGGGGTCAAGACAATGTTCTTCCCTAGAATCTTAGTGAGAGAACAGCTCTGTTGAGATCTTGACTTTGGGAGTTGTAGCTTCCAGGACTGAGAGATATTAAAAATCTGTTTTTTTTTTTTTAATTCTGTTGTTTTAAGCCACTCATTTTGTGTCCTTTTTATGGCATCTCACAGAAGCTAGATCATATGGCTTAGTTCTAAATCTGAATCTTAGATCATTTTGTGATCTTCATATACTTGTCCATTCATCTCTGCCCTTTTCCCAAGTACAAAGGAAAGCTCCTTGCTCCTGGAATTTGGCATACTGTACTGTACTATATTTTGCCCCTGGTCCTTTGCTCCATTAAGTCTCCTTCCCTAGCATGTCCATGTCCACCAAACAAACTCCTGCTTTTATCATTTTGGACAACTTTAGCCATCCTCTTGCACTCTTCCCCATAATTCACAGAGTTAGATATGTACTTCTCACGAGCTCATATCCCTCAGGATATATCTGCCCTAGAACATGTGTAATATTGGGTTGGATAGTGATTGTTCATTTGCAGTTCTTCCACCCACTAGACATTGAGCTCTTTAAAGACAGGGACAACCAGATCTTTTTATCTTTTGTATTCAGAATAGTGTCTGAAAGGTGCTCAGTGCTTTCTGAGCAAAGATCCTTAGATAGGTCACTGGATCATATTTTTGAGACATTGCATTCTAGAATTGGTGACATTTTACACTAAGCTTAGAGGCAGGGAGTGTCAAAATGTGGGATGCCCAAAGTGAAGTTTTTGGCAAGCCTTGTCTCTACCTGTCATCCCTGAAAGAGTGAAGGGTATTAGTGGCTCCCTGATTGAATGCCCCACTGCTTCCAAGGTACTTCTGGATCCCAGAACATGCTCTGTGCCAGAAGCTCAGGACTGGCCATGCATTACATTATGCAAAATGTGAGAGAGCATTTATACTTTATGGACTGTCCCTGGAGAAAATGGATTTTCCATCCTAGACTCCAATCTGATATTTCCAGATGGAAGAGAAAAAAATGAATGCCAGGTTGCCAAGGGTTCATTTTAACCCAGACCAGCAGCTTTGTGACGAGTTCAAGTTCACATGCAGATAGTTTGAATCCTACTAGAAACTGAATATGAATAAAAGAGGTGTAAGTCTGGGACTTCCCTGGTGGTTCAGTGGTGAGGACTCTGCCTTCTGATGCAGAGTTTAATCCCTGGTTGGGGACTTAAGGGGTTTCCCTGGTGGCTCAGATGGTAAAGAATCTGCCTATAATGCAGGAGATGCTGGTTCAATCCCTGGGTCAGGAAGATCCCTTGTAGAAGGGCATGGCTACCCACTCCATATTCTTGCCTGGAGAATTCCATGAACAGAAGAGCGTGGGGTCTCAAAGAGCTGGACACAACTGAGTGACTAACACTTTCACTTTCTGTTTCACTGGAGAGCCAAGATCCCTCAGTTACAGGGAACCCGAAACCTCAACTAGAGGGACCCCCCCCCTGCACTGCGCCAAAAGATCCTGCATGCTGCAACTAAGACCCAATGCAGCCCAAAAATAAAAAGAGGAAGTTAAAAAAAAAGAGAGGTGTAAGTCTTGGCATCTTTTGCCTTGAATTTGTAATGCTTTCCCAAGTGTTCTTCGTGTTACTAACTTCCCTCCTCTTTAGTCAGTTCCCTGTGCTTCTGTTGCTGTTTTAATCATGTCACTCTCTGTCCCCAAATCACTGAAAACTCCTCATTTCACACTGGACAAAGTCCAAACTCCACATAGTGTCCAGATCCTTCCTTTCTTCAGCTTTACTCTAGTTTCCAGTCTCACAGCTGGCTCCCCACTCTTTTCTCCTGTTCTTGGGGAAGGACTTCCACTTAAGCTCAGCTCTTGGCTTGCTGGTTATTTCCCCAGGTTTCTTTCTCTTTGGGAAGCCTTTTGGTTTCTTGACTAAAGCCATTGCTTCCTTTTTAGGATGTTCATAGAATTTTGTTGTTATTGCCCACTCTACCTCAATACTGATTTCTTTAATGAGAATTTCATCAAGTGTGACTGGAAATGGGGAATAATTTCAGTATAACACAGACATTGTGATGTTCCCTTGTGATTTTTTTCAGCATGCTAATTTTTCTAGAAATCAAGGTCATGCTTTGTCGTAGCACATGGCGATATATGAAGACTTAATGGAAACAGCTTAAAATCTACAGATGAGCCTTGCTTTATTGCAAATATTGGCTGGAGGAGTGAATGGCCTCAAGCACCACTATCTGTTCCACCATTTGCTGTTTGGTGAAGTTGTGCATGAAAGTTGTGGGTGAAACTCCAAAGACATTTAAAAAATGTATCTGTTTACTTACTTTTGTGAATTTATTTGGCTATGTCAGGTCTTTGTTACACCATGCAGGATCTTTCATTGCAGTGCATGGACTCCAACTGTGCACAGGCTCAGTAGTTGCGATGCTCAGGCCCTGTTGCTCCACAGCCTGTGGAATCTCAGTTCCCTGACCAGAGATTGAACCCATGTTCCCTGCATTGCAAGGCAGATTCTTAACAACCGGATCACCAGGGAAGTCCCCAGTCTGCAAAGACATTTACACCCATGTTAAAATGGGTTGGGGGCTTCCCTCATAGTCTAGTGGCTAAGACTCTGTGCTCCCAATTTGGAGGGCCTGGGTTCAATTCCTGGTTGGGGAACTGGATCCCACATGTTGCAACTAGAGATCCTGCATGTGGCAATGAAGATCGAAGATCTCATGTGCTACAGCTAAGATCAGGCACAGCCAAAATAAATAAATTAATAAACAAGCCAACAAACAAAAAAACCCCAACCAACGAACCAAACAAACAAAAAAACTTAATACATTGATAAAGAAGATCACACTCTAAGTCAGATGTTGGTTCTGATAAAATGATTTCTATTCAAAGCAAATGGCTGAGTGAATCCAAAAATGTAGAAATAGTAACACCAACTTCCCTGGATGACCTCAAGATTAAATGAGATAATATATGAGAAAGTACCTACCCTAGGACTTTGTACTTAATCACTCAGTTTCCAGTCACCTATTGACCTCACCCAGTTAAATTTTCACTTCAGATATTAGCCTTTTTATAATTTCTACTTGGCTTTTTAAAATGGTTTCCAGTCAGACAGCCAGGATAAATGTGGGGCTCACCTTATGTAGTATTTCCTTTCTCTCAAGGATTACAGTCCTGCTTTACCTCTATCCAGTGCTTGTAAGTAACTGCTTTGTGTATTCTATGCAGTTTTATAGTTGATCATGGTAGGAGGGAAAGTCCAGTACCAATTACTCTGTTGTGGTCAGAAACAAAAGTCTCCTCCTTTGCATGTACTTAACTTTTAAAATATTTACAGTCATGTGAAATAGACATTATTCTACATACTTTGAGGATGAGGAAATTGACTCTGATAAATCACAAATAATATGACCTAGATCACATAACTAATAAGTGGTGGAGTTGTGATTTGAACCCAGATCTTTTTGGTGGTCAAAGTCAAGCTTTAACCCCTATATCAGATTTCTAAAAGGGCTTTGGTTAAGAAATGATGTTTATAGGTTCTTTTAGACATTTTGAAGATCTATCTTTATTTTTCATGCTCAGTTTCTTATGAAGTTTTATTTATATTATTAGCATTTTTGAAAGAAACAGTTTAATAAAGGGTCAGGTATAAGTTATTTCATAAGAGAAACAATTTTCTGTGGGCCAGGATCATACAACTTCCATGGAGGGAACCTCCAGAGCATTTTTGGCTGATAGATGAACTGTTGAAGTGAGGGTGACAGCTGGAGTCCAAAGAATCCAGAATTGAGAGATAACGAGCAGGAAGCAAGTGAAGGTGGGAGCCATGAAAGTAAACAGACAAAGACAAATGGAATTGGATGGTCAGAGGATGACCAGGAGTTTGCTAAGGGAACTGAAGAGAATTCTACAAGAGTTGATTAAGTTATGGTAGCTATAATGAAGCTTTAGCAGTAGGTCCAACAGAATCAGAAGTTGAATGTCCTTGAGAAGGGCCTTAGGTTAGCATCTTTGCACCAAAAGGACCACTGCTCCCTTGTGGTGCTGAGACTCCTGTCTGCACCCCCCAATTTAAACCATCTCAAGACTGAATTCATTGTCTATTCTATGTTACATACAGTTTGCACCCATGGTTTTCAATCCTGGCAGCACATTAGAATAATATAAAAAGTTTTTGAAGGTCTTTAAACACGAACACTACCCCAGACAGGTTAAATCTCTGGGAGTGTAGTCCAGATATTAGTTGCATACTGGAAGACACCTCAATAGAAATTATTTAATCTTAAGAACATGGAGAAAATGGATTTAAAAAAAGACACAGAGTCTCAATGCCCCACATGATGATATTGATTGATATGACATGCACATCTAACATGCTTGTAACTGGAGCCCCAGAAGTAGAAAAGAGAGAGATTGGAAGAAAAAACATTTGAAAAAATAATGACTGAAGAGTTCTAAAATCTAGTGAAAAAAATCTGTAGATCCAAGAATCTCAGTAGAACTGAATCAGGATAAATACATAGAAAACAATCACACTTAAGTACATTAAAGTAAAAGAGCTGAAACCAAAGAGAAAATCTTAAGGTCATCCAGGGAAAATGTATTTGATATAGAGAACAATAGTAAGAAGATCGAATATCTTCTCTTCAAAAACAATGGAGGCCAGAAGACAGTGCAACTAGTGTCTTTAAAGTTCTGGGGAAGACACAACAGCAGCAGCTATCAACACAGGACTGTATGTCCAAAGAAAACAGCCTTAAATGTCTGTGAAATAAAAATATTTTCAGAGAAACAAAAGCTAAAAGTCATCAGCAGAAGAGCTGCAAAAGAAATGTTAAAGGAAGCTTTTTCAAACTGAAGTAAAGTGGCTCCAAATAGGAATTGAGAGTTAGAAAATGCAATGTAGAACCCTTGAAAAAGGGGCTCCTTGGGGTGGTCCAGTGGTTAGTGCCTCATGCTTCCATGGCAGGAGACATGGCTTCAATCTCTGATCAGGGAACTAAGATCCCATATGCTGTGTGGCCAAAAAAAAAAAAAAAAGAAAAGAAATTTCAAATTTTTCTTTGAAAAAGAAATTAGGTAGGTAAATATAAAAGACTTTTAAAAATATTTTAAATTTCAATTTATTTAAAAGACAACTCAGAGTTTAAAACAAAATATGACATTGTGTTGTGGGGTTTATAACATATGTAGGAGTAAAAACATATGACAACAGTAGCACAAAGAACAGGTCTTTAAAGGGAACTTCCTCCCAGTTGTAAGCTTTTAAGATTTGTACATTTACCTGAAGTGGTAAAATTTTAGCTCTAACTAAACTGAACTAAGTTAAGAATAAATATTGTAATCTCAAGAGTGATTACTTAACAAAGTATATATAAAAAGCCAGTAATTAAAATTAAATACTAAAAATACGCAATGAACCTAACTACAGTAAAGAGCATCAGAGGAACAAGAAACAGACAGCAAAAATAGGAAATAAATAGCAAGGTGGTGGGCTTAAAACTAGTACTATTAGTAATTGCATTAAACGATGATAGTTAATTATTTCAATTAAAAGAAGATATTGTCAGGCTATTTGAAAAATAAGATTAAACCAAATATTGTGTGTAAAATATGCACTTTAAATATAAAGATATAGATTGAATGTAAAGGGATAGAAAGAGATAGCATAAAAATAATAATCATAAAAACCACCATATTAAAGTCAGACAGTGGATTTGAAGGTAAGGAATATTATCAAAGATGAAAACAGTCATTTCATAATTATAAAGATCAATTTATCATAAATACATAGGTTTATGCATCTATTAAGAGAACCTCAAAATGCATGAGGCAAAAACTAAAGGGTAAAACAGACAATATATTCAGAGAGAGAGGACACAAATTACTGAATTCAGAAATATTAGGAATCAAAGAGGAAATATCATCTCAGATCCTACAGATCTTAGAAGAATATAGAGGGCATATTATGAGACTCTTTATGCAAATAAATATAGCAACTTATAAAGAACTGAGCAAATTTCTTGAGAAACATGTGGAATTTATCAAAACTGACACAACAATGTAGAAAATCTGAATGGCCCTATATTTATTAAAGAATTACTACTCCAGTTCCAGATGGTTTCACTTGTGAATGATATCATACATTTAAGAGATATAATCAATCTTACTCAAATTCCCCTAGAAAATAGAGAAGGGCGTATACCTCAACTTGTTTTATGAGGCCAAAATAGTATTGTTACCAAAACCTGACCAATAAATGGCAAGCAAAGAAAATTACAAACCAAGTCCCTCATGAGCACAGATGTAAAAATCCTTGACGAAGCATCAACTAATTGAATATAATAAAAGAATCATAGATCATAGCCAGGTAGAATCAATTAAAAGAATGTAAAATTGTTTTAACATTTGAATGTCAATCAAATATGAATATAAAAGAACACACCACATTTCCATCTCGATAAATGCAGAAAAGGTATTTGATAAAATTTAGCCCCTGTTCCTTATAAATATTCTCAGAACATTGGAAGTAAAGGTACCATCTTCACTCTAACAAAGTTCATCCATACCAAACACGGCTAACATTATACTTAATTGTGAAAGACTGAATACTTTCCTCCTATGATTCTGAACAAAGCAAAGGTGTTCCTTCTCATTGGTTCCAACAGTGATTATACACACGATTTTGGTTGGGTTACATTTACAGTGGCTTTAGCAATGGTGATATGGAGTACTCCTGTCTAAATTGCTTTCAATTCTAGTCTTACTTTTTTTGGCTGTACTGCCCAGGGAACCTATGCTCCCTGCAGTGGAAGCTCCAAGTCTTAGCCACTGGACCACCAAGGGACCTGGGGAAGGAAATGGCAACCCACTGCAGCACTTTTGCCTGGGAAATCTCATGGGCAGAGGAGCCTGGCGGGCTACAGTCCATGCGGTCCCAAAGAGTTGGACACGACTGAGCGACTAAGCATACAGCACCACCAAGGGAAGTCAAGTCTAATTTTTTAAAAATTATAGACCATTTAAAAATATATGAATACATCAAATAATTCATGACAAACTAAATTGCTAATGATAAAGGCATACTAACTGTAATTCATAATTATAAATAATAATAATAATTTAAAAAAACCAGCAACTGGAAACTCTAACCAAATGACGACAATGCTTACCGTGCTCTAGTAGCAGAGGGTGCTTCCAGAAAATTGTGGAAATTACAGATCTCTACCCATGTGCTTTTCTTTTTCTTTTTGCTAAAGATTGTGTGGCTGCCGGACTTACTGAGAGAATAATGAATAAGTGGCTTCAGTAAATTCCAGTCACACGTTAATTTTGGTTTAATGAACTCTAATTTTGGTTACCCATAAATCTTTTAGTTATTACTACTGAGTAGTGTTAAAAGAGTGGTTGAGTGCCAGTCTGAGGGACCTGTAAGAATGGAGGGTAGGGTTTTCATGTTCAAATTAGTTTAAGAATCACTTTTGTTTGTTTGTTTTGTTTTTGTTTAATTGCTAAGTCATGTCTGACTCTGCAACCCCACGGACTGTAGCCTGCTAAGCTCCTCTGTCCGTGGAATTCTCCAGGCAAGAATACTGGAGTGGGTTGCTCATTTGGTAGCCCATAAGGGACTCACTAGAGAAAATATTGCTCTGGGAAAAGAGATGAGATGGGTTGGAGAAGTGCTGTATCAGAATATCCAAGGGGAAATGTGTAATTTGAAAACAATGATAAATAATTTCTTTTGATTTAAAATAATATGTTAAAGGACTGCATGAAATTGTTTTTATGCAAACACAGAATGTATTAAAAAGCTATCAAAGCACTGAGCATAAATGAAATTTGTGTAAGTGGAGTAGTATATTCTTTTCCAAATTTATTTATTACAGAATCTGGTTGAAATAGAATGGATTCTCTTGGTTGAGTCTCTTGCCTCAGGTCCATAACCTGTGTGTTGTCACCCTGCTTATTTAACTTATATGCAGAGTACATAATGCAAAATGCTGGGCTGGATGAAGCACAAACTGGAATCAAGATTGCCAGGAGAAATATCAATAACCTCAGATATGCAGATGACACCACCCTTATGGCAGAAAGCAAAGAAGAACTAAAGAGCCTCTTGATGAAAGTAAAAGAGGAGAGTGAAAAAGTTGGCTTAAAACTCAACATTCAAAAAATTAAGACCATGGCATCCAGTCCCATCACTTTATGGCAAATAAATTGGGAAATAATGGAAACAGTGACAGACTTTATTTTTGGGGTCTCCAAAATCACTCCAGATGGTGACTGCAGCAATGAAATTAAAAGACACTTTCTCCTTGGAAGAAAAGCTATGACCAACCCAGACAGCATTTTAAAAGCAGAGACATTACTTTGCCAACAAAGGTCCATCTAGTCAAAGCCATAGTTTTTCCAGTAGTCGTGTATGAATGTGAGAGTTGGACTATAAAGAAAGCTGAGCGCTGATGCTTTTGAACTGTGGTGTTCAAGACTCTTGAGAGTCCCTTGGACTGTAACGAGATTCAACCAGTAAATCCTAAAGAAAATCAGTCGTGAATATTCATTGGAAGGACTGATGCTGAAGCTGAAACTCCAATACTTTGGCCACCTGATAAACAGAACTGTCTCATTGGAAAAGACCCTGATGCTGGGAAAGGCTGAAGGCAGGAGGATAAGGGAACCACAGGGGATGAGATGGTTGGATGGTGTCACTGAGTCAATGGACATGACTTTGAGTAGACTCCGGGAATTGGTGATAGACAGGGAGGCCTAGCGGGCTGCAGTCCATGTGGTTGCAAAGAGTGGGACATGACTGAATGACTGAACTGAACTGAACTGAACTTGGGCCACACTGGCATTTTTACTGCTCTTCAAACACCAAGACATGCTCCTGTCTTGTCTTGCGGCTTTTGCACGTGCTGCTCTCTCGGCCTGGAATGCCCTTCCCTTAAGTTTCATCAAGGTTCCCTTCCTCATTTAACCCATCTTTGTCTGAAAACTCATTTTCATAATGAACTCTACCATGATCATCTTATTTAATGTGCAAACTGCCCTGCACTCCTTTCTCCTAACTATGGAATGCCCCTATCCTGCTGGGTTTTTTTTCTTTTTAATAGCACTGTCTTTCTTTCTCTCTTTCTTTCTTTTTTAAGGTTTAACAAACATTTAATAAGCATCTATACAGTCAGGTACCTGTGGTTAGGCACCATGAAGGGCAAATGTATATAAGACTAGCTCTTGAAGAACTGTAATATAAGTGAAGGGAGATGCTATCAAACAAATAATTAATAGCAGCAATATAAGTATCTTAGCTTGCTTGTGCTGCTATAAGAAGGCTCCATAGACTGGGTGGCTTAAACAACAGACATTTATTTCTGACAGTTCTGGAGACAGAGAAGTCCAAGATCAAGGTGCTGGCAGATTCAGGTACTGGTGAGAATCTGCTTATTGGATTTTTTTTTTTTAGAAATGTTTACCTAGCAGCTGGCTATTTTTATTGGCACAAATTATCCAGTGATAAAAATAAGGGGTTGATATTTAAGCAAAGACAAAAACTTGATGTTTTGGTTAATCTATACATCCTTAGTAAAGGCAAACATGAAATTTCTTTCTTTTTTTTTTTTCAGTGGGTTTTGTCATACATTGATATGAATCAGCCATAGAGTTACACGCATTCCCCATCCCAATCCCCCCTCCCACCTCCCTCTCCACCCGATTCCTCTGGGTCTTCCCAGCCCACCAGGCCCGAGCACTTGACTCATGCATCCCACCTGGGCTGGTGATCTGTTTCACCATAGATAATATACATGCTGTTCTTTCGAAACATCCCACCCTCACCTTCTCCCACAGAGTTCAAAAGTCTGTTCTGTACTTCTGTGTCTCTTTTTCTGTTTTGCATATAGGGTTATCGTTACCATCTTTCTAAATTCCATATATATGTGTTAGTATGCTGTAATGTTCTTTATATTTCTGGCTTACTTCACTCTGTATAATGGGCTCCGGTTTCATCCATCTCATTAGAACTGATTCAAATGAATTCTTTTTACTGGCTGAGTAATATTCCATGGTGTATATGTACCACAGCTTCTTTATCCATTCATCTGCTGATGGGCATCTAGGTTGCTTCTATGTCCTGGCTATTATAAACAGTGCTGTGATGAACATTGGGGTGCACATGTCTCTTTCAGATCTGGATTCCTCAGTGTGTATGCCCAGAAGTGGGATTGCTGGGTCATATGGCAGTTCTATTTCCTGTTTTTTAAGAAATCTCCACACTGTTTTCCATAGTGGCTGTACTAGTTTGCATTCCCACCAACAGTGTAAGAGGGTTCCCTTTTCTCCACACCCTCTCCAGCATTTATTGCTTGTAGACTTTTGGATAGCAGCCATCCTGACTGGCGTGTAATGGTACCTCATTGTGGTTTTGATTTGCATTTCTCTGATAATGAGTGATGTTGAGCATCTTTTCATGTGTTTGTTAGCCATCTGTATGTCTTCTTTGGAGAAATGTCTGTTTAGTTCTTTGGCCCATGTTTTGATTGGGTCATTTATTTTTCTGGAATTGAGCTGCAGGAGTTGCTTGTATATTTTTGAGATTAATCCTTTGTCTGTTTCTTCATTTGCTATTATTTTCTCCCAATCTGAGGGCTGTCTTTTCACCTTACTTATAGTTTCCTTTGTTGTGCAAAAGCTTTTAATTTTCATTAGGTCCCATTTGTTTATTTTTGCTTTTATTTCCAATATTCTGGGAGGTGGGTCATAGAAGATCTTGCTGTGATTTATGTCGGAGAGTGTTTTGCCTATGTTGTCCTCTAGGAGTTTTATAGTTTCTGGTCTTACATTTAGATCTTTAATCCATTTTGAGTTTATTTTTGTGTATGGTGTTAGAAGGCGTTCTAGTTTCATTCTTTTACAAGTGGTTGACCAGTTTTCCCAGCATCACTTGTTAAAGAGATTGTCTTTTCTCCATTGTATACTCTTGCCTCCTTTGTCAAAGATAAGGTGTCCATAGGTTCGTGGATTTATCTCTGGGCTTTCTGTTCTGTTCCATTGATCTATATTTCTGTCTTTGTGCCAGTACCATACTGTCTTGATGACTGTGGCTTTGTAGTAGAGTCTGAAGTCAGGCAGGTTGATTCCTCCAGTTCCATTCTTCTTTCTCAAGATTACTTTGGCTATTCGAGGTTTTTTGTATTTCCATACAAATTGTGAAATTATTTGTTCTAGTTCTGTGAAAAATACCGTTGGTAGCTTGATAGGGATTGCATTGAATCTATAGATTGCTTTGGGGTAGAATAGCAATTTTGACAATATTGATTCTTCCAATCCATGAACACGGTATGTTTCTCCATCTGTTTGTGTCCTCTTTGGTTTCTTTCATCAGTGTTTTATAGTTTTCTATGTATAGGTCTTTCATTTCTTTAGGTAGATATACTCCTAAGTATTTTATTCTTTTTGTTGCAATGGTGAATGGTATTGTTTCCTTAATTTCTCTTTCTGTTTTTTCATTGTTAGTATATAGGAATGCAAGGGGATTCTGTGTGTTAATTTTATATCCTGCAACTTTACTATATTCATTGATTAGCTCTAGTAATTTTCTGGAAGAGTCTTTAGGGTTTTCTATGTAGAGGATCATGTCATCTGCAAACAGCGAGAGTTTCACTTTCTTTTCCTATCTGGTTTCCTTTTACGTCTTTTTCTGCTCTGATTGCTGTGGCCAAAACTTCCAACACTATGTTGAAAAGTAGTGGTGAGAGTGGGCATCCTTGTCTTGTTCCTGATTTCAGAGGAAATGCTTTCAATTTTTCACCATTGAGGGTGATGCTTGCTGTGGGTTTGTCATATATAGCTTTTATTATGTTGAGGTATGTTCCTTCTATTCCTGCTTTCTGGAGAGTTTTAATCATAAATGAGTGTTGAATTTTGTCAAAGGCTTTCTCTGCATCTATTGATATAATCATATGGTTTTTATCTTCCAATGCTTATTGGATTTTAGACAGACAGACACATCTTCTATCCTGTGCTCATGTTCCTCTCCCTAAGCACTTATCTCTTTACCATATACTCTAAAATAATTACTTGTTTGTGTCATTTATTGAGACATGAACCGAAGAGTGAGATTTTGAAACTCAGGTTTGTAATAATATTTGGAAGGTCTATTTCCTCTCTGTTTTATACAAGGAAGATAATTTTGAACATTGTAGACCTTTTGGATTGGGCATAAGTAGCGTTCTTCCATATTTAATTTGAACTGTTCAAAAAACACAAATTAAATAAAACTTCTCAAGACTTCTTCTGTTAGTGTTGCTTATAGCCAGTTCTGATCCAGTTGGCTGTTAGGGTTGCAGATTTGTTTGCTCTTTCACTTCTTCTGGTCCCAGTGGAGGATTCTATGGTACACCACCCAGATGCCCTCTTCAGCATAGAGACACTCATTTTTTCAGCTGCTCGGAGTATTAGCTGCAGATGGCTCTCTGGGTCTTGCCTTTAGCCTAAGGGAACCATCTCACCTAGAGGTATACCTCTCTCTAAGCATCCTACATTCACTGACAGAATGAAATGGGGTGCAAAAGCATCCTCAACTCATCTGAGGACAGTCCTGAAGGGCCAGAGCTAAGACCTTCATTGCATCTCCATGATAATTCAATTTCTCTTTCTGCCTAATTTGATTTTTTCTGAGACTCCCTTTCAGTTGTTCTTACAGCATTCTCCAACAACAACAACAAAAAACTCAATCCAAGATATTTAGGACCAGAAGTAGGATTTTGGAACTGGGTTTCTTATTGGATGACTGGCAACAAGGTGCCCATCACTGGTGGATGAGGAGTTTGGAGAGCTTTTGGCAGGCTATAGCAGGACAATTAAACTTTGTTAACGTTTCACTTGTGAATTAGAATAGGATACTGCAATACCACTGATAGAAGAGAGTGCACTGGTGGAAGCAACAGTGATAACAATGAGAGGATAAAATTCTGAGTAATAGAGTCTAGGTGGCCCAATGTTCTTTATGAGTAACAGAGTTGAATGGATGCCTTGGGGACATGACATGTTGAGATCCATGGAGATGAGTAATGAAACATGTCTGAAGGGCAAGATAGATGAGTTGACAAGAATATCATTCAACTGAAGCAAGTAAAAGAGATCAAGGATAGATTATCAGGAGGACAAAGGCACCTCAGTAAAAAGTCAGGTCCTTGCCTGACTTCATCTAATCTGGTTTTTAAGCCCAGGGAACACTGGCTGAAGGAGAAGGAGGGTTCCTGGGAAGAGGAATCCTGCAACCTTACGGCAAGTCTATATGGTAATGAGTCTCCTAGTCCTTTTCCAACGGAACCTCCGGCAATTTGCTTGGGTAATTTTACTCTGGGGAGAGGAAAATAACCAGACATTTCAAATACTGTAGGGCACAGAGTTCTGTAATCATTGATACCTGTGACTAAAGCATCGTTATGGCCCCTTTGGTAGAATCGAAGCATGTGCATGCGTGCTGAGTCACTTCAGTCGTGTCTAACTCTTTGTGACTCCATGGACTGTTGCCTACCAGGCTCCTCTGTCCATGGGATTCTCCAGGCAAGAATACTGGAGTGAGTTGCCATTTCCTTCTCCACGGGATCTTCTTGACCCAGGGATCGAACCCTCATCTCTTACATCTTTTGCATCGGCAGGTGGGTTCTTTACCATTAGCGCCACTGCTGAGATATGGAGGCCAGATAATAAATGGAGTCCTGGTCACACTCTGTTTCATCATGGTTCCACTGGCCCGAAGACCTGCTTTGTGGTCATTTCTCATATTCCTGAACACATATTTGGACTGGACATACTTGGTAGCTAGAAGAATTCCCATATCTGAACCTAGGAGTATGCAGTAAGAGCTAAAATAGTGGAGAAGCCCGGTGGAAACCTCTGAATCTGCATCCTTGCCCCAAAGGTGGTAAAACACAAATCATATTATATCTTGGGGATAGCAGCACAGACGAGTGTCATGCCCCTTGCAGGTTTCTGCAGCTGCATTGTTGGTGTTTGGGTTTTCATCTAACCTCTCTTAAGGACATCTCCTTCAGCTTCTTATCCTCATGTCCAAATTCCCTGATAGCCCTGCCAAACAAAAACATTCACATCCTCCCAAGAGTAGACAGGAGTTTTCCTGCACAAAGATATCTCAAGTCAGTCTTAAAACTTAAAATAAAAAAGTCTCTCTAAAGGCAAATACATGTGTAGGGTGGAAAGTGTATTTTATATATAGACAGTATTTTTCATGATGACACAGAAGATTTCATTCCTAAGAACCACAACAGTGTCTCAAAAATCTCTTTCTCCAATTACAGATCTTCCTCTACTTATGATCAAGTTATGTCCCAATAAATCCATCCTAAGTTGAAAATACCATAAGGCAAAAATGCATTTAATACCCCTAATCTACTGAACATCACAGTTTAGCCCAGCCTATCTTCAGCATGCTCAGAACATTTACTTTAGTCTACGGTTAGGCAAAACTATCTAACACAGAACCTATTCTATAGTGAAGTGTTGAATATCCCACACAGTTTATTGAACACTGTACTGAACGTGAAGAACAGAACAGCTGTGTGGGTCTAGCATGGTTTAAGTGTGCCGGTTGTTTCCTCTTGTGGTCTTGTGGCTGGTTGGGAGCTGTGGCTCACTGCCACTGCCCAGCATCATGAGAGATGATAGGATGGTATGTTGTTAGCTGAGGAAAGATCCAAATTCAAAATTCAGTGAGTGGTTTCTACCAAATGATTATCATTTTCTCATGTTGAAAAATCAACAAGTCGAACCACTAGAGGTCAGGGAGCATGTGAAAAGTTTCAGCTTTATATTTACCTACCCAAATGGCCTATTTGAGTAGTTTTTTTTCCAGAAGAAAGGGTCTTCTGAAGGTACATTCAACCTGTCTGTCATCTCTTTACAAATCAAATTACTTTGAAGTGGCAATACTTCCTTCAGCACCACTTTCACCTCACACAGACTTCTTTCATTCTTATTATGTTTTCAGAATCTTAGGTCATGTTTTAAGGGACCAGTGCTATCTGCAAGAGGATAGGTCTCAGGCAAGGGGCCTCAGATGGACTATCTCTCCTTTAGCATAAGGAAGAGAATATCCTGTAGCCTCCTGGATGGACCTGAACACAAATGCTAACCACTTCAGAGCCACAGTTTGGGCCCTTCACCATGTTCATGCCAGTTCGAGGTCAGCTTATAAACTCAGGGTCATGTTAGCCTTCGGTCTCAGGCTAATGACAAGCAGTCTTTCTGGCTGCAAGTACAAGACTGTTTCTGACGCCTTTTAGAGAAGAGATTGGGATTTTTGAGGATATCAGGAATCCTTCCAAGAGGGTCCTGAGGAGGCCAGCTCTGGGTAGCTATGGCCAACCACCCAGATAGGAAAGTGACCGTCATAGACTTTCTTTTTGAAGAGGCTGGACTGTGTGAGGACAGTTGGGCAAAAGCCCACTCTTCAATGTGAGTTTTAAAGCCTTTAGGAGTCCCTCTCCCACTCCAGGCTCTGCTAATGGTGGGGAGACTTGGGAAAGCTGACTCATTCTGCTTAGCTCGGCTTTGCTCTCCCTCCCACTCACTCATAAATTGCTGCACAGACTGTGCTGGATAAATTGACATTAAAAGTTATTAAAGGAACAAATCGACAGTTTAGAAGATGTGCATTCATGGCAGGCATCTGCAGAGCTCTGGGAGAGCTGGGGCAGGGCAGAGTGATGTGGTGAGTCACAGAGCTGGGGCCTCACAGCTTTGAAAGCTGGAAGAAATCCCAGTGCTCACAGAGGCCCAGCATATCCCCTTAAGGAGACCATCTGAAAGAAACCCAGTGGTGACTCAGTATAGCCTTGTCTGTGGTCCTGGGCCTCACTGTGGGTTTATGCGATTATTTGGGTTTTACACAGATGTTTGCATATTTATATCTTTTAAAAAATAATATTGTTCTTATTTTTGGCAGCCTAGTGGTAATTAATCTTGGTGGGGGTGGGATCCCCCCTGTCTGTATGTGGGCAGCTCTAGCTTCCTGTCTGCTATGGTTCCGAGGTCCCACACGTCCAGCAGGGGCACTTGCTTCACTTTCTCTTGGGTCACATCCAGCCTGGTGCTTCTCAGCATTCATCTCTTTAACTCTCTTGTTCCCACCTAAGTGTATGGTTTGCTTTCCTTCCCAGATAGTGAACTCCTGCTGTAGGTGAATATTTGGCCTTCCCCACTGTTTTTGGGAATAGGAACTTCCCAGGTGACTTGGTGGTAAAGAATCTGCCTGTCAGTGCAGGGGGGGACAGGTTTGATCCCTGGGTCAGGAAGATCCCCTGGAGGAGGAAATGGCAATCAACTCTAATATTCTTGCATGTAAAATCCCGTGGACAGAGGAACCTGGTAGACTATAGCTCATGGGGTCACAAAGAGTCGGACACACATTGCAGTGAATGAACACACGCACTCCCCAAAGATATATTTTTAAAACCTCATTTCGTTTATTTATTGTATTTGGCTGTGCTGAGTCTTTGTTGATGCACTGGGGCTGCTCTGTAGTTGCGGTACGCAGGCTTCTCACAGTAGTGGCTTCTCTTGTTCCGGAGCGTGGGCTCTAGAGCATGGGCTCAGTAGCTATGGCACACAGGCTTAGTTCCTCCATGGGATGTGGGATCTTCCCAGACCAGGAGTTGGACCCATGTCCCCTGCATTGACAGGCAGATTCTTAACCACTGGATCGTTGGAGAAGTCCTCCCCAAAAACATTTTGAATGAGTGACTATGAAGTTGTTTCAAGGGCTGGCGACTGAAGGAAGATATTAATCTGTTACTCATAATTTGCTGTGTGGGGGGAGCAGAGATACATGTTAGAATTTAAAAGTCAGCTGATACATGCCTATGACTCAAGTGGTAGTGCCCAGGTCTTATAGAAGGCTTCTTTGGGCATTTTTCCAAATAACAGTGGTTGCCAGAGAAATGACCTATGGATAGTAACCATTAACATTTAATTACACATTTGCTGGGTGCCAGAGAATGCTCCATGGGCTCTGTGTGCATTAGCTTATTTAATCCTTATAACAAGAGTTTGAGCTAAGTTCTCTTATGATTTTACACATAAGGAAACCGAGGCACATAATAGACACTATGTACCTTGCCCAAGATCACATAGCTAGCAAGTTACAGAGCTGGGATTTAAACTCAGACATTCTGGCTCCAAATGGCAACCCACTCCAGTATTCTTTCCTGGAGAATCCCACGGACAGAGGAGCCTGGTGGACTGCAGTCCATGGGGTTGCAAAGAGTTCCGCACGACTGAGCAACTAACACTATTCTGGTTCCAGGAACTGTGCTCTTAAGCAGGACACTGCAGTGCCTCTCAGAAAGGTTTAAACACATGACACAACCCCTCCCACTTACCTATCCACCAAAACTTTAAGTCCCCTTTGAAATAAGTGGCTTACATATAATGACTAGGTCTATGAGACATCCAGCAAATCTTTTCCACCTTTCTTCCCAAGCTCCTTTTTGGCTCTCAGACTTGGTAGAAGACATCCATGGTGAATAAAACTTCTGTCTAGGATTTTGAAAGCAATACTGAACACTGGAACTGATGACAGTAATTTGGAGTCCTCCGAGTTTATTCTGGAGAAACCAAGATAGGGACTGGTTGGAAATGACTTGTGATATGTATGAAAAATCCTAGGAATTATTTTGGTTTGCAGCACTCATATTAGGTAATGTTCAGGGTGAGCCTTCCCAAGTTTTTTCACTATGTTTCAAATGTCAATTTGTATTTTTATATTCTATTCCCCCAAGAGCTCTGAAGGATGTTTATTGTTTATGGGTTTAATAGAGTATCTGCCTCTCCTACTGTGAAACCTCTGGATGATTTGAATATTAACCTTTGGTCTACCTGTACCACTGTTAGCTGCTTAAAGTGAGAAAGGGGACAACCTGGATCCAGATCTGGTAACCCTGGAAACTACTGATCTCTTTGGGACTCAATTTCCTCACCTATAAGGTGAAGGGAATGAATGAGATGACCTCCAAGGTTCATCCATGGTTCTGAGTACTTTTAGACATGTTTCTGGAAGGCTAAGCTTTCTACACATTTTTCTTACAAGTGTATCAAAACTTTTTATCCTTGGCAGTGGGCTCTGGCATAACACCATCTTCAGACAAGCATTCCAATCTTGGAAAATAGCATTCAGAAAAAGGAGTGATTTAAATTTTCACTCTAGACAAGTTAAAAAAAATTTTTTTTTCTGGTCTTACAAGTCATTTTCTCATTACTCCTTTCTGTAACTATTTAGTAGACAGAGTGCCCAGGAATCAAGTAACTTTTAACTTTAGAGCACTACCCTATAGCTTCATCACATTTCCTGGAACTGCCAGTTAGCTTGATTAGATTCAGGTTAATTTTTAAATTTTTAGCAACAGTACTTTTGTAATAGTATTGCATCATTAAGAAGGCATATAACGTTGCCTGTCTTACTTTCAGGGTTCCTACAGTAGATAGAGGGTTTCCCAGGTGGCTCAGTGATAAAGAATCCAGCTGCCGATGCAGGAGACTTGGGTTCAATCCCTAGGTCAGGAAGATCCCCTGGAGAAGGAAATGGCAACCTACTCCAGTATTCTTGCCTGGGAAATCCCACTGACAGAGGAGCCTGATGGGCTACAGTTCATAGGGTTGCAAAGAGTCGGACACAGCTAGAGTGACTAAACAACAATGTTGATGGAAGGGTTCAGATGGTCGCTGTCAGTCCTTTCCATATAAAGTTCCCCAGTGACAGGGTGATAAGAGCAGTTTTCCTGGGTCAGTCTCATTTTATGGTTGTTCTGCTTGTATGCTGACCAGTTTCTTGTTTGTTCTAGATTTTTCATTTCTAAACAAACTTGTTATTAGCAATTGAATTAAAACAAGCTGAGGTGGTCTTTGTAGACCTCTACTACATACATCCAGCTTCTAACATACTATCATCTAAAAGTTTGTGATGCAGTGAACACAATTCTTACATTAAAGTGTGGTTAACCTGAAAAGTGATGAGCAAAAACCAATTTCCTGATGCAATCTAAGTAGCAGTTTCCTTTCAAGGACAGCATACAGGGTGTTTGTTGATAAAACGTTTGCTCGAGATATGGCTGGTTGGGGACAGATGACCCTGTCCATTTTCAGATGGTAGTGGGAGACTTATTCAGTGTTGCTGCCCTCATCAGGCGTCTGGTTTGCTGGACAGTTGTACAGTGGCCTGTACTATGGTCTGCAAGATGTATGAAGCCATACTTACACTCAAGATGTGTGAAGTCAGTTACTGGGAAATATAGGAAATTATGTGATAGGTACACATAAATGTGTGTGGCAAGTAGAGGCTATCCTGCCATGGATAATGTAGGAAGTAGTCTGAATGAGCTTGCATTATCTCTTATTGTATCGTTAAATGACTACAACTATTAATTAAACTTAATTAGTTAATTAATTAGGCTGTGCCAGGTTGCAGCACACCAGATCTTCTACCTTCCCTGTGGCATGTGAGTTCCTTTAGATTCAGCATGCAGGATCTTTAGTTTTGATATTCAAACTCTTAGTTGTGGTATGTGGGATCTATTTCCCTGACCAGGGATTGAACCCAGCCCCTCTGCTTTGGGAGCAAGGAATCTTAGCTACTGAACTACCAGGGAAGTCCCTTAGTTTGTTTTTGATGAACTCTCCTGCTGGCAAAAATCTAAAAAACCCAGCAGTCCATGTTTAATGGAAAATTAAATAATAATTGTCTACTTAAGAAAGTTGATGAATATATAACTTTACCCAAAATATTTGTCAATATTTACCATCCACTATGGGACCTGTAGTGTTATTACCAACCACATGAAAACCAGAAGATACAAATCTCACGAAGAAACATCAGCATCTGCTTCAAAAGCTAGTGGTTATTTTAAGAAGCCCTTGCCTGGAGAAAACCATAATTCGAAAGGATACATGCACCCCAGTGTTCATTGCAGCACTATTGCAACAGCAAGGACATGGAAGTGACCTAAGTGTCCATCAACAGAGGAATGGATTTTATATATACATAAAAGGTGGGCTTCCCAGGCGGCTCAGTGGTAAAGAATCTGCCTGCCAATGCAGGAGACACATTTAACCTTAATCCCTGGGTCATGAAGATCCCCTGGAGAAGGAAATGGCAACCCACTCCAGTATTCTTGGCTGGGAAATCCCATGGACAGAGGAGCCTGGAGGGCTACAGTCCATGGGGTCGCAAAGAGTTGGTCGCAACTTATCGACTAAACAGTGACAACAAATATATAAAACATAGTTAACAAGAACTTACTGCGTTAGCACAGGGAATTCTATTCAGTGCTCTGTAATGACCTATATGAAAATGGAGTCTAGAAAGAGAGTGGCTGTATGTATATGAATGGCTGACTCGCTTTGCTGTGTAGCAAGAGCTAACACAACATTTGTAAATCAGCTAAACTTTAATAAAAATTGATTAAAAAAAAACCACTGAAGACGACCTAACATCTGCAGCTGCAGGTGGTGCTTCTACACATCACTCTGCCAATCATGACTTATCATTTAGATCAAATAACTATTATTCTAAATGGATTTTGCTCATTTTAAATTTCAAATTTTCTTCTTTATTTATGAATAGTGAAATAATAGCTTGTTGATATCTTCGGCCAGTATTGGAGGAAATTATAAACAGTTAAATAAAGATGGATTCATATTAATGCCATGAGAGTCTTCAAACAGAAGTCACTTAATTCCAATAGTGTGTGTGTTTTTTCATCTGCTCCATGGTATTAAAATGAAGCTTTAGAAGTTCATTCTGTTGAAGGGAACATGATTGTTAATGCTATTATAAATTCAGATGTATGTCTAACATTAGAGAAAAATGCTTTATTTTTATGGTGTTAATGACAAATACAAATTGTGGTGGGGCCAAGTAATATAAAAACAATGCTTTTAGTAAATTAAGAAGCTTATGGAGCATAAACATACTTGTGATTGATTGTGATGCACATATAATTTATAATTTCATCCAAATAAGCTGCAATATCTTACTAATCAAAACAGAAGCTGAGTTGTCAAAATTTACAAATATTTATACATTATCACAGTTGTATTGAGTGACAAAATTTTTGTCGTAAAGTATTTTTTTGTGTGTGTTCATCAAAAAATGATGCATTTGATGAATATGAAACAATATTTTAGATGCTCAAACATGCATTCTCTCTTGGCTGCCAGCTCTAAGTTATAGTTCATGTTTGCTTGAACCTTTGAAGAATGGCTTTGTAAATCAACTTGTGTGTTATACAATGGTATCAAACTTTCTGCAAAAGATTCTGATAAATTTTGTTTGTATTATGATCAAAATAAAGTTGGAAGTTTTTAATTGCTGTATTCAAAGCATATGAAATACCAAAAACTTCAGCTTTTGAAAACTTTTGGTAAAATTTAATTATCGAGGAGGAAAAAAGCTTGTGAATAGGAAGGCATTAAAAATTATCTCTATAAAAAGCAAGAGAAAAACAGAACAGATGAAACAATGAGATCTCAAACTATATTTAAAATTTAATTTTGAATTACTGTAATTGCACCTTGGAATATATTGAACTGTGGGAAGAATCTCTTGATGGAACCTTTACTTTAATTAAACATTTATGTTCAGTTTTAGAATGGAATGATTTTAGAAGGTCTTTGATTTTGCAGTGTCTTCATTTCGTGAAACCTTGAACATAATCATAAATAGAGACCATGTATTTAAGGAGGTTTTTCTTGTAGAAATATTTGTTAAAAAATAGAGGCAAAAGATTCTATCCAAAGTACTTGAGCTAAAATATTTATATGCTTCAAGATAAAGAATATTAGAGGATGAATTAAGCATTCTGCATGTCTGAGAAAGAGAGGCTCGCAGAAGTGCTGAGAGGGAAGGCAAAGCCATATCCTGAATTGGAGTCTATTCATGTGAGGACTGATGTTATCCCTTCCATGGCACTGACTGCTGCCTCCAGGTAATGGTGCCATTTTGGTCTCTCAGCTTTGGCCTCTGTTTCTGACAGCTTACTCAGCTTACTGAGGAGTGGTGGCAGCCAGGTTAGATTTATTGAAGGGAAAACTATGTTGTGTAACCTCTTTGGACCAAGCCCTAGGGTGGCTGACTGACATGCAAAGAATGGGTTATCTTTTTAACCTGATTATTGAGAACCTTCTCTATCAAGAATGTCTCTGGCAGACATGGACCTGAGCTGTTAACATCTTCAGGCTCTGTAATTATTCTGAAATATCTCTACATACCACATATCTCTACCCCTGACTTCCCTGTCACCAGTTTTGCAAGTCTCTGAGCAAGCAACCAATCATCAGGCATGGCTTATAAATAATTATAGATTTACATCCTAGGCCATTTCTCCTTCCACACAACATGGATGGCCAGATGTGTCACTTGAAGTTTTGCCCACCAGTATTATTTAATTTATCACTGCTTTCCAGGGCCATCTCTTGAGTGTGGTGTGGTGGTGTAGGCTCCACTCTTGCTGGTCCCAGCATATCACACCGATTCATCTGTAGACAAGGCTTTACCTTCTTCTGATAACTGGACATGATGGACTCACTCTGAGGCCATGGGTGTGTGGGAGGTGGTCAAGCCAGGAAGTCAGAGCCATCTGTTGGTATAGTTTGCTTGAACTTTCTGAACCTGCTTAGTTTTGGTTTCACTTTCAGTTTAGAATGGAAAGTTGCCACACATGTCCAATTTAATGGTTTGGTGGATTTAATTCTTGATGGATAATTGATACATGATGGACACAGCACATGATTGATAATTGAGTTGCATAGTCAACTTGGTATCCCTTGTGTGTGCTAAGTTGCTTAGACTACCTACACAAAGGTCATGTCTGACTCTTTGTGACCCCATGGACTGTAGCCTACCAGGCTCCTCCGTCCATGGAGATTCTCCAGGCAAGAATATTGGAGTGGGTTGCCATGCCTTCCTCCAGGGGATTTTCCCGACCCAGGGATCAAACCCAGGTCTCCCGCATTGCAGGCGGACTCTACTGTCTGAGCCACCAAGGAAGCCCTTGGTGAGTGTGAATCCTCTACCAGATGGTAGTAGCCAGCCATAGGCTGCTTTTATAATGAAAAGCAGTTGTCAGCAGAGGAGGGCTTGCTAGCTATTCTAATGGAGCTCCACTGACACTTTCCATACTGTTGGTTTAAGCCACAGAGCAACTTGCACCACAACCTGAAAATGCTGCAGTGTGCTTGTTTATTTTTTAAATAACGTTTCTTCCCTTTAAAAAAATTTATTAAAATATAGTTGACTTACAATGCTTCAGATGTATAGCAAAGTGATTCAGGTATAGTGCTTCTATGAGCATTGGGATGCATGTATCTTTTCAAATTAGAGTTTTCATCTTTCTTAGATATATGCCTGGGAGTGGGATTGCTTGATCGTATGGTAAGTCTATTGTTAATTTTTTTAAGGAAACTCCATAGTGGCTGCACCAATTTACATTCCCAAAAAAAGTGTGGGAGGGTTTTCTCCCACACTTTTCTCCATACCCTCTCCAACAGTTTTGTTTGTAGACATGTTAATGGCCGTTCTGATTGGCATGAGGTGATTTCTCATTGTAGTTTTGATTTGCATTACTCTAGTAGTGATGTTGAGCATTTTTCATGTGCCTGTTGGCCATCTGTGTGTCTTCTTTGGAGAAATGTCTGTTTAGGTCTTCTGCCCACTGTTTGATTTGGTTGTTTGTTTTGATATTGAGCTGTATGAGCTGTTTGTATATTTTGGAAATTAAGCCCTTGTTGGTCCCATTGTTTGCAAATATTTTCTCCCATTCTGTAGGTTGTCTTTTCATTTTGTTTATGGTTTCTTTTGTTGTGCAAAATCTTTTAAGTTTAACTAGGTCTCATTTGTTTACTTTTTACTTTTGTTTCCATTACTCTAGGAGACAGATCCAAAAAGATGTTGCTGTGATTTATGTAAAAGAGTGTTCTATGTTTTCCTCTAGGAGTTTCATAGTATCTGGTTTTACATTTATAGGTCTTTAGTCTATTTTGAGCCTTTTTTTTTTTCGTATGGTATTGCAGAATGTTCTAAATTCCATTCTTTTACATGTAGCTGTCCAGTTTTCTTAGCACCACTTATTGAAGACAGTGTTTTTTTTCCCTCCATTGTATATTCTTGCCTCCTAGATTAGTTGACTCTAAGTGCATGGGTTTACTTCTGGCCCTCTATCCTGTTCCATTGATCTATGTATCTGTTTTTGTGCCAGTACCATACTGTTTTGGTTACTGTAACATTGTACAGGATACTTTTTTGATTTCTTCCCCACTCAACATTAGCAGCCTGTAGGTTCCTTGGTAAATGAACAATAGCAGCACATATCTGTATACAGTATATATTGCTTCTCCAAACAAGGGAGGACCACCAAACATTGTTTTTTTCTTTTTAGCAGCTGGGACAGGTGCAGTGACTTGATTCTTACTGTATAGGGAAATCCACCCCCTTAACTTCATTTCACTCCACTGAACCCGTGTAAACTTTGATATTGCAGGCCCATTTAAATTTTCAGGGGGATTGTCTTCTGATCTCTGGCATGCAGATGTCTTATTTGGGCATCTAGGGTACTTGACATGACCTGTTCACAAGATTAGGTCATCAGTATAATAAACCGGGATGATGTTCTGTGAGACATCAAGATGATCATAATCCTTTCAGTGTATTTTGGATTCTTCTATATACATACATATAGTTGATATAGTTCTGGTGGGTAAGCAGTAGAGTGATGCTGAAGCTGAAATTCCAATACTGTGGCCACCTGATGTGAAGAAATGACTCATTGGAGAAGACCCTGATGCTGGGAAAGATTGAAGGCAGGAGGAAGAAGGGGATGACAGATAATGAGATGGTTGGATGGCATCACCGACTTGATGGACTTGAGTTTGAGCAAGCTCTGGGAGTTGGTGATGAACAGGGAAACCTGTTGTGCTGCAGTCCATGGGGTTGCAAAGAGTCGGACATGACTGAATGACTGAACTGAACTAAAGGCAGAGACACTACAAATGGAGCTGCAGCTGTGATTGTTAGTATCATCCATTATCATCATCTGATTATGTTTGCAATCTTCTATGGTCATTCTTCATAACCCATCCCACCTTTGCTCTTAGCCAAAAGTGTAAGTAATTCAGGATGTGATAGGAATCACTACCCTTTGTCTCTCAAGGCTTTTCTGGTAGCACTAGTCTCTGCAATTCCTCCAGAGGTGTAGTTTGCTTTTGCTTTGAGTCCTACCCCAGGTCACAGGTGTGAGGCCTTGTACCAAGGCCACAGAAGCAGAGCCCAGAACCAAGGATACCTCCAAAGCTAGTTGAGCCCGTTTGTAACCATTGCCAAAAGCCCCTGATCATCACTAACAAGCTTCCTGACTCCCAATTAGGCAAAGATGTCCACTCCAATAAACACCCTATAGCGCCCATCCAATCACCTAACACCAACTTTCCAGCAGGAATTTTCTTGTATTGAGGTTATAAAAATTAGCTACTAACTCACAAAAGCTGTCGACTCTCCCTGACCTGTCAGGAGTTGGTGGCCTGCTGTGCTCACAGTGCCCACTTTATCTCTACTCTTTGTTCTTAATAAACTCACTCCTTTCTGCAGTACTCTGTGTCTGGCAGTTCTTTTCCAACCTGTGCTTGACTGCCTCAACACTTTATTCTCTTGATAAAAGTGAGTTTTGGAGAGTAGTTTCTGGGGTTTCCACTTGGCTCCCTTAACTTCACTTTCAATTCTCAGATTAGGAAACCAGGGAAGAAATTTTGCTAGGTGTACTCTGTATACATATTAGCGCTGTGCAATATGTCTGGATCTAGAGCTGTAGCTACCAAAGGGATGTATTCACACTGGCTGGCCCTGCTGTTATCTAACTCAGGTCACACCTCTTTCTAACACCTGACCTTGTAAGGCCCTACTCTAACTCCAGGCCCACAGTGGCATTTTGGGCTTCTGAGCAGCCAGTGCGTGTATAACTAGTGAAATCTGAATGAAATCTATGGATTGTACCAATTTCTTGACTTTGATATTGTGCTAAAGTTGTGTGAGATGTTAATATCGAGTGAGGGAGGAGGGTGTTTGGAACTTTCCTGTACACTTCTCTGTAATTTCCCATGAATCTACAGTTATTTCAAATAAAAATGTTTTAAAAATTGGGAAAGTGCTTGCATTCTAGAGTGTTGAAAGCATTAGAGGGAGATGGATCTAGTACAATATCTAGCACAGAGTAGGTTTTTAATCAATTAGTTACACAAATACAGACATATATGCAGACCTGCACTCTTTATGACATACCTCATCTCCTACTAGTGAGTGGTGGGCTTAGAGTCATTTGCCCACCAGATGTAATATGTATACCACACTCTGTATTCTATTTTTAAAAAAGATTTTTTTTTTTTTTTTTTGATGTGGACCATTTTTAAAGTCTTTTACAATATTGCTTCTGACTTATGTTTTGGTGTTTTGGCCAAGAGGCATGTGGGATCTTAACCTCCCTGACTAAGGATCAAACCTGCACCCCTTTCATTGGAAGGCAGAGTCTTCACCCCTGGACTGCCAGGGAAGCCCCCTCTGTATTCTTAGTTTCCTTATGACTCCAGTTGCCACTGATAAAACAGCTGTTGGGAATGAAACTCACAACCTTGGTCCCTAATCAAAGGAGCTACCTGGTCATTATTGTATGTGAAGGTGGGGATAGATCCACTCCATAGCATCTGGAATGTGTGAGTTCTAGTGAGGCAGCCCCGTCAGTGGTATAGGAGGTGGTGATGATGGTGGTCATGATGGAAAGCGTAGAATTAAGAAACAGAGGAGCCTGAGATGAGAAGGCTGGAAAGAAGACTTAGGGAGGGGTTAGTGACTTCGCCCTGAGTGTTGCATCGAAGAACTGTGGCCGTGGCTCACCCACAGATAGGTCTGCCATGAAGGAAGAGGGTGATGTTCATTTTCTGACTAACACTTAAGAACTTGGGCATGATGTCTAAATACATAATTAAAGTTAATCTTGTTGCCATTATCTTATTCATTATAGTGATTTTCTGGTTGTTTTTATGGATCATTGTAAAACTCGTTTTGAATGAGATGTGTCTTTTTCAATCTTAATTTTTAAGAGTGCCTATATTCTTCAGTTGCTAAGTAACAAGCCTATAATGTGTTATCACAGTGGTTCTATCTGAATAATTTCTATAATCACTTAGGAGATTGCCTTAATAGTATATCATCTTAAATAGTGAGAAATGACTAATTCTAGGCTGTTTGGAGAAAGCTGACAAGTATTTCCTCAAAGGCAGGAGGTTCATCAGCCAACCAACATAAATTCAGAGCATGCGATGTCTTCCTCGCCCACTGCAGCTCTCCTTTGCAAGGTTACCACTGCCTTCAGTGTTTCCAGATGAAACAGGCACTCACTAGGAACTTTCTCAAGTTTCAGAGAGCCAAGGGATCCAGAAGGGGAGATTTTTTTAAAAAGGAACATTTTTCTTCAGTGACTTGCAAAATTATATTTATCATAAATGAAGCATGACACAAAGTAAGGCAGTGTTGCTCTCGTTCTATCAGGGCGGAAGCACAAGCAGAGCTGAGATATGGGAAGACCGTAACTGTCCTAATCAAGGGAGCCCTTGATTGGAGGCCCATGGGTGTGACTCCAGGTGACCCTCTGTAACCACACTGCCAGGAGCCAACAGGGCGAATGCTGTGAATCTGAGCCTCCAAACACTGGCCGGGTTTGTGTAGTTCTCAGGGGCAAAACCTACTCCAGTCCTGACCATCTTACAGAGGCCATATCTCCGGTCAGTGTGAATAAGCTGCACAAGACACGTTTGGGTCTCTCCTCATCAGAAGAAATGTTACCTTAGCCTTTCCTTCCCTTCTGTGACTATCCAATTTCCTTTCTTCACCACTAGACTTTTAGGAAGACCTATGCTGCTTTCACTGTCTACAGTGTCTCACCCCTCCTTTTCTCTTCATCCCATTGCAGTCTGGGTCCCGACCTTCCTCCTTGAATAGTCACTAAACTGCTCTTCCTGTGGTCATTCATGATGCCCTCAATGCCAGACTCCCTGTCCTATTTCAGTGCTCAGCCTGAGGGATATGCCTGCATGTTTGGCATGGGACACAGTCTCCTCCTTGAAGTTTGCTTCTCAAAGGCCCCGGCTCCTCTCTCTTGATCTGCTTGTTAACTCCATCTTCTAATACTTCTCCTATTTCTCTCCCTACACTGGCCCCCCTTGGCTGGCTCCTCTTTTTCTTTCCACTCTGTAATCATTGGTGTCCTGGAGGATTCATTCCTTAGCCCTTCCTTCTGTTACCTCTTTCCTGTTCACCTCTCCCCTCCTTCCTCGCACCAAATCCAGAGTCATCATATCCATCCTACTTTGTTCTAGGCACTATTCTAGAGTTTCCCAGGAGGTGCTAGTGGTAAAGAACCTGCCTGCCAATGCAAGAGCGGTAAGAGAGGCAGGTTTGAACGTGGGTCAGGAAGATCCCCTGGAGGAGGACATGGCAACCCACTCCAGTATTCTTGCCTGGAGAATCCATGGACAGAGGAGCCTGGTGGGCTACAGTCCATGGCGTTGCAAAGAGTTGGGTACAACTGAAGTGACTTAGCACAGCACACACATGCTAGTGCTGGAAATGCAGAGATGAATAAGACCCAATCCCTAACTGCACTGCATATGTTAGAATCTAGAGGCAGCAACACATGAGTAAATGTTAGTATACCACCAGGCAGGTTTGGACAGGGGCGTGGTGGGGGCAAGAGCCAATTCTACACGATGGGGAGGTACAGTACCCTCTGGAATACTTACAATGCTGCATGTTTATTAGATGTGAAGGGCTGTCAGAGCTAAGTCATGGCTTTCCAGAGGAAAGGGTGTGTGTGTGTGTGTGTGTGTGTGTGTGTGTGTGTGTGTGTGTGTGTGTGTATGTGTGTGTGGTATATGCACATGTGCCCAGAAACCTTGAGCAGCGGAGGAGCTGTGTGGAGAGAACCTGAACCCTTTCCAAGAAGGAGACCTTATCTTAGTGCTTCAGCTGTAAGTTACCAGGAGACTAGTTAGGGAATCTGGCTTTGCCCCAACCTGCAGATGAGTCATTAATTCTTTGTAGTCCTCCTTTGAACTTTATGTTCAGGCTACCAAATTATTTTTCTGTCTCCAAGGGTGATTTTAAAAACATTTAACGAAGACATCAACACAGGTCAGTCAGAATAAATGATCGAACGTGATTCTGGAGGTCTCTTTTTGTGCCATAAGGTAAATCCTTTAGTTCCTGATTATAGAGATGTGTGGGAGTGTCTGCATGTGTGTACATGTATGATGGAGGTGTCTGAGGGAGGGGCTGGGGCAGTTGATACAGAGAGGAGGAAATGTTTGGGAGTCTTGGGACAGTGCAGTTTCCCAATGATATGAAAGTACTTAAATATTTTAACACCCTGAATACAGGGACATTACTGACTTCCTACTGAGACTGCAAATTCTCTGAGGACAGGCTACATCTTAATGATTTCTGTGACCCTAGCTCTGAGTGTACCACTCTGCTCACAGTGAGTGATAAATGCTTATTGACTAGACAGAGGGGAATTAATGATTTAGTTTAGTAGGGCTTCCCTGGTGGCTCAGATGGTAAAGAATCTTCCTGCAAAGCAGGAGACCCGGGTTTGATCCCTGGATTGGGAAGAACCCCCGGAGAAGGGAAAAGCTACCCACTCCAGTATTCTTGCTTGGAGAATTCCATCAATAGAGGAGTCTGGCGGGCTACAGTCGGTGGGGTTGCAAAGAGTTGGACTAGCACTTTCACTTTCAGTGGTTTAGTAAAATTTGGTGAATGAGTCATGCAGACCAGGTTTTGCCATGACAACAAACAGCCTCCAAATCATAGTGGCTTATTACATAAAGGTTCATTTCTTGTGTATATGACTTGTCTGTTGCAGGTCTCTGGGGCTCCTGCTCCATGTCTTCTCCCTCTGGGACCAGGTTCCTGGGAAATGGGAGTCCCTCAACAGAGGGAAAAAGAAGAAAGTGGCAAAGTGTGTCCTGACTCGCTTTCTTAATGAGTGAATTTATGTGTTTATTTCTGGCTGCACTGGGTCTTCTTTGCTGTGTGCAGACTCTCCCCTGTGGTGCACGGGCTTCTCATTGCAGTGGTTTCTCTTGTTGCAGAGCATGGGTTCTAGGGCGCAGGCTCAGTAGTTGTGACACACCCGCTTAATTGCTCTGTGGCATGTGGGATATTCCCGGACCAGGGGTCAAACCCTTGTCCCTAGTATTGTCAGGTGGATTCTCAACCACTGGACCACTGGGAAATCCCTGCCCTGAGTCTTAAAGCTCAAGCCAGAAGCTTATGACATGTCACTTCTGCTTGCATTTCGTTGACCAAAGCAAGTCTCATTTGATGACAATCATTATATTTAAAATGAAAGACAAGTTCATAGGTGTAACCCAATTGCTAATTCTGGACCCCAAGATGTGTCAGGGAAACAAAAGGAGATAAACTAGAGTCCCTGCTCTGGAGAGGATCACACTCTTGTAGGAAAAATAGGTGTGTAAACTGACACAATACAGGAGGAGCAGGCTTTAATAGTCTGGGAAGAGAAGCCTTCTGTAGACTCCATGAGTGGTTTAAGTTCCCTGCCAGCCTGTGCATGTCTGTATCCAATGAGTATTTTTATAGTCACAGTTATCAAGCTTTGCTGGGATTATTTGTTATGCTCTGTATCTCCTCCCACCCTCCCATTGGAGAGCAAAGATGTTAAGGCAAACACACAATTCTGTTAGGAAGGAATTAGTCTCACTGGTCTGTCTCCTCAGGGTTAGGCTCTTTGTTGTTTTGTTCCGTCACTAAGTTGTGTCTGACTCTTTGTGACCCCATGGACTGCAACACGCCAGGCTTCCCTGTCCTTCAGTATCTCCTGGAGTTTGCTCAAATTCAAGTCCATTGAGTCAGTGATGCCATTCAACCATCTCATCCTCTATCACCCCCTTCTCCTCCTGCCCTCAATCTTTCTCAGCATCAGGGTCTTTTCCAGTAAGTTAGCTTTTCACATCTGGTGGCCAAAGTATTGGAGCTTCAGCTTCAGCATCAGTCCTTCCAATGAATAATCAGGATTGAGTTCCTTTAGGATTGACTGGTTTGATCTCCTTGCTGTCCAATGGACTCTCAAGAGTCTTCTCTAGCACCACAGTTCAGAAGTATCCTTTCTTCTGTGCACAACTTTCTATATGGTCCAACTCTCACATCTGTACATGACTACTGGCAAAATCATAGTTTTGGCACAAAATAAATGAATGAGGGGATGAATGAGTGAATAAGACTTATTGGCTTCTCGAGTCTGGTCTTACTCAGGAGCCTTATCATCATCTTTAGCTCCAGGGTACACTTGCTGTAGTTGGACACCTATTTCATTGACTACTGTTCCACTTTTCCTCTGCTTCTCTTCCTAGCACATGGCTCCTGGCAAATGGTGATATGGTAACCCATGTTATATCAGCCTTCGTCTGTGTTGCAGGGTTTCTCCACCTCCCATGTTGTCTTGCCTTCTCTCAATTGAGGTGATTCACACTGTGGAGTTTATTCTAAGAAGCGCATGGCAGCTGTAAAATCTGTGTAGCTTTTGTTGTTGTTGTTTGTACTGGATTGAATAGTGTCTCCCCCAAATTCATATCCACCCAGAAATTCAGAATGTGACCCTTAGGAAATATATCCTTTAAAGATGTCATAAAAAAAAAGATGTCATAAATTAAGATAAGGTCATACTGAATTAGAGTGGGCCCTAATCCATGAACTTGTGTCCTGAGAAGAAAAAGAAACAGAGACACGGAGATACACAGAAGAAGGCCGTGTGACATCAGCAGAGACTGGAGTGACACGTCTGCGTGCCATGGAGGGCTGTGATTGTCTGCAACCCCCAGGAGCTAGGAAGAGGCAAGGAAATATCCTCCCTTTGAGCTGTCATGGACAGCATGGCTCTGCCGACTCGATTTTGGACTTCTGTTTCCCGAAGTGCGAGAAAGTAAATTGCCGCTGTTTCAAGTCAGGCAGGTTGCAGTGATTTGTTAAGGCTGTGCTCTCGGTACTAGTAAATGACAAGGGTGCTTCTCCTCCTTGTGGTCCTTCACACTTCTGCACCTACTCAGTGTTCCAGCCTCCTTTGCTCAGGAAAAGAGGAGGGAAGCACACTGTTTCGCAGTAGTCTTCCATCCAAATGTCCATCCCCTGCTGGCTGTGCTTGCCCAGGGTGGCTGTCTCTGTTGTGCTTAGGTCAGGCTGAAGCCAATACAGAGACAATAAAGAAGTCTGCTTAGGTCTTCGTTCAGGGGAATGAAGGGTCAAGGGGGAATTCTCTCTTCCAGCCCTGCTCTCTGGAACCTGTGTAGGTGGTCAGTGAAATCATCACGAATATAATAAATGATCTTCTCGAACAAGTCTGGTCATTCTCGTAGCTCACCTCTCCTCTCTGCTCTCCATCATGCCCACCCTACTCCCAGCTACCACAGTTCCTCAACTACAGAACTGGATCACTCTCCTAATAATGGCACTAGCTCCTATTTATTCAGAAGTATTGTGTGCCATGCAATCTAGTTAATGATTTACATAACTTCTTTAATCCTCACAACAGCCTTATGAAGTAGGTGATATTGCCCTTATTTTACAGATGAGGAAAACAAAATCTGGAGAAGTTAAATAACTTGCCCAGGATCACACAGGCAGCAAGTTGCAGAGGTAAGATTAGAACTTAGATGGAATTCCAAAGCCTGTGCTGTTAAGCACCACTTGTAACAAAAAGAGCACCATTCAGTCCAATTCAACTCACATTCCATGGAGTTACCATAAACAACTTCCAACATATGACTATTTTTGAACTACAAAAGGGCAATTTCATATGGTTCAAAAACTAATATATGCCAAGCACACTGGACTAGGTGCTGTGTATAATCAGTCTTAGGTGCCTGGGGTGTGTAATTAATTTTTTTCCCCCTTAGGCACCATGCATAGCATCCTTACACATTAGGTATCATATGATGAGAATTAGTTCTGGAGTAAGACAGACTTTGATGTGAATCTAGGCCCTGCCACTTGCTGACCATGTGCTTTTATGTACAAATTATTTATTTTCTTTGAATGTCATTTAAACTTCCATCCCTTATCCATAAGATAGAGGATGTGGGTGCATGCTTAGTTGCCTCAGTTATGTCCAGCTCTTTACAACTCCATGGACTGTAGACTACCAGGTTCCTCTGTCCATGAGAGTTCCCAGGCATGAATACTGGAGAGGGTTGCCATTTCCTTTTCCAGGGGATCTTCCCAACACAGGGTTTGAACCTGTGTCTCTTGTGTCTCCTGCCTTGGCAGGGGGCTTCTTTACCACTGAGCCACCTGGAAAGCCCGAGAACTGAAGACCTTTTCCTAATTAACTGTGTAACCTTGAGTAATTCACTTACTTCTTCAGGCTACAATTCCCTCTCCTGGGAGAAGACATTTAACTAGATGATCTCTAGGGCTTTAGCAGTTCTAACATTGACTCTGAACATACAGTCAAGTTTCTGTCTGCCACAGCTAGGCAAATATTCACAGAGGATTTTGGAGAACTGCTAATTATGCCCAAGGAAAAAATTGAGAAAAGTTGTTCCTTAGCAAATGTTTAGCTCTGGGCTTGTAAATCATGAGTTTCTTTTTCATTGCTGAGTTTGTGTCTAATAGAAGTCTTACCTGCTCTAGGGGACTTATATCTGATGTTCGTTAGGTGCCTCATTTATAAAAAAATGATTTGCAGGAGAGGAACAAATGCTTCCTTTTCAGGAGCAGATGTTGTGGAATGAGGCAAAACATGCTGCCTAACACCTTGTCATCCAAATTCACAGACATCTCTGGTACTCTGGGCAGCTCTGACACCATTCTAGGGAGGGGACTAAGAGGACACGTCTTCTCAATAAATTAGTCTGTTTATTCAGTTTCTGGTTCTGCAGAATAGAGCTTTGGCCGAATCACAGAGAGGCATCAGCAGGGAGGGGAAAAAAATCACCTTATTTTCTGCTTTAGCCAATAGCATTTTCCTGCTCAGACTCTGCAAAATGGACATGATTCGCTTTGCAGGCTCTTGCAGCTGTTGCACTTCTCTCTGGCCTTCTGGTTTCATGTGCTCCTGGTTCAGTCAGACTGCTTTACTTCTGTTTTTTCCCCCACCAATCATTTTTCTTTAATTTCTCCTTGCTCTTTACCACAGTGATATCCAGTAAGCTTTTCCCTTTTCTTCCATGTCCTCCCACCTTCTAGTATCTCTATCATCCTCTCCTCCTTTCTTTTTCTCCTGCTGTGTTCCAAAAGGCTTCTTTGAGTTTTGAATATTAATGTCCCTAAAATCAAATGAGAATTTTGGGAGTCATGATCATCTGAGGTAATCACACATAAGGATTTTACCAGCTACTATTTTCTGTTCCGAGAGAATTTTGCAGCTATGGTCATTCTCTGTTTTCCTTATAATATTATACAGTCTGACTTTTAACTCTATAAACATGTTGGGTAAAAGTGGAATTTGGGAAGAAGGGCAAATTCTAGGGCATAACTGAGGTAGAGCAGTGGAGACCACTCGAGCCTGTGAATGTCATTTGTTTGTTGTTGTTTACTCTCTAAGTCATGTCTGAGTCTTGCGACTCCATGGACTGCAGCACTCCAGGCTTCCCTGTCCTTCACTATCTCCTGGAGTTTGCTCAGGCTGATGTCCATTGAGTTGATGATGCCATCCGACCATCGCATCCTCTTGTCGCCTGCCTTCTCCTCCTGCCCTCAATCTTTCTCAGCATAGGATCTTTTCCAATGAGTTGGCTCTTCACATCAGGTGGTCAAAGTAATGGAGCTTCAGCATTAGACCTTCCAATGTCAGGGTTAATTTCCTTTAGGATTGATGGTTTGAGCTCCTTGCAGTCCAAGGGATTCTGAAGAGTCTTCTCCAGCACCACAGTTTGAAAACATCTGTTCTTTGGTGCTCAGCTTTCTTTGTGGTCCAACTCTCACATCCCTGCATGACTGCCAGAAAAACCATAGTTTTGACTATGTGGACCTTTGTCAGTGAAGTGATCTCTCTGCTTTTTAATACGCTGTCTAGGTTTGTCATTTCTTGCCTTCCAGGGAGCAAGCATCCTTAATTTTGTGGCTGCAGTCATTTGTTTACTACACATTTTACCAACCTCCATTGAGGAGAGGTGAAATTTTAGAGCACTGAGCTAAGGACTATAAAGGGAGATAAATTACCTTATGCACAAAGGTGTCATATTTGGAGCTTTTATAGAGGAGGAGCAGGCAGGAGCAGTAAAAGGAAAAATCTCCACTTACAGCAAGACATGCCCAAGGAGATATCAAGATTAAAAGTTATGCTTCATCATAACTGATTCTCACCAGCTGAGGTAGACCCAAACACCAAACTTCTACTGGACCCATGTAAAGACTGGACATTAGAAATGGATTTGTGTGAACCCACCAGGGACAGACCTTTAGATTAATTTCCAGAGTGATTAATTTCCAGAATGCTGGTTTTCAAGCTTTAATCACTGTGAACTTCACTTTCTAGATTTATCTCTGACTTTCCCCCTCTCAACTCACTGTTCGGTGAATTTCTTACCTTGTGTGAGCTTCTTTTTGCCTGGCAAGTCAATAAACTGGGCTTTGTGGGTTTTATTTTATTATTTATAATTCTGGTAGTCTTCATTTTATTATTTTCCAGAATATAGGCTGCAGGAAAGCCAACTAATGCTTAACATCTGGCAGCAGCACGTACAAAATTCTGAATAGCAAGAACAACTAAAAGAAAAACAACCAAAGCAAACAATAAATCAACAACAGCAGCAGTAGCATAATTACAGCAGATCTCACTCATTGAACAGGGCCTTGCTGGAAATGAGACCCTCAGTAACTTCCCAGCTCAGGTAATTTCTAACCAGGCATTGGTTTCAACTGGACTATGCCAGTTTCATCTGTGAAACTGTTCAATATCTAGACCTGAGTATTGTTTCTGGGTGTTTGTGTGGCCTCTTTGGTTTCACATTCAAAGTTTCGCAGACGATAAGGAAAAAAGCCCATCATTTTAACAAAAATTACTTGCCTGCTACTTTTTAATGACTCAGCAGATATTGCTGCAAGATTTGTTTGTTTGGGTTGTACATCTTTTGTACAGACTCTTGTGTACTGATACTTGTTTTTTCTCAAAAGAATCCAGAACCTGAGTTCATTTTGTTTTGCCATTTTCTTTAAGAAACTCTGGAGATTTCCAGTTGCAAGTGGTGATCTGCAGCACAACTTTCAAACTCTGAAAAATTATTGGAGTCCTGTACATCATTCTTCATGGAAAGAAACAGCTGGCCTTTTCCCCATAAGTGTACTTTCCTCCTACATCAAGATGCTATTACGGTTTGTTTTATACCTCATGGAATGTTAGTAATGTACTACATATTTGTGAAGGGAATTTATTGAAAGTGTAGCAGAATCTATTGGATGTACTCCTTGCTGTAGCCTTAAAGTGTAGTTTAGTCGCTAAGTCATGTCCAACTCTTTGTGATCCCATGGGCTGTAGGTCACCAGGCTCCTCTGTCCATAAGATTTTCTAGGCAAGAATACGGGAGTGGGTTGACATTTCCTCCTCCAGGAGGTCTTCTCCACCCAGAAATCAAACCTGGGTCTCGTGCATTGCAGGCAGATTCTTTACCAACCAAGCCACCAGGGAGCCCAGTTGGTTTTCTACCTCTGGCTGTGCCTGTCTTTTAGAGGGTTTGGTCTGTGATATAAAGTATTACATAGTGTTTTGCTTGTCCTAAATACTATGAGCACCTGATGTCTTTTATGGCGACCTTCCTAGTTCCTCCCTTACTGTCATCTTTAAATATTAGTAAGTGTTTATATATGCCTACCACCCAGGGCTTTATCTTGGGCATGTACAAAATGTTTGAGTGCATTCCTTCTGAATTCTGGCCCTATTCCTCCCTCCCTTCCTTAAACATTTGTTAGCAGGCAGGAGAATGAATGTCAAAGGTCCTTGGATAATTCAGGACTCAAGTCAGAGCAAAGGCCCCACTCAAGAGTGAGTACTAGTGGCATGTTTCCAGAATACAGAGAACAGGACAGTGTAAGCAGAGTGGTAGGAGTAGGTCATAGGAAGGAGGGGAAATAATAGTGATTTCTCTTCCTTTTAGAGAAACTTTCCCATGAGACATGGTTTTTTGGAGGATCTGTTATCAAATTTAATTACCACCCCAAATTTTGTGGCTTAAGACAGAAATGATTTATTAGCTCTCAAAATTCTTAGGGTTGGAAATCTGGATGTTTATCTTGCTTGTCTTGCAGTAAGAATTGAAATAGGGCCTGGAGAGTCTAAGATGGCCTCATTCACCATTAGGAGTTGATGCTGACTCTATGCTAGAATTCTATGCTGGCTCTATTCTCTTTCACATGACCTCTTGTCCTCCACTAGATTACAGGGGGCTTGTTCACAGAACAGTGGTCTCAGGATCCTAAGGCCTAGGCTCTGGAATTTGTACAATATCACTTTCTACTGGTCCAAGCTGGTCCAGATTCAAGGCATGGAAAAATAGATTCCATCTTTTAATGGGAAGACCAAAGGGATATAGACCCAGGGAGACACGATTCACTGGGAACCTTTATTAAAACAACCTATCACAGCAGAAGTGGGTCAAAAGAGTGGGGATGAGGGTGGGACTAGGAAGTAGGAGGAGGGCAAATTAAGAATTAAAGATGAAGGGTTCCTCTGGTGACTCAGTGATAGAGAATCCACCTGCCAATGCAGGAGACATGGGTTCATTCACCTGCCTGGGAAGATCCCACATGCTGCAGAGCAACTAAGCCCATGTATCACAACTGTTGAGTCTGTGCTCCAGAGCCTGGGAACTGCAGCTACCGAGCCTGCGTCCTGTAACTGCAGTAGCCTGTGTGCCCTAGAATCCATGCTCTGCAACAAGAGAAGCCATTTCAATGAGAAGCTCTTGCATGGCAAGTAGAGAGTAGCCCTGGCTCCCCACAATTGGAGAAAAGCCCTCACAGCAACAAAGATCCTGAATAGCCAGGGGGTGAAAACAGTTAAGACTTGAAGATGAAGTCTTCCTTGGAATCTTTATTCTTGTCTTCAGTTATGGAATTCTGTGTGTCAACAAAGGGTAAATTGTCCCCAGTTGTTTGTTTCTGAGGATATAGACTCAAAGGTATGTATTAGTGAAGGAAAACATAATAGATGCCTGGAATTTTATGAAAATTTGGCATTTAGGGGATAATATATATATGTGTATATATATATGCAGGAACCATTAGAATGTCAAAGATATGGGGGGAAACACAAGATTTTATCAAGCAGTTACATGCACATTCCAGGTTATACGTACATACTCAAACATATGAAATGCTTTCTGTTGTCAGATAACTTTAGTTTTATGGTTGGAAGATTTAAAGATGGTTTTCTTTTCTATAACCCTGTGATTAGGTTTTCACCAAGCTATGGGTGTGTGCTTTAACTGGGAGTCATGTGGGTTCTTTAAGTCAAGTCTCTTAGAGTCTTACAAATTTCTTATATATAATCAGGAAACATGCAAATCTTTATTAAAGGAATTGAACTTCAAAGTCATTTTTAGGTGATTTTTTTAAGAAGTTGAATATTAGAAGTAATTCTTGTAGTACAATTTTTATCCTTTTCATCGGTCTTCAACATTCCCTTTTTACGATTTGCTCTGAAACTAATTTCCATAGTCTTTCTGAATAGTTCCTCTTTTAGTAGATACTGTTATCTTTCTGCTGGAGCCATAGGAACACTGAAGAGGTTGTTGGACTCAAAGACTGGCTTCAGTTTACCTTTTCACATACTGTGTGTCTATTTTCTTTATCTACATGCAAAGTGGGAGAATGTAAAATAAAGCATGGAAATAAGATGCCACAGAGATCATAGTTGTATCTTCATTTGCTGCTAGTTTACCCTGAGTTTTGTTTTTGCATTACTTCCTCATCTTTCTCTTCTCTTAACTTCTTGAGCTGGAATCAGCATGGCCTACAAGAAATATAGTCAGCTTAGTCTTTCCTTCCATTGTAGTCAACAGTCACATCCTTATAAATTGCTGTAGCTTTAGGTTTCTATAGAAAATTTCCTGGTACACCTACAATAATTTTTTAAATTAAAATTTAAAAATTTAAATTTTTATTGAAGTGTGTTTGAGACCAACAACATTTTTTGACAGTTCGAAAACTAATCTTCAAAGATTTGCATAGTGACTTACACCACATTTATCATATAAACACCATTTTTATTTCTTGAACCAAGACAGCTCTGATAAACAAACACATGAAGAACAAGAAAATAAAAATCACTTGCTTAGAAATTATCACTCTTAACTATGTCCCAAGCTGAGTTATCCTTTTGAGAAGTATTCTTTGTTGTTGTTCAGTTGCTAAATTGTGTCCAACTCTTGGTGTGTGATAGCATATTAAAAAGTAGAGACATTACTTTGCCAACAAAGGTCCATCTGGTCAAGGCTATGGTTTTCCCAGTGGTCATGTATGGATGTGAGAGTTGGACTATGAAGAAAGCTGAGCGCTGAAAAATTGTTGCTTTTGAACTGTGGTGTTGGAGAAGACTCTTGAGAATCCCTTGGACTGCAAGGAGATCCAACCAGTTCATCCTAAAGGAGATCAGTCCTGGGTGTTTGTTGGAAGGACTGATGCTGAAGCTGAAACTCTCATACTTTGGCCACCTCATGCGAAGAGTTTACTCATTGGAAAAGACCCTGATGCTGGGAGGGATTGGGGGCAGGAGGAGAAGGGGATGACAGAGGATGAGATGGCTGGATGGCATCACTGACTCGATGGGCATGAGTTTGAGCAAACTCCGGGAGTTTGTGATGGACAGGGAGGCCTGGCGTGCTGCGATTCATGGGGTCGCAAAGAGTCGAACATGACTGAGCGACTGAACTGAACTGAACTTTGTGACCCCAAGGACTGCAGCTCACCAGGCTCCTCTGTCCTTCACTGTCTCTTGGAGTTTGCTCATATTCATGTCCATTGAGTCAGTGATGCCATCTAACCATCTCATCCTCTGCTGCCCTCTTCTCCTTTTGCCATAAATCTTTCCCAGCATCATGGTCTTTTCCAATGAGTAGGCTCTTCTCATCAGGTCGCAGAAGTGTTAGAGAAGTATTCTAGTATGGTTCTAGATTAGCCTACCTGATCCTTTTCCCCTTACAGTCCCTTCAAATTACTCAGACATTTGTCCTCTTCACCTCTTAACCAAAGGCAGCAGTGGCTGTTCATCTCAAGTTGTCCTCTCGTTCTGCATTGGCAAGGTTTTTCTCTCCAGCTCCCTCTGTGTGGGTGTGGAGGATGCTTCTCATCTCCCACTTTTCCAGAGGGAGTCTTGGGTGTAGTCACCCTCAGCTGAATCTCAGTAAGAGAGTACAAGATCAAAAGCCCAAATTGGCCCAATACTGAAATACTGAAGTTACTTGAGAGTGAAATTATTACTGGATGCCACATCTGGTCTTTGAGTCCCAAGGCCACAAGCAGAATGTTACAGCCTCAGAAGCCTAACAATTTCAGCATTTCATGTAGCAGCTTAAGTTTTCCACAGCCTGAACTCAGTTAATCTCCAGTCCACAGGGGAGGTCACCATGGAAATGCCACAAGTTTCTGCAATGGATACAATATCCTACCAGTGCTGGAGATGTAAGAGACGCAAGTTCAATCCCTAGGTCAGGAAGGTTCCTTGCAGAGAAGGGCATGGCAACCCACTGCAGTTCTCTTGCCTGGAGAATCCCGTGGACAGAGGAGACTGGTGAGCTGCTTGCTATCTAAAGTGTTGCAAAGAGTTGGACTTGACTGAAGTAACTTCGCACACATGCTCGCACCCTGTACCTGGGGTCAACTTCCACAAGCTGTGTCTGTGGGATTAGGAGTGAAGGCTGGGGGCTGGTAGCAGTTCTGGCCTCTTATCCTGAGCCTCTCTTGAGGGGCCCCACAGTCCAAAGCCTGGAAGTCAGCCTAGCATGTCCTGTCTGCAATACTCTTCAGCCCAGTGTATGCAGAGGAAAAACTCTGGAAGGGAGAAAGGCAGCCCTAGCTTTTCAGGGGAGTTAGGAAATCTCACCAAGGCTCTGTCTCACAGAAAAAACAATCTCAAAATACAAGGGTGCTTGATAGTTTTTAGTTCTGATTTCTTTCTCAGTCATTAGAAATCAAGCTTTAAAAAGACCCTATCCACCATGTTTTAATAGTTATCACTGGGGCTTAAAGTGATTAATAACAGAAGGCTTTTGTTTAAATATTAAACATTAATGGTTTTGTTCTGCTCTTGAGAACTGGAGGCAGACAGTTGGAAATGGGTTCACAACAGGCTGTGCCCCTGGGGTCTGGGTTGATGACAAAGGTGACCCTTGAGAGATGGTGCCTGTAATCATAGGACCCTTCCAGCCCACCGTGGTCCTGGGCAGCACCTTCACCTGGAAAGCATGTGACTTCACAAAAGCCTTTTGCAAGTTTTGTTTCCCAAGTGACTGATGAGTCTATTGGAGAGGAATTTTATTGTCACTTGCTTCTTTTGTATGATGTCACATGACTACACTGAGGCTCAAAAAGCCAAATCCCTTATCTTAATAAGAATAGCTATCAACTGGCACTGAGCTGACATTTTATATGCATTATTCTATTTGAAGTTGATAGTACCCCAAGGGGTATGTAATATGAGTATTAGAAATGTTGGATAACTTTCCAAGTACACCCAACTTGTAAGAAAGATTTGGAAACCATGCTCACTCTCTTCAGTCATGTCCAGCTCTTTGCAACCCTATGGACTGTAGCCAGCCAGGCTCCTCTATCCATCAGATTCTCCAGGCAAAAATACTGGAGTGGGTTGCCATGCCCTTTTCCAGGGAATCTTCCTGATCCAGGGATCAAACCTACGTCTCTTGCATCTCCTGCATTGGCAGCCAGGTTCTTTACCACTAGCACCACCTGGGAAGCCCCAGAAACAATCCTTATCTGATTCTGAGTAACAGTCTTTTGCTTGCCGTAGCACACCTAACTTAATACTATTAAATATCTAGTGCAGCTCTCTTGAGACATGACTGCCTCCCAGACCTTAGACCATCTTCTTTTCATTTTTGAGTGAGCTGCGTGTCAGGATGACTTCAGAGCATGGAAGTAGAGGCACTGGCACTGGCCTTTAATGAGTGCTGGACACTGTACGTTGTGACACGAAACCATTGAAGCCTCACAACAACCCATCAGGTATCCCTGCACTCAACACCTGAGTCACGGAGATGGTCAGGTAACCAGCACGCAGGGGAGCAAGGACCAGGTGGCTGGCACCAGAGTAGCCTGTGCTGTTACTCATAGGTGTAGGGCCACCTGGACTAAAATGGGGAGCAGGGAGATTTCAGAGCAGGATGAGGGCCAGTGGCTATCAAGAGTTCTGCTTGAGCATGTTATATTTGAGGTGGAGCGTTAGGTGTCTGAGTGGAGCTATCGAGAGGGCATTTGGGTATTAATGCAGCAAACAGGTGGTATGTAAAGCCCTAGGTAAGATGAACTCACCTCTAGAAAATGTACAGGTGAGAGGAGAGGCCCATGGCCCCTTCCACATCCCAAGGGTGGGCAGAAGAGGCAGGGTTGGCAAAGGACCCAAGGACCCCTCTCTTTCTCTTACACCTCACATCCCAACCCTCAGTGGGACCTGTGGATCCCTGCCACCCCTTTCTGTGCCCTAGAATAAGTCAACAGCATGGCTCACTCCTATAGCCTAGAGTCCCTGCTGACAGGATGCTCTGGTTGCCCCACTCTCCTCAGTAAGGTCTGGTCACTCCAGCCTTCTTGTTTTGGGGTGCAGGCAGGCTCCCCTCAGGGCCTCTGCACGGCTCTTCCCCTGCAGGCAGTGCACTTCCCTAGATGGTCCCAGGGCCCATCCACTGCTTTGTCCACTTCTTAGTCAAATGCCACCTCCTCATAGGGGTCTTTCCTGACCATCTTATCCAAATGTGCGCATTCCCCACACCACTTCCCACCCCACTTCCCCTATGACCTGCTGTAGTTTCCTTCATAGCCCTCTTTACTGCCTACATTGTATTACATGCTCACTGACAACCTCTTCTCCATGATGGTCAATTCCATGACACTCTATTGATTCTGTGCTGTGTTCCCAATGCCCAAAAGAGTGCCTGGCCCCATGGGAAACACAACAAATATCTGTGAATGAATGAATGTTTGAAAAAAAAAATTAAGCAGTGGTTGAGGAACACAAGGAGAAATGTGCTGTCACTGAAGGAACTGGAGAAACTGTTTCAAGAAGCAGAATGTCCATCCATATCTGATGGTGATGATGGTCAAAGGGATGCAGTACTGACCTTGGATTTGGGCACCGGTGTTCCTCCCATTTCACTTTTATTGGTGTGACAGAGACTCCTCTGCAAGGATGGTCATTGTAGCCTCGAGAGTAACCGCAAAACATTGACACAAACAAAGATGGATAGGCATCATTAACTTAATGGTTGAATTTTTTTTTTTAATTTTTTCTTCCAGGTTTATTGAGAGATAATTGACATATGGCATTGTGTGAGTTTAGGGTATACAGCATAATGATTTTATTTACATATATCATGGAGTGATTATCACAATAAGTTTAGTGAACATCCATCATCTCATATAGGTACAAATTTAAAGAAATAGAAAAATACTTTTTTCTTGTGATGAGAACACTTAGGATTTACTCTTTTAGTAGCTTTCATATGTAACTTACAGCTGTTAGTTATATTTATCATGTTGTGCATCATATCTCTAGTACTTTTTATCTTATGAAGTTGAATATATTATGACATTCTTACTATGGAATATTATGCAGCCATCCAAAAAGAGGGAAATGAAAGTGAAAGTTGCTCAGTCATGTCCAGCTCTTTACGACTCCGTGGACTGTATAGTCTATGGGATTTTCCAGGTCAGAATACTGGAGTGGGTAGCTGTTCCTTTCTCCAGGGGATCTTCCCAACCCATGGATCGAAACCAGGTCTCCCACATTGTAGGTGGATTCTTTACCAGCTGAGCCACCAGGGAAGCATAAAAGAGGGAGGTCTGTAGCATTTTCTGAAGATGTTCAGATACATAAAATGAAGAAAGTAGTTGGAATTCAGTTTGTAGTATGAAAAACTAGTTGTTAGAAAAGATATATATCTACTAAGAAAAAATGGGAATGGATAAACAACTTATTTCAGAAATTTTCTCTGTGGGGTTTGATACCTGGGGAGATTTTCACTTCTTATTTTATACAGCTGTTTTTTAAGTGGTAAGATTATGGGAATTTTTTTTTCTCTTTGCAATTTGCACATATTTTCCCAGGTAATTTTAAAGGAAAGAAATCCATAGGCTGGTTTTATATCTATTTAAATAAATAGATGAAAAAGAAGTGGAGGGTAAAGGTTGGAGACTCTGGGCCAGACAAGAGCCAGACGTCCCAGAAAGAGAGCTCCAGACATGAGTAGAAAGCTTTCTGCCCATTTGCCCCTGCTCTGAATACTTGAGAGGCCTCATACAGCTGGGCTGCTGGACAGCAGTTGTCATGAGGTGTACCGGTGTTGAGCTGGTCACCCTGCCTCTCCCGTAGGGAGAACTCTGTGGTATGTGCCAGTCAAGAGGCCTATGAAGAGTTCGCTTAGCTTATGTTGAAACTTTGTCACTGGCACTGTCACCTCTTTTACTTAAACTTTTTTTTTTTTTCTTCCCAAGACACCTAGAGTCTGTGAAGTGCACTCTGGTGAGAACAGGGCATGCAGATCCAGTTCTCCCTTCTTCAGGGTATATCGTACATCCGGCTTGCTTTGACTGCTGATCAGAGGGAGGTGCTTGGCTTGCTTCCTAGAGATGTCAAAGCAGAGCAAAATCCACACTTTTTCAATAGGTAAGTGACAGTCAAGGTCATCCTCTAAAACAGAGTTTCTTGGAAACTAGGATATATGTATATTTTATAATTTTATTTATTTATTTATTTTTGGCCACTGGGTCTCTGTTGCTGTCTGGGCCTCTCTCCAGCTGCAGTGAGCTGGGGCTCCTCTCTGTTAGTAGTTGCGGTGTGTGGGGTTCCCACTGCAGTGGCCTCTCCTGCTGTGGAGCACGGGCTCCAGGGCCCAGGCTCACTGGCTGTGGTTCGTGGGCTCTGCGGTTGTGGCGGATGGGCTTTGTTGCTCTGCGGCATGTGGGATCCTCCCGGACCAGAGATCAAGCCCGCGTCCCCTACATTGGCAGGAGGATCCCCCGCCACTGAGCCACCAGGGAAGCCCCATTGATTATATTTTTAAAAAATTAAATTCTACTTCACTAATGGGAATTGATGAAGGATGTTGATGCTCTTCCATCTTCACTTTGTTCAGGAGTCTGGATGGAGGCCAGCTGTGTGTGTTAGAGACTCAGCAAGATCTCTACGTCTTTTGCAGTCAGACTTCAGAGAGGAGCCTGTATTCTCATCCCTTCCTCACTTCTCCGTCTTCCTCAGCTCCCTGTATTATGACTCTTCCCCTGCTTCTCACTGGTGTCTCCATCCACTCCCTCTCCTTGGTCATCCACATGCCAGGAGACTGTCTCATGTCTTCAGAGCCTAGCAGGGCCCCCCCTGTACAACATGCCCCAGGGCCCCAAGCTCTCACTCACCCTCTGCCTTCACCTCGGTTGTTCCCTTTGCCTGGCTCACTTTCCCCTCATTTCTCCTCCTTTTGTGACAAACTCCACAGTATGTCCCTTGGAGAATCTTCACTGGCCACTTCCTCCCACCCCCGAGGACACCGGGGTCTTCCCCAGGCTGTGTCCCCACAACTGTGAGCAGACTGCAGGTATAGAGCTCCCTGTGCAGTGTCGTCGTGAGGCTCACGTCCGCCTCTTTGTTAGACTGTGCGCTTCTTCATCCTTAGCTCCTAATACAGTCCTTGGGGCAGGGTAGGTGCCCTGCTCGTGTTGGCTGAATAAATGAATGAATGATTCCCATGGGAATATGAAAGGCAAGCCCCGCGATTTTGCTGGGGATTCATTGTCCTGAGGATAATACTAAAGGGCCACATACACACAATTCCCCTATCCAGGTACCATCTTGACTCCCCTTCTTCCAAGTTCACACAGAAGGCGGCCCAGGAGTTTTAAATCCCATTCCCAATTCTGTTTCTGACTCACTCTAGCCCTTTAAATTACTCACTTCCTGTCTGTGATGGCATTTGCTCATTTGTAAAACAAGGTGACCTTTGACAAGTAACAACTGAGAGCTTAAAAAAGATTTCAGAGCACCATGAGTTACGTGAATGCTAGATGATGAATCAGTGAAGTGAGTGAGTGAACTGCTAAGCTCCCCATTGCATTGCTAGCTACCTTATCTGTCAAATTAAAAAGTACTAGAACCACCACAAGGGGAGGAGAGTCTTGATAGTCACTCTTCCTTATGAGTAATTTCTTGTGAGGAACAGCAAAAAGGACACGAAGCCAGGATTATGGATGAAGGGGAGTGGGGTGGGAGGGGTGCTGTCTTTCTTATTCTAATTCCCATTTTCAGTGTATTTAAGTGTATGCCTGTAAAGAGAAGGATGCACAAATTATTAGTGCCCAAAGGCGGTGCCTGTGAAGGGAAGAGAATTTATAAATGTTGCTGTGACATTTCCTTCCGAGGGGTGCTGAGCGGATCCAAGGTCGTTGTAGATGTTTACCCCTGATTTCCCCTGCGGGGAGAAGTGTCCACTCCAGCATCATTTATCGGCATCTTTGCAATCCCCCAGGGTGGAGGAGGGCCTTCCCTCTCTCGTCCAGTCAGGCCAGGGTGAGCAGTGAGTGCTGCTGCATCATTGGCCTCCCTCATGAGTACCTTACAGATCAGAAATAATTAGCTGATTCATTCCAGGCCAGAGGAGTGAGGCAATGCCAAATGCCAATTAGCCTGGCATATAAACATGTCGCTTCCCAGTAGTCAGGTCTAATGTTGAGACAAGCATTAAAAAATGACAGGCGGTCCGGGGAGGAAGTTTCCTTTTTTAGAAGGCCTAAAAGTGAGGACCTTGCTATGTTGGCTTTTCTCTTGTGCTTTCATAATAATATATGGCATGTTGCCTGATATTATGGATTTGAGTTAAGCCTTTTACCTTTCTGGTTGTAGGGGGAAATTGTTGAGTGGGGGTGGGACACTCTTGTCCCTGTCCCCCTTAAAGATGAAGATGGTAGTCTTCTCCCTGTCACCCTGTTGGGTGTTCAGGGGTCCCCTTTGCACTTAGAAATGTCCTGAGAGCCTTGGGGGTGGAGCCCATGCTGGTGGCAGGGCAGGGTGGACGAACAACTCATCCTGCAGGGCTTGGTGGGGGTGAGGGAGGAACAGACCAGCTTGTAAAGACCAGATGGTCCACAGCTGCAGGTCTGGGGTCTGGACCGTGTACAGTTCTCATTCAGGGAAAAGGTTTTCATTCTCTCCTGGGAAGGGCCAGGTGTTCCCTTCCAGTGTTGAAAAATACCAAAAAGCTATAAAGCTGTATTCAGACATTTCTAAAAAGCTCAAATATTCATATGTAGCCAAATATATAAAATACGTATCCATAGTGTATAACCATTTACAACATGTGTATATGTGTGTGTTATATTTTGTTGTTGTTTAGCTGCTCAGTCATGTCGGACTCTTTTGTGACCCCATGGACAGTAGCCCGCCAGGCTTCTCTGTCCGTGGGATTTCTCAGGCAAGAATACTGGGGTGGATAGCCATGCCCTCCCCTCCAGGGGATCTTCCCAACCCAGGGACTGAACCTGTGTCTCCTGTGTCTCCTGCATCGGCAGGCGGATTCTTTACCACTGAGCTGCCAGGGAAGTACACACACACTTACCAGTATTTGTACATATTATACATATATTGATATATGTGTGTATATTCTCATATTCTAAAGTTAATACCATATCTTGAGCAACTCTTTCTCTAACCACAGTTTTTCTGGGCAGTATGGAAATCACCTTCTTAGTATCTGCTATCAAAGACTATCACGTAGGAGAAAAGCAATTCTTTCCAGCTAATGGTAGCCTGCATGAAATTAAACCTGGAATAGGCCACTTGAGATTCTTATTCAGTTTCTATTTCTTTTTAGAAGTTAATTTTTATTAGAGTACAGTTGCTTTACAGCATTATGCTAGTTTCTGCTGTACATCAAAGTGAATCAACCATCGGGCTTCCCGGTGGCTCAACCGTGAAGAGGCCGCCTGCAACGCAGGAAACACAGGAGACTCAGGTTTGACCCCTGGGTCGGGAAGATCCCCTGGAGGAGGGCATGGCAACCCACTCCAGTATTCTTGCCTGGAGAATCCCATGGACGGAGGAGCCTGGTGGGCTACGGTCCATCGGGTCACAAAGGGTCCGACCCGACTGAAACGATTGAGCACACATGTACCCATACATAGCTCCCCTCCTTTTGGGATTTCCTTCCCATTCAGGCCACCACAGAGCATTGAGTAGAGTTCCCTGTGCTATACAGTAGGTTCTTACTGGTTATCTATTGTATATATAGTAATCCCAGGGACGGGGGAGCCTGGTGGGCTGCCATTGATGGGGTCGCACAGAGTCGGACACGACTGAAGCGACTTAGCAGCAGCAGCAATAATGTATATATGTCAATTCCAATCTCCCAATTCAGCACCCCTCCCCTTACTCCTTTGGTATCCATAGGTTTGTTCTCTACTTCACTGTCTCTGTTTCTGCTTTGCAAATAAGATTGATTTATATTCCATCTTGAAACTTGTATTATATTAATATCTTGGAAAAGCAAGAGCCTGGGTTTGGTCTTCTGGCTTGGTGCTGTGATTACACTTTGGGATGTGTCTACTGACATATGAAGTGGGTTGGGGGCTAATTAACTCCAAGAGACTACCACCCTCCTCTCGTATCCAGTCCAGGCTAAATGTCTGTATGTTTGTACATTCCACCTTTATGACTACACCCCAGAACACATTGCTGAGTCCGCCATCCCTCCCCTGACAAATATCATACTCTTAAACAACCACAACATACTGAAGCTGTGTGAAGCACTAGGGGAAGATCTCAGATCTTCAGAATGTTTAGGGTCCTCTGTGATTGGTGACCTTGAAACACTGCCTGTTTACTTACCTTTTGCATTCTATAAGCATGATCCCAGAAGGCTGGTCCCCAAATGTAGCCTGTCCCCATATTTTAAAGGGCAACTCTTTGCTCTGACAAAATTATCAGCCTCTTAACTTCTTGGATATTCTATCTAAAATTATAATTGTTTCCTAATCTTCAAGTCTGAGCTTCTCAGGTTAATATTTTACATAGCAAGTAAGATCCTTGGACATGGCTATCATATGCACAAGCATTATACATTGAATGACTTTGTGAACAAATATGTTAGGAATTGCATATAATTATGCAATTATATCCTAGAGTCTATAGATAGTAATTGGTTATGAGATGGGCTGCAGAGCTCAGGAGAATTCCTTGGTGATTGAATATAGTGAATATATTTCTATATAAACTGTTTCTAAGTTCTTTTGACAGGTAAAGCAACAATTTTTAAGGTGAGACAGAGATGTACTCTCACTGCCCTCCTTTAAATTTGTAGTTTAATGACTTGAAAACACACACACACACCAGGGATAGCAAATAGGTGTCATTCTTTTTATTTTTATTTTTTTTGGCTTCACAGAGCAGCATTTAGATCTTAGTTCCCTGACCAGTGATTGAACCTGTGCCCCCTGCAATGGAAGCACAGTCTTAACCCCTGGACTTCCAGGGAAGTCCCAGTAGGTGTCATTTAGGAATGCCAACTGATTGGTGGAGACCACTCTGAGTGCTGTATTTCATAGACTTGTGAAGTGGATAATGGAAAAGCATGATAGTTGATTACATATCCACTAAGGGCATGGTGAGTGGCAGGGGCCGAGGGTAATTTTCTGTATAAATATGAGAGCTCTTTCTGTGGGGAGAAGCTAATGTAGATGAAGAGTCAGATATCATGTTGACTTGGTGTTGAATCTGTTGGTTGTACTTTTTATTTGTCTACTTTCAGTTTTGGTTATGCTGGGTCTTTTTTGCTGCACGGGCTTTTCTCTAGTTGTGAGTGGGGGCTGCTCTCTAGTTGCAGTGCACAGGCTTTCCATTGAGGTGGCTTCTCTTGTTGCAGAGCACAGGCTGTAGGGTGCGTCGGCTCAGTAGTTGTGGCTTCTGGGCTTTAGAGCACAACCTCACTGGTTGTGGTGCGTGGGCTTAGTTGCTCTGTGTCATATGGGATCCTCCCAGATCAGGATCGAACCCATGTCCCCTGCACTGGCAGGCAGATTCTTAGCCACTAAGCCACCCCGGAAGCCCCTGTCGGGTGTATTTTTATTTCATCCGAGCTTGTTAAAACAACTGCAGCAGTCATTCAGAACACAGTAATAGCCACCTCAAAACATCAAAAGTTCAACTAGAAATTGCGTAGTGAGTGTAAAGCAAGTGACTCAATTTAAGGCAGGAAATGGGAAAGAAAATTGGTAAGTTCATCATAAGCTAGTTATATATGAAACAATTAAGTTAAATTCATACTCTATCCTTAAACTCACATTTGCCATGTTTCATGATTCCTACTATTAACCAAAACATGTTTCACAAACCTTAACCTTCACAAACACAGAAACTATGCATTTTAATTGGGTAAAGATATGCTTTGTAGTAAAATAATTTTATAAGAGGGCCCTTATCTCTTTGCTTTGGATAGCAGGGAAGAAATCTGTGACCTGCGAAGGAAAAGAGAGAAGAGCCAAATATATATTCCTTGAGACCTTTGACTCAATCTGATTAGTTCGCAAATAGTTTCCTTTTAATTGTTTAGTTCACTAGGCCATAAATTCAGCTTCCTTATCAGCACAGAGCAAGGCATTTTCTAGCACAGCATCCAGAATAAACAAAAGCTCTCTAAGCCCAAGTGATTTGCTTCATAGTTTCCCTGTGAGAGAGACTCATAATTAAAGTTGACTCTCTTCTTAAATAGAAGCTCATGTTTCTGATTTCCTAGTTCCCCCCTTTCAAGAAAGGTTTGTATTGTTCTATTCCTCCATAGAAAAAGAAAACAAATAACAAGATGCTTTGGGGCAGTGATTCTAAATGCATTTAGAAATTGCATTTGGCTGCAGGTCACACAGACCTGACTATAGTGACTTAAGCAGATTAGATTATTTTCTCTGTCATTAGAGAAGGATGGATGTTGGCACATGCACAGTGGCTCTGTGCACTGTCAGGGACCTGGGCTCCTCTTGACTCCTCTTCCATCTTTGGTTTGCAACTTTGCTCTCAAACTTGACTCATGGTGCAAGGTACAAGGAGCTACAGCAGCCATTGCATCTCCATTTCAGGAAAGAAGTAGGAGAAGAGGGTAATTGAGTGTTTTTCTAGAAACCTTCCAAGGAGTCATACTTAACAGATTACTGAATTCCGGATGACTCCTCACCTCACCAGTCTCTATGACCCTTGGCCATTGGATCAACTCTGCATTAGGTTGGACACAGCGTGCCAGCAACCTACCTCCTGCCTGCCCACAGTGGCTCTGGTCCCCAAGCTTCATCATTGCCACCCTGGCCCAAGGAACAGCGAGGCAGCCTGGCACCCATGCTTTTGTGACTGTGAGGGGGGAAGAGTTAGTCTTCCATGGATGAGGCTTGACTAGGGGAGTGAGAGCTGTCAGATCGACTGGTCTTAGAAGATCTTGGCTGCTGCTCTTGTGAAGTGACTCAGGAGACTGCAGAGCTGGGACTGGAGCCCATTTCCCCAAAACACTCAGCCATGTGGAGGAGCCTGGTTACCTGATGAAACTCACCCTTTCTGAGCCTCAGTTCATCTGTAAACTTCACGGATTGGTTGTGATGAATAAATAATGCAATGGGTATGAGATGTCAACCACACAGTGAAGGTGCTGTAAGTGGTCTTAAGAGTATTTTCCATTCCTGGACTTCGATTCTAGAACATGGATTGCTTCTGCCTTGGACGAGAGACAGTACAGAGTGAGGAGTGCAGCTGCAGTGCCGCTGCTCTTAGGGAAAGTGCTCGTTCTCTGGTGCTAAAGCTCAAGTCCTGGCTCCTTTGTCAGAGCTGCTATCAGCCATCTTCCTGCAAGGGTTCAGGGATATTTCACCACACCGGCGTTATAATTCTCTCTTTGTCAGCATTGCTACAACAGATGGTACCTGGGCTGCAGAATTTAGACTGTAAATTAATGGAGGATTAGGCATGCAGACTCTGGGATCTCAATCACTATGACTGCAGGGTTCCATGAGCTGGCCTGGCAGATAAAGACCTTTCAGTTTCTGACTGCTTTCAGCATAGATCCTTGGGGACAGGCCTGCAGCTACCCAGTGACTACCCTGTTACCACCTCTGGCTTCTCCAGGTCAGGACACAGAGTGGTCTGGCTCGTGGAGGAGGGCTTTTAGAGTCAGATAATCCAATCTGCAGGGCTTCCCTTGTAGCTCACTCGGTAAAGAATCTGCCTGCAGTGTAGGAGACCCGGGTTCAATCCCTGGGTTGGGAAGATCCCCTGGAGAAGGAAATGGCAACCCATTCCGGTATCCTTGCCTGGAAAATCTCATGGACAGAGGAGCCTGGTGGGCTGCAGTCCGTGGGGTTGCAAAGAGTCGGGCACAACTGAGTGACTAACACTTAATCCAATCTGCATTTGGACACTGGCTCAGTCACTTGTTAGCTGTGTGTCCCCGAGGAAGTCACTGAATACCTCTTCAGCTTAGTTTACTTATTTTTTCATCTGGAAAGAAAGTGCTATGGCCCAGCTGTCATGGAACATACATTCAGTGAGCCATAACTACTGTTACTATTAAACAGTGTTCATCTTTGCTATACTCTTTATATATGTAACTAAGTTAAAGTAGCTTTATTGAGGTTTAATTTGGATACAATAAAAATTAATCCATTTTAAGTGTATGGTTTGAGGAGTTTTGGCAAATCTATATCCATGTAATTGCTACCACAATCAAGACATAGAACCTTTTTATCATCACCCATCCCCAAACTTTCTTTACAGTCAATTCCTGACTCCTATCCCTGGCCTCAGATAATCAGTGGTTTGCTATAATTATAGCTTTGGCCTTTTTGAGATTACATAAAATGGAATCACAGAGTATAGTCTTTTGTGTTGGGCTTATTTTTGAATTTTTTTTTTTGAATAGTGTTTTTTAAGTTAATTAGTTATTTATCTGGCAGCACTGGGTCTTTGTTGCTACACATGGGCTTTTTCTAGTTGTAGTGATGGTAGCTACACTCTAGTTGCATTGTGAGGGCTTCTCACTGTAGTGGCTTCTTTTGTTGCAGAGCATGGGCTCTAAAGTATGCAGGCTTCAGTGGCTGTGGCTTGCAGGCTCAGTAGTTGTGGCTCAAGGGCTCTAGTTGTGGTGCACAGGCTTAGTTGCTGCATGACATGTGGAATCTTCCCAAGTCAGGGATCAAACCTGTGTCCCCTGCAGTGGCAGGCAGATTCCTAACCACCAGGGAAATTCTTTGAATAATGTTTTTACGATTTATCCATTTGGATATATTAGTAGTTTTTATTGCTAAATAGAATTTCATTTAACAGTTGATGGACTTTTGGGATATTTTCAGTTTCAGTTCAGTTCAGTTCATTCACTCAATCATGTCCAAATCTTTGCCACCCCATGGACTGCAGCACACCAAGCGTCCCTGTCCATCCCCAACTTCCAGAGTTTCAAACTCATGTCCATTGAGTCGGTGATGCCATCCAACAATCTCATCCTCTGTCGTTCCTTTCTCCTCCTGCCTTCAATCTTTCCCAGCATCAGGGTCTTTTCCAGTGAGTCAGTTCTTCGCATCAGGTGGCCAAAGTATTGGAGTTTCAGCTTCAGCATCAGTCCTTCCAATGAATATTCAGGACTGATTGCTTTTAGGATGGACTGGTTGGATCTTCTTGCAGTCCAAGGGACTCTCAAGAGTCTTCTCCAACACTACAGTTCACAAGCATCAATTCTTCGGCACTCAGCTTTCTTTATAGTCCAACTCTTACATCCTTACATGACTACTGGAAAAAACTTAGTCTTGGCTAGATAGACCTTTGTTGGCCAAATAATGTCTCTTTTTAATATGCTGTCACTTTTAATGAAGCTTTCTAATATGCTGTCTGGGTTGGTCATAACTTCTCTTCCAAGGAGTAAGCGTCTTTTAATTTCATGGCTGCAGCCACTATCTGCAGTGATTTTAGAGCCCCCCAAAATAAAATCTGTCACTGCTTCCACTGTTTCCCCATCTATTTTCCATAAAGTGATGGGACCCGATGCCATGATCTTAGTTTTCTGAATGTTGAGTTTTAAGCCAACTTTTCACTTTCCTCTTTCACTTTCATCAAGAGGCTCTTTAGTTCTTTTTCGCTTTCTGCCATAAGGGTGGTGTCATCTGCATATCTGAGGTTATTGACATTTCTTCCAGCAATCTTGATTCCAGCTTGTGCTTCATCCAGCCCAGTGTTTCTCATGAAGCATAAAAGTTAAATAATATGGGTGACAACATACAGCCTTGACGTACTTCTTTCCCAATTTTGAAAAAAAAATCAGTTGTTCCATGTTTGGTTCTGTTGCTTCTTGACCTGCAAACAGGTATCTCTGGAGACAGATTAGGTGGTATGGTATTCCCATCTCTTTAAGAATTTTCCACCCTTTGTTATGATCCACACAGTCAAAGGCTTTAGCCTACTCAATGAAGCAGAAGTAGATATTTTTCTGAATTCCCTTACTTTCTCCACGATCTAACAAATGTTTGCAATTTAATCTCTGATTCCTCTGCCTCTTTAAAACCCAGCTTGTACATCTGGAAGTTCTCAGTTCATGTACTGCTGAATCCTGGCTTGAAGGATTTTTAGTATAACCTAGCTAGCATGTGAAATGAGTGCAATTATACAGTAGTTTGAACATTCCTTGGCATTGCCCTTCTTTGGGATTGCAATGAAAACTGACCTTTTCCAGCCCTGTGGCCACTGTTGAATTTTCCAAATTTGCTGACTTATTGAATACAGCACTTTATATGCACATATGCTTTAATTTCTCTTGGGTGAATACCTAGGACTGGTGATACTAGGTCATATAGTATATTAAATTTGACTAAAATAAAATAAAAAAAGACCAACTGTCTTCCAAAGTGGCTGTACCATTTCGCATTTTCACCAACACAAAAGATTTAGAGTTGATTTAACTTCTCACCAGTCCTCAATATTGTCATTTCTTTTCATTTTGGCTGTTCTAGTATGTGGATAGGATATCTCATTGTTGTTTTAATTTTTTATTTCTCTGATAAATAGTGATGGCTGAATATCTTTTCATTTACTCATTGGCCATTAGTATATATTCTTTTGTGAAATGCCCAATTTTTTTGGCCCATTTAAAAACTGGATTGTTTGTCTTCTTGTCCTGATATCATGGGTCTACTTCTGGACTCTCTATTCTTTTCCATTCGTCTATATGCCTGTGCTTATGCCAATGTGATACCTACTTAGGTTTATCACAAGTATGAGGTCAGATAGTGTAGGTCTTCTGTTTTTTCTTAACATATTTTGGTATTTTTAGGTCCTTTGTATTCCCAAATAAATTTTAGGACCAGTTTGTGATTTTCGACACAATGTCTGCTGGTAATTTGATTGAGATTGAATTGAGTGGATAGGTTAATTTGAGGAGAAATGGCATCTTAATGAGACTGAATCTTCCAATTCACAATGTGATATATTTACCCATTTATTTAGGTCTTCTTTAATTTTTCTCAGTAATGTTTTATAGTTTGCAATATAAAGATACAGTGCAAGTTTGATTAAATATATTCCTAAGTGTTGTATTTTATTTTATTTTTTTGATGTTTTGATGTCTAATGTTTGATGGGGCTTCCCAGGTGGCACTAATGGTAAAGAACTTGCCCACCAATGCAGGAGACTGAAGAGATGCAGGTTCAGTCCCTGGGTCAGGAAGATCCCCTGGAGAAGGAAATGGCAACCCACTCCAGTATTCTTGCCTGGAGAATCCCATTGACATAGGAGCCTGGTGGGCTACAGCCCATGGAATTGCAAAGAGTTGGAAATAACTGAAGCAACTTAGCATGAATACATGGATTTTCCCCCTAAATTTCATTTTCTAGTTGTTTCTTGCTGGTATATAGAAATGCAACTAATCTTTTCATGTTTACCTCAATCCATGTGAATTTACTAAATTCACTTGTTAGTTCTAGTAGCAGTTTTGCAGATTATTTGGGATTTTACATATACATGATATGATTATCTTAAAAATATAGATGATCTAATTTCTTTCCAAACCACATGCTTTTGTTTCCTTTTCTTGTCTACTGTATTGACTAGGACTTCCAGTAAGTCACTGAATAGAAGTAAAGGGAGCAGAAATGCTTGCCTTGTTACTGCTCTTAAGCAGAAAGCATTCAGTCCTTCCTTATTAAGAACAATGTCAGTTGTAGGACTCTCATAAATTCTCTTCGCCAGTTTGAGAAAATTTCCTTCTATTTCTAGTTTGCTTAAAACTTTTATCGTGGATGTATGTTTAATTTTGTCAAATAGATTACGTGCATCTGTTAAGATAATCATAAGGTTTTCCTACTTTACTGGATTAATATGGTGAATTATATTAATGATTTTCAGTTATTGAACTAATGTTGCATCCCTAAAATAAAACTTACTTGATTTTAATGCATTATTCTTTATATATGTTGCAGAATTCAGTTGCTAATATATTTTAAAGCATTTTTATTTTTATATTCTTGAGTAATATTCTTTTCTTCTCCAAGCTAGGCTTCAACAGTACGTGAGCCGTCAATTTCCAGATGTTCAAGCTGGATTTAGAAAAGGCAGAGGAACCAGAGGTCAAATTGCCAACATCTCCTGGATCATCAAAAAGCAAGAGAGTTCCAGAAAAACATCTATTTCTGTTTTATTGACTACACCAAAGCCTTTGATTGTGTGGATCACCACAAACTGTGGATAATTCTTAAAGAAATGGGAATACCAGACCACCTGACCTGCCTCCTGAGAAATCTGGAGGTATGCAGGTCAAGAAGTAACAGTTAGAACTGAACATGAAACAATAGACTGGTTATAAATTGGAAAAGGAGTACCTCAAGGCTGTATATTGTCACCCTGCTTATTTAACTTATATGCAGAGTACATCATGAAAAATGCTGGGCTGGATGAAGCACAAGCTGGAATCAAGATTGCTGGGAGAAATGTCAATAACCTCAGATATGCAGATGATACCACCATTATGGCAGAAAGCGAAGAAGAACTAAAGAGGCTTTTGATGAACCTGAAAGAAGAGAGTGAAAAAGTTGGCGTAAAACTCAACATTCATAAAACTAAGATCTTGGCATCCAATCCCATCACTTCATGGCAAACAGTTGGGGAAACAGTAGAAGCAGTGACAGACTTTATTTTTGGGGCCTCTAAAATCACTTCAGGTGGTGACTGCAGCCATGAAATTAAAAGATGCTTGCTCCTTGGAAGAGAAGTTAAGGACCAACCTAGACAGCATATTAAAAAGCAAAGGCATTACTTTGCCAACAAAGGTCTATCTAGTCAAGGCTATGGTTTTTCCAGTAGTCATGTGTGGATGTGAGAGTTCGACTATAAAGAAATGCTGAAGAATTGATGCTTTTGAACTGTGGTGTTGGAGAAGACTCTTGAGAGTCCCTTGGACTGCAAGAAGATCCAATTAGTCCATCCTAAAGGCAATCAGTCCTGAATATTCATTGGAAGGACAGATGCTAAAGCTGAAACTCCAATACTTTGGCCACCTGATGTAAAGAACTGACTCACTGGAAAAGACCCTGATGCTGGGAAAGATTGAAGGCAGGAGGAGAAGGGGACAACAGAGGATGAGATTGTTGGATGGCATCACCGACTCAATGGACATGAGTTTGAGTAAACTTCGGGAGTTGGTGATGCACAGGGACGCCTGGTGTGCTGCAGTCCATGGGGTGGCAAAGGGTCGAACATGACTGAGAGACTGATCTGAATTTAGTGTTTTTTGTAATAGTAATATAGGTTAATAAAATAAGTTGGGGAGTATGATAAGCTAAATAAAATCCCCATGGACTATAGCCTGCCAGGATCCTCTGTCCATGGAATTTGCAAGGCAAGAATAATAGAATGGAATGAGTTCCATTCTCCAGGGGATCTTCCTAACCCAGGGATCAAACCTGGGTCTTCTGCATTGCAGGTGGATTCTTTACTATTTGAGCCACCAGGGAATCCCAAATAAAGTCCTCAAAGATGTGCTAATCCCCAGAATCTCTGATTATCATCTTAAATGTAAGTAGATTTTTCTAATATGATTAAGTTGAGGTTATGGGGAAATTGTCTTGAAATGGGAACAGTGTCTCAGATTATCAAGATGTCTGTAAATGCAATCATTAAATGTCCTTACAAGTAAGAGGCAGAGGGAGATTTCACACAGGTGGAAAAGGAGAAGAGAAGGAGGCAGCGAGACCATAGAGGCATAGATTTGGAGTAACAGGTCACATGCCAAGGAATGCTGTTCCTACTGGAAGCTGAAAGAGTCCAGGAAAGGGTTCTACATAGAGCCTCTGAGGGAAGCTCAGTCCAACTGACACCTTGATTTTGGCCCAGTCATGCTATTTGGATTTCTGGCATCCAGAACAGTGAGGGAATAAATTTCTGTTGTTTTAAGCCAGCAAATTGATGTTAAATCGATACACTAGCCTCAAGGCAATGAATAGAGGAAATATTCCCTTCTATATATTCTGAAAGATTTTGTGTAGGATGGGTACTATTTCTTCTTTAAATGTTTATTAGAATTCACCTGTGAAGTTCTCCAAACATACATTTTTTTAATGCAAAGAGTATAAATTATAATTTCAATTTTAAAGAATTAATATAGAATTTAGATTTTCTATTTCATCCTGAGTTAGTTTTTGCTGTTTGTGTATTTCAAAGACTTTGTTGACTTCATCTATATAGTTGGGCTTATTGGTCTAAAGTTATCAGTAATATTTGCTATCATCCTTTTAATTTCTATGAGATGTGTGGTAAAGTCCTCTTTCATTCCTGATATTGGTAATTTATTTCTTGTCTCTTTTGTTCTTGTTCGATGTAGGTAGGTGTATATCAATTTCATGAATTTTTTCGAAGAATTTTGTTTTAGTTTTATTGATTTTCTCTATTGTTTAATTTTTATTTTTAAACTTATAATATTGTTTCTTTTCTTTTCCTTATTTTGGGCTTTACTTATTCTTTTATCTCTTAAAAAGGGAATTTTAGATAATTGATTTTAGGCTTTCCTTCATTTCTGTTATTAACATTCGAAACTATATTTTCCTTTAAGCATTTCTTTCACTAAACTCCATAAATTTTGATATCTTATGTTTTCAGTTAAATTTAGCTCTGAATATATTCTAATTTTTTTTGTGATTTATTTCTCTGATCCTTCAATTACTTAGAAATATATTGCTTAATTTCCAAATATATGGATATACCCAAATGCATTTCTGTTATTAAGTTCTAATTTTATTCTTTTGTGGGTCATAAAGCACATGCTATGTGAGTTCTGTCCTTTTGTATTTACTGAGATTATTTTTTTTGGTCTGGCATATGGTCTATCTTGATGAATGTTTCACATGCACTTGAAAATACTGCCGTTGTTAGGTGGAACATCAATAAATGCCAATTTAGTCATGTTGGTTGATAGTTTTGTTCAAATTTTTCATATTTTTACTGATTTTATGTCTGCCTGTTCTATCAATTACTGAGAGGAATGTGAAAGTTTTGGCTCAGATTGTTGTCTATTTCAGTTTAGACAGCTCTTGCTTTATGTATCATGCAGTTCTTTTAGTAGGTGTTGTACTTGTATGATTGTTATATCTTAACTTTTCTTTTCTCTGGAAAGTTTCCTTGTCTTCAAGTCTTTCTTATCTGATATTAATGGAGTCTCTATATCTTCTTTATGCTTACTGTTTGCATGATATGTCTTTTTTATTTTACTTTCAATCTATTTGTACCTTTGTATTTTAAATGCTTCTGTGATAGAGCACATACAGCTGAGTGTTGCTTTTTATATATATAAATATTTCTATCTTTTAATCAGAGTATTTAATCTGTTACACTCAAAGTAATTAATCATGTGGTTGAATTTAGGTCCACTATTTTGTCATTTTTTTCAGTTTGCATCATTTCTTTTTGTTCCTCTGTATCTCCTTGCCTGTCTTCTTTCTTTGTACATGAAATGTTTTTAGTAACATTTTGATTTAATCTACTGGCTCTTTAGGTATATTTATTTGCATTTAAGGGGGTTTCCCTGATAACTCAGTTGGTAAAGAATCCTCCTGCAATGCAGGAGACCCCAGTTTGATTCCTGGGTTGGAAAGATCTGCTGGAGAAGGGATAGGCTACCCTCTCCAGTACTCTGGCCTGGAGAATTCCATGGACTGTATTTGCATTTAGCACTTGCTCTAGGGATTACAACATGGATCTTTTATTGATCACAGCTTATTTAAATTACAATAGGGACCTTACCTCAGTACATGGATCCACACACATTTGTATTTTAATATTCTTTTTGGTTTTTATTTGATGAAATGCTGTTAAATTTTTTTTTGATAGATGCTAGTTACATAACCAAATGATTGACCTCTTTTAAACATGAACTTACTGAGGCATTTGCCAAGAGAAAGTCTGAGGAGGAAATTAGAACGAGGTGTCAAGTGGTGTAACATCGTACATATAGATTATAAAAGGCAGAGGGGCTCCAGAGAGATTGTGGCTGATGGAGAATGGGAGAGAGGAACATTGTTGTAGAAGGTAGGATAGATCTGAGGTTCAGCCATCCATGAGCTATGGCTTCTGCAAGATAAGGAAAGTTGGAGAGTGGGTGGGTGGGTAATATTTGGAAACTCAGTTGAGACACTTAGTGGTTTTTTTTAAGATTTTTTTATGCACACCATAAAGACTTTTTAACAGTCTTTATTGAATTTGTTACAATACTGCTTCTGTTTTAGGTTTTGATTTTTTTGGTGGTGAGGCATATGGGATCTTATCTCCCCAGCCAGAAATCGAACTCACAGCTCTCTGCGTTGGAAGGTGAAGCTTTAACCACTGAACTGCCAGGAAAGTCCCTTGGTGCTTTTAAATCAAGAGGTTAAATTAACAAAAAATGTGTTAATATGCAAAAGTATATTTTACTAGCACCTCGACTATATACCTGAGAGTAAGCTGAGCTAGGAAAACCAGTGAAAATTCTTGAAGAAATTTTTAGGGAAAAAAAGAAATAAAAAAAGAATGAATTGAACTTGAATGCTGCCCTAATTTAGAAATCTATTTATTAGCCTCTCTTTAAAGATGAGAAAAATGACTCTTCATGTTTTTACATAGTATGTAAATTTAGGGTAAATTAACAAATTCTTTCTTTTTTTGTTATATATATAAAAAAATTTCCCCTGTAAAACACTATCAAGTGAATTGTATTCTACCTCGTTTTTGTCTGTATGTGTGTGTGTTTGTCTCTTCCTGAGGAGATCTTAACTATTGCACCTGTTCTGATTCTCAAAAAAGCATCTTTAGTCACCCGACAGATGCGCCAGTGGCAAGGGAAAACATGAGGTCTTGAGCAGCTCTTTAGATGAACCCTAGGATAGGATTGGTTACATTTAATTCCCAAAGCCCTCATATTATATTTCTCTTTAAGGGCTGTTGCAATATAGTTTTTATGAGCTGGAAGGTTGTCATATCTTGGGAAATTTTACTATTTCATCTTGCCCTTTAATGTGCCTGCCAAAGTATTCAAAGAGTTGAGTAAGAATTATATGTATTAGGATGATGAAAAATGTTTTAACCACTTTAAATGATTTAAACCATTTTCCATTGGAAATAAATTCAGAAAGATAAAAATAATAAAGAGGCCCAGATATGCTGCCACGTGGTATTGACATGGTTGAAATTGGACATGATGATACTCCAGCATTTAATGGTTGACAGTTGAGTGTAATCAGCTGCCTCATGTAGATTTCCAAGACTCATCAGCCAGTGACACTCAGGGGCTTCATCTCAATATTTCATCATCTGTTGTTCTCACCTGCTTACAGAGGACCTCCCACCCTTGCAAATTCTTCCCAAAGTATGTTAGGGTGTTCCTGGGGTTTTGCGGTGTGTTCCTGATGAGTTTCTCCTAAGTTCGCCATGCCGCCCCCTCTTCTGTGTCAAAGCCTGATGTGCAGGGAGGGAAGGGGGAGTGCCATTTTTCCGCGCATAGCACACTCTATGAGTCTTAGTGGGATGCTGGGCCATTTGTCCTCTTCGTGTTTTTCAGAGGCTGCAGGGAAGCAGCACTTTTATATTCCTTGCAGTCCTCTCTCTTTCTGGGATGCAGCCCAGGAAGATGAACATGGGATAGTCTGTAGGACAAATACTGCTGTACTCTAAATAGCTGTTCTCAGGTTCTAAGGATTGATTACTAGGCCAAGTGGGATGTTTTCTTGTTTCTTGGCCCTTTAAGGGGTATTTCTACAGAGTTAGGTTCTCTGTTCTGGGAAGGCAGAGATTATACTTGACTTATTCCTCTCTTTGTCGCCAGAGTAGGCAAATAATAAAAACTTGTTCTCTCTCTACCTGGGGCTCTTAGGTCTTTCAGCCAAGAGAATTCTTTGGGGGCTGACCCCGCACTACTTTTAAAATATCTCATAAAGTATCTTATTGTAGTTACTGGGCTAAATTGCCTTCTTCTTAAAGAGCTTGGAAATTGTGACAAAATTTCATTGCCCATATTGATATCATTTCAACTCAGGTGTCTATTTATTTCTCTTATTTTGTTTTTGGTTAAATTATAGACTAACGTGGGCATTTCAACGATTTGATCATGATGAAATGATTTCCTTTTGCCTCACTGTTAACAAAATCTATTGGTGTAGGGTTGCCAGAGAAAACACAAAATATTCAGTTAAATTTTAATTTCTAGTAAATATAATGAACAATTTTTAGTATTGCTAAATCCCATGCATTTTGGCAATGGAGTATAGTCTCAAATTTACCCTAGAGTTTATTTATTGTTTCTGTGAAATTCAATTTTAATTCAGTTCTGTTCAGTTCAGTTGCTCAGTTGTGTACGACTCTTTGCAACCCTATGGATTGCAGCTTGCCAGGCCTCCCTGTCCATCACGAACTTCCAGAGTTTATTCAAACTCATGTCCATTGAGTTGGTGATGTCATCCAGCCATCTCATCCTCTGTCGTCCTCTTCTCCTCCTGCCCTCAATCTTTTCCAGCATCAGGGTCTTCTTCAATGAGTTGGTTCTTTGCCTCAGGTGGCCAAAGTATTGGAGTTTCAGCTTCAGCATCAGTCCTTCCAATGAATATTTAGGACTGATTTCTTTTGGGATGGACTGGTTGGATCTCCTTGCAGTCCAAGGGACTCTCAAGAGTCTTCTTCAACACCACAGTTCAAAAGCATCAATTCTTCAGTGCTCAGCTTTCCTTATAGGCCAACTCTCACATCCACACATGACTACTAGAAAAACCGTGGCTTTGACTAGATGGACCTCTGTTGGCAAAGTAATGTCTCTGCTTTTTAATGCTGTCTAGGTTGGTCCTTAACTTTTCTTCCAAGGAGCAAGCATCTTTTAATTTCATGGCTGCAGTCACCATCTGCCTTGATTTTAGAGCCCCCCAAAATAAAGACTTCACTGTTTCCACTGTTTCCCTATCTATTTGCCATGAAGTGATGGGATTGGATGCCAAGATCTTAGTTTTCTGAATGTTGAGTTTTAAGCCAACTTTTTCACTCTCTTCTTTCAGGTTCATCAAGAGGCTCTTTAGTTCTTCTTCACTTTCTGCCATAAGGGTGGTGTCATCTGCATATCTGAAGTTACTGGTATTTCTCCCAGTAATCTTGATTTCAACTTGTGCTTCATCCAGCCCAACATTTCTCATGATGTACTCTGCATATAAGTTAAATAAGCAGGATGACAATATATAGCCTTGATGTGCTCCTTTCCCGATTTGGAACCAGTCTGTTGTTCCATGTCCAGTTCTTCTTCTTCTTTTTTTTAAAATTTATTTTAATTGGAGGCTAATTATTTTAAAATATTGTAGTGGTTTTTGCCGTACATTGGCATAAATCAGCCATAGATGTACATGTGTCCCCCATCCTGAACACCCCGCCCACTTCCCTCCCCACCCCATCCCTCAGGATCATCCCAGTGCACCAGCCCTGAGCACCCTATCTCATGCATCAAACCTGGACTGGCGATCTGTTTCACATATGATAATATACATGTTTCAGTACTATTCTCTCAAATTATCCAACCCTCGCCTTCTCCCACAGAGTCTGTGTCTCTTTTGCTGTCTCGCATATAGCGTCATTGTTACCATCTTTCTAAATTCCATATATATGCGTTAGTATACTGTATTGGTGTTTTTCTTTCTGACTTACTTCACTCTGTATAATAGGCTCCAGTTTCATCCACCTCATTAGAACTGATTCAAATGTACTTTTTTAAATGGCTGATATTCCATTGTGTATATGTACCACAACTTTCTTATCCATTCATCTGCCGATGGACATCTATGTTGCTTCCATGTCCTGACTATTATAAACAGTGCTGCAATGAACATTGGGGTACACGTGTCTCTTTCAATTCTGGTTTCCTCGGTGTGTATGCCCAACAGCATACAGGATTGCTGGGTCATGTGGCAGTTCTATTTCTAGTTTTTTAAGTCATCTCCACACTGTTCTCTATAGTGGTCATACTAGTTTGCATTCCCACCAACAATGTAAGAGGGTTCCCTTTTCTCCACACCCTCTGCAGCATTTATTGTTTGTAGACTTTTGGATAGCAGAGATTCTGACCAGCATGAGATGGTACCTTGTTGTGGTTTTGATTTACATTTCTCTGATAATGAGTGATGTTGAGCATCTTTTCATGTGTTTGTTAGCCATTTGTATGTCTTCTTTGGAAAATGTCCATTTAGTTCTTTGGCCCATGTTTTGATTGGGCCGTTTATTTTTCTTAAATTGAGCTGCAGAAGTGGCTTGTATACTTTTGAGATTAATTCTTTGTCAGTTGCTTCGTTTGCTATTATTTTCTCCCATTCTAAAGGCTGTCTTTTCACCTTGCTTATAGTTTCCTTCATTGTGGAAAAGCTTTTAATTTTCATTAGGTTCCTTTTGTTTATTTTTGCTTTTATTTCCATTACTCTGGGAGGTGGGTCATGGAGGATCCTGCTGTGATTTATGTCGGAGAGTGTTTTGCCTATGTTGTCCTCTAGGAGTTTTATAGTTTCTGGTCTTACATTTAGATCTTTAATCCATCTTGAGTTTATTTTTGTGTATAGTGTTAGAAGGTGTTCTAGTTTCATTCTTTTACAAGTGGTTGACCACTTTTCCCAATACCAATTGTTAAAGAGATTGTCTTTCTTCCATTGTATACTCTTGCCTCCTTTGTCAAAGATAAGGTGTCCTTAGGTGTGTGGATTTATCTCTGGGCTTTCTATTTTGTTCCATTGATGTATATTTCTGTCTTTGTGCCGGTACCATGCTGTCTTGATGACTGTAGCTTTGTAGTATAGCCTGAAGTCAGGCAGGTTGATTCCTCCAGTTCCATTCTTCTTTCTCAAGATAGCCTCAGCTATTCTAGGTTTTTTTGTATTTCCATACAAATTGTGAAATTATTTGCTCTAGTTCTCTGAAAAATACCGTTGGTAGCTTGATAGGGATTGCATTGAATCTATAGATTGCTTTGGGGTAGTATACTCATTTTCACTATATTGATTCATCTGATCCATGAACATGGTATATTTCTCCATCTATTTGTGTCATCTTTGATTTCTTTCATCAGTGTTTTATAGTTTTCTATATATAGATCTTTTGTTTCTTTAGGTAGATTTATTCCTAAGTATTTTATTCTTTTTGTTGCGATGGTGAATGGAATTGTTTCTTTAATTTCACTTTCTGTTTTCTCATTGTTAGTGTATAGGAATGCAAGGGATTTCTGCAGGTTAATTTTATATCCTGCCTCTTTACTATATTCATTGATTAACTGTAGTAATTTTCTGGTGGAGTCTTTAGGGTTTTCTATGTAGAGGATCATGTTATCTGCAAACAGAGTTTTACTTCTTCTTTTCCAATCTGGATTCCTTTTCTTTTTCTACTCTGATTGCTGTGGCTAAAACTTCCAAAACTATGTGGTGAGAGTGGACACCCTTGTCTTGTTCCTGACTTTAGGGGAAATGCCTTCAATTTTTCACCATTAAGGATAATGTTTGCTGTGGGTTTGTCATATATAGCTTTTATTATGTTGAGGTATGTTCCTTCTATTCTTGCTTTCTTGAGAGTTTTTATCATAAGTGGATGTTGAATTTTGTCAAAGGCTTTTTCTGCATCTATTGAGATAATCATATGTTTTTTATCTTTCAATTTGTTAATGTGGTGTATTACATTGACTGATTTGCAGATATTAAAGAATCCTTGCATTCCTGGGGTAAAGCCCACTTGGTCATGATGTATGATCTTTTTAATATGTTGTTGGATTCTGTTTGCTAGAATTTTATTAAGGATTTTTGCATCTATGTTCATCAGTGATACTGGCCTGTAGTTTTCTTTTTTTGTGGCGTCTTTGTCTGGTTTTGGTATTAGTGTGATGGTGGCCTCATAGAATGAGTTTGGCAGTTTACCTTCCTCTGCAATTTTCTGGAAGAGTCTGAGTAGGATAGGTGTTAGGTCTTCTCTAAATTTTTGGTAGAATTCAGCTGTGAAGCTGTCTGGTCCAGGGCTTCTGTTTGCTGGAAGATTTCTGATTACAGCTTTGATTTCCGTGCTTGTGATGGGTCTGTTAAGATTTTATATTCCTTTCTGATCCAGTTTTGGAAAGTTATACTTTTTTAAGAATTTGTCCATTTCTTCCAAGTTGTCCATTTTATTGGCATATAGTTGCTGATAGTAGTCTCTTATGATCCTTTGTATTTCTGTGTTGTCTGTTGTGATTTCTCCATTTTCATTTTTAATTTTGTTGATTTGATTCTTCTCCCTTTGTTTCTACATGTCCAGTTCTAACTGTTGCTTCCTGACCTGCATACAAATTTCTCAATTTTATTTAGTTGTCTTATTTTTCTTTTTTTTTTCCAGAACAAATCATTTCTCTTTTCTGTGTTTCCACTTCTTCATCTATAAAATGGAGTATCAACCTGTGTACCTCATTAAACTAAAGCTTAGATAACATTAAGTACATTAATATTCTTTGTTAAGTAAGAACTTGCCATAAAAATGAGACTTTCCCAGCTGTTTGTTCAACAAATGTCTGTTGTGTATCTGCTATTTGCTCGGGCTGATGTTAGCACACATTTGCTAATAGTGGATTCAAAATAAGTGGAAGACAGGTTTTGCTTTTAAGGAGTTTTCTATCTAGAAAACAAACTTCATAGTCTTTTCTTTTAAACACTACAGAGGAGGAACAAGTTAGTAAAATGTAGTGAGGACTGTGGCATAGCATCCTAGAGGATGCTGAGAACAGAGTCATGAGTTGGATCCAAGGACCTAATGGCTTCTTGCTGAGAATGGATCCCTTGCTGGAATACTCAGCAGGCCTGTGAGTGCTCCTGTAGAATGACAGTAACAAAGGAGGCATTTGGAAGTTCAGAAGAAAGACTTTACAATGAGGAGGAAATTTCTCCTGTAGAATGATTTCAAATCCAGTTTCCAAGTTCCAGTATGAGTTAATATGTTCCTATTTCTAATTTGAATTTGAGCTTAAATAATATCTGGATGTGAGAGTTGGACTATAAAGAAAGCTGAGCACCAAAGAATTGATGCTTTTGAACTGTGGTTTTGGAGAAGACTCTTGAGAGTCCCTTGGACTGCTAGGAGATCCAACCAGTTCATCCTAAAGGAAATCAGTCCTGTGTATTCATTGGAAGGACTGATGCTGAAGCTGAAGCTCCAACCCTTTGGCTACCTGATGCAAAGAGCTGACTCATTGGAAAAGACCCTGATGCTGGAAAAGATTGAAGGTGGGAGGTGAAGGCAATGACAGAGGATGAGATGATTGGATGGTGTCACCAATTTGATGAACATGAGTTTGAGTAAGCTCCGGGAGTTGGTAATGGACAGGGAAGCCTGGCATGCTGTAGTCCATGGGGTTGCAAAGAGTCAGGCACAACTGAGCAACTGAACCGAACTGGGTATCTGGAAAACACACTAACATAATTTTCTTTTCAAATGAGAAAGCCCTCTAGTATTCCATACAATCCATCTTCTAAGTACATATTCAATATGGAAGATTATTATTTTTTCGTTCTTTTCTAATTCACTCAATAAGCACATATCAAGCATGTACTATGTAAAATAGACAGTGTGCTAGGAATGTAGATTAGAGATAAAATAAAGGAATAATCTCATTGAGATGCTCACTTTACATGCTTCTAATAATGAACCCTGAGATCTTGTTAGAGGTTCTAGTAGAACAGATAAACTTTGAGTGTACCCTTGACCTAGGAACCATCTTTCTTGCTCAGAGGAATATCTTTTCCCAATGAACATGACATTTGGGTAGGATCACATGATCCAGATGAGTTGACCAACTCTGGTCTCCAAGAAAGTGAGTGATATTACAGACAGACAGCCCTTCTTTCTTTCTTTTTATTAATTATTTGTCTGTGCTCGTTCTTAGTGGTAGCATGTGGGATCTTTGATCTTCATTGGGGCACGCGGGCTCTTTAGTTGTGGCCTATGAACTCTTAGTTGCTGCACGTGGGATCTAGTTCCCTGATCAGGGATTGAATCTGGGCCCCCTTGCATTGAGAGTGTGGCAATTTAGCTATCGGACCTCCAGGGAAATCTCAAATGAACCTTACTTTTTAAAACAAATCAAAATCTAGTGGGGAAGACAGACATGTAATGCATAGAGTTAATCGTTTCATGAGGGGAATATATAAGGTGCTGCAGAAGCAGAGGAGAAAGTGGCAGAGAAGGGTTTCTGGTTGGCACCTTAGAGTAGGCGGCCCTGGGCTTTAGAAGAGCTGGGAGCTCACCAGGGTGTGAACGTGGGCGAGCATTGCTGGCAGGATGAACATCTTGTGCCTCCGAATAGCATTTATCACTTTCTTCCTTATGGCTTCTGCCTTCCTGCCTCAAACTGTGGGCTCCTCCAGGCCTGATGGGGCTGTGTCTTAATTGTCTTTGCAGCCCGTCATCTCGCAGTGTGTTTTTCAAATTGCTATTTTAGCTTGATGGACTAAAATTGCACCAAAAACATTTTCAAGTAGACGCTAATGGTAAGAATGGAATATGCAGAATATTCCCTCCTCAATATGAATTGGGAAGTGGGAAATCAAAGACGTTTTGGTTCAAACCCTGGTTTACCCCTCACTGGGTTGTATAATCTGGAGTATGACACCCTCGCTGAAACTTTTCCATATAAGAAAAATGAGAAAAATGTTATCTACTTTATATGTTGGTTTGAAGACTGAAAGAGATAATGTGTATGGTGTGATTGGCATAATCACATATTCACATATTAATTCCCCATACCCACTTATAACACATTTCTTAAGCTGATTTTGAATTTAGTTGCTACTTTTGTTGGAAGAAAAATTTAAGGGCCTGGCATACAGTCCACCAAAAAGAATAAAAATTATACTAGTGTGAAAAAATAATTGTGTTTATAACCTCATACACTTTCATACATATTGCTACATATCCACATATTTATTGCAAATAGATTGTGTTTCTTTCAGGCAAGATGCTTTAGTTGGCTGATGGTTGTATGTGAGTCCCAGATGTGCTCTGGTGAGACGGCATCTGGAAAATCAGGAGGCTATTTGCAGGATGCCATCAGCATTTTAAATGTTAAATTTAAAAATCCTGAATATACATTTTGCTGCAGAATCCTTACACATAAATAATAACCCAGGAGAAGTGTTTAAGAAAAAAATTTTTTGAGAAAAACACCTAAATATTCTCTCCATGAATCTCTGTGAATTAGGAAGAGCAGGATTGTTGTTTGATTTCAGGAATGTGGTGTGCATCCCTGTTCCTTGGCAGCAGGGTTTGACTACCTCTGGTCTGTTAGACTGAGCAATTTCAGTGCAAACCAGTTCTAAATTAATATATATATATTTCTTAAACTGATATCATTCTAAATATAGACCCAGCCTTGAGAGAGGTGGGTCATTTGGGGGAACAGTCAATTTCTGGAATAATAGAAGACTTAGCTTAAGCACTCAGCATGCATGTGTCACTAAGTCACTTCAGTCATGTCCAACTCTTTGCTCTGTAGTCCTCCAATCTCTTCTGTCCATGAGATTCTCCAGCAAGAATAATGGAGTAGGTTGCCATGCCCTCCTGCAGGGGATCTTCCCTACCCAGGGATCAAACCGACGTCTCTTATGTCTCCTGCGTTAGCAGGCGAGTTCTTTACCACTATTTTTGTTGTTGTTCATTTGCTCAGTCATGTGTCCGACTCTTTGTGACACCATGGACTAGAGCATGCCAGACTTCCCTGTCCTTCACCATCTCCTGGAGCTTGCTCAAACACATGTCCATTGAGTCAGTGATGCCATCCAACCATCTCATCCTCTGTCATTCCCTTTTCCTCCTGCTTTGATTTTTCCCTTTTATGTGTTTCCCTGGATTAAAACACCCAGGACAGAGGGTTTTTTAAAAGTATTTATTTATTTAGCATTGGAAGCTCAGAGTCTTAACCACTGGACCACCAGGGAAGTCCCTGGACAGAGGGTTTAAGTGGCTTGATCTATATGAGAGAGTTAACATTCATGGGGGAAATTCCTGTATAAGAAGGGGTGAGTGGATCCTTTGGGACAGTCAGTTCAGTTCAGTTCAGTCGCTCAGTCATGTCCGACTCTTTGCAACCCCATGAACTGCAGCACGCCAGGCCTCTCTGTCCATCTCCAACTCCCGGAGTCCACCCAAACCCATGTCCATTGAGTCAGTGATGCCATCCAACCATCTCATCCTCTGTCGTCCCCTTCTCCTCCTGCCTTCAATCTTTCCCAGCATCAGGGTCTTTTCCAGTGAGTCAGCTCCTCGCATCAAGTGGCCAAAGTATTGGAGTTTCAGCTTCAACATCAATCCTTCCAATGAACACCCAGGACTGATCTCCCTTAGGATGGACTGGTTGGATCTCCTCGCAGTCCAAGGGACTCTCAAGGGTCTACTTCAACACCACAGTTCAAAAGCATCTTTCTTTTGAAGAATGTTACAGCATAACTTCCAGTTCTGTCCTCTTCACCAGCCATATCTTCTGGTACATCTCCTTTCTCCAAATACTTTCCACGATGCAGACACGTTGAGCTGTTAGTGATGGATTTAGGAGGAATTCACAGAGCTGCAAAAGAGAAATATGCTGCAACATATTTTGTCTTAGCACATGCTATTGCTTTTGCCTGGAATATCCTTCACCCTGGTGTCTGCAGTAAAGCTTTTATTCATCCTTTAAGATTCTCCTTAAGTGATACTTGTTCACTGAAGTTTTCTTCAACATCCCAAAGCAGTTAGTTGATTTTTTTTTCCCCTCTGGGCTCTACTGGCACATTTAGTATCTCAGTCTTAGCACTTACCACACTATTTTGTAATTTGCCTGTTTATGTGTCTGTCTCCTTGGGACACACTTTCTTAGCTGTCTACCAAAATCTTTACCCCATCTCTTCTCTTTCTTACTGATAGAGTCTTAGTGTTGTTCAGATATCCAGCTTTAAGGACAACTGGGCTTCCTCCTCAGCTTCTGGGAGTCAATTTTGATTAGCCTAAGCCTATAATGGTAATTCTAACCTGCCTGCTAGTAACTGGTTTTAGTTTGAGTATGTGATACAGTTCTGACCAAGGATGGGAAATCTGCGGTGGAGATATATCTGAAGCTTGATTGCACGTGTGAATCGCCTGGGAATTTTTTACAAGGCAGATTTTGAGTCTGTCGGTCCGGGGTGGAGCTGAGAAGCCACATAATAAGTCCCTAGGGGCGATAGAGCCACAAGCTTCCAGTCTGAGGACCACACTGAGTAAGTAGTAAGCTAAGGGGGCTTCTAGGTTAAGTTTCTTTTCTTTAAAAAATTTTTATCAGTATTTTTTTATTGAAGTATAGTTGATTTGCAATGTTGTATTAATTTCTGCAGTACAGCAAAGTGATTCATATATATATATATATATATATATGTATGTATACATATATCTACTACATATATAATGGGCTTCCCTGCTAGCTCAGCTGGTAAAGAATCCACCTGCAGTGCAGGAAACCCCGGTATGATTCCTGGGTTTGGAAGACCTGCTTAATAGGCTACCCACTCCAGTATTCTTGGGCTTCCCTGGTTATACATATAAATTCTCTTTAAAATATTCTTTTCCATTCTGGTTTATCATAGGATACTGAATATAGTTCTCTGTGCTATACTATAGGGCCTTGTTGTTTATCCATTCTATATTTAAGAGCTTACATCTGCTAACCTCAACCTCCTACTACATCCCTTCCCCAACCCCTTCCTCGTTGGCAGTCACAAGTCTGTTTTCTATATCTGTGATTCTTTCTGTTTCATAACTCTTTTCACAGGTCATTTGTGTCATATTTTAGATTCCACATATAAGTGATATCATATTGTATTTGCTTTTCTTTTTTTTAATTTACTTTACTTAGTGTGACAGTCTCTAGTTGTATCAGTGTTGCTGCAAATGGCATCGTTTTGTTTTTTATGGCTGAGTAGCGCTCCATTACATGTATGAATTACATATTTTTACTTATTTATCTGTCGATGGACATTTAGGTTGTTTCCATGTCTTGGCTATTGTGAGCAGTGCTGCTGTGAACCCAGAGGGACATTTATCTTTTGAATTATGCTTTTGTCTGGATATATGGCCAGGAGTGAGATTATTGGATCATACAGTAGTTCTTAGTTTTCTGATGAACCTCCACAGTGTTTTCCATGGTAGTTGCACCAGCTTACATTCCTACCAACAGTGTAGGAGGGTTCCCTTTTCTCCACACCCTCTCCAGCCATCATTAAAGAAGTCTACAAGTTTCTTTACTTCTAAAAAAAAAGACCTGAGAGAAAAACAGGTGTTTTGGTATCTCTGAAATCAGCTGTGTGAAGTGTTTCCTGGAGCAGGTGTAGTGTGGTGTCAAGGAAAGATGGAGATGGGACTTCCCTGGTGGTCCAGTGGTTTAAGACTCCAGGTTTCCATAGCACAGGACACGTGTTTCTTTTCTGGTTGGGGTGCTAAGGTCCATCTGCTGCCCAGTGCAGCAAAAAAAAAAAAAAAAAAAAAAGTAGAGAAAAATTCAGTTCTTTCTCTTTCTTTCTGTAAATAAATTAGTTATTATCCTGTGCTGTATTTAGTCACTCAGTTGGGTCCGACTCTTTGCGACCCCATGGACTGTAGCCCACCAGGCTCCTCTGTCCATGGGGATTCTACAGGCAAGAATATTGGAGTGGGTTGCCATGCCCTCCTCCAGGGGATCTTCCCAACCCAGGGGTCAAACCCAGATCTACTGCATCATAGGTGGATTCTTTACCATCTGAGCCACTGGGGAAGCCCAAATTAGTTATCAGGTGTACAATATACACTATTTTTCTTGGTCATAGATTTTTTAAAATTTTATTTTTATTTTTTTAACACCAAAAACATTTTGTTTGGGGTATAGCTGATTAACCGTGTTGTAATAGTTTCAGGTGAACAGGGAAGGAACTCAGCCATACATATACCTGTATCCATTCTCCCTCAAACACTCCTCCCAAACCCAGTTTTAGAGCTGATGTTGTGAAGTCTGGAACTGCACAACCACAACACATTTTATTGTTTATGTTCCAGGAAGAGTTATTTTATAAAATGTTTATTTCAATCTTGTATATGTATATAGTATATGTATGGAGTCATGATGTAAAATGTCTTTTTAACTCTGGGTCATAAAAGTTCAAAAACACTAGCTTGGTGAAAGGGCCACTTTTCCCTCTGGGGAACAAAGCATGTACTTTGCATTCCTGCAGGAGGCAAAGCTGTTCCCAGAGCCCCACCTACCAACCAGGCTTCTGTGACATCCCCTAGCCATTCTGTCTCCCTGCAGTCACCAAGCCCCATGCTCAGAAGCCCAGCCTAGGAGCTATCTCCTTTCCAAACTTTCCTGACTCTCTGAGGAAACCGCACTCACTGGTGGCTCAGTGGTAAAAGAATCTGCCTACCAGCGCAGGAGATGTGGGGGTTCGGTCCCTGAGTCAGGAAGATCCCCAGGAGATGGGCATGGCCACCCACTCCAGTGTTCTTACCTGGAAAATCACGTGGACAGAGGAGCCTGGCGGGGCTACAGGCCATGGGGTCGCAAAGAGTCGGACGCGATGGAGTGGCTGAGCCCTGTGATCTCCTCGTTCAGCTGCTGCCTGTACTTGGCACCGTGGCTTCTCTGAGCCCCTTGTGTGGCCTGGCCTCTTACTTGCTGGCTGGCTCCATGCCAGATCACAGAGATCCCAGACAGGGCTGTTTGACCCTTGGGTCCAGATGTCTGTGCTCTGTCCCAGTGGAAAATGGACTGGGTCAGCATTTGGGGCTCAAGGGGCTTTGACAAATTAACCATCTGGAGTTTTGGACCAGACCTTGCTTTGTCTGCTTCTTGGAGTGCTGAGGGAGGGGCATCTTTAAAGATAGACTTTGGTCCTGATGCTGAAGCATCACTCTGGAGGCTGTTGGGAGGCACACCAGCCCTGCAAAGCCACTCTAGGAAAGGGGATGTAGAAACTCACCTCCCCATTGCTTTTCCTCCCTTTCTGTCCCAAGCTCAGCATTCCTGTCTTCACTAGCTCTGCAAATCCATGTCTGAGGTGCTAGCATGAGAAACGCTAGCACCTTTCATTTTTTCTGTATACACCCAGCTCTGCATCAGGAAATCCAATCCCAAAGCCAAGGGAGAGCTTTAGAAACTCCCTGTGCTATGAAAACCTTCCCAGTCTCCCTGCTGGAATTCACTCTGCTTTCCTCCAGGCCCCTCTGGATTTTGTTTGTGCTTCTATTTGAGTGCATGTCACATGCTGCCTCATTGTAGTTATTTGGCTTTCTGTCTGGCTTTCTGTATATACTTCTGAGCTCTTTGAAATTGTGTTTTATTCATCTTCACTCAGCAAACTGCTGTGCATGCAGCGGGTGCTACACACACTGAACGGCTGATTTATTATTATTTTCAGGGTTAAAGGTGGTCAGTGACTTTGTGGTCAATGACAGGGATGTCAAGACTGTTCAGTGGGGGGAGTAACAGCCTTTTCAACAAATGGTGTTGGGAAAAATGCATATCCACATGCAAAACAAATGAAGTTGGACCCTTGGTTTGGTGGTTTAATCACTCAGTCGTGTCTGACTCTTGCAATCCCACCAGGCTCCTTGTCCATGGGATTCTCCAGACAAGAGTACTGGGGTGGGTTGCCATTTCCTTCTCCAAGTTGGACCCTTACCTTATGGTATATACAAAACTCAAAATGGGTCAAAGACCTAAATATAAGAGCTAAAGCTATAAGACTCTTTGAAGAAAACATAGGGAAAAAGCTTCATAACATTGATGTCAGTTTAGTCAGTTCAGTCACTCAGTTGTGTCCGACTCTTTCTGCCTGCTAAGTCGATTCAGTCATATCTGACTCTTTGTGACCCTATAGACGGTAGCCCACCAGACTCCTCTGTCCATAGGATTCTCCAGGCAAGAATACTGGAGTGGGTTACCATTTCCTTCTCCAAGTTGGACCCTTACCTTATGGTATATACAGCTTAAAAAATGGGTCAAAGACCTAAATATAAGAGCTAAAACCATAAAACTCTTTGAAGAAAACATAGGGAAAAAGCTTCATAATATTGGTGTGCCTGCATGCTAAGTTGCTCCAGTCATGTCTGACTCTTTGTAACCCTCTGGACTGTAGCTGGCAAGACTCCTCTGTCCATAGGATTCTCCAAACAAGAATACTAGAGTGGGTTGCCATGCCCTCCTGCAGGGGATCTTCCTGACCCAGAGATGGAACTTAAGGAGTTTCTTAAGTCTCCTACATTGGCAGGTGGGTTCTTTACCTCTGGTGCCACTTGGGAAGTCCATTTATAACATAGGATTTGGTGATAAATTCTTGGCTATGGTACCAAAGGCACAGGTAAAAAAAGAAAAAAACAAATAACTCCCTCACTCTAAGAGTGTTTAACTTGCAGAATGGGAACTATGCTCCGATTAACCACAATTCCCCGCCACCGCTCCCCTCGGTCTCTGACAACCACTTTTCTACTTTCTGTTTCTACGAATTTGACGACTTTAGACACCCATAGAAGTGGAGTTCAAATCACCGTTTGTGGTTGGCTTATTTCACTTAGCATGATGTCCTCAGGTTTACCCATGTTATAGCATAATAGCATATGTCAAAATTTCCTTCCTTTTAAGGCTGAATGTATTTTTTGGACTTTCAGTGTGTATTTTATGTTCTGTTTCCACCTCCTGCGCTCCCCACCCCCGCCAGTTTCAAACATGCTTTTGTACTCTTTATTATCTTCCTCATCTCAGGCATTTTTCATTTGCACTACATTTTCAAGTCAAATCAAGCTGTTAATAGGCTGAAAAGTCAGTACACAAAAGTTTTCAATGAAAATTACATGAAGACACTAAAAATATCATTAGTGAAAACCTATTTGTAATTCAGTTTTAAAAAAAAATTTATTTTATTGAAGTATAATTGATTTACAATATGTACTAATTTCTGCTATACAGAAAAGTGATTCAGATATATATATATGCTATATATATATGTATATGCATTCTTTTTTATATTCTTTTTTATTATGGTTTATCACAGGATGTTGAGTACAGTTCCCTGTGCTATACAGTAGGACCTTGTTGTTTATCCATTCTATACATAATAGTTTGCATCTGCATCTGCTAATCCCAAACTCCCAGTCCATCCCTCCCCCGCCTCCCACCCCCTCCTTGGCAACTGTGAGACTGTTCTCTATGTCTTGAATATGTTTCTGTTTTGTAGATAAGTTCATTTGTGTCATATTTTCAGTTCCATATATAAGCAATATTATATGGTATTTGTCTTTCTCTCTATGACTTCCTTCAATTCGTATGATAATCTCTAGGTCTGTCCATATTGCTGCAAGTGACATTATACCATTCTTGTTTATGTTTGAATAGTATTCCGTTCTATATATGTACCACTTTTTCTTTATCCATTCATCTGTCAATGGACATCTAGGTTGCTTCCATGTCTTCACTATTGTAAATATTGCTGCTATGTGCATAGGGATGTATGTTTCTTTTTGAATTATGGCTTTGTCCAGATACATATTCAGGAATGGTGTTGCTGGATCATATGGCAACACAATTTTTAGTTTTTTGAGGAACCTCCATACCGTTCTCCATGTGGCTATACCAATTTACATTCCCACCAACAGTGTAGGAGGGTTACCTTTTCTCCACACCTTCTCCAGCATGTTATTTGTAGGCTTTTAAATTATGGCCATTCTGACTGATGTGAGGTGATACCTCATTGTAGTTTTGATTTGCATTCCTCTAATAACTTGAGATGTTGAGCATCTTTTCATCTGCCTGTTGGCCATCTGTATATCTTTTTTGGAGAAATATCTATTTAAATCTTCCATCCATTTTTTGATTGCGTTGTTTGTTTTTTTGTTATTGAGTTATAGCAGCTGTTTGTATATTTTGGAAATTAAGGCCTTGTTGGTCACATGTGATTCAGATTCTTGAGAACAAATAACTGGTGAAACTCAAAGAAGAACCAGTTGGAGATTATTGCTTTTGCATTTTCCTGAAATTTAAGCCATTGAAGATGTAACTTAAGACTGGTGGGGATAGAATATATTGGGGGAGACAGAAAAGAAGAGCAATCTTGGCTGTAGCAAAGGAAAGATGACTTTCTCAGGACAGAAAGGGATGGGGATCAGAGGGTGAAGGGACAGCAGGGACCTCAGAGGTGAGGTTAGTGGAGCCTTGAGGTCTCTGGAATCCAGGACTTGGCAAAGATTCCATGCCTCACCTGTGAGGTGGAAGGCAAAAGCTTCAGTGGACTACGTGAGCTTGGATCTGAGAAAACCACAGCAACTCCCCCTTGACTAGGTGTAAGCGGTCTTTGCTCCATTTTCCAGGCACTTCCCAAACCTCCTGGGTTATAGTGAGATAATGACTGATATTGAATTTCTTCGAATTCGTTGAGATGGGTCTTAATTCCAAATTAAACTGACCTAAGTACAGTGGCATTTCCATTGTACTTGAGTTTGTGGACTGAAATTCATTTCCACTATGCTCTACAGTTTTCTTCAATCTTTCTCCTAAATGAAAAGCATTGTAATTAACTTATGTGCATCAGAGCATAGGGGTTTATAGAACAGTGGGTTAATAGATGTGAAAACACTTTGAAAAGTTATTAACACTGAATAAATGAAAAAGGAGAAACAGTAAAGCCTGACTCATAGTGAAAACTTTCATTTCATTAATCCAGAAAGTTCCAGTAATCCTGAGACCTGGCAAAACTAGAACGAGTAACTCTCTTTAATAGTGTATGATCAACAATATTAGCTTGAATAGCTTACTATCTTTTATCATCAGAGGTTCCTAGAGAGCAGGAACTAGTAAGGAGCCCAGCTAAATAGGTCACCACTTTTGTATTACAGTTTTTGATAAACAGAAGGGAAGAAAGGAGAGCAGAAATTGCTCTCTCTACCTTCTTCCTGCAGTTCTACTTTGCATCTTAATAATGTAGGCACTCTTGGGATGAGTAAGCTAGGGTAGGAGTAAGCTCTGTCAATCATTTACATTTGCACTCAGCTCTTTCACCTGACCTGAACAGACTTGCTGGGGAGAGTGAACCCTGTGAATAAGCAGAGTAAGCCCCCTGCTAGCGAATAACAAACCCCTTTCTCCAGATAATACAGGGCGATGAGAATAGACTTGGGTGTCTGCAGTCTGGCTCAGGACAGTCTCAAATGTACCAGGCCAATCTGCTTTTGATGCAGATGGTAATTTGATAATTTCTACAAGAAATGGTTCAGATTCTTGCCCTTCACTCCAGAGTTTCAGGCTTCAGTCTCCTAACAGTTTAATTCTTAGAGGGTCATTTTTTTGTTTGTTTTGTTTTTTTGCTGGGAGGCACTCTTTAGGTTGGCAGCCAGGTTCGCTTGAGCACAGGCAATCCTGCACGTCGCAGTGCCCTATCCAAATGGAAAGAAGTCCAGAGGACACATTAATCAGGTGGGAATCTCACAAATGAGAGAATTGTGAGGGGTGGTGGGGTGGCAGAGGAGCAGCATCTGTCTAGTGTTTGCTAGAGCACCAAGCCCAGGAGGATGGGTTGCCTAGCAGCTCCAGTCACTTCAGCGAGTGCTAGGCAACGAGGTGCAATCTATCAGCTGCAGCCCAGCCTGGTTTTCTCCTGGTTTCTAGAAGACGTGTAGGTATTTCATAAGTGTCTAATTAGCTTCAACCTCATCCACTTTACTGTCTGCATCAGGTATCCTCTTTCTGTCTCCTCTCTACCCTCCACCCCGTTTTGTCTGATGTTCAAATGCTCTTCCCACTAGGAGGGGACCTAAACCTTGCAGGGAAATTTCGTGCATTTCAGAGAATAGAAAAATGAGAATTTGTCACTTGGATTACATTAGGCATTTCCCCGCTTTTCATTCAGCCAGCTCTCTGCGGTCATTTTCAAGGCTTCTTACTGACATGCAAATTGTTCAACACACGAATAGAAATTCGCTGATGGATACCAAGGAAACCAGGGCCTATATTTTATGATGCAAGCAGCCATTCTGTTGCCTTCTTGCTCCTTCACTACAAAGAGAGAAGAGTTTTGTGGTGGTGCTGGATCTGTGTGATTTCTGTAGTCCACTGTCTTCAGTGTGCACTTTCTACGTGTTAATCCGTGTTTTGCTGATTATTTTCATGATTATTATTATTATTTCTGCTTTGCAGTTGGGGAAACAGAGGCTTGGGAAGTTCAAGTCTCTAAGACACAAAGTCCCTTAGTGGCCCTAAGTGTCACCTGATGCCTCCACGAAGTTGTTGAGACATGACCTCTGTTCACTGGGAAAATTCTAATCTAGTTGAAAAAACTGTAGTGATTCTGAAATATATTATGTATTTAAATCTGAGGCCATATGTAATTTAGAGGGATTCAGGCACGTGGGAGTCTGTGATGTGGCTTCTTGCAGGGGATAAGGCCCGAAAAAGGTTTAAAGGAGCGAGGAGGGGTTTCAGACTCTCCTGAATCTTCTTCCAGGGAAGCCACTAAAGGGCAAGGCATCTTTGGGTTCTGCATGCCAGTCTTTAATTTTCAGATGGCAGCACAAAAACTGGAAGCCAGGAGGAACCTAGATTGTACTCTGTTCTCCATTTTGTTTGACCTTGAACTCACAGTTTCACAAGCCTTGTTATGCCTGGGTTTTCATCACACCCACCACTGCAGACAGTCCTGGGGCTGAGCACACTGCCATGTATCCAGAAGCTGAGTTGAAATGGGATAAAGATTAATCCTTCCTGTCACTGCAGTGCCCAGTTCCCCAAAGAGGAAACTAAAAAACAAATAGGGGAAATCAAGTGGCTCAGAGAGCAGAAAGGGAAAAACCAATCAGCAAGCTTGGTTCAAGTTCAAAATAAATAAGATGAGGATTTATAAATGTATGAGCTCTCCCTTCATTTTTAGAGTAGCCCACTCAAAAGTCAATTGTTTCTGGAAAAGAAAGGAGGTTTATGACATCTGAATGCTCTAATACCTAGGCACTCTCCCTACCTCCACACACACACACACACACACACACACACACACACACACACTACGGCTTTGCTGTTATTGATTCTCAGACCATCTATGAAGGGTATTATGTAGGGCAATGATCTTAAACTTTAACATACATATAAATCATCTTGTTAAAATTCAGATTCCTGGGTGAGGTATGTAGATTGGTGGTAGGGCCCGAGGGTTTGCATTTCTAACAAGCTCCTGAGTGGTACTGGTCTTGCGGGCCCAAGAACCATACTTTGAGGAGCAAGGCTGTCAGGGTTTCCCGATTCAAGTAAGACAATAGGCCAGAGCATCCCACATGTCCTTTCTGGCTGTTGTTTAAGATCAGAGTATGATTTAAACTGAAACTATCAAAGGTACAAAAACTGACAAACTCATTAAATTTTCCTCTCTTTGTTCTCTGAAAAATTCCCCATCAACATAACCTAATTTTCTCCCCCAGCAGCAATTAGATTTGAAGTGATGCTTGACGTCACGGTATATCATCTCTCAGCATCTTTGCCGGAGCACTTTGCGGTAGGTGTTACTACCTTTGTATTCATGGTGAGAAAGTTGATAGTAAGTGCTGAAGTCAAGGCTAGCACCTGAGATCGTTTGCCTTCAAACCCTAGACCATACCTCTAAACCATGTATAAACACCTCACAGACCCCTGAGATGGTGAGAGGGGGCAGGTATTTATAAACTCAGCTGTGCCCCATCTCCCGAGGTTGTCACAGATACTTTAGGGGGAGGGAGGCATGGGTTGCAGGGAGAAGTAGTGTTGGATCAGTCAGCTCTGGGGGAAGACGGGGGATTGTGTTCAGTGTGATTTTCTCTACCTGGTGCCTCCTTCCTTCCTTTTTTTTAAAATCTTCTCTTCCTATCTACTCCCTGTGTAGCCACACCCAGGTAGGCTGTTGTCCCTCACCTGGCCTGGTGGACCCAGAGAAATATGACTGAAACACATTTAAAAAATGGGATATATTTAATATATCAGTTTCCTTGTTCCAGAAGTAAAGACATTAATAACATTATGCACTTCCTCCATCACCCTTTCCAGGGTGGCTAGGAAGATTTTTGAGAAGATTGTTCAACTTCAAGAACCGAATTTCTTTCTTTCTCTTCTTAAACAGGGAGGATTTCTTTTGCCTTCTTTTCTTCTTCTTGTTTTTTTTTTTTAATAGTTGTTTATTCAGCTGCACCGGGTCTTAGTTGAGGCACATGGGATCTTCAGTCTTTGCTGTCGCATGCAGGATCTTTTCAGTTGTGGCATGCAGAACTGACCAGGGATTGAACCCAGGCCCCCTGCATTGGGAACACAGAGTCTTAGCTATTGGACCCCCAGGGAAATCCCAAGGACAGAATTTCTAACCGTGGATTTGGAGAGATTTTCATTTGTGTGTGGGGGAGAGGGGTTAGTGATAGAGGAGAATATGGAGGAGGGGGCATCTCTGCCCACGGGTGCTCAGATCCACCCCTAGAAGTGCCAGCTGAGGTATGGGGAGAGGGCACATCCCCACTCAGTGCCACCATGTGCCATGGTTTTTAAAAGGTACTTGACACAGTTGAAAAGAAAACAAAACAGATTCATATTAGGTGAGTTTATTCAACTGGTTTGGAAATGGCCCTGAAGTATGAACACAGGCTGTGGAGACATAAACAATGATTAATAGCAATGTCTGCTGGGCTGCTCGAGGGACCTTTATTACATTTTATCTAACAGCCTCATTAATGGTCTAGAAGAGGTAGACGCTAACAGAACTTTAATTAAATTCATGGTGGATATTAAATTGGGAGTGATTGTGAATCTCAGGAAAGGCAGAAAGGCAACCTAAGAGGACACAAGAAGGAGAAGATAAAATAAAATCCAGCATTAAGAAGCGAAGAGAAAGGCCTTCCAAACACGTCTTTCATGGAAATGACAAGGGTTTTCAGGTTGGCGTGTTGTATGTCCAACACTGTCCTGGGTGCTTTGGGGATGTTAGCTCCTTTGTTCTTTCCAGTAACCTTGGGACAGGTGCTGTTGTAGTTCTTATCTTGCAGGTAAGGAGACTGAAACAGGAAGAGGTGAAGTGGTTTGCACAAAGTACCAAGTGACAAGTGGTCTAGAAATTTAAAAAAAATCCCCTTGAGACATTTTGTCTTTTATTTCTTTCTTCTAGGGTTATAAAGCAGTAGTAAAACCGTGCTTTAAAAATATTTCTGTTCATGTGGTTTTAGTGGAAATATATATTTTGTGTGTTAGTTTAAGGATAACCTATTTAAAAAATTGCTTTTCAGACAGAGATGTTCATAGTATCCATCTCATTATCACCATGAATTTGGGCATCCGGTCTGCCTTCTCTGAAAGGGGCAGTGACCATGAGCTCTGCCCTTCACTAGAAAGTGTACTGTGTGGTTGGGGCCCTGATGGGCTTGCTACTGCCGTGTCACCCAGCTTCTAGATGAGAGTCCGGCACTCAGGTGACGTTCAAGAAATAATTATTAAATGCATTTCTATTAGGCCACATCAATTTTGCCCCAGCTTCCATTTGGAATTCAGAAAGCACTAGATAGTGGTTTTAATGGCAGAGAGAAGAGCCGTGGATGCTAGAGAGTGACACGCTTCTCTTCTGTGCCCTTAGGGCTTTGAGCTACGGCTCAACAACTGCCATTCCTAACATGTAGCCGGAGTAAGGAACTCATCCCGCTATCCTTGCTGGTGCTGAGGTCTCGTGGCTAGGCTCTATCTCCTGCCTTCACAGGGTTGGAGAAGCAAACAAGAGCAGGGCTAAGAAGGTATGTGTCAACTATGAGGAACAGCATAAACGTTAGTTGTTTTCTTATAGCTAGGACCTTACGTGGTGCTTATCAAGTTTCATATATCCCCAGGCCACTGTTTGGAAAATAGTTAAGCTAGTTTAAGAACTCAAATAAATTTGCTGTAACACAGAGAGGCCAAGAGAGTGTGGCTCATCTCTAAAGAACAGGTTGCAACAGACCATGCTTTCTCTCCAGGTGAATTTGGGGCTGGGGCCCAGGAATATTGCTCTTCAAATGGTTCATGTGATTGTCGTGCTTCGCCAGGTTTGAGAATAATGACACATTCATAAGAAAAACTGTTTTTTACAGGGTTGGTAGGAAAGAGTAGGGCTGGGAGAGCAACTGGCCAGAAGGGTTGGGGAATTTGGGGGAACCTTGACTTACACAGGAGAAGAGGTCATAGAAAATAGTGTCAAAGTCAAGGTCAGGGTGAGTGTAGGGCCTCTTGTTGCCCAGCTAAGAGCCAGTGGAGTGTTCAGTGTCTGTGTCGGGAGTGAGGTGGGATCAGTAATTGATAGTCCTAGCAACTGAAAATCATCTTCCGACAGAGGGGAGTTGTTTCTAGGGTCAGCCTTCAGTCATTGATGGAACTCCTTCTTTAACTAGAGCTGCTAACTAGATCCCCTTTCCACGGTACCTTCTGACCCACCTATTTCCTGAACACCAGCAGTGGGTGAAAGTGAGAGAGAGAGAAAGTGAGAGAGAGAGATTCTCAGCTCTCTAGTCTGCTCCAGCGGCCATGGCTAAATACTGCAGACCTGGTGGCTTAAACAGCAGAAATTGATTTTCTCATGGTTCTGGAGGCTACAACCCTGAGATCAGGTTGTCAACAGGGATGTTTTCTCCCAAGGTCCCTCTGCTTGGTTTGGAGATGGCTGTCTTCTCTCTATGTTCTCACATGGTCTTTCCTCCATATGTGTCTGTGTCCGCACGGCCTCTTCTTATAGGGACACCAGTCATATCAGACCAGGGCCCACCCTTATGATCTCATTTTACATTAATCTCCTCTTTAAAGACCCTGACTCAAAATACAGTCATATTCTAAGGTCCTGGAGTTTGGGGTTTCAACAGAGAAATTGGGGGTATGGAGCATGATTCAGTCTGTAACAGAAGTGATGGCAGATTTAGGTTTTAAAAGGCTTCTCTGGCTCCAGGGTGGAGAATGAATGAAGGCCAAGACTGAAAGCCAGAGGCCGTATGAGGCTCCCGTGATAACCCAGGTTTGGCTTATGCCTCACACTGAGACAACTGACACCTGTCTCTGGCGGGGTTTCCACCCTCCGTCCTGTCTCCCATCATGACTTTATTGCATTTTCATGCAGAATATTCTAATGCTATGAAAATCTAAACACTGATTTACAAGTTATATTTTTTTAAAATGGTCAAAGGAAGCACTACAAAATTTTACATTGGAGAGTACTCTCAAGATTGAGTTTTTAAAAAAGCAAAAACAAATCTAAAAAATTCCCCAATCATTTAAAGGCAAGAGGGAATCATTTTTGTAACTTAATTATGAAAACATCAGATAAATTAAATCATTTTATATTATCACATTTTTTGCTGAAATGTCACTTGAAATAAAAATAAATGAACAAATACTAGCGATTCTTTAAAATGTACTTGTCTGACTTGTCAGAGTTTTAAAGAATGAAAGATGAGGGAAAACGATGTTATTTAACTATTGAAAATTCATTTTATTTTCTAGTACTTGAAAATATAAGAAAATCTGGAACAGCAAATTAGAACAAATCAGAATCATATCCCAATTCAAATCATCATCATCATCATCACATATTCACCATAAGGAAATGTTTTTTAAAGCTTTAAAAGGCAGCAGTCTTGAAGAAGCACACTGAGAAAATAAGCCATGACCTAGAATGGAGATAATGACAGATACCAGATTTATTAGTCATTCTGCAATATGTATTTTGTACCCACTGTGTGCAGTAGATAATCTCAAATGTGGTGATGGGCTACCTGCATTAGAAACACCTGGGAAATGTGCCACAAATGCAAATTCTTGAGCCTCATTCCAGACCAAACCCAAACACATGGACAGAAGGCAGAGGCATCAACAACTTGAGGACATTATAAGTCAGTTCAGGTGGTTCTTCAGCCCAGCAAAGATTGAGGGCCACTGTCAGAGATAAATGTATATTGTGTTATGTGGGTGGGAAAAGAGAAATCAGTTCCACATGTCTGCCCTGAGGATATTTTTTTGCTGCAACATGTGCATGTGGGATCTTATTAATAGTTCCCTGACCAGGGGTTGAACCAGCGTCCCCTGCAGTGGAAGCCCAGAGTCTTAACTACTGGACCGCCCGGGAAGTCCCTGCCCTGAGAATTTACTGTTGGGTGGGGAAGTCTACTTGGAAACATGAAATCATTAGGAAACACATCATAGCACAGAATTTCTTAACTTTAAGAGAACACCGCTGTCATTTAGCCTAATCCTTTCAATTTGCAATGAGCATCTAATACTGAGAGGAGTGACCCAGCCAGGCTCATGCTTGAGGCATGTGCCGGGGTGAATCCTGGCCTCTGACTCAGTGTTTTGTCTACTCTGTGGTGACACGTTGACCCTTAACCAGCTCATCACCTCTAATACATTCAGACAAATACAGATGGGGGGTTGGTTTTATTCTTTAAGGGGACACATAATCCTTGCTCGTTTTCCACTTTGAAATAATAAAATCTTGCAAGCATTCTTCAAAACATGGCTCTGGGAAAAACTCACCATCTGTGCTTGTTGTTGACTGAACATGGACTGGAGGAAAAAAAAAGGGCCACTCAGGCAGTTTTCATGCCTGTTGAGCTTCACTGATTCCAGGAATTCTGAAGTCATCTCCTGGAATTAATTTTTAACTTATCTAGGTATGTTTCTTAAAATAAAATTTTTATCTTGCTGAGGAAGAAAGTAAAGGGATCAGAGATTATTTTGTCCTAAAAGATTGACGAGGGTTTGCTATCATTGAGGAAGCAAAATGTTTTATGAAACAACCAGAGAAGAAATAATTCTATTACATTGTGAGGGATGTAAGCGCTAAAGAGGGGAACTACCACTAATAAGAAAGTATTGCCATCCTCTTATTGGATGGGTTTTGAAGACAAATAGATAATCCCCTCTCTTGTACTTTTCTTTCTGTTTGTTTTTTAAGCCAAGGCCACTGCTTCCATCACTCTTTACATTCTAAAGCCCTCCAAATCCTGATTCCCAGCCCCTACTGCATCAAGGATGTGCTGGAGGTCTTCTCATTGCCTGTTGGTCCCTTGGCATCAGGTCCAAAGTTCCCAGATGGCAGACATGGTTGAAAGTTCCGTGAGACTCTTGCTGTGTTCACTAGCAGGTTTATTCCACTTCAAAAGCCAGAACCTGTTAACCTGCAGAGCTCAGAGATGCAGGGATAAAAAGCAGAGCTTTCCCATGTGGTAACAAGTGGGGCTACCCTGGCTCACGAGGCTTCATAGGTGGCTCAGTGGTAAAGAATCCATCTGCAAAGCAGGAGACACAGGGTCGACTCCTGGGTTGGGAAGATTCCCCTGGAGAAGGAAATGGCTACCCGCTCCAGTATTTTTGCCTGATATATTCTAATCCCATGGACAGAGGAACTGGCGGGCTACAGTCCATGGGGTCACAAAAGAGGCCAGCATGACTTAACGACTAAACAATCCTGCTCACATCCCTTGGTTTCTGGATCCATGCCTTTTTTTTCCTATTGGGGACATATCACCATCCATTGGTCACTGGTTTAGCAAGTCTACTGTGTCCTGCAGGATACACTGCATCCTAATTGGCTGTTCAACTCCTCCTCCAGCAGATAATGTTGTCCCTCTGTTAGGTCAGCAGCTTCTGGGTGATGTGATATGTAAGAGACCACAGGGTTCCCTGGTTGGGTGTTCTCCATCACATCTCCTAGTTGTGAAGTGCGGCTGTTGATGTTTGTTTTGCAGGCAGCAGTGTTATGAGGACTGTGAGAATGTGAATCAGGCACTCTGGAGCCTTTAGACAACAGTGCTGGCTGGGGCCCTGGGAGCAAACGAAGTAAGTTCATATTAGGAATATGTCAGTTCTACACTACCATGAGTGGCATAGATAGCTAGTGGGAAGCTGCTGCAAAGCTCAGGGAGCTCAGCTCAGGGCTCTGTGATGACCTAAAGGGGTAGGATGGGGGGATGTGGGAGGGAGGCTCGAGAGGGAGGGGATATGTGTATACGGATAGCCAGTTCACATTGTTGTACTACAGAAGAAACTAACACGACATTGTAAAGCAATTATACTCCAATTAAAAAAATAAATTATGATGGTATGAAAGATTGGAAAAAAAAAAAAAAAAAAAGAATATGTTAGTTCTGTCAAGAGGAATTGCACCACATGGAAGAAGTGCCATATAGTTATTCTCCCACCAATGTGCCGGTTGGTCATCTCCTTTAGGGAGGTACCACCAAGGGATTTGGCGCTAGTTAGTTTTGTTGGTGGCAAAACAAATTTTAAAATACTTATGTGTTTATTTTATTGAACCAGTAGTCATGTGAATGGAGTAGCCACAGGGCAGGGGTGGAGGCCACAAATGGGCCCCACAGCCTGGTTTTGGGCTGGTAAGAATCAGCTCAGTTTTGTTAGAGGAAAGCCAGGTTGCTGAGCCCATGCATGGCCACTATCCCTGCCCTGCACCTACTCCATCCAAAGGACTGTTGGGTCAGTACAAAAAACACATAAGTATTTTAAAGTTTCCTCATTTTGGGAAGCCTGGTGTGCTGCAGTCCAAGGGGTCACAAAGAGTCGGACACGACTGAGTGACTGAACATTTTAATTATCAAATACAGTAAATATTTATAAATATAACTCAGATAATCAAAAGCTCTTGGGATCATCCATAATTTTTAAGACTGTAAGGAAGTCTTGAGGCAAGAATGTTTGTGAAGCACTGCCTTTGACCAATCACTGTGTCTCTGGCTGGTCAGATCTTCCTGGCTGTGTGCCTGTACCCACCTAAGGGTTGGGCATTGTCAGTTCAGTTCAATTCAGTTCAGTTCAGTCACTCAGTCATGTCCAACTCTTTGCAACCCCATGAATTGCAGCACATGAAGCCTCCCTGTCCATCACCAACTCCCGGAGTTTATCCAAACTCATGTCCATCGAGTCAGTGATGCCATCCAGCCATCTCATCCTCTGTCATCTCCTTCTCCTCCTGTCCCCAATCCCTCCCAGCATCAGGGTCTTTTCAAATCAGTCAACTGTTCGCATGAGGTGGCCAAAGTATTGAAGTATCAGCCTCAACATCAGTCCTTCCAATGAACACCCAGGACTGATCTCCTTTAGGATGGACTGGTTGGATCTTTTTGCAGTCCAAAGGACTCTCAAGAGTCTTCTTCAACACCACAGTTCAAAAGCATCAATTCTTCAGTGCTCAGCTTTCTTTATAGTCCAACTCTCACATTCATACATGACCACTGGAAAAACCACAGCTTTGACTAGATGGACCTTTGTCAGCAAAGTAATGTCTCTGCTTTTTAATATACTGTCTAGGTTGGTCATAGCTTTCCTTCGAAGGAGCAAGCATCTTTTAATTTCATGGCTGCAGTCACCACCTGAAGTGATTTTGGAGCCAAAGAAAATAAAGTCTGTCACTGTTTCCATTGTTTTCCCCATCAATTTGCCATGGAACTGGATGCCATGATCTTAGTTTTCTGAATGTTGAGTATTAAGCCAACTTTTTCACTCTCCTCTTTCACTTTCATCAAGAGGCTCTTTAGTTCTTCTTCGCTTTCTGCCATAAGGGTGGTGTCATCTGCATATCTGAGGTTATTGATATTTCTCCTGGAAATCTTGATTCCAGCTTGTACTTCATCCAGCCCAGCATTTTTCATGATGTACTCTGCATATAAGTTAAATAAGCAGGGTGACAATATATAGCCTTGATGTGCTCCTTTCCCCATTTGGAACCAATCTGTTGTTCCATGTCCACTTCTAACTGTTGCTTCTTGACCTGCATGCCTCCAGATTTCTCAGGAAGCAGGTCAGGTGGTCTGGTATTGCCATCTCTTTAAGAATTTTCCACAGTTTGTTGTGATCCACACAGTCAAAGGCTTTGGTGTAGTCAATAAAGCAGAAGTAGATGTTTTTCTGAAACTCTCTTGCTTTTTCTGTGATCCAACGAATGTTGGCAATTTGACCTCTACTTCCTCTGCCTTTTCTAAATCCAGCTTGAACATCTGGAAGTTCACATTTCACATACTGTTGAAGCCTGGCTTAGAGAATTTTGAACATTGCTTTGTTAGCATGTGAAACAAGGGCAATTGTGTGGTAGTTTGAACACTCTTTGGCATTGCCTTTTTTGGGGGATTGGAATGAAAACTGACCTTTTCCAGTCCATTGTCAGCCCCCTCAAAACTCTGTAAGCCATGAATGGGGGACAAGTGGTTCCTCCCCTCCCCAAACCAAAAATAACCTAGGAGCTACTTTCCACAAAAGGGAGAGTGCATATTGTGTTCCAAACCAAACAAACTGAGAAATCAGATAATCTACTGTATTAAGGATCTTGGTTTCAGTGCTTTTGATCCCTCAGGGCCTGGTACCATGTAGAACAATTTTGGTCAGTGACTGTATGACTGACTGAATGAAGAGTGGATGAGTAAATGAATGAGTGAATGAGTGAGTGAATAAAGGCTGCGAGAATTGTCCAGATGACCTCTTGAGGTCTTTCCAACCCTATGGTTTTATATAGCTCCTGTGAAACAGTGTTCTGAGGTCTACATTTGTGTGTGTGTGCATGTGTGTGTGTGTGTGTGTGTGTGTTACATAAGCAGGAAGAGGATGTCGAGCATGACCTAGAGGTGGCAAATTTCAAGCTGCCACAGCCAAGGGGCACTCAGAAGGTTAGACCAGGGGTAACTGGGAACTTGGAATGGATGGAAAGGTGAGGCTTCAACAGCCTGTCCACTGCCTGCCTCCTTCCCTTCCCTGTCAAGGCCCAGGTGAATCAATCAGAAAGCTGAAATGCTCGTAGGAAGAACTTGGGCACCTTGATGCTGGTCTGAAGGGAGGCCCCGGTGTTTATAGGTAACAGAGAAGGTTGTATTTGAAACTTACAGATGACATGGCAGTTCACAGGACAGTGGCTGCAGGCATGCGTTTGGGAGCAACTGCTATTTGGGATTGACTGGGGACACTGTTCCATGTACCCAAATATAAGACACACATTTAGGAATGTTCTTACAGGAACCTGGAAAAGAGAATGACTCATAGAGCCTCACAGAACTGGGTAGAACTAAAACAGCTATAGGGGGAACGTGACAGAAATACTTTTAACAGATAATTGCACTGGGGTTGCCCAGGGCTGGGAGATGCTGAAATGAATCAGAGCATCATGCCAGCTTTGTTTAGAGCACGGATCACGTCTAGGCTCCAAGCCCTGTGCTCCATGCCTCATTGGTGCTGCTTGCTGCTGGAACTCTGAAAAAGTCAGCACCACCTGCCTATGGATTTCTCTTTCTTCCTAGAGAGAAGGGCCAATGGCTTGTTATCTTCCAAATGTCTAAAATTGAAATGTGTGAGATTGGGAATTGCCAACAGATTTACTGAAGCCTGGCAAAGTGTTTTGAAATTCTAGTGGGGACTTCATCACCCAGTAGAGATGAGTGACTTGTTTTTATTGTAGGGATGGCTAACATGACAGATGAACCCAAGAGGACTGGGAGTAGGGGGGGTCTCGCTGACAGAGCATGGTGTCTATATCCCGTGTGGCCTGACAACCTGGGGAGCGCTGGAGCTTGATAGCCGGGATGTGCAGTAAGATAAAGAGATTTCTTTTTCCTTGATCTGTCCTCAAGGAACACGTGTTTAAGAATCATCCTATGTCAGAACCTAAGAGGTATCATTAAAACTGAGTCTGTACGTGGCAGCCTGTAGAAACTTAATGTCTTCCAATGCCATGTCTTAGACTTCTATAATTTTCTTTGGATCTGATGAGCAACACTTACCTGAATAGGAAAAGTTTAAAGTAAAAAGTGAAAGAATAAAAAAGTCATAGATAGTTACTAATACCATTTTAGTGTGCATGCCTTTTTTGGTGTGCATTTATATATATATTAAAAATAAAATGATAATTATATTTTAAATAAGCAGCAAACTAACAGAAAGATGATGAGGAAATACATACAAATGCATACATTCATTAAGTGATGCTAGCTGAGAGATCAGTAGCTCATTCTAAGGGTAACTGCTTGGAGGACAAGGTCTTTGAACTGGAATTTAGATTTTCAGTATAGAAGTGTCCTAGATCCTCAAGTTATCTGTCAAAAAATCAACCCCCACCCCCCAACAAAAGGCCTTTTCTTTAGAATGATGGGTGGACAACTTTCTGTATGTGTACATAATGTATATTTTTAAAGGCAATAAAGTTCACAATTAAGAGCAGGGATGTATTATCTCACATGTTCGGAGTTGAGAAAGCTGAAGCCAACAGAAAAGAATTAGATGGAATAGGCTGGTGGCAGTGAATGCCGGCACCTTGACATAGGGGACAGTGAGTGAGTGAGACCATAAAGTGGAGGCTTGAAGGCAAGCACTTGTTAGAAATGCTAGGATTGAATAACCAGTGTGTGAAGAGAAAAATGAGTTAAGAAACCTAAACAGGGCCATTGTTTTTTTAAATTGAAGTATAGTTGATTTCTCCAGTGGCTCAGATGGTAAAGAATCTGCCTATAGTGCAGGAAACCCAGGTTGGATCCCTGGGTTAGGAAGACTCCCTGGAGGAGAAAATGACAACCCACTCCAGTATTCTTGCCTGGAGAATCCCATGGACAGAGGAGCCTGGTGGGGTACAGTCCATGGGGTCGCAAAGAGCTGAACAAGGCTGAGAGACTTTCACACACACACACACACACACACACACACACACGGCTGATTTACAATGTTGTGTTACTTTCAGCTGTACAGCACAGTGATTCAAACATATATTTGTACCTATGTATCTATTTATTCCTTTGCACATTCTTTCCTCCCATGTTAAGTCACTTAAGTCATGTCCAACTCTGTGCGACCCCATAGACGGCAGCCCACCCGGCTCCCCCGTCCCTGGGATTCTCCAGGCAAGAACACTGGAGTGGGTTGCCATTTCCTTCTCCAATGCATGAAAGTGAAAAGTGAAAGTGAAGTCACTCAGTCATGTCCGACTCTTAGCAACCTCATGGACTGCAGCCTACCAGGCTCCTCTGTCCATGGATTTTCCAGGCAAGAGTACTGGAGTGGGGTGCCATTGCCTTCTCCATCTTTCCTCCTATAGGTTATCACAAAATGTTGAGTGTAGTTCCCTGTGATATACAGTAGGTCCTTTTGGGTTTATCTATTTTGTATGTAGGAGTGTGTATATGTTAATCTTAAATTCTCAATTTATACCCACCTCCCACCCGCTGCTTAAATAGGGCCTTTGTTGAAAATGAAGAAATGAATTAAGAAGGAAGGGACAACAGAGACAATAATCGATGGTCAGTGGCCTCCTCTGCCCTGTGATTTTTACATGTGGTCCATCCTCATTAACACTTGTTATCGTAAATAATGGCAATATCATTAATAATGATTCCACCAGGAAGAAAGAGAACACTGTCAACCCCAGGAGATGCTGCTACCGGTTGGTATCTACTGTACTTGTGAGCATTTTCTGGTAACCCACAAACACTTGTTCTGCCATTAAAGTCTAGTTAAGGGAGTGCAGACACAGGCAATAGAATAGCTATAACTTCAGGCAGCATGCGGTAGATACCAAGTGAAAGGTCCAGTGGATGGTGTGAAGAAGTTCATGGTGGGAAAAGACCTTGTGGGCAATGCAGCTCAAGGCAGGGACCCAAATGCTTGGGCTCCCAGAGACAGAGGGAACCTGTGCAGAAGGACATTTTTTACAAACTAATTTTTATTGGAGTCTAGTTGATTTACAACGTTGTGTTAGTTTCTGCTATACAGTAAAGTGAATGAGTTATGCATAGTCGCATACTCCCTCTTTTTTAGATTCTGTTACCAAATAGATCAGTATAGAGTACTGAGTAGGGTTCCCTGTGCTATCCAGTATAGAAAAACATTTTGAAGAAGACAGATTTGGTTGCAGATTAGAGCATGAAAGAACAGAGGAAAGGCTTTGAGGCAGAGACATGAGTCAGGAGATGTTGGGAAAATGCCAAACAGAAGGCACAGAGGTGGTGATGGGAGGGTTAGAAAGAAACAAGTGGAAGTATTCACAGAACCTGGTAGCTGACTGGTTGCTGGGGTCCAGAGAGAAGTTGTAATCAAAGGTGGCTTCAAACCTGGGAGTCAGAGAGAACCATGCTCATCTTGGCAGAATAGATGCTAGATTTAAAAATCAAGTGATGAACTTGAGATGTGGCAAGTTCCAGGTGCCAGGAGGCGTCCCAGGAGAGGCGTTTAGCAGGCATTTGGTGGTGGTGTCTGGTGATAGTTTGGAACTGAATGGTGATGTGGGGGTCGTGTGCATTTAAGTCTTTGTAATTGAAAACTGAAAGTGGGTTTGGAGAGAAAGATGACTGAAGAGAACCCCGGAGGGGTGTGCGTGCAGCAGGTCTGCAAAAGGAAGCAGCAGCGGTGGTGGATATGGACAAAGAAGGTGCCGTTAGAGAGTGAGGCAGACTCAGAATGGCGTGGCACAGAGAGCCAAGGGTTTCAAGGAGGGCTGGGTGGGAGACATGAACTATTACAAAGAGCTCGGAGACAATCTGGACAAAATATTTCATAACTTCCTGCTTACAAATTGAGCTTCGGCCCTATTCATTACTGTTTTTAAAATATACGTTCTTACTTTTAGAGCCGTTTTAGGGTCAAAGAAAGTAATAAACTGAAATTTTCTGTTGTCCGACTCTTTGCAACCCCATGGACTATAGTCCGTGGAATTTTCCAGGCCAGAATACTGGAGTGGGTAACCTTTCCCTTCTCCAGGGGATCATCCCAACCCAGGGATCAAACCCAGGTCTCCTGCACTGCAGGTGGATTCTTTACCAGCTGAGCCACAAAGGAAGCCCAAATATAGAGTTCCCGCAACCTGCCTGTCCCAACACATGCACAGCCTTGCCCACTGTTAACATCCCCACCAGAGTGGCATACTTGTTATATTAGAGGAAGTTACATTGAAGCATCATTGTCACCCAATGTCCAAAGTTTAATTATGACTCACTCTTGGTGTTGTATGTTGTATGAGTTTTCACAAATGTGTAATGACACGCATCCATTGTTATAATATATAGAACAGTTATATTGCCCCGAAATCTACTGTATTCCATCTTTTCATCCCTCCTTCTCCCCTTACCCTCAGCAACCTACTGTCTCCAGAATTTTACCTTTTCCAGAATGTCATATAGTCAGAATCACAGAGTATGTAACCTTTTCAAGTTGGGCTTTTCCATTTAATAATGTGCATTTAATGTTCCTCCATGTCTTTTCATGGCTTGATGCCTCATTTCTTTTTAGCACTAAATAACATTTCTTTGTTTGCTGTACCACACTTTATTTATTCATTTACCTACTGGAGGACATCTTAGTTGCTTCCAGGCTTTTTTTTTTTTTAATATTTTGGGATATATACCTAAAATATAGGAATTTAGGTATTGCTGGATCATATGGTGATTCCATATGCAGTTTTTTTGTTGTTGTTGTTTGGACATGTTTTCAATTCATTTGGGTAAATATCAAGGAGCACAATGGCTCCACCATATGGGAAGAATATGGTTTAGTTTTGTAAGAAACTGCCAAATTGTCTTCCAAAGTTTTGCATTCTTACAGGCATCTTGCATCCTTAATGGGAAGTATCATTCTGCATTCCCGCCAGCAATGAATGAAAGTTCCTGTTGCTTCACAGCCTCTCCAGCATTTGGTGTTGTTAGTATCTTGGATTTTTGCCATTCCAGTAAGTGTAGTGATATCTCAATTGTTGTTTTAATTTGTAGTTATCTAAATGGCATATGATATTGAGCATCCTTTAATATGCTTATTTGCCATTCTTAAATCTTCTTTGGTGAACTGTCTATTTAGATCTTTTTTCCACTTAAATCAGGTTGTTTATTTTCTTACTGTTTCATTTTTAAAGTTTTTTTTTAAACATTTTGGATAACAGTCCTTTTATATCTTTTATTAAAAAGTCCAGATGTATCATTTACAAAAATAATGTCTTTTACAAAGATTTTCTCTCACTCTATACCTTGTTTTTTTTCAAATATTTTGGGATTTTCCAACTATCTTTCTGCTTTTGATTTTTAGTTTAATTCCATTGTGGTCTGAGAGCAGATATCATATGATTTCTATTCTTTTAAATTTGTTGTGTCTTATGGCCCAAAACATGGTCGGCTTGGTGAATGTTCTATGTGAGCTTGGGAAGAATGTGTGTTCTGTTGTTGTTGGATGAAGTAGTCTATAGATGTCAATTATGTCCAGTTGATGGATGGTGCTGTTGAGTTCAACTATGTCCTTACTGATTTTCTGTCTGCGGGATCTGTGCCTCTCTGTGAGAGGGGTATTGAAGTCTCCAAATGTAATAGTAAATTTACCTGTTTCTCCTTGAGTTCCATCAGTTTTGCCTCATGTAGTTTGACACTGTTGTTAGGCACATACACACACATATTAAGGACTGTTATATCTTTTCCAATAGAGTGCTTAGCGTATAAGTCAGTTGGTTTACATTCCTGGAATGATAATTTCAACATTTCTGTCATAATCAGAGTCCATCTCTGATGCTTGCCCTATCTCTTCAAGCTGCATTTTAGGATACCTTGTAATTTTTGTTGAAAGTTGGACATGATGTGTTGGGTGAAAGAAGGCATCTCCAAGACATCTCCCCAAATATTCTGATTAAGTAGTTTTACAGTGGGGTCCAGGAAACTGCATTTTACAAGTTTTCAGGTGATTCTGATCCGTGAACCCTGTGAACCATAGTTTGGGGAAGGTTGACTCAGTCTGGTGAAGTCTCAGGCCTTGCCTCCATACAATGAGGCAGTGACACCTGCTCCATGGTTTGTGTGTGGAAAGCATCTGGCTGTGAATCTGGTCTATTGAGGGTGTTCAGAAATGTTGGCTCCTTTCCCTCTAGGTATCATTGATTTCATTCAACCATGTGCATCCAATGTCAGAGAAGAGACCAAAATCCCTAGAATGTGCTGGAAGTTGACAGAAATCAGCTAACAAATTAAGGAGCATCAAACGGCAAAGGGTAATAAGAGTCTGTGAAACACAATAGATGTGTTTTGAAGAACACAGGCTGCTAACAGAATGGATTCCCACTGCCTCCCCACAAGTCAGCCATGTATGGAAATCAAAAATTCCACTCCAGTGAGCGCACTTCCCTGCTCTCAAATGCCAGAAACCATGGAGCAGCAAGCAGAGCTGTACCATTACCACTGGCAGCAAGCAGTTTTATAATGAGTTTTGGAAATTTGACTACTTGCCAGCCTCTGATTCATTAATGTAATATTAGAAGAAAATTAACAGGGGAAATTGACCTCAGAGGACATTTGGGGAGAAGGACAAGTCCATGCTGAACCGAGTCAGCTACCAAGAAAGTGAAACCGGTTTGCCCATGAGCACGGGAGCTTTCAAGGTTCTTGCTTGCAATGTGTACATTCCATCGTCTTAGCTGTGACTGCTCCTGCTGTTGCTATAGAGTGGAACTTTGAAGCACTGATGTCTATAATAAGCTAGATGAGCTCACTTGTTAATGCTTTTTCCTTCCTGTTATACTTTTCAGTATGTTAAGCTGCTATTTAACTTTGAATTGTCACAATCTGTGGCATTATATAATGCTATAATTTCTTTGCTATATAATTGGTAAAGAACTTTGCAATACTTCTGGTTGGAGGGGGATTAAAAACTATAGAGAAACATAAGGCTGTGTTTATTTAAGAGCATAAAAAAAAATTCCATCAACTCTCCCCAAAATAAGTTGGGCAAAAACCATTAAGACTTCTTTATTCCTTTTTTTCTTTCATGCAAAGAGTGTACTTTAAACTGAAAAAATTTCCCCGCTTTCACCCATTGTTTGTGGACATAGGATATATAGCAGCAGGGGAAGAGATGAGAAAAATCTACTGAAAGCTGGCTCTGTTTAACAGCTTAAATTCAAATTTGTTTTTAAAAAGAAAGAGCCTGTAATGTTTTATTCAGGTTCAGCAATGGCAACATTGTTAGAATTGAAGCCTGTCTTATGGAAAGAATTTTTAAAATTATGAACTACTAAATAAAGCTTTGAAATAGAATCTGATTTGTCTATGGGGAGGGTTTGTAAAATTTTTAAAAATTTATTCTTACATTTGTTCATTCATTCAACAAACACTGGCTGTTGCCATCTGTGCTGGACAGTGGGAGGAAGGAGGGGAGACAGTTGTGCCCTTCAGGAACTCTCTGCTCTCCCTTGAATCAGCCTCCATGGAGTTCTATGTGTGCTCCATCACAGCATGTTGGATATTTTATTGAAACCACTGATTCAGCAAATACCTGATGAATATTTCCTTTGTGTTGAGTGAGGGGCTACAGGGTTCCTGCCTATCCCATGGGGCTCTTGTGGGGATTAAGTGGGTTAATGCAGGTAATGTTTAGCACCTGGAACCTTGGAGGTGTTTAATAGATATCTGAGGAATTGAGTCAGTCATCTTAATGCCCAGTGGGAAACTGTTGCTGGGAAAAGATTGATAGTGGTCCTGTGGTGTAGACTTTAGTAGGATGAGATGATGGAGAAAGGAGTTTACTATCTTGGGGCAGCAATAATTCTGCATATCTCTGGCAGTCATGCTTTTTGACCTTCTGGTCTACCCACTTTTGTTTAGGTTTCTTTCTTTGGTTTCAGCTGCTTTGTGACATCTTTCCTCCCTCCTTCCCTCTCCTGCTTCCTTCCTATCATCTTTCCTTCCACCTCTCCCTCCTTCTCTCCAGGCTTCCTCATGTTTATTCTATTCATACTGCTGTGATAAAACCCCACCAATATTACTCCATACAATTTACTCACGTTAATGTAAGAGCAGCCATTGTGGGACAGGCTACCCAGGAGGATTCATAGGAACGCTGAGTCATTGATGGGTGAGAGTTGGGGCAGGGGGCCAGGCTCAGCCTCTAGAGGTTGGGCTGACCTGAGAATGGAGTCCCTATTATAGTTTAAAGTGCCTAAATACGGTTGACCCTTGAACAACCCAGGTTTGAACAGTGCGACTCCGCTTATTTCAATAGTAAATGCTATAGTGCTACACCATTTGTAAATGCAGAGGAACTGTGGGTGTGGAGGGCCAACTATAAACTATACTCAGATTAGCCTCACCACTGTTCAAGGGTCAATTGTACATACACAGCTATTACTATTAATATATACACCTACATATGAATCTGGCAGGTGAGTTCTTTACCATTAGCACCACCTGAGAAGCCCTGCACACATGTAAAATCTTTTTCAGGGGAGTTTTGGTATTCTGAATTATGGAGCAAAAGTGGCTGATTCCTCTGTTTAGGAGCACTGAGACTAGAATGAGTGCCTGGGTTATTTGAAATAAAATGAATGAGGAGTTATTGATTCTTAATAGCGGTGGTGGTGTGGGGAATACCACTTGAAGAGTTCAGCTGTCATTTCCTCAGTGTTCATTTAGGTATTTTAAGTATGCAAGATTTTAGACAAAGAAAATATGTATCTTTTATACTTACAGAGAGTTTTTTACACAGACCTTGTAAATAAAACCTTGTTTATTGCTCCCCAAAGGGCCAATCCCTAAACATACTCTCTGCCTTCCATGAGGGCAGTGCCTCTCCTACAGGTCAGTAAGCTCATGAGGGCAGAGCATGTTTACTTTTGGTCCCCATAAGTCCCCAGAGCCTGGTATGCCGCCTGGTGCCCAGAAGTGCTCAGTCCGCATCTATCCATGTAAAATTGTCAGGTGTGTGAAGTCATTTTGAAATGCTGCGTTTTATAGCTCAGATACTCTAAATGAAAAATGATGATTCCTCTGATGAGAAGCACTGAGACTAGGATGAGTGACTGGGATTGAAATAAAAGAAATGAAGCATTATTGATTTTTAGCGGTGGTAGAGTGAGTGGGGTGCAGGGAAAACACTAAACGGGTTTCTTGACCAAACTAGAAACCCTAGGAGAACTAGGAGAACTTATGTAGCAAACATGCTGTTAAGGAATAGTTCTACTAGTGGAATTTTAAACCCTTGGTGCAAATTTCAATAACATATCCTGCTTTCAGGTAGTAATTGTTTGAGGAACTGAGAATCTACAGGATGACACCCACACTTCTACAGCGAAATTCATGGTGGGGGCCCAAGGCTGGCTGTTACTGTGATGATGTAAACACTCACTGTGTAAGTGGGTTCAGTCTTCTGACTAGGGGAGGAATCATGTATAAGGAAGACGTGAGAAAATTGAAACAAATCCTGACTTCACCTTCCAAAGAATAAATTTGTAGTTTAGCATCCACAAAAATGACCAGACCCAAGCCCTTTGAGTAATCCCTGGTTACATGGAACCCAAACAGGAGAACTCAGCAGGACTGGCTTATTGACTAGAATCACTACCCAGTCTGCACAATTGGTGGCAATCAGTTTTAAATCAGATCAAAATATGCATGAGGGGCAAAGAAGTTGACTCAGTGGCTTACCTAAAACATAGTCACTTTCTAGGGATAAAAAAATCAGGATACAATGGAAAATAAAATCTCAGTATAGTATCTGTTAATGAATTATTGGATTACATTGATATACTTTTGATTAGAGCTGACAAACATTCTGATCTATTTAATGTATTTTCTTCCTTAACCACAGCAGCATTTTTCATGATATTATGTTATTAATACAGGATACCAAACCTTCACTAACTATTAATTGCTTCCTGTGTTGAAGATAATGACTTCATATAGCAGGAAAGTTTGTTTTAGCAAACTGGCAGAGTATGTCTGCAAACAGGCAGCTGAATTGGACACAACTGAAAGATTTGGTTTTCAAATTTGCTATGGCTCATTAGGATAGTACTTGGAGCAGAGGGACAATTATTTCTTGGATCCCGGTGCTTGCATAGTTGTTTAAACAGGCCACAGAGGAATGGAACGACCATATCTTTTCCTCGAATCCATTTAACCATGCATGTATGCATATGATTATTGTCTTTGGTGCCAGTGAACCCAAACATAAGAATATTATTTCTAAATGTTGCCAATATCCGTAATGGAACTACTTATAAAATGACATTATATGAGGTAATTTTGCTATTATGTTGTTTTTAACTCTTTTTTTTGTTTAGTGTCAATCTCTAGCAGTTTCCCTTATTGCTAACTACTGCTGAAATGCATAGTACTCAGAGGTGCAACTCAGAACTGTCAAACCTGGATCCAGAATCTCGACTGAAACAGTCATGAGTGCTGACCTGGTCCTAGTCTCCTCTTCTTATTCAAAACTGGTCTCTCAGTTTTGAAGACCCAAACTGGGAGGGTCTTCACTTGCAATTTTATGAGGACAATAGAAATAGCTGAGGAAGACTAAAATCATACTGTAGATTAGAATGAAATCTATACACAGTTTATCGGAAACTCAAGTATTATCATATATAATGAAATCCCTCAATGGGGGGCCTTCCAGAGCCCAATTTATAATTTAAAAAAATTAGGTAAATCTGCCAGCAGTTTTTCTTTATAAGCAGGAATGAGACCTAGGAGCATAAACACATGTGTGTGTGCTCAGTTGCATACGATTCTTTGTGACCCCATGGACTGTAGCCTGCCAGGCTTCTCTGTCCATGGAGTTTTCCAGGCAAGATACTGGAGTGGGTTGCCATTTTCTACTCCTATATATATGCTGTGCTGTGCTTAGTCACTCGGTTGTGTCCAACTCTGTGACCCCATGGACTATAACCCATCAGGCACCTCTGTCCATGGGGATTTACCAGGCAAGAATACCGGAGCAGGTTACCATGCCCTCCTCCAGGGGATCTTCCCAATGCAGGGATTGAATCCAGGTCTTCTACATTGCAGGCAGATTCTTTTATTAATTTTTTAATTAATTTATTTTAATTGGAAGATAATTACTTTGCAATACTGTGATGGTTTTTGCCATACATCAACATGAATCAGCCATGGGTGCACATGTATCCCCCATCCTGAACTCCTCTCCCACCTTTTCCCTCTAGGTTGTCCCAGAGCACTGGCTTTGAGTGCCCTGCTTCACGCATCCAACTTGTATTGGTCATCTATTTCACATATGGTAATATACATGTTTCAATGCTATTCTCTCAAATCATCCCATCCTCACCTTCTCCCACAGAGTCCAAAAGTCTGTTCTTTACATCTGTGTCTCTTTTGCTGCCCTGCATATAGGATTGTCATTACCATCTTTCTAAATTCCATATGTATGCGTTAATATACAGTATTGGTGTTTCCCTTTCTGACTTACTTCACTCCGTATAATTGGCTCCAGTTTCATCCACCTCATTAGAACTGACTCAAATGTGTTCCTTTTATAGCTGAGTAATATTCTATTGTGTATATGTACCACAATTTCCTTACCCATTCATCTGCTGATGGACATCTAGGTTGCTTCCACGTGCAGGCAGATTCTTTACCATCTGAGCCGCCAGGGAAGCCCACTCCTATATATATACATACATGTATATGTATATATATATTAAATGTGTACATATATTATGTATATATGTAATTGTGGTAAAATATATATAATATAAAATTTACCATTTAAATTATTATGTGTATAGTTATTGACATAAGGTACAGTCACAACGTCATACCGCCATCACCATTATGTTTCCAGAACTTTTTAATCATTTCAAGGTGAAACTCTGTATCCTTTAAGCAATAACCCCTCACCCCTTCTTCCAAACCCTGAGAACCATCTTTCTGCTTTCTGTCTTTATGATTTTGAGTACTCTTGGTATCTCTTGTAAGTGGAATCATATGATATTTGTCCTTTTGTGTCTGGCTTATTTCATTTAGCATAATGTTTTCAGTTTTCATCCATGTTATTATATGTATCAGAGTTTCCTTCCTCTTTAAAGCTGAATAATATTCCATTGCATATCTTACTACACTTAGTTCATCTATCAATAGACACTTGATTTGTTTATATCTTTTGTCTGTTGTGAATAGTGCTGCATTTACCACGTGTGTACAATTATCTCTCCAGGACAATGCTTCCAATTTTGGGAGTATATACACAGAAATTACTGGATCACATGGTAATTTTATTTTTAAGTTTTTGAGGAGCCTCCAAACTGTTTTCCATAGTGACTGTACTATTTTGTATTTGGAGTATGTATATATATTTTTGTATATAATTCATTTATTGGTTTTTGGTTGCGCTGTTTCTGTGGCTGTGTGAGGGCTTTCTCTAGTTGTGGAGAGTGGGGGCTACTCTTGGTTGTGCTTCTCACTGTGGTGGCTTCTCTTGTGAGGCATGGGCTCTAGGTGCTCAGGCCCCAGTAGTTGCTGCATAGGGTCTCATTAGTTGTGGCTCGCAGCCTCTAGAGAAAGGGCCCAATAGCTGTGGCGCACAGGCTTAGTTGCCCCGTACCATGTGGGATCTTCCCAGACCAGGGATCGATCTCACGTCCCCTGCATTGGCAGGTAGACTCCCATCCATTGTACCACCAGGGAAGTCCTGGAGTATATCTTTTGTGATGCAATCTCGTTTTCATATGAAAATGTAAGGCAAGCAGTTCCTCTGTCCTGGAAGAAGATGTTGAAAGTCTCTCTTCCTTTAGTGTTCAGAGCAGGGGGAAAAGAGGTGGATTAATGGGGCCTTATTGATGCAAAAGGGTCTATATCTTAGTCCCTTTATCATCTGTGTTATCCACTAGTGTTTTCTGCACTGGGCAGAAAGGGGAACACCTCGACACTTCCCATGCTGCACCATTAAACTCTATGGCTGTAGAACCCCAGAGAGAAACTGTTAACATTTCCTACCATCCTATGGGCTCTGGTATAGAAAACTTGGCAGGGCACAAAATTAACATCTTTTCTTGATGAAAAATAGTGTTACAACATTAAGTTCCATATTAATGGAAGAAATACTTTGGCATTCATTGGAACAGTGCTTTGGGTATAAAAAATGACATGAGGAATAGGGTTGCATTCTGAGTCTTATTTGAAACAATGATGCCACCATTTCATTTGTCTGAATGGAGCCTAACATGGTAGAAGAGAGATTAGGAAGGAGATTTCTATTCATTTTTAGGTCCTTCTTTGAAAATTGAGTCATTTTATCTCTTTTAAATGAAGATTCTCATCCCAGTGCCCCCTACCCTCCCCACACACCAGAGTCTCATAAAATAGTTTTTTCTACATGACTGATTAGTTTCCTTCTCTATACAGATTTTGGGGGAATTGTCATTTTGTGCCTATGAAACAAAAGAAAATTTGATTCAGAAGATTAAAAACACATTCTTGCCTGCTCTAATTATAAAGATTAAAAGCATCGGGCCTCATCTAAACAGTGAATTTAGAGGATAAATATATGTTTGCCAGATCTTTACCAAGCTTGAGAGAGCACATTTCATTTGTTCTAAACCTATCCACAGGGAGCCTTCCACACGCTGGGTCTTGACGCCCCCATGCTGTACCTCTGTGCTATCCAGTTTGTATGGAAGGACAGTGACACAACTCCAGGATGAGGGCTTTGTTGGTGTCAAGAGGCTCTAGACTTGAGCTATTTAAGTGGTACAAATAAAAAACATAACGTGTGTCTTTTTGTGAGTGTTTATGTTTGTGTTTCATTCTACTCAGATGAATAAAAGACTTCTTTTCCACAACTGAGTAAATGAAATGATCAAGCAAGAATGTGCCCCACATGTGTTCAAAAGCCAAGGAAATGGCTAGCTATATTTAGGATGCTATTCACTGTAATAACACTAAAAATACTTTTTAATTGGCCCAGTTGCTTCCTGATTTTTGAGATCTCCTATATAGTTTTTTAATTATCTAGGTCCTCGTGATGGTTAATTTTATTTGTCTACTTGGAGGTGTTCTGGGGTGAGATTAACATCTAAATAGATGAACTTTGCATGGAGCAGGTTGTCCTTCATGTTACAGGTGGACCTCACTCACGCAGTTGAAGGCCTGAGTGGAACAAAAAGATTGATGTCCCTGGGCAAGGGGGAATTCTCTGGAAGACTGCCTTTGGACTTCATCGGCACCATCTTGGGTCTGCAGTCTGCCAGCCCACACTGCAGATTTTGGGCTTGCCAGTCTCCATAATCATGGAACCAATTTTTTTTTATTTTTTATAGCACATAAACCTCTCTCACTCTTTCTTTCTGTCTCCCTCTCCTACTGGTTCTGCTTCTACAGACAGCCCTGACTAGTATGCTTCCTTACCCATATTTACATTTCCCTTCTGTCCCTGAATTTCTACATTTTGTAAAGTGAACTCAGATCAATATTTTATGCTTTTTCTTGTTTTAGAGGTAAACTAAGATGACTTGTTCTATATAATAAAAAAAAATAGATGTAAGAATATATAGGGATAAGTAGATGAGAATGTATCAGTCAGGGTTCTAGCAAGAAATAGAATTCTACCCCAAAAAATTTAACCAAAAAATGATTATTTACAGAAGTGTAGACACGGTTAAGGGAACTATAACTAGGAATAGTGAAACCCTCAGGGAACCAACATTAGCAGGAAGTGGTTACCACCCAACAGCCTGAAGGGACAAAGGCCATGTTTCCAGAGCCCATGAGTCTTGGAGGGGCTGCCTGGCAGCGGCTGCTATCTGAGGAGGAGGTGGCCACAGTCAGACTATGACTGAAGCAAGGAGCAGAGGAAGAAATACCCTGATCTTTCTCCCATCCTTTCTCTGATCTCCTGCCACTGCCTCTTGTTGTCTGAACCCAAGCAGATGTCAATGGCCAGGAACTGGGAGATGCAGTCTAGAGAGCCCAGCCTCCTGGGGCACATGCCAGTATAGAGGGGATAGATCTGGGGAGACAAATGGGATAGCTTGCAGATCTTCAAAACAGCCCAGAAGATTTTGCTAAGGGCTGAAGAATAATCACCCTTCACCTCCAGTTGACCTCCCAGCTTTGATGACTAAAGAAAGCCTCTCCCAGCTCTGTGCATGAGCTTTTTCTTTCTGGAAACCTGCTCTTTTCCAGAGGGATCAGTATGATTCTACTCACTGGATGTAACAGGAAAATTTATAAACCATGGAAAGAACTTTCTGGAACAGCTGTGAGTGATAAAACTGGATGGAATCAGCAAGAGACCTATTTGCAGAGCATGAGAGAGGAGCCTGAGGAGCTCAGAAGTTGAGCCTGATTCTGAGGCTTCAAGTATTTAATTGAAAACAGAGCAGGCAGTCAGTGAACACAAATGAGTACAAAGGAAAGAAATGCTGATTACTTACAAAGATGCCCCAATGTCCTAAATCCCAATGTTCATCCATTCCTTTGTGTAAAAGCATCTTATTTTAAAAAGCAGACACTTTGTGTAAGCTGCAGAAGGGTGGGTGATACAATTGTGTGGCCAACTCTGTCTTAGGAATTAACTGTTGAGATTATTTGCCATAAAAGAGGAGGTCAGAATTGATGAAGGTACATTTTGTATTCTTCACAGAATATTCTCCCAAGGTCAGCATGAGATTACAAAGGCTCCAGTCAGCTGGTGCGACTCTTGGCCTTGTTTGCTTCTCAGTGTGGGACTTCATATGTAAAGCAGAGAGAAAGTAGCTGAAGAAATAATTGCTGAATGTATCCGTTCAGTCCCTATGGTTTTCACCAATCACATGTCTTAGTCTGCTCAGGCTATTATAACAAAAATACTACAGATCAGGTGGTGACATGATTAGACAGCAAAATTGAGTTTAGCTAGTGAAGTTGAGGTAAGACTGCCAACTCCATCCAATCTTATCACCCACAGCTATTCCATCACCGACTCAACAGATGTGAGTTTGAACAAACTCCAGGAGACAGTGAAGGACAGGGAAGTCTGGCATGCTTCAGTCCATGGTGTCACAGAACCAGACACCACTAAGTGACTGAACACTGAACAGCAAATAGATCAGGTGGCTTAGACAACAGACATTGGTTTCTCAGGATTCTGGAGGCCAGAAAGTCCAAAGTCCAGGTGCCAGTCAATCTGGTTCCTGGTGAGGACTCACTTCCTAGTTTGCATCTGGCTGCCTTCTTTCCATGTCCTCATGTGGTAGGAGGTCTAGTGTCTCTTTCTCTTCTTCAGTTCAGTTCAGTTCAGTCACTCAGTCGTGTCTGACTCTTTGCGACCCCATGAATCGCAGCATGCCAGGCCTCCCTGCCCATCACCAACTCCTGGAGTTTACTCAAACTCATGCCCATCGAGTCGGTGATGCCATCCAGCCATCTCATCCTCTGTCATCCCCTTCTCCTCCTGCCCCCAACTCCTTCCAGCATCAAGGTCTTTTCCAATGAGTCAACTCTTTGCATGAGGTGGCCAAAGTATTGGAGTTTTAGCTTCAGCATCAATCCTTCCAATGAACACCCAGGACTGATCTCCTTTAGAATGGACTGGTTGGATCTCCTTGCAGTCCAGGGACTCTCAAGAGTCTTCTCCAACACCACAGTTCAAAAGCATCAATTCTTTGGCTCTCAACTTTCTTCACAGCCCAACTCTCACATCCATACATGACCACTGGAAAAACCATAGCCTTGACTAGACGGACCTTTGTTGGCAAAGTAATGTCTCTGCTTTTTAATATGCTATCTAGGTTGGTCATAACTTTTCTTCTGAGGAGCAAGTGTCTTAATTTCATGCCTGCAATCACCATCTACAGTGATTTTGGAGCCCCCCAAAATAACGTCTGACACTGTTTCCCCATCTATTTCCCATGAAGTGATGGGACCAGATGCCATGATCTTAGTTTCCTGAATGTTGAGCTTTAAACCAACTTTTTTTAAGTGAAAAAAGCCTCACTTTCATCAAGAGGCTTTTTAGTTCCTCTTCACTTTCTGCCATAAGAGTGGTGTCATCTGCATATCTGAGGTTATTGATATTTCTCCCGGCAATCTTGATTCCAGCTTGTGCTTCTTCCAGCCCAGCGTTTCTCATGATGTACTCTGCATATAAGCTAAATAAGCAGGATGACAATATACAGTCTTGATGTACTCCTTTTCCTATTTGGAACCAGTCTGTTGTTCCATGTCCAGTTCTAACTGTTGCTTCTTGACCTGCATATACAATGACACTAATCCCATCACGAAAGCCACAGCCTCATGACGTCATCTTGCCCTAATTACCTCCCAAAGGCTCCCTCTGCAAACACCATCCTGTTGGGAGTTAGGATTTGAACATATAAATTTTTGGGGGAACACTAACATTTGGTCCTTGATGAGATGGTACAAGTCACACACTGTGAAGATGTTTGCAAAATTGCTGCTAGGAGTATTGCTAAAGTGTTAGCCTTTTTCCTTCAACTTGACTTTGATCCATTATTCTAGTGTTTTAAATCATTGGTTTTACACATACAGAGATTAAATGTATTGCATCTTACTTCTCTGGCAAAGGAAGAACGTGGTCCTCCAGCTAAGTGACAGATGGCCAAAGTTTACAAAACGACTAAGAAAACATAATCAATGCATTAAAACAAAGTTCACTGCTAACACTGAACTGTTTCTTTTCTATTTTGATCCATAAGGTAACAGCTCTCTAATCTGGAAAAAAGAAAACACTGAACATTATTTAAAAAGAACCAACACCCTCTTTAGCTGTTCAGAGCAGTTTCTGTTTTTGGATTAAAAGGCACTAAGAAAAATACTGCTAAGGGAACAGTTACATGAGGCAACCTTGAGGAGAAAATTGCTGACATGAATGGTATTCCACTGTATTCAGTGTGATTAAAATTGAATTATTTTCCTTATAATACTTTGTGACTAAAAATTTGCTAGGCAACATGACATTAATGAAAAATCTGGAAAAGAATTAGAAAATAATTATTGTTTACATGAAAGCTATTCAATTATTTATGCAAGAAAATCTCTCAACTTCACTATGCTGTCATTCTCCAAAGTGAAAATGTACACTTGAATGTCTGTTGTCGGTCTATAACTCTATCCTTATATCTACATCTCTCTCCCTTATAGATGTTATTCTCATGGTTAATCAGAATGTCTCAGGATTTGTAGAAGTTAGAGACCTAAGGAGAAGGACTTCCCTTGCAGTCTAGTGGTTAAGACTGGTCCCTCTTCCAGTGTGTGGGGAACAGGTTTGATCCCTGGTTGGGGAACTAAGAGACCACATGCCATGTGGTGTGGCCAAAAATTTTTTTAAAAAAGAAAAATTAAAAAAAAAAATTCTAGGGAGAAAATATCTTCCTGACATCATAATCAATTCATTTGTTTATTTACATGTAATTGATCAAAGTAAATTTTTGAGAGAGATTAAAACGATTATTCTCTGTGTCTGCAACAGGGTGATCAGAAGCTCTAGGCAGAGAACACAAGTATGTCTGTGATTCCCTTTGTACACTGTCTGACCCAATGCCACGACTGCAGGTATTTTCATTATGATAGTGAAGGTTAAGAACAAGGGCACCAAGTGAAGTTGGGAGTCATGGTTTGGAGGCAAAGGAGTGGCTCTACAGAAGCGCCTGAGGGTCCATGTGAAAGAGATGAAACAAGCAACCTTTCTGGTAGACACTTCAGTCCTTGACGGAAGGCTGTGTTTCTAGAGATTGAATTGAAACCTCTACATGGGGAATTTAAAGGCAGGAACGGATCACATTACCTGTGAATTTTTTTTAACATGATAATGACTCTTAGTACCTAGAATAAGGAAATAAGAGGTCACATTGAAGTAACACAAGAATGGAGAATCAGGGAGACTAAAGCAGTGAAACAGACAGACTGACATCATGCCACAGGGTATATATTCTTTCTTAAAAGTTCAAAGATGCTACAATTTCTGTGGCATATATAACCCTCCTAATAATCCCTAAGAGGGCTTCCCACGTACTCAGTGGTAAAGAATCTGTCTGCCAAGCAGGGAACCCAATTTTCAGTCATTTGAGTGTATCCTAAGGCAATTATGCTAGTTAGATCATATGAGATGATTTCATATAAGAAACACACATCTGAATTAAATACAGTGATGATAACAATGATATGCATTGAATATTTAACATATGCCAGACTTTTCTAACTACATTACTTCTATCAACTATTTTCATCAAGGAGAGAGAATAAGCATCACAAAAATATAAATTTTATTGTTGGCAAAGTAATTCACTTAAAAAATGTATTTGCTAAATAAAATAAGGTGAAAATAAAACACTGTGGTCCCATGGATCACTGGTGACACAAAGAGATATGATATTTATAATGTCTACCTTGGACAAGGGATCAACATCTGGAATATATCAGAGAAACTTCTGCATGTCTACAACAACAAAATAATCCAATAGAAAAATGGACAAAATGTGGAAGAGGATGTTTACACAAGAGGAAACTCTTCGAGGTAAAAAACAGATGGACAGATGCTCTAACATTATTAATAAAGGAAATGAAAATAAAATAACGAGATATCACGTTGTGCCCATTAACTAGGCAATAATAAGAGAGATGGATATTGCCTACTGTTGTGAAGATTGTAAGATTAGGAGCATCCTGGCCTTCTGGTGAAAGAGTAGACTGGGCAGCCATCTGTGAGGCAGTGACACTACTCAGCCCAGCTGAGTGTATGTCTAAGCGTGTTGAGGCAGGAGGCAATCTGATGTCCTTCATCAGAAACAGATGGATAGAATGTGAGGGAGAACCCCCTGGAGGACCATACTGCAGCTAGAAGCGGATTCAATTTTCATGTAGGAGCATGGGTAGATCTTAAGGTTACAGCACTGAGTGAACAAAGTAAGACACAGTTGAGATATATGACATAATTGTATTTCTATAAATAAAAGATACATCCTAAACTACTTAACACTTAGAAGAAATATAATGAAAAAGCTTCCTAAAAAAAAAAAAAGCTTCCTGATATTACATTTGGCAATAATTGTTTGGCTCTGACATAAAAAACACAGGCCATGAAAGAAAACAGTTGATAACTTGGACTTCATTAAATTATAAACTTTTGTGTACCAAAGGACACTATCAAGAGAGTGAAAAGGCAACCCATGGAATGGGAGAAAATATTTGCAAATCATATATATCTGATAAGGCATTAATACCTGGGATATGGAAAAAACTCCTACAGCTCAACAACCAAAAAACAAACTATATAATTTGAAAATGGGCAAAGAAATTGAATAGACACAATGCCAAAGAAAATATGCAAATAACCAACAATCATGTTTAAGAATGCTCAATATCACTAGTCATTAGGGAAGTGCACGTTCAAACCATGGTAATAAATCACTCCACACCTATTAGGAGGGCTATTATTAAAAGAAAAACAAACCAGAAGATAGCAAGTAGTGGGGAAGATGTAGAGAAACTGGAAACTTATGTATCACTGGTGGGGATGTAAAGTGGTAGATCCATTGTGAAGAAAGAGTATGGTGGTTCTTCAGAAAATTAAACGTAGAATTGCCATTCGATCCAGCAATTCCCCTTCTGGGTATATACCACAAAGAAGTGAAAGCAGGAACCTGATCAGATATTTGTATACCTATATTCATAGCAGCATTATTCACAATAGCCAATCAGTGGAAATAATCTAAGTGTCCATCAACAGATGAATGAATGAACAGAGTGTGGTACAGACATATAACAAAATATTACTCAGCCTTAAAAAGGAAGGAAATTCTGACTCATGATACAATGTGGATGCACCTCAAAGATGTTGTATTAAGTGAAATGTCAGTCACAAAAGAACAAATGTTGTCTGGTACCACCTCACCTATACGAGGGACCTGGAGTAGTCAGATTCATAAAGAGAGAAAGCAGTATGATGGTTGTCAGGGTTTGGAGGGAGGAGAAATGGGGAGTTATTATTTAATGAATGCAGAGTTTCAGTTTGGTTTGATGGAAAAATTATGGAGACGGATGGCTATGATACTTGCATCACAAGTATATGTATCACAGATACTCTAATTTATATTGCAAATGCATTTACTGCAACTGAACTATACACTTAAATTAGTTAAAATGGTAAATTTTATGTTATTTATATTTTATCACAATTTGAAAAGTGAAAAATAAATTTAAAAAGACAGGAAGATTCTGCACTTCCAATTCAGGGGGCACAGGTTTAATCCCTGGTCGGAGAAGATCCCATAGGACACATGGTGTGGCCAAAAAGAAAAAAAAAAAGACAAAAAAATATGTAGTTTTGATAGTTTCAGAGAAGAGTTTCAGGGAAGTGTTTCAGAGAAGTTTCAGAGAAGAGTGAAACAATTTTTTTTTAAGAAGATGGGAGAAAATGGGAGTTTATGTCTTACTGATATGAAGCAGTCAAAACATGTAATAGTTAAGTGGTTGATGCTACACAGATTTTAAAATTAATGAATTAATTAGTTCAAGAATAATTTTTAAGAGAAAATATATATTCACATAAAAGAGCAAATACCCATTTCAAGGTATTTCTAAAACACACTAGGATGTTTGATGTGGGGAGGGGAAAAGGGTTGGTTACAAGGATAAAAGGGAATAAACAAATAAATGGAAAAGGAGACTGGAAACATACTTGTAATCTCTCAATTCAGTTCAGTTTAATAAATACTTATTAAGGCTCTACTTCTCCCAGACACTTTATTTGCTCTTTTTGATGGTATCCAAGCCTAAATATGATTTATGAACATGGAGTAATGAGACTGTTTATTAATTTTAGTCAGAGAATTTCATGTGCCACAAGAATAGAGATAAAAATAAAAATTTATTACTGGAGGAAAGTTCCTTCTGAGATCTCTTATCTTTTTTATATGGAAAGATAAACTGACATATAATAAATGAGATTCTATCTTCAATGTAGCTTTTATCTCAAGCAATGATATTAAACTATTAAAAGCTAAGAAATATAATTAAAAATAAGCCATAACATAAAAAATATGATAGATTTGGGGAAGATGAAATGTTATTTGGATTATTTGGTATCAGTCTTTTATAAAAATAAAGCCTTAGAAGTACAGTTATTTATTTCTAAGCCCATTACTACAAATTCAACATGCCCTAATAAAATTCATCCTTAATAATTCTCAACCATTCATTAAGTCAGAAAACATTTATTAAATTCCTACCATGTGCCAGACACTGGGGCTCAATTACCATTCTACACCATTACTTTCAAACTTATATCTCTACCCCAGGTTTCTCTGAATTCCAAACTCATAGCATAACCTTCTTTATATGACTTGACTCTATCAAAAGAACTTTAAATCCAACATGTAAAAAAAAAAATCCCTTGTTATTCAGCCCCAGGAAATGTTCTTTCAGTTATTTTTCTCTAGAAGAATAGTTTCACAATCCATCTCATTGGCACAAGCCAGAATCTTGATGATTCTGGAATCATGGTAAGTGATTATCCTGATCACTCTCTCTATCATTTGTCTTATTCAGTCAGTTACCATGTCATATTGATTTTATTTTTTAAGTATTTCCCCAATGCATTCACTTTCCTCCACCTTCAGTTGCCATCACAGTCCAAGCTACGTTATTATCTCTGATTTCTTGATGGGGCTCTATGCCAAAAACATACCCAGACTTCCAAATCATTCTCTACACTGAAACCAAATCTGGTCACATCATTTCCTATCCCTCCTCCCCTCTTAAAAATCAATGTCTCTTAAGTTGGAGAAAAACAGTCTTTAAGGTGACCAGTGATGCATTCATAGAATGTTCCTACCTTCTCTCTGTCCTCTCATCCTACTCGCTCCTTCGTTCTCTTTGCCCTTCCACAACGGCCTTCAAGTTAAGTCCCTTGTATGCACCATGCTCCCTCCTGCCATGGGATCTCTGGACATGATCTTCTCATAGATTGGATTATTATTCTGCTTCTTCTTTCTCCGCTTTTCCTTTTCCTTGCATAGTTCATCCACTCACTTATGAATGCTTATTGAAAACCTACTGCTTGCAGGTACTAGTTCAGGTGCCCCTGACTCAGTGATAAAATAAACTCCTCACCCTCTTGAAGGTTTCATTTTAGTGAGTTGAATTTAAGACTATGGTGTATTAACTCTGACTGAGCTCAACATTCCTTCTTCAGAGAAGTCTGATCAAAGTCTGAACAAAGAGATCAGGTCTCTTTGTTACAAGTTCTCAAAACCCCATGAACTCCTGCTAGTACTAAGTCAACTCAAAATGCATTAAAGACTTGAAAGTAAGATCTGAATCCATTAAAAGTTCTAGAACAAGACATAAGCTCCTTGACATCAGTCTTGGCAATTATTTTTTAGAGTTCAAAGCAAAAGCAAAGACAGAAAAGCAAAAGTAAACAAGTGGGACCACCTCAAACTAAAAAAGCTTTTGTTTAGCCAAAGAAACCATCAACCAAATAAAAAGGCAACATACTGAATGGGGTAAAATACTTGCAAATCATGTATTTGATACAGGAGTTAATATCTAAGATTCAGAACTCTTTGTTACAAGTTCTCAAAACCCCATGTACTCCTTGCTGGTACTCAGGCACAGATGGAAGGGTAACTTCCCTGGAGGGTTATGGGGTCCAGAGCTCCATGGAGAGGCAGATGTGTGTGGTGGTCATGCCTGGGGAGCTCTCCCTGATGGTCACAATTTCTTTGTGAGTCATAGTCTAGACCTGCTTTGTCTAGGACAGTAGCTACTCACCACATGGGACTACTGAGCCCTTTGAATGTGGCCAGTCTGAAGAGACAGGTTATAAGTGCAAAATACACATCAGATTTTGAAGACTTTTAATTACAAAAAGTAATGTGATATATCTCATTTTATAAAGTTGCTGTGAACACTGCATTGTTCAATACTGAACCATTGCTTCTAGGGGAAATACTGGGTTGGGTTCCTGAGAACCTCTGGTTATGACATTTCCACCAATTGATCAACACATAATCTTGATTTATGTGTGTTCCTATGTAAAGACACTTTATTTAATATCTCTTATCTCATTAACATTAAACTCATGGCCAACAGCACTGTAACTCATGACGAATGAAGCTTATCTAACACACATATTTTTTCCATAAGTACATCACAGTCTTCTTGTGTTCAGGAACAGTAGACAGCACTTCAAATTATGCTTAGGAGTCGCTTTAGACAAGAGACCAAGAGACTCACCAACAAAAATCCCCACAAATATAAAAAATGTGGCAGTAAGTAGACTGCAAAAAGGACACTGTTTATGTATGCTGAGAGTTGAGACAGAAGGCAGAGCATTGCCTTGTTTGACCTCAGTTGGCATGTGAGTCAGGTGATTCAAATTTTTTTACCACTCTTCACATGCACACAAATTGAGGTTAAAACAAATTTTAATGAGTAGGCAAATTTACAAAAACAGAATCAGTGATCCACCAAAATACTTGTTTGGATTAATAAATGATTCACTAAAGTGACAGGATACAAAATCAATATACAGAAATTTGTTACATTTCTATACAAATAAACTACCAGAAAGATAAATTAAGAAAACTAGAGTTGGACATGACAGCAATTGAACAACCATCCATTTATAATTGCATCAAAAGAATAAAATACCTAGAAATAAATGTAATACATAGAAATAAATGTAATCAAGTAGCTGAAAGACCCCCTACACTGAAAACTATAAAACATTGATGAAAACATTAAAGAAGATACAAATAAATGGAAAGATACTTCATGCTTATGGTTTGGAATAATTAATATTGTTAAATATTCATGCTACCAAAGCAATCTATAGATTCAGTACGATCTCTGTCAAAATTCCAATGGCGTTTTTCAAAGAAGTAAAATTGATGCTTTCGAAATGTGGTGCTGGAGGTTCTTGAGAGTCCCTTGGACAGCAAGATCAAACCAGTCAATCCTAAAGGAAATCAACTCTGAATATTCATTGAAAGGACTGATGCTGAAACTGAAGCCCCAATACTTCAACCACCAGATGTGAAGAGCTGACTCATTGGAAAAAACCCTGATGCTGGGAAAGATTGAAGCCAGGAGGCGAACAGAGGATGAGATGGTTGGATGGCATCACTGAGTCAACGGACATGAGTTTGAGCAAACTCCAGGAGACGGTGAAGGACAGGGAAGCCTGGCGTGCTGGAGTCCGTGTGATCAGCGTGCTGGAGTCCGTGTGATCACAAAGAGTCGGACATGACTTAGCAATTGAACAACAAGAACAAACAGTCCTAAAATTCATAGAAAAACCACAAAACCCCCAAATAACCAAAGCAGTTTTGAGAAAGAAGAATAAAGCCAGAGGCATCATACTCCCTAACTTCAAGTGATATTACAAAACTACAGTAATCAAAATAGTATGATATTGGCATAAAAACAGACACATAGATCAATGGAACAGAATAGAGAGCTCAGAAATAAACCCACACATGTGTAGTCATTTAATTTATAACAAATGAACCAAGAATATATAGTGGGGAAAGAGCAGTCTCTAACAAATTGTGTTGGGAAAACTGAACAGCTCTTAGCAAAAGAATGAAACTGGACCACTGTGTAACACCATAGAAAAAAGTCAACTGAAAATGCATTAAAGACTTGAAAGTAAGACCTGAAATCTTTAGAAGATCTAGAACAAAACATAAACTCCTTGACATCAGTCTTAGCAATTATTTTTTGGATTTCAAAGGAAAAAGAAAGTCAAAAAAGCAAAAAAAAACAAGTGAGACCACCTTAAACTAAAAAAGCTTTTGAAAAGAACCTGTATCCACAAATGGTTGGACAAAGAAAATGTGATAAATATAGATATCAGTTAAGTTCAGTTCAGTCTCTTAGTGGTGTCCAACTCTTTGCAACCCCATGGACTGCAGCACGCCAGTCTTCCCTGTTCATCACCAACTCCCGGAGCTTGCTCAAACTCATGTCCGTTGAGTCCGTGATGCCATTGAACCATCTCATCCTCTGTTGTCTCCTTCTCCTCCTGCCTTCAATCTTTCCCAGCATCAAGGTCTTTTCCAATGAGTCAGTTCTTTGCATCAGGTGGCCAAAGGATTGGTGTTTCAACTCCAGCATCAGTCCTTCAAACGAATATTCAGGACTGATTTCCTTTAGGATTGACTGATTTGATCTCCTTGCAGTCCAAGGGACTCTCAAGAGTCTTCTCCAACACCACAGTTCAAAAGCATCAGTTCTTTGGTGCTCAGCTTCCTTTATAGTCCAGCTCTCACATCCATACATGACTACTGGAAAAACCATAATTTTAACTAGATGGACCTTTGTTGGCAAAGTAATGTCTCTGCTTTTTAATGTACTGTCTAGGTTGGTCCTTAGCTTTTCTTCCAAGGAACAAGCATGTTTTAATTTCATGGCTGCAGTCACCATCTGCAGTGATTTTGGAGCCAAAGAAAATAAAGTCTGTCACTGCTTCCACTGTTTCCCCATCTATTTGCCATGAAGTGATGGGACCGGATGCCATGATCTTAGTTTTCTGAATGTTGAGTCTTAAGCCAGGTTTTTCACTGTCCTCTTTCACTTTCATCAAGAGGTTCTTTAGTTCTTCTTTGCTTTCTGCCATAAGGGTGGTGTCATATGCATATCTGAGGTTATTGATATTTCTCCTGGAAATTTTGATTCCAGCCTTTGCTTCATCCAGCCCAGCATTTTGCATGATGTACTCTACATGGAAATTAAATAAGTAGGATTATAATATATGGCCTTGATGTACTCCTTTCCCAATTTGGAACCAGTCCATTGTTCCATGTCTAGTTCTCACTGTTGCTTCTTGACCTGCAAATAGATTTTTCAGGAGGCAGACCAGGTGGTCTGGTATTCCCATCTCTTTAAGAATTTTCCACAGTTTGTTGGGATTCACATAGTCAAAGGCTTTGGTGTAGTCAATAAAGCAGAAATAGGTGTTTTTCTGGAACTCCCTTGATTTTTTGATGACCCAGCGGATGTTGGCAATATGATCTCTGATTCCTCTGCCTTTTTAAAAATTCAACTTGAACATCTAGAAGTTCTCAGTTCATGTACAGTTGAAGCCTGGCTTGGAGAATTTTCAGCAATACTTGGCTAGCGTGTGAGATGAGTGCAATTGTGCAGTAGTTTGAGCATTCTTTGGCATTGGCTTTCTTTGGGATTGGAATGAAAACTGACCTTTTCCAGTCCTGTGGCCTCTGCTGAGTTTTCCAAATTTGCTGGCATATTGAGTGCAGCACTTTCAAAGCATCATCTTTTAGGATTTGAAATAGCTCAACTGGCATTCCATCACCTCCATTGGCTTTGTTCGTAGCGATGCTTCCTAAGGCCCACCTGACTTTGCATTCTAGGATGTCTGGCTCTAGGTGAGTGATCACACCATCATGGTTATCTGGGTCATGAAGATCTTTTGTATATAGATCTGTGTATTCTTGTCACCTCATGTTAATATCTTCTTCTTCTGTTAGGTCCATACAATTTCTGTCCTTTATTGTGCCCATTTTTGCATGAAATGTTCCCTTGGTATCTCTAATTTTTTTGAAGAGATCTCTAGTCTTTCCCTTCCTATTGTTTTCCTCTATTTCTTTGCACTGATCGCTGAGGAAGGCCTTCTTATCTCTCCTTGCTATTCTTTGGAACTCTACATTCAAATAGGTATATCTTTTCTTTTCTCCTTTGCCTTTAGCTTGTCTTCTTTTCTCAGCTATTTGTAAGACCTCCTCAGACTATTTTGCTTTTTTGCATTTCTTTTTCTTGGGGATTGTCTTGATCACTGCCTCCTGTACAATGTTATGAACCTCTGTCCATAGTTTTTCAGGCACTCTGTCTACCAGATCTAATCCCTTGAGCCTATTTTTAACTTCTATTGTATAATCATAAGGGATTTGATTTAGGCCATACCTGAATGGTCTATTGGTTTTCCCTACTTTCTTCAATTTAACCCTGAATTTAAATACATATATATGGAATATTATTTAGTCATAAAAATGAATAAAATCATTCACAACAACTTGGGTGGGCCTTGAGGGCATTATATTAAGTGAAATAAGTCAGACAGAAGATGACAAATACCATATGATGTCACTTACATCTGAACTCTAAAAACAAACAAATCTCCCCAAAAACCCAAGCTCACAGATACAGAGAACAGTTTGGTAGTTGCCAGAGGCAGAACTGGATGGTGGGTGAAATGGTAAAAAGAGTTAAAAGATACAAACTTCTAGTTATATAATAAATAAGTTGTGGGGTGTAATGTATAGCATGGGGACTACTGTTAATAATACCATATTGCATATTTGAAAACATATGCAAATCCTAAAAGTAAATCTTGAAAGTTCTCATCACAAGAAAAAGAATTCTGCAAGTGTGGTGAGAGACATTTTGCAACATATACAAGTATCGAATCATTTTGTTATATACTTAAAACTAACATAATGTTGTATGTTAATTGTACCTCAAAGAAAATATTTAAAAAACAGAATCAGTGGATAATAAGGGTCCAAGTTATATTGGATATATTGGACTAAACAAAAAAATATTGTTAAAATTAATTTCACCTGTTTCTTTGCACTTTTTAATTTGGCTGCTAGGTAACTTGAGGTTATTCAAGTAGCTCACATTACATTTCTATCCGACTCACTGCACTAGATCATCTGTTAAGAGAGGGCGTCAAAAAAGGGTCTTGAGCACCTTTTTTGAAATTTTCTAAGGTCCCTCGAGTGTCTGCAAATAGCCAGATACACACAAGAGGCTACAAACAAGGTCAACAGAAAGCTTAGAGTTCTGGCTGAATTTACAGAGCTTGACAAGAGTTGTAGAATAAAGTCAGAGGAAAAGTATTTTTCTTATCCTACAAACTATCCTTGAAGCTTCAAGTCCATCAGGAACCATTAATAACCAGCTCTGAGTCTGGTTCATCGCCCTGGGTCAAGTTCCTCCAGCTTGGCTCCCAAATCCTCCAGGTACCTCAGGTGTGAGAAGTAGGTGGGGACGGGTCTGTGTCCCTCCCCCCTCTCAGGAGTGTTCTGAGCAAGAATTGTTTAATATATAAGGCTCCTTTTATTTATTTTAAAGCATTTTTTTTTTGCTTATTTTTAGATTAATTAATTTATTCTTTGGCTAACTTGAGTCTTCATTGCTGCGTGCAGGCTTTCTCTAGTTGCAGCGAGCAAGGGTTTCTCTCTTGTGGAGCATGGGTTCTAGAGCATGGGCTCAGTAGTTGTGGCTCATGGGGCTTAGTTGCCTTATGGCACGTGGAATCTTCCCAGAGGAAGGATCAAACCTGTGTCCTATGCATTGGCAGGCAGGTTCTTAACCACTTGACCACCAGGGAAGTTCTAGAAGGCACATTTTAAGGGATGGAATTCTGCAGCTAAAATCAAGTTTGAAAGTCATTGTCCTAAGTCCTGATAGTGAAAACTGAAGAGGCATACAGGAGAGGCCGTCAGGAGGCCTGAGGTTAGAGGTGGCAACCAAGGACAGCAGCAGGCCTCTTCCCCTGGGGCAAGGTGACCCTGAAAGGGACACACTTTGCATTAGGTGACTAACTCAAGTGTTTATGCCTTGGAAAAGCAGGGTAGATTTTAAGTGTGTCTGAAAATACTGTTTTCATTATCAGCCATTAGATACTGGAGAACAGAATGAAACTTCCAAACTAGATTCCCACTCACATTTACTTCTTGACTCCCCTCAACATTGCTGGAGGTATATTCTACGGACAGAAGACTACCATATGCTGAGATGGTATTTATCTTGAGTTTGATGAGCAGAAAAGAAAATTAAAGGATAAGATTATCTGGTTTTTTTTTTTTTGTTTTTTTTTTTAAGATGCCTACTTTAAAACACAGGTCGATACACAATACCAATTTCTCCATGTTATTCCCTCTTTTGGAAATACCTATTCTACCTTCATCCAGTCCCTTTTTGGTTTGCAATGTAACATGATTTAAGGAAATTTACTTGGAATGTAAGTTGCTGAAAATTTTGTACATACTGAATAATAGTGGTCATGATTTTTATTCTTCTTTCTGTATTTGCAGAATTCTACACTTGCTATAATGAGTTTTAAATTTCCTTGTATTCTTATTTCTGTAAGTGGCTTACATTTCCATAACAATAGCCCAAATAGTGAATTTAACAAATTGTAGACTGTAAAAAGGAATTCACTTCTTACCAGACTTAAAGAAACATTCCTATTGTCTCGTTGGGTACTATTGTGTTCTTTCCTGTACTAGAGGAAAATTCTATATTGCATATAATGTGAGGTGCATGCATCTTTATGTCATTCTATACCTTTTTAGGGAAACTCATCACATCCTTGCTGAATTATTATTTAATGTATACATCACAACCTTGATTTCTCAGTGCTTATTTTCTAAAAGGACACAAAATAACTATGACCCATGCTCTCCTTATTTGAACACATATGGATCATGTTTAACTTAAAAGTCACTGTAAAGTTTGTTTTGCCAATGTTTTGCATGAACACTATTATTCTACAAGCCAACTTGCTTCCTTTTGTCTCTGATGCTTCGGTCAGTTCCTGCTCATTACTGCACGCAGCACTCTTTTAAGTTTTTCATAGCAATTCTCTATATTCTCTTTGTAACATGGTCTGAATGTCTTGTTAGGTTTCTGGCCAAATTTCTCTATTTGGCAGATGTCTTCATTAGCCTGCCTCCGACAACTCCTATAGCTTTCCCTGTGAGGTTTCCGCTAATTCCAGAGCTGTTGGTACACATGAATGGCTTGCATCTTTTTTCCCTTACAATGAACTTCCTTGCCTTTGTGAATCTTGAGACTCATCAGGCAACAAGCCAGCCAGGAATCAGTTTTGGTGTGTGCTTTTTACTCTTAATGAACTAAGATAATGGAGGGACCCCGGCAGATTCTGACACTTCCTGGGACATGAGCTTTCTGGCTGGATTTTATGCGGATCAACCCTGCAATGCCAACACCTCTGCTTTCACTTCATGGTTTCCTCATTTGACTTGCTGACTTCTGCAGGGGTTCTCACAAGATCAGCTCTCTGGCTATCTTGCAGGCTTGATATAGATGTTTTTAATCAACACTTTTTTCTGATAATAAACTAATAATCTAGAAAATCTTGAGATTATAAAAACATCCAAGAATTTAAATTACTTGGAATCTTACTCCACAGAGGGAATGAGTATTAATATCCTGGTGCATTTCCTTTTAGTCTTTTTGTTGAAATACACACACACACACGTGTATATATATATATGTATATTGTTACTGTTTAGTCACTAAGTCATGCCAGACTCTTGCAACCTGATGGACTGTAGCCCACCAGGCTCCTCTGTCCATGGGATTTCCCAGGTAAGAGTACTAGAGTTCTGTTGCCATTTCCTTCTCCAGAGGATTTTTCCAACCCAGGATTCGAACTTGCGTCTCCTGCATTGACAGGCAGATTCTTTTTCAGTGAGCCACCTAGGAAGCTGTATTTCACAGGGTGTCACCTTTGAACCCATATTGTGTCCTTCTGAGTTAGACTTTGGAAACTGACTGGGCTTCTGACCTCTCTAGGCATAAATGTGTGTTCGATGTGCTTGAAGGCACAGTTCTCCAGAGGGTATGTTTAGAGAGAGTGTCTCTGATGGCCCAAGTGAAGACAGAGATGAGGATCAAGGCAGCAGGGAGAAGAGTGTGGCATCTCTTTCCCACCAGGCCCTCCAGATAGACTCACAGCCTTTAGGGAGAGAGGAATTGAAATAGCAACAAGATGGCCTGCTTTTTTGGACTTTTGAGTTAGAGACACAAAGAATGTAGCTTTGGGGTATAGGCAACAACATACTGGAGCCGGAGAGAAGGCCATTGCTGTGTTTCCAGGTACTGCAGTGTGATGTCTTCAGGGACAGAGCTCACCTTGGTCAGACATTGGCATTTCCTGCTGGGCATTATTAGCTCTTCATGTGGCTTCACAGCAGTGGACAGCATCAGGGGAACACGCTGGATGCCAGGTAGCATCCTGTACCTGAGTATCACATATGATCACGTGGGGGTCCCTTTTGGAAAGTCTTTTAAGGAGGAGTCCCAGTTTCTGCAGGTGGGAATGAGAACAGAAACTTTGGCATCTAAATACTAGTGTGATGCCATTTGCATTTGTACACTAGTGACATCTGGAACTTCCAATGACATATTTGTTTCTATTAAAATTGGGATATATTCTATGCATACTTCTGTGTATCCTGCTCTTTTCCCCTTAATAGAATAATTTCATGTGCCATTAAATGCATTTTAAACAAAGGCTTATGCTTATAACAGCAGGGGTATCATCTTTGTCAGCAATCTCAGTTCAGTTCAGTTCAGTCACTCAGTCGTGTCCAACTCTTTGCAACCCCATGGACTGCAGCACGCCAGGCTTTCCTATTTATTACCAACTCCCAGAGCTTGCTCAAACTCATGTCCATTGTGTCGGTGATGCTATCCAACCATCTTATCCTTGCATCCCCTTCCCCTCCTGCCTTCAATCTTTCCCAGCATCGGGATCTTGTCCAGTGAGTCAGTTCTTCGCATCAGGTGGTCAGAGGATTGGAGTTTCAGCTTCATCATCAGTCCTTCCAATGAATATTCAGGACTGATTTCCTTTAGGATGGACTGGTTGGATCTCCTTGCAGTCCAAGGGATTCTCAAGAGTCTTCTCCAACATCACAATTCAAAAGCATCAATTCTTCAGTGCTCGGATTTCTTTATGGCCCAACTCTCACATCCATACATGACTACTGGAAAAACCATAATTTTAACTAGATGGACCTTTGTTGGCAAAGTAATGTCTCTGCTTTTTAATTTGCTGTCTAGGTTGGTCATAACTTTTCTTCTGAGGAGCAAGTGTTTTAATTTCATGGCTGCAGTGGCCATCTGCAGTGATTTTTGGAGGCCCCCCAAATAAAGTCTCTCACTGTTTCCATTGTTTCCACATCTATTTGCCATGAAGTGATGGGACCAGATACCATGATTTTAGTTTTCTGAATGTTGAGTTTTAAGCCAACTTTTTCACTGTCCTCTTTCACTTTCATCAAGAGGTTCTTTAGTTCTTCTTTGCTTTCTGCCATAAGGGTGGTGTCATCTGCATATCTGAGGTTACTGATATTTCTCCTGGAAATCTTGAGTCCAGCTTGTGTTTCATACAGCCCAACATTTCTCATGATGTACTCTGTATAGAAGTTAAATAAACAGGATGACAATATACAGCCTTGACATACTCCTTTCCCAACTTGGAACCAGTCTGTTGTTCCATGTCTGGTTCTTACTGTTGCTTCTTGACCTGCATATAGATTTCTCAGGAGGCAGGTCAGGTGGTCTGGTATTCCCATCTCTTTAAGAATTTTCCACAGTTTGTTGTGATCCACACAGTCAAAGGCTTTGGCATAGTCAATAAAGCAGAAATAGATGTTTTTCTGGAACTCCCTTGATTTTTTCATGACCCAACAGATGTTGGCAATTTGATCTCTGTTTCCTCTGCCTTTTCTAAACCCAGCTTGAACATATGGAAGTTCTCAGTTCATGTACTGTTGAAGCCTGGCTTGGAGACTTTTGAGCAGTACTTTGCTAGCATGTGAGACCGTACAATTATGCAGTAGTTTGAGCATTTTTTGGCATTGCCTTTCTTTGGGATTGGAATGAAAACCGACCTTTTCCAGTCCTGTGGCCTCTGCTGAGTTTTCCAAATTTGCTGGCATATTGAGTGCAGCACTTTCAAAGCATCATCTTTTAGGATTTGAAATAGCTCAACTGGCATTCCATCACCTCCATTAGCTTTGTTCGTAGCGATGCTTCCTAAGGCCCACCTGACTTTGCATTCTAGGATGTCTGGCTCTAGGTGAGTGATCACACCATCATGGTTATCTGGGTCATGAAGATCTTTTGTATATAGATCTGTGTATTCTTGTCACCTCATGTTAATATCTTCTTCTTCTGTTAGGTCCATACAATTTCTGTCCTTTATTGTGCCCATTTTTGCATGAAATGTTCCCTTGGTATCTCTAATTTTTTTGAAGAGATCTCTAGTCTTTCCCATTCTGTTTTTTTCCTCTATTTCTTTGCATTGATCACTGAGGAAGGCCTTCTTATCTCTCCTTGCTATTCTTTGGAACTCTACATTCAAATAGGTATATCTTTTCTTTTCTCCTTTGCCTTTAGCTTGTCTTCTTTTCTCAGCTATTTGTAAGACCTCCTCAGACCATTTTGCTTTTTCATTTCTTTTTCTTGGGGATTGTCTTGATCACTGCCTCCTGTACAATGTTATGAACCTCCGTTCATAGTTTTTCAGGCACTCTGTCTACCAGATCTAATACCTTGAATCTATTTGTCACTTCCATTATATAATCATAAGGGATTTGATTTAGGCCATACGTGAATGGTCTATTGGTTTTCCCTACTTTCTTCAATTTAAGTCTGAATTTGGCAATAAGGAGTTCATGATCTGAGCTGCAGTCAGCTCCCAGTCTTGTTTTTGCTGACTGTATAGAGCTTCTTCATTTTTGGCTGCAAAGAATATAATCAATCTGATTTTGGTGTTGACCATCGGGTCATGTCCATGTGTAGAGTCTTCTCTCGTGTTGTTGGAAGAGGATGTTTGCTATGACCAGGGTGTTCTCTTGGCAAAACTCTGCTAGCCTTTGCCCTGCTTCATTCTGTACTCCAAGGCCAAATTTGCCTTTTACTTCAGGTATCTCTTGACTTTGAACTTTTGCATTCAGTCCCCTATAATGAAAAGGACATTCTTTTTGGATGTTAGTTCTAAAAGGTCTTGTAGGTCTTCATAGAACCTTTCAACTTCAGCTTCTTCAGCATTACTGGTTGGGGCTTAGACTTGGATTACTGTGATATTGAATGGTTTGCTTGGGAAATGAACAGAGATCATTATGTCATTTTTGAGATTGCATCCAAGTACTGCATTTCGGACTCTTTTGTTGACCATGATGGCTACTCCAATTCTTCTAAGGGATTCTTGCCCACAGTAGTGGATATAACAGTCATCTGAGTTAAATTCACCCATTCCAGTCCATTTTAGTTTGCTGATTCCTAAAATGTCGATGTTCACTCTTGCCATCTCCTGTTTGACCTCTTCCAATTTGCCTTGATTCGTGGACCTAACATTCCAGGTTCCTGTGCAATATTGTTCATTACAGCATCGGACTTCACTTTCATCAGCAGTCACATCCACAGCTGGGCATTGTTTTCGATTTGGCTCCATCTCTTCATTCTTTCTGGAGTTATTTCTCCACTCTTCTCCATTATCATATTTGGCACCTACCAACCTGGGGAGTTCATCTTTCATTGTTATACCTTTTTGCCTTTTCATACTGTTCATGGGTTCTCAAGGCAAGAATACTGAAGTGGTTTGCCATTCCCTTCTTCAGTGGACCACCTTTTGTCAGAACTCTCCACCATGACCCGTCCATCTTGGGTGGCCCTACGTAGCATGGCTCATAGTTTCACAAGTTAGACAAGGCTGTGGTCCATGTGATCAGTTTGATTAGTTTTCTGTGATTGTCCCAATAGACTTTCTTTAATGTAATCACACACACCACTCAGTAACTGTTATCTTCTTGTTGAATGTATTGCCTTAAAAACTGATATCTCACAACTAGTGGCTGTCTGTAGTCTGATGGAACACCTTTTAAAGTCCTGGGGTCTACAGGGAAAATGCAGAAACCAATGTCCCGAGGAAATGATGAGGGTCAAGGAGGCTCCTGCCTGGCCTCTGCTTTCCTGTCATGTTGCTTGTCTGTGTTCCTTTCCATTTCTCTCCTGGAGTGTCTCCTTTCACATTTTGCAGTTATGATTTGAGACATGTTCATTCTTTGAAACTCAACTTCTGCTTTTTGGAGAAATAACTAAATGCCTGAACATAGCAGCGGTGTGGAAGGAAAGGGGGAAGGAACAAAAGCAAGAACTGTTTTGAAGAAAAAACCAGCCCATTCTATCTGAACACTGTGCATCAGAGGCAAGGGAAAAGAGAAATGAAAGCTGACTCCAGGGTTTTAAGCCTGGAGATGAGAGAGTATCCGATATCATCACCACCGAGAGAAAGAGAAATGAGCAGGAGGGTTCAATTTGAAAGCAAGATAATTTTCTCATTTTTAAAGATATAGTTTAAAGCAACACATAGTCATTGTGTCCTTGTATGATAAAATATTGGGAAATAAAAAGAAAAAATAATTAGAGGTAAAGTTTTCATATACATTTTCCTGATTAGTATCAATATGTGTGTTTTGAAGTATGAATTGTATCATAATTTACCTAAAATTGTATAACCTGCTCTTTTAACACTTCACAATATGTGGTAAACCTTCTAGGTCATTGCATGGCCTACTACAGTGACATTTTGAATAACCACATTAAAGTCCATCATGCGTATAATTTATTGTACCAATGGTCTCTTATTGAATATTAAGGTTGTTTCAGTTTTTTGGCTACATTCAATTATTTTGCAATAGCTATTCTTGTAGCTAAATATTTGTTCATACTCATGATTTTTTCTTTATTCATTTATTTTTCAAATACATATTGTGTGTTGAACCCATGGGATCAAAACCAAATATGAAACCACCCCAATCCTCAAGATTCACACATTTTAGGGCAGGGAAACAGACAAGTAAATAGGCTTAAACTTATGAGGCAAGTGTTAGACTCTAATTCTCTGATTCCCTAGAATGTTGTATAGTTTAGAATTTAATTTAAAATGTATATCCTCAACACTGGGTAAAATAGCATGATGACTTCCTTAGGTTAATTTTTAGAAGTGAAGTTGTGATTCAACATTTCAAAGTTTTTGATCCATCTTGCCCAGTTGCTCATGGGAAACGCATCATCAGTTTTGCCCCTGGTGATGGTACAGCAGAGGTTGCCGAGTCTCTTCATCAGAAGAGATGCTTCTTGCTTCCCCCGTCTCAGGGTGATAGATCTCTCCAAGTTGCAGCTGGCACCTAGCGTTCCAGCTGCAGATTAATTTCCTAGCATCCTTGCGACTAGGTATGGCTGTAAGATTTGTTCTGGCAAGTGGGATGTTCAGGGAAGGATGTGTTTGCAACTCTGGGTCCTTACTTGATAGATCTGTACTCTGGACATCCTCCTGTTAATTCCCTTGTTGACTGCTGAGAAATGGTGATAACAGGAGAACCTGGGAAACATGCTGGGGATGGCAGAGCCAGGACAGACTCTGGGGTATCTTCTCCTAGATTGTCACGGGAGTGAGAAATAAACTTTCATACTGTTTTTACACATGTATTGGGTCGGCCAAAAAGTTTGCTTGGGTTTGCATGACTTATTATGGAGAAATCTGAACGAACTTTTTGGCCAACCCACTATTTTTTGTTGTTATTACCTCGTGGCTCAGATGGTAAAGAATCTGCCTGCAATGCGGGGGACCTGGGTTTGATCCCTGGGTTGGGAAGATCCCCTGGAGGAGGACATGGCAACCCACTGCAGTATTCTAGCCTGAAGAACCCCCATGGACAGAGAAGCCTGGTGGGCTACAGTCCATGGGGTCTCAGAGTCAGACACGACTGAGTGACTAAGCACACATACGCAGTGTAGCTAAACCTGCACCCAGTTCATATAAGCAGCATTTAGGAGAATCTCCCCCCAAATCCTCACCAACACTTTGCAACCTAAGACCCAAACTCTTCTCTCTCTTAATTTGTATTTCTTTAATGACGGCCCAAATTTTATCTTCTTTTATTTACATGTTTAATGGTAATAGAATTACTTTGGATTTGTTAATTGGAAGTTTTAACAAGCTGTTCCACGTTTTTCTTGTAATTTAACCCAATTTAACCTAATTTACCCTGAATAAGGAAATAGCAATCCACTCTAGTATCCTTGCCTGGAAAATCCCATGGACAGAGGAGCCTAGTAGGCTATAGTTCATGGGGTCTCAAAGAGGCAGACATGACTGAGTGAATAACATTTTCACTTTTTCAACCTAATTTAACTCTGGAGTCACCCTTTACTTCTCTTTCTCAAAGTCACTTCTAACCATCAAGAAATGTTTTGTCTTTACTTTTCAAATAGATCCAGAAATCTGACTCCTTACTTCCACGGCTACCAGCCATCCTGTTCCCAGCCCCCTTACCTCTCCCATCTTTTCCCAAAAGAGCAGGCAAGGTGGGATCCTGTAGAAGCAACACGAATTCGTGTAATGTCTCTGCTCAAACCTTCCTGCTTCTCCTCGCACCCAGAGCAAGAGCAAGCATTCTCTGCTGTGGCCTCAACGGCCTCCTTGCTGATCCTGAATGGGTCAGGCACACCCTGAACAAAGCCCTTTGCACTGGTTCTTCCCTCTGTCGTTTATTCTCTGACCAGATATATTCACGGCTCACTCTCACCTCCTCCAGATCTCTGCTGAAATGCTGCCTCAACAAAGCTCATCCTCATCACACTGTTTAAAATTGCAAGCAGTCTTGTCAGCCTGGCAGTCTTTTCTCTTCGATGTTTATTTCCCTATTGCATGTACCTCCTCCGAATATACTAAATACTAAAAATCATTTACTTAATAAGATTGTTGTTTATTTTCTGTCTCCTTTCACTAGGATATACATGGCATGAGAATAAGGACTTTATTGCTGCTCTATGTGAAATGCATAGGACAACACCTGGCACATAGTAGGTGTTTGTGTTTCCCATCATTGCTGTAACAAATTACCCCAAATTTGGTGGCTTAAAACAACACATTAATTATCTTACAGCTCTAATGTTAACTTGTCAGCAGAATTGTGTTCCTCCCTCTGGAGGTTCTAGGGAAAATATGTTCCCTTGCTTTTGTCCCTTCAAAAGGCTGCTGACATTCCTTGCCTCATGGCTGTGCTTCATGACAACCCCTGCTTCCATCATTACATCTTCTCTGATGATGTAATGGGCATCTTTTATTCTTTTCCTCCTTATTTCCCTTATAAGGACACATGATTACAGTGGGCCCACCTGGTATATTAGTTTGGGCTTACTATCTTACTCCTTGAAGGGAAAGTTATGACCAACCTAGACAGCATATTAAAAAGCAGAGACAATAGTTTGTCAACAAAGGTCCGTCTGGTCAAGGCTATGGTTTTTCCAGTGGTCATGTATGGATGTGAGAGTTGGACTGTGAAGAAAGCTGAGCGCCGAAAAATTGATGCTTTTGAACTGTGGTGTTGGAGAAGACTCTTGAGAGTCCCTTGAACTGCAAGAGATCCAACCAGTCCATCCTAAAAGAGATCAGTCCTGGGTGTTCACTGGAAGGACTGATGCTGAAGCAGACCACTCCAATCCTTTGGGCACCTCATGCGAAGGGTTGACTGATTGGAAAAGACCCTGATGCTGGGAAGGATTGGGGGCAGGAGGAGAAGGGGACGACAGAGGATGAGATGGCTGGATGGCATCACCGACTTGATGGACACGAGTTTGAGTAAACTCTGGGAGTTTGTGATGGACAGGGAGGCCTGGCGTGCTGCGATTCATGGGGTTGCAAAGAGTTGGACACGACTGAGCTGAACTGAACTGAGTAACCAAATACCTAAACTGGGTGGCTTCAACAACATAAATGAATTTTCTCCCAGGTCTGGAGGCTGGAAGTCTGAGATTAGGGTACAGGCTGGGTTGGGTTTGGGGGCTTCCCTGGTGGCTCAGTGGTAAAGAATCCACCTGCCAGTGCGGGAGATGTGAATTCGATCCCTGGGTGGAGAAGATCTGCTGGAAGAGGAAATGACAGACCAGTCCAATATTCTTGCCTGGGAAATCCCATGGACAGAGGAGCCTGGGGGGCTCCAGCCCATGGGGTCGCCAAGAGGTGGACCTGACTGATCACAGCACTGCACAGGGATGGGTTCAGGGGAGAGAACTCTCTTTCTTGTTGAATGAGTGAATAAACTCCTTGGAATAGTAAATAAGTTTCAGGTTTTGGTCTGGTTGCTGTACATTTAATTTTAGATCAGGTCAGACTGACCTCGCCTCTGGCATTCTACTGGTTGTTCCCAGAGGGTCTTGGTGGTGGAAGCTCACCACCCCCATTCTGGTGACACAGCCCCAGGTCAGTTCCCCTGAACTCTTGCTTCAGCTCTCCTCCCGTGGAGGCTCAGTCAGCTTGTTGGATAGTGCAAACTGGTAACGGCTCCCATTTCATTCCTGTTTCTGCTTTCCAGGTTTCTCAAGCCTCAGAATGCGCTGTAGCCTGTGCCACGGTATTGCCCTCTCAGCACTTCCCGTTCATCTCCTCTAACACCATTCCCAGGTCACACTTCCTACAAAGGTGCTGGGGGTCTCTCCCTTCCTCCTGCCATGGGGAGCAGGACTGGGGGGCCAGTACTTCAGTGGCCATAGGTTGGAGTTTTGTAAGAACGACTGGTCACAAGCTCAACTATACTGTAGTTGCTACAGCGCCTAAGGGGAGACATTAAACTGCCGCTCATTTGTTTATTCATTTCACCAGTGTTTACTGAGCACTTTGCAAGGCAGCAGGGCACCAGGCTCTGCCCTTGAGAAGTCCACTAGAGAAAGTGCCGCGGGAGCACAGAGAGAGAGAGAGAGATAGAGAGAGACATGTGTTCCCTCCAAACCACAAAGATGCTGCTGCCCTACACCAGCGGTGTGTGGCTCCTGGGGACAGAGCCAGACTCTGGTAGGAGGTGCAGCAAGGCAGACTCTGTGGGAGGGGTGATATTTGATTTGTTGTGTCTTCACCAGGTAGCGATCTCCCCGTCACAGTCACAGGAAATGTTTAGGCAGAAGATTGACATGATTGGAGGAGACTCCTCCATCGGTGGGAGTTTAGATCATATGAATCCAAAGCTTCCTTCCAAGATTCCAATTTTTTTTTTTTCTGTTAGGGTGGAGTCCCAGCCTGGATAAAGCCATAAGATTAGGTATATAGGTCATGGTCAGCATCAAACATCAGAACCCACTCTGGCCGGTTTAAGCAGAAAAAGGAATTGTTTATGAAAGGATGTTAAGTCACTCACACAATGGTTGGGATGCTTTTCAAAACACGGTGGAGGCTGTGCTTCCAGGAACAGGAAACCACTCCTGCTCTTGGTGCCGCCAAGAGCTGGGAGGTCACCAGGGGGTGATCAGTAGATGACCACAAGAATGATTGCTGAGACCTGGCCTCCCTGTCCTTCCTTCCTTCCTTCACTGTCCTTTCTCTGTCATTACCATCTGCTCCTCAGGATGCAGCTCTTTTTTTTTTTTGATGTAGCCTTCATCAGAATATGGGTTACTTGTTTGGAATTTCCTTTTATGTTATAGCACAGCTTCTCCCCCCCACCCCCTGCCCTCCCGCCCCCCCCCCCCCGGAAGATATAGTTGAGAAAGAAAAGAATTAGGGAGAAGAAAACACTTAAATCAGAGGTCATTTCCATTCACATAGCATCAATCCTTGTTGATCACTGCACCCACAGGTACTTCAAAACTGAGTTAATCCTAATGCAGTTATTTAGCTGACATGTTCCTTTTTTTCTCTCTTCCTGTCCTTTTTCTTTCTCTTCTGGGGTAAGGGATGGAGAGTTAGTATTTATAAAGACAAAAGGAAGAAAATTCCCTCCTCTGATTCCATGTCTCAAAGATAAGTATTTTCAACCACAAGAGATTTTTTTTTTTTTGGATCTAAAATTGCAACATAATTTATGTAACATTCTCTGGTTGGGGATTTCCCTATTGTCTGCTGTTGCGAACATCACTGCAATGGGTGTGTGTGCATGTATATCTTTATGCATTTGTTGCTACTATTGCTATAAGATAGAGTCCCGTGAAGTGGAATTTCTGGATCAGATGGCCTGGGTATGTGTATTTTTTTATATATGATGATAAATTACCCTTTCCCAAAGTTGGAAGATTTACACAGGTTGACCAGGTTCCGGAACAAGAGTTTCCCTTGAGGGCAAGCCTTGCTGAGGAGGACAGAGAGTGATTTTATTTAGAGAGTGCATTTTATTTAGTTATTAATTAAGTTTTATTGGATAGAGTTGCTTTACAAAGTTGTGTTAGATTCTACTTTACAGTAAAATGAGTCCATGTACATATATCCCCTCCCTTTCAACTTCCGTCACCACAGTGCATTTAGTAGAGTTCCCTGTGCTTTAGAGTATGTTCTCAAACCCTTTATCTTAAATCTCTTAAGTTTTCTTATTGACTCCTAAAACCCTATAAAATCTCTCTCAACACAGTATTTTGGATATTCCCCTGTCCCTTTTGTGTTTTATTTGTTTCCTGGAGACATTTCTTCTGAAGCCATCTCTCCTCCTTCTCCCATCTGGAATGAGGGAGTGAGTGTGTGTTAGTTGCTCAGTCGTGTCTGACTCTTTGCGACCCCATGGACTGTAGCCCACCAGGCTTCTCTGTCCATGGAATTTTCCAGGCGGGAGTACTGGAGTGGATTGCCATATCCTTCTCCAAGGGATCTTCCACACCCAGGGATCGAACCCAGGTCTCCTGCATTGCAGGCACATTCTTTACCGTCTGAGCCACCAGGGAAGTCCCCCACCCCTGCCCCAATCTGGAATGCTCTGCCCTAAATTGGCTGCATCCTGAGATTTCCTTTCGCTATAATCCTACAAATTCCCTTTGTATTTATCCTGCCTTCTATCCTCTGTTTCATGCAATCTACATTTTCTCTTTTTTGGGATTTACTTCCTTGTTTTCATGGAACACATTTTTATAACTTCAGGTGCCTGGAAAGCACTTTTAAAAAGACCTTTAATGTCTGAAATGTCTATTTTGCTGTCATTTGTGATTATTAGTTTGGTGGGGTACAGAATTCTAGGTTGAAAATAATTTTCCTTCAGAATATTGAAGGTGTGGCTCCACTGTTCTCTAATTTTCAGTGTTTCTTTTGAGAAGTCCAAGGCTACTAGAAAATCTTATCTTTATCTTTGGGATTCTGAAGTTCTGCAATGGTGTGCCTTACTTTGGCTTTTTTTTTTTTTTTTTTTTTTTTAATCATTATTGTGCTTCTCACACCTATTTAAGTAGAAATGCATGTCCTTAAACACCAAGACATTTTATATTTTCTCTATTCTCTCACTTGAACACCTAGAAGTTGGATGTTTGATTTCCTAAATTTTCCTAATTTTTTCTTTTCTCTTTTCCAATGCTTTATTTATTGTACTGGTTTCTAAGAGATTTTCTTATTTTCCAATACTTTTGCCAATTTAAAAATTTTGTTTTTACTTGTTAGCATATTCTTAATTTTCAAGGGTTCTTTTCTTGGCTCTCCATTGTTCTGGGAGTTGGTGATGGACAGGGAGGCCTGGTGTGCTGCAGTCCATGGGGTCGCAAAGAGTCAAACACGACTGAGCCACTGAACTGAAATGAATTGTTCCAATATTTATCCTTATCGTTTTCTTGTATCATAGATGCAATGTTTTCTCTTGATTGAAATTATTAATGATGGCTTTTGGACTCTTCCATGAGGAGGTCCCCTTCACCTATCTGGTGCTTCCTGGCTGTGTTCTTTATATTTAAGAGTGAATCACTACACCTAGGACATGGAAGCAACCTAGATGTCCATCAGCAGATGAATGGATAAAGAAGTTATGGTATATATATACTGTGGAATATTACTCAGTCATAGAAAGGAATGAATTTGAGTTAGCTATAGTGAGGTGGAAACTAGAGTCTGTTATTCAGAGTGAAGTAAGCCAGAAAGAGAAAAACAAATATTGTATATTAATGCATATATATGGAATCCAGAAAAACAATAATGATGAACCTATTTACAGAGAAGAGATGGAGATGCAGACATAGAGAATGGACTAGTCGACACAGCAGGGGAAGGGGAGGGTAGGACAAATTAAGAAAGTAGCATTGACATATACACACTATCCTGTGTAAAAGAGATAACTAGTGAGAAGCTGCCGTATCACACAGGGAGCCCAGCCTGGAGCCCTGAAGTGACCTCGAAGGGTGGGATGGGGCCGGAGGGAGGCTCGAGAGGGAGGGGGTATGTGTATAATTATGGTTGACTTGCATTGATGTATGGCAGAAACCAATACAACATTGGACAGCAATTATCCTCCAATAAAAAAGGAAGACATTATTTACATTAATATATTAAATATGTTATATATATTAAATATAAATATATTATATATTAAATATATTTTAATTTAATATAAAATAAGATTTATATATTTATATATTTATAAACATCTATATTTAATATAAATATATTTATTTTAATTATATATATAATTATATTATATATTTATATATTATATAATTATATATAAATATATTAAAATATAATTATATATTTTAATATGAATATATTTATATATTATATTATATAGAATAAATAAATAAATATATATATATAAAAGAATAAATCACTAAGAAGCTGTCTGGAATCTTTATGTGCACAGGCAGAGCTTGTAACCGATTGAGTGTTACTACCAGTTACCTTGATGGAGTCGGGAACTAGCTGGGAGAACATTGGGGGTCCCACTGCTGGCTATATACAGAATTTGATTTACTTAGTTAATTTTTAGTTTCCTGTTTCACCCACATTCTTCTCCATGCATGCTGTTCCCAACGCAGTAGGCTCTCTGGATCCATTTCTCCAGAGAGAATAAGTTTCCTGTGGAGCTAGCAGATGTGTAGAGCCAGTCTGTGCTTAGGATGGAAAGCTGGGATCTACTGGCTCCATTTCCAGCCCTCCAGCTGCCCCTCTCCTTGCACAGTATCCCCGCTCTTGATCTTTTCTGGAGCATGTTAGGTACACCATCTTGCTTCTCATGCACCTCTCCATCAGTTAACTCACTCACCACCCTTTCATCTTCATTTCCTCCATGTACACTAACCTCTCTCAATTTTACTGAGAGAGGCTATGTCTCTCCTTGTTGTATTGGGGTGGGGGGAGTTGAGGAAGAAAAGGAAGTAGGAACATTTTCACTCTAGCAGGGCAATGCCCTAAGTCCCTAATGGCCATGCTCTTTGCTGCTAGACACGAACCTGGTGTCAGCACGTGTTTAGTTGGTGTAGCAAGATAGTTCCAGGCTAGAGAGGCAGTGAGTGGTGTTACTTAGGAGGATAAGGGGAGGATCTGAGCCTTCAGACTCCCTGCTCCACTCAGAAGAGTTGAAAGCGTAGATACGTCAGAAGCACAGAGAGCCCAAAATAGTGTCTCCAAGGTCTACTTGAGCCCCAGGGAGCTCAGTAGAGCTGCAGCTTCCTGGGAACACGTTTGCTGTTGTCTTGACATTACAACAACAAGATCCTCCTGTATAGCACAGGGGACTGTATTCAATATCCTGTGATAAACCATAACGAAAAAGAATTATGAAGAAGAGTGTATAAATAGGTATAACTGAGTCACCGTGCTGTACAGCAGAAATTAACATTGTAAATCAAATATACTTCAATAGCATTTTTAAATATGCATATTTTTTTGCAAAAAAAAAAAAAAAAAAAAAGACTTCACAGAGCTCCTTTTTGTTGCCTTTTTTTTTAGTGATTTTTTTTTTGGTCTACCATTCCTTGTCTTTTGCTCCTTCCCCACCATTCCAGCATTCTAGCTGCACAATCTTGTTTCTCTGCTTTTCTTAATATCTTCATGTTTAATATTTTGGGACCTTCAGTTCAGTTCAGTTCAGTTGCTCAGTAGTGTCCGACTCTGTGACCCCATGAATCGCAGCACACCAGGCCTCCCTGTCCATCACAAACTCCTCAAACCCATGTCATCGTGTAAGTGATGCCATCCATCTCATCCTCTGTCGTCTCCTTCTCCTCCTGCCCCCAGTCCCTCCCAGCATCAGGGTCTTTTCCAATCAGTCAACACTTCACATGAGGTGGCCAAAGTACTGGAGTTTCAGCTTCAGCATCAGTCCTTCCAATGAACACCCAGGACTGATCTCTTTTAGGATGGACTGGTTGGATCTCCTTGCAGTCCAAGGGACTCTCAAGAGTCTTCTCCAACACCACAGTTCAAAAGCATCAATTTTTTGGCACTCAGCTTTCGTCACATTCCAACTCTCACATCCATACATGACCATGGAAAAACCATAACCTTGACCAGACGGACTTTTGTTGACAAAGTAATGTCTCTGCTTTTTAATATGCTATCTAGGTTGGTCATAACTTTCCTTCCAAGGAGTAAGCGTCTTTTAATTTCATGGCTTAAAAGCCCACAATTAGCTGCCTTAGATCACAGCTGTGACTGTACGCTTACGTCATCTTTTCCCCGAAACTTCCAATTCTCCTTCTCCTTCGCTTTTCCTCTTCTGTGTACAAAGGTGTGCAGGGTTTCTCATCTTGAAAATACTTTCTCTGAACTCTGAGAACCCTTTAAGTGACCATCGTTTCTCATTTGCTCTCCTGGCCAGCTTGTCAGAAGATAATGTGCTCGTGGCCTTTATTTTTTCATCTCACATATACCTCTCACTTAATGCCTTACACTGTAATCTGGCTTAAGCCCTGTTACAATCTAAAACATCTGTCTCCAAAATCTCCAAATGATCTAATTTCTAGGTCAGTTGTCTTTTCTCACCAAGTTTGATCATCTTTCCTTTTTGAAATGCTTACCTCCTTAGTTTGAAAAGCACATTACCCTAGACTTCTGGCCCACCCTGTGGGTTCTTTTTATTTTTTTCTTTTAATTCCACCCTATCCACTCCCTACAAATGGAGATAAGGCTAGCTCTTGGCTTTTAGTTGTCCTTGGATTCTTTTTTTCAATATATATATATTTTTTGATGTGGACCATTTTTTAAAAGTCTTTATTGAATCTGTTACAATATTGTTTTCGCTTTATGTTTTGGTTTTCTTGGTCAGGAGGCATGTGGGATCTTAGCACTCTCTGCAATAGGAAGTCTTAACCACTGGACCATCAGGGAAATCACAATTTTGATTTTTGAATGTCCTCATCCACTACCCTGGGATCAAAATTCCTGATCCTAATCTCCAATCAGTAACTGCCTTCTGAGCTTCAAAGTGATAACTCCAATTATTTGCTTAATACCTGGCTTACAAATTTGACTGACACTTCAAATTTAACATATTTAGCACTGAAGTCATCTTTCATCTGATATTAATTACACCTCATGATGTACTCAGGAACATCAATGGTGCTGTCGTTTTTATTTTCAGCTCATCTCAAAACATTTAAATCATCATTTACTTTCCCCTCTCACCTACCTGTCACATGCAATCAGAGTTTTCATTTTTGGTATTGTCGCTCATCTCTCTCTCTCTCTCTCTTTTTTTTTCCCATTTTTTTATCATGCTAGGCAGAAGTCTTCCTTAACTCATTATGTACTTTACTATAGTTGCTTTTAAAGTGATCTTTCAGGTTCTAGTATCTCCCCCTCAATTTACTGACAAATCAATTGACTAATATTGTCCCCTTTCTTAAATTGAAGCATCTTGCTGTTTGCCCTTGTAGCTCCACTACAAAAATTTTCTGTGGCTCCTGAGTTGGCTGACCACAAAAACCCTTACAGATTTGAAATTAAGCTACTGGATTGTAAATCAACTTTAGCTTTGTTTCAATGACAAATAAGCAGAACAAGGATAAAGCAGGTGGGAACAGAGCCTTGTTGCATTCCTAGTTCTTTAGGAAGGTCCATCTGATACTTAGTGGCTCTGAAAACCTCTGTGAAATGAAGAACTTACCTTACCAGGTCAGAGAAGCTCAGAGCCCTAGGCTCAGTGCCTTTTTAATCTTTTGGAGCTTGTCAGAGGTGTGCCAGGGGAAGTGGGGATGTTGGCAGTTAAACTATTCCACAGTGACATTGTTTTGTGTTCTTTTTCCTGTTGTAGCATCAGACTTATCTGCAGTTTTAGTGGAGTGGGCCTGGGCTATTGCTCCCTGAAATACACCTAGATGCAGGATGTCAAATATGGCCTTTGCTGTGACCACTTCTGCCTGTACTAAGAGACATTACTAATCAATCTCTTGATTGATTAGTAGACATTACTAATCAAGGCTCTTTTGTAAGCTGGGATGTGACTACAGAATTCTCAGCATGTGCTTCAGCCCTCTCTCTTACTAATGGTTTCATTCATTCATTCCATAAATATTAGTGTAGCAGCTATAATGGATAGACATTATTCTAGGTGTTGCAAAGAAAAAGCCCAATGCCTTTTCTCATTCGGCTTACATTCTAGTTGAAGATAAAGGAAAAAAGTAAGCCAACAAGATAATCTGGGTTAGTCCTGAGCTCGATAGGAAACATAAAACAGGACAAAGTGATTGAGAGTGACTGGGGGTAACTACTATGGACAGAGAGTTAAAGAAGGCTGCTCTCAGAATATGACTCTTGTTCTAAGACCTGACTGAGGAGAAGCAGGTGGTTCTGAAAAGCATTCCAGAGAGAAATTGTCTTGAGGTTGGGAGCCAGTTTGGCTAGTTCCAAGGACAAGCAGGAGGTGTGTGTGGCTGGAACAGAGTAAAGAGTGGTATGACAAAAAGGCAAGGGTTGCTGGTCTGTTTTGTTAACTGTTAACTGTTGCATTCCCAGTGTCTAGAATAGTGCTCGGCACAAAACAAATATTTATTTAATGAGTAAAAGCAGCTCTGATGTGATATAATAATAAAACCTATTAAAGACTCTTTATCCCTACCTACATTTTCAACCCACTATTTCCTTGCACTGTCAAATAGACTTTCTTTTTTTTACCATGATACACTGAGGACACTTTTTTCTTCCATAGTTTGCTTCCCCATATCCTTACATCCCAGACTTTTTGCAAATTTTACTATGCAACCCCAGATAGTACCATGTCTTATCTGTGAAACTTTTCCAACCAACTCAAAATAGAATAATTTCTCCTTCTGAATTCTTCAAATACCTGTCATAGGTGTCATTTGTTAACACTCAATGTAATAAACTGAACAACATTATTACCAACTTTCTTTGTCCTGTTTCTTCCAATCACTACTGTTCTTTTTAAGATTTTTTTTGATGTGGACCATTTATAAAGCCTTTGTTGAATTTGTCACAATACTGCTTGGTTTATATTTTGAGTTTTTGGCTGTGAGGCATGTGAGATCTTAGCTCCCTGACCAGGGATTGAACCTGCATCCTTTGCATTGGGAGGTGAAGTCTTAACCACTGGACTGCTAGGGAAGTCCCCATCACTACTGTTTCTGAGGATGGGATTTGTCACCTGTTTTGAAGGCTTGAACTCCTTGTGGTTGCTTTGCCCATGGTGGTTGCTGAGAGAGATTGTTTTGATGATCTCAGTATCTCCTCAGAGAAGCTAGTGTCTGTGACTGGTGAGCTGGAAGCCCCCCATCGGGTTGATGTTTTCTTTAGGCCCATGTGAGTCAGTGAACCCCTTTCTGCTCCCTTCGCAGGCAAGGGCTCTGCTGGTCCCAGGAGCAGCCAGGAGAAGGGATGGGATGAAGGATGTTGGTCACCTTGATGACTCCCTTTAGGCTGTTGAAAATCATCATCACGACAAAAGTAAGTAAATTTAAAATCTCCTCCAATCTGTCCTCTGTACCTCAAAAAAAAAAAAAATCTCCTTTCCTTTGATGCATCAATAACTTTACCTTCATATTCAAAGCACAGCAAGTAATTAATCTCTTGTTTGTGGGAGAACAAAGCATTGAATGAAACCCACATTTTAAATGTGAAAGAATAAAAATAAAACTGAACAAATGCAAAGCAGCAGCAGCAATTATTTACACTCCAGGAATCCAGAATTTAATAACCATGAACAGAACCTTGATAAACAGCAAGTTCTGGAAATAAAGTTTAATTATCATGCAATCTTTATCATTGGGTTGAATTAACTATCACCTGGAAACATCCTTGCAAATACTAAAAGCTATGATGTTCAACTGGAGATACATAGACTTTATGTATCCCTCAGAGAGAGAACTTCAAATGTGAAGCATTTTTTAGTCACCTTGGTTCTATTTTTTAATCACTGCTTTAAAAATCCATCTCTTTCAATCTCTCTCTCTCTTTCTCTCACTGTTGGTTAAATGAAAGTAGCAATAAATACAATCTGCCCTAAGCAAACAGACCATACATCAATAAGTGAACACTTAGCCTAAGCTATTTTCCATGAGACCCATGAAGCATTTCTAATTGAAACTTAACAAGCTACAAGAAGCAGACACTCTAATCATCAGTTCTAGAAGGGAAATGTGAGCTTGGGTGCGGACACAGAAGCTTTTTAATTTATCTGGAAGAGAGTGTGACTGTATGATTGCATGGTATAATTTTTTTTTAATTGCTGGAGTGTCATTGTTTGTTATTTCACATTTATTGAAAAATGTAGATGCCACATGTAACAGAATAGTAATGTCTTGTTCTGACCTGATGGCTTAATCTTACTAAACCACGATAATATATGCTGGCTAGAGTTAGGAATATTTAATAAAACACTGGAATAAATTTGTTGTGCTTACATTTTAAGGAAATTAATAGAAGCACCTTCATCTGCAAAATTTAAAACTTTATTGATTTTAAGTTTGTATGAAACAGCAGTGCAGGGGTGATAACTAGGTAAGAACAGATGTACCTCTATGAGGATCTTAGTCGTTGATCGTAGGAGCAGGTGTGCCATGATGGAGGCACACCCGTTCTGCGTGCACATTTTTTTTCATTTGAGCTTCACAAGTGTCTAAGGTGGCAGGGCAGACATGACCATCTCCATTTTATAAATAAGAATCCTAAGGCTTGGAGAGACTGTCCCGCCCAAGATCGCAAAGGAGGTGGAGCCCAGAGTGTCCAGTCCCCAGTTAGTCACAGATCAGGTCTACGCACACTCACAGTGTCTCCACAATTTATCAAAAGGGCTCTTTGGTGACCGGAAAGGCGTCATGATTCTATTTTGTCGTAGAAGGTGCTTGGGCTAAACCCCTCCTCCCTTTTTTCTTCACTGATCAGGGATCCAGAGTCCGCCCACTCCAGAGGCAGCTACGTGCACGGTTTGTTCAGATAAATTACTTGCCAAGCCAGAGCTGAAAGCTAAAACATGTGACTATTCAAAAAACAGATGCAAAAGGACAACAGAGGTGAATGAGAACTATTCAAAGTCCAAACCTTGGCGTTTCTCTTTCTTCTGGAAGAACAACCAACAACTGTTGTTAGACATTCACCAAGTCATTCTGCACGATCCAATTAAAGAACAAGTACAGGTTTGAAATGGTTAAAAGATAACCGTAAGAGGGAGATGAAAGCAAAGTTCAAGGGAACCCATGCGTCTCCCTTGTCTTCCTCGAAGGCGTCCTAGACTGGGGACTGCGGGAAGCGCCACTCGGGCTGCGCCCGTGGGGCGGCTCTTCACGCGAGCATCTTCCTTAGAGACCGCAATGGAAAGTCCACCTCGGGTCCTTCTCTCCCAACATTTCAAATTCCAACCTAGCTCTCCCCACCATGCCCTCCCAATACAATTTCGGCCAGTTCCTAATCGACTCCAGTCTCGTCAGTCGCTCTTCTCGGCCTCGAGTAGGGAGAAAAGCAGGTGCATTTCTTGTGGGCGCACCTCGCTCCCCCAGATCCCGCGCCGAACTCGGGAAAGTTGGGGTGGCTGCCTCCCTTCCCGGGCTCGGCGGCTTCTTCCAGGAGGGGCGCGGATGGGGTGTAGAAGCTCGCAGGGAAAGTCCTGCGGCGGAAACATCCCTGGCTGCCCCTGGGCGCAGAGAGGCACAGGTGCATTTTCTCCGACGTCCGAGAGCCGCGCCCGCTGCGCCGGGCCCACGATCGCGCCCCCTGCGCTGGCTCCCGCTCGCCCTTTGCGCCCCCGTCGCCCCCGCCCTCCCCTCATCCAGGGAGGCGGGGGGAGGCGCGGGGCCACAGGTAATCATTGCCAGCGGGGCCCGCGGGGGGAAGCGGGGGAGGGCGGCGCGGCGGGGCGCGGGCATAAAGGGGCACGGCGCGGCGCCCGTGCGCCCGGCTCCCGCGCAGCATGCCCGCCCGCGCCCCGCCGCGCCGCCTGCGGGCGTTGCCGCCGCCGCCGCTGCAGCTGTGGCTGCTGCTGCTGCCGGCCCTGGGCGGCCGCCCCCTGAGCGCCGAGCCCGGCGACGGCGCGCAGACCTGGGCCCGCTTCGCGCGCCCTCCGACCCCCGAGGCCGCGGGGCTACTCCACGACACCTTCCCCGACGGCTTCCTCTGGGCCGTGGGCAGCGCCGCCTACCAGACGGAGGGCGGCTGGCAGCAGCACGGCAAAGGCGCCTCCATCTGGGACACGTTCACCCACCGCCCCCCGGCGCCTCCAGGCGACCCCTCGGCGGCCGGCTGGCCGTCGGGCGCCCCGTCGCCGCCCCCGCCCGCCACCGGGGACGTGGCCAGCGACGGCTACAACAATGTCTTCCGAGACACGGAGGGGCTGCGCGAGCTCGGGGTCACCCATTACCGCTTCTCCATTTCCTGGGCGCGGGTGCTCCCCAATGGCAGCGCCAGCGCCCCCAACCGGGAGGGGCTGCGCTACTACCGGCGTCTGCTGGAGCGGTTGCGGGAGCTGGGCGTGCAGCCCGTGGTCACCCTGTACCACTGGGACCTGCCCCAGCGCCTGCAGGATGCCTACGGCGGCTGGGCCAACCGCGCCCTGGCCGACCACTTCAGGGATTACGCCGAGCTCTGCTTCCGCCACTTCGGCGGCCAGGTCAAGTACTGGATCACCATCGACAACCCCTACGTGGTGGCCTGGCACGGCTACGCCACCGGGCGCCTGGCCCCCGGCGTCCGGGGCAGCCCGCGACTCGGGTACCTGGTGGCGCACAACCTCCTCCTGGTGAGTGCGAGGGGGCCAGGCGGAGGGCCACGCCGGGGAGAGGGCCCCTGGAGACTCCAGGGGCAAGAGGGGTGCCGGTCAGAGGCGGCTCCATCGGAGCACACCTGTGAGGTTTCCTGGGGTTCACGCCCAGGGAGGGTGGGGGGCGCTGAGCTTCTTGGTCTTCCCAGGAAATCCTGGAGTCTGGAATGGGAGGGAAACCCCGCCGTGGGCGCGCCAGGGGACTGCCTTTTTTGAGGCCATCGCCAAAAAGAAATGGGGATTCGTTTCTCCCATGAGAAATGGGAGCGCCTTTCTCTTGAGGGTAGAGGATTCCTAGAGGTGAAATAGGTCTAGAACGGCCGCCAGAACACGAGGAAAGAAGTTTGCTCGGAAGCCACACAGACAGCATTGCTCTCTGCTAGAGTTTGTGGAAATGTCACGAGTTCAGTTTTAATCCAATAAGATCTGTCTTGCTTGTGGCACAAGTTCACACTGCAGCAAACTCGAAGATGTTAAAATCGCATCTCCTGCAGAGCGGAGGTTCAACTGTCTTTGGAAGTTCTTTGTGTGGCAGGATTGAGAACTACATCAGCCAACCTTACTGAATCAGCAGGAGTGTGAAGACCCCTTGTACAGGCTTAAACAAAGCTACCTAAGATACAGAAACTGCTAAAGGGCAGTATAGATTGTGTCCTACAACAACTGTATGTCTGTGATGCTGTCTTCAATTGGAAGGATTCCTCAGGGATGAGATTATTAGCCTGACAAAATTGATTTTAACACCCTTGTGCAAAAGGCTTAATACATTTTGACAGAGGAGGAATTAATGTGCCATGATGAAGTTGTCTTCCAAAGAATTCTTTTACCCTTTTCTTCTTTACTCAAGTTTAGGTTCATCAGTTTGAGGGTTCCTTTATGACATCAGTTGTTCATACACTTCGTAGTTTTGTATCATGAGAGAATATTTTAAATGTATATGTGCAAACATTTTAATAAATAGATTTAAATGTATAACATTTGGCAAAATATTTTGGTGACTTCTGCATCTACTGGAAGACCTATTTTTAAATTTAGAATTAAGCCACATATATTTTTTTTTTTTTTCAGTGGGTTTTGTCATACATTGATATGAATCAGCCATAGAGTTACACGTATTCCCCATCCCGATCCCCCCTCCCACCTCCCTCTCCACCCTATTCCTCTGGGTCAGTTAAGCCACATATTTTGAACAAAGTCAAGATGAAGACTTGCTTCTACACACTTTTATTTGAAGCCTTAGGTAATTGAGGCAGAACAGTTCCTGGGTCATTGAGTTGACTTACCACTCAGAGCTGCTGATAGTGTTGTAATAAGGGCTAATTAGATTGTATGTCAGCTCCAAAAAGCCCTGCTTGTTACCACAGGTCATAAAAGAATGTTGAGTTTGTTTGACCAAAACTTAGTGATTTTAGTGATTCCATATTGATACATATATATGTGTGTGTGTGTGTGTATTTCAGTAAGATACTTTGGAGCAGTGGTAATAAACTTCTTCAGTCTATCAGTTCTTTTAAGTAATCAGAAGACCCAAACAGCACCTGTTCATGATTGGTGATAGAAAACAATGGAGAAAACTGGTCCCTCTTTTGAAGAAAACATAAGCAAATTTCAGGTCATACCAGAAACAAGAGATTTGTGGGCCAACTGAAGAACCAAATAGACCATTCTTGCAAAATTACTATTGTAGATTTAAATCATATGAGTTCTATTTTTAGGATGCATGTAATAAACTCTGTGTGAATACAAAACTCACCAATTGTTATTATAACCACTTACCCATTCATTTCATACATAAGATAAGGAACTGGGGCTGCAGGAGCTTTTTGGTACTCTGGTAGATTAAATAGTCAACATGCTTTTGACTCTTGTGCCCACTTTTTGCCTCCCAATTAACTACCCAGTTATATTTTTGTCTCCTTACCCAAAAACTTGCCAAACACTAACCATCCTTCCCAGTGGACTTTGTGTTCATAAGAAATTAGTAACAAGTGGACAGTTGCTTTTGCTGACGCTGCAAACATAATTACGGTTGCTGTAAAAAATTAATTTTGCTTTCACATATCTTTGGTTCAGAGTGTAGTCATTCTTGGATCTTATGAAGAAGTCAGTTGTTATGATCAAATATGATATCTTTAATTTCCTATGAGATATTTTCATTCTGATGTTAATATTCTTTCTTGGTATTTGTGTTACATGGAGGGGATTATGGAAGTTTTGATCTTATTTGAAAAGATAAAATCATATTCTCAGATTTTGGTAATGGAACATTTTGGTGATATTAATAGAACTTTTCAGCCAGGTTTTAGGTATTCCTGGCAGGTGCTACTGAGCCCTTAGCACATTTATTTACATTGGGGATCTAATGTTGGTGAAGGATCAGTCTGGCCAGCACCCCTCTCCTCCCCCATTCTGTGTTTTCACTAATTTACAAGTAGACTAAGGAGACACCTTAGGGAGACTGGAAATTTGGCATTCTGCACCGCCCCCCCCATCCCCTGGCACCAGATACTTAAGAATCATTGTCTGATGGCCTGGAGGACAGAGGCAGACCAGACAAACTGCAGGATGAATAGTGGGATGGGGAAGCTTTGCTCAGAATGGAGGTCTTCCTGTTTTTTGTGGGGTTTTGGTACTGAGGTCTCCTTGATAAAAATAGCCTCTCTGTGTGTATGTATGAGAGAGACGGAGCCTGACAGAGCCAGAACTGACAGAAGGATTTCCCTGCAGAGTCCATGGAATCCAGACTGCTTTACTCATCCAATTATAACCCGGAAAGAAGACGTAGCTTCTTCTCTCTGGCTTGAAGAGGGACTGCTGTGCCTTCACAGCTCTAGAAAGATGGGTCTTAACGGCCCCTGAAGAACTAGTGTTAAGGCCGGTAGTTGGAGTCCAGCTCCAACCGTGCCTGGGAGTTTTTGTTTTGCCCATGGGATTCTGGGGAGGACCAGGACCAAGTTGGAGATACACATGGGACTCCCAGGGAGTCTTGCAAATGTCTGTTCAGGGAACCTGTGACAAAAAGACAACTTCTTTTTTGGGGGGCAGAGGGGGTATTTATTTATTTGACAGTGTTGGGTCTTAATTGCAGCACGTGGACTCTTAGTTATGGCTTGTGGGATCTAGGTCCCCAACCAGAGGTTGAACCTGGGCCCCCTGCCTTGGAAGCACAGAGTCTTAGCCTCTGGACCACAAGGAAGTCCCAAAAGACAGCTTCTTTTGCTTAAAGAAGTGGGGCTGGGAGATATTACTTTGCACATTACATATAGTGCAGACCTGACTTGTGCTGACCATCAGTGTTCCTGTCAGCTAATCTGTCTACAGCATCTGTCCAGCCACTCTTCTCTTTCTTGACATACTTTCTTAGCTTGGCTTCCAGAACCCCACTGTCTCTCCTTTCTCTTCTCAGCTCACTGGCAACTTCTTCCCAGTTCCCTTTGCTTACTCCTCCCTATCATGTCTCTAAATGTTGGAATGCCGGGGGCTCCCTCCTGGGGCCTCTGCTCTCGATTCACTCCAAATGAGTTCTTTGAAGGCTCTATATCCTGATGACTCCAAATTTTGAATCTCCAACCAGAACTTCTGCCCTGAGCTCTACACTGAGAGAGAGTGTAGAACTTATCCTCTTTGATGTCAAATAGACATGTCACATTTAACATCCAAAAGCAAATTCCTGTCTTCTCCATTTCCATCATGGTAGTTTTGCTCTTTCAGTTGGTTGGACGCCAAAGCTTAACTTCTTCCTTTCTTTTAAATCTTATATTCAATCCATCAACCAATCCTATAGCTCTGCTTACCTTCAAAATGTATACAGAATCCAGCCACTTCTCTCTCTATCTAAAACTCCAGGTCCAAGGCCCATCATATTCTGCCTGGATCACTGGAACAGCCTAATGACTGATGTCCTTGCTTCTGCCCTTGCTCATTGCAGTTTGCCGTGGCAAATATTCCCAAGGATATCATTATGTTTGAACAGGATAAAGTCCCCTGTTTATTAAAATCACATTTTTTCTTTAAGAACTAGCTCACATGCTCCCTTTGGCCCTACACTCAAATGCCATTTGTTCCTTCTGTGGAATCCACAGTGCTTCACTCTGATGCCCCCTACCACACTTTTTCTTTCATTTAATCATTTGCTTCACTAGCCGGGTAGTTCCTTAAGTGAGGAAAACACGTTCACTTCCTCTATCCTAAAATGCCATCTTGCCCTTGGTAAGTGCTCAGTAAGTGACTTCTGGCTATTTAACAGCCTGACTTTGCCCTTGTAAACTCATGTTCCTAGGATCTGTTCTCTTCATCAATTTTCTAGCCACTTTCTTATGGGACAGGGAGTATTAAATCCTAATCAGAGAGTAAGATCAGTAACTATAATGGTGCAGAATCTGACATTTTCAGTAAAAATTTAAGGTTCATCATCACGTGTATGATCCCATTGTAAAAGTTTCCAAACAACTGAAAACTGTCTATAATCACTATGAAACATTATGACAAAGTTTTCAGAATGGGAGATGGGGGAATGCTCCTGGCTGGTTTTAGGAGAATGTATTGGAAGTGGCTTTGTTATCTGGTTGAGCTGTCCTTCCCCAAGTAATAGTGGAGGCAATTTATTTATTAGATGCATGTTCAAATTATAAGGCTATGTACTTTTGTGAAGCACTTTACCAATTTTCCACTCATTAAAATTTTTTGGTACATTGCTGGAATAATCAACTGAGTTGAATGTTAATGTATTTTATAGACTACTGAATTCAATAGTGTATTTAATCAGAAATGGTTAAAATATCTCCTGAAGAGCTTGACTCACTCTTCTTTGAATATCTGATTGAACACAATGTTTTTTGAAGGTCACAGTCAAGTCCAAGAAAAAATTTAAGAATAGAAAAAAAACTAATAAAATAATTTCAAAATCAAAGGAGTATTTAACAATGTCAATTCTTTTGAGTTGAAGAGGGAATACTAAGCATTCAAATAATGTCAATGTGCATTTCTCAAGTGCAAAATAACCAAATGCATAACTGTGTTACCTGAATATAGTAGTTAGTCATGAAGTTTGCACACAGAAGTCTTCTGAGTTATCTTAAGTTTTCAAACAATATGATGTTCCAATCCAGAATTTTAAAATTAATTTGTACAAAAAGTATGTTTCTTTGTAATTATTTCAGCAGCATTTGACTAGATTTTCAAATCAGTTTTGAAATCATCTACTTTACATAAAACATATTACCAAGTACCTTTTCTGGATGTTTAAAAGGAATGTTATCTTTTTAAGGCATAAAGAAAATTTTAGGTCTAGGAAGAGAATAAAAAACAAAACTGGGAGGACAAGAAATAAAGAGAGGGTAAGTAAAAATGCATATGGTTTCTGAATCCTTCAAGATCCACATCTTAGGAAACTACAAAGTGATACGTGTAATGTCAGTTGCTCAGTTGTGTCCAGTTCTTTGCAACACCATGGACTGCGGCCCTGTAGGCTTCCCTGTCCATCACCAACTCCCAGAGCTTGCTCAAACTCATGTCCATCAAGTCAGTGATCTATATTTAAACAGATAAGCATAATTTAAATATATAATTATGCTTTATTTATTTATTATGTATTTATGTGCTTAAAAATAATTTAAGCATATATTTAAATAGATAAGCATAATATATCTAAATAGATAAACTTAATCTACCTTTTATATGCTCTATCTTGATATAGTCTGGGTACAGAGATAAACTAAAGTATCACTATAGCTCTTCTATCTTGGGATAAACTTTTTTTTTCATTTATTTTTATTAGTTGGAGGCTAATTACTTCACAACATTGCAGTGGGTTTTGTCATACATTGATATGAATCAGCCATGGAGTTACATGTATTCCCCATCCCAATTCCCCCCTCCCACCTCCCTCTCCACCCAATTATGATTAAAACTCTCCAGAAAGCAGGGATAAACTCTTATTTATCCTTCAAAGACTTAACTCAAGTACTCCCCTTTTGCAGTAACAAGAGGCAGAGAATCATTTACTCATTTGTGGCTCTTTGAGGCCACAGACTGTATATCATATTTATTTTTAAATTTTTTAGCACTTATCTCAGTCCTTGGGGCAGAGGAAATACTGATACCAGTTTTAATGAATGAATAAACACAGATGTAAAATAATCTTCACTTATTTCGGTATGTCCTTCTTTTCTTTTTTGTAAACTGAATATCTGCAATCTGCTTTCTCACCCAGTATCTGGGAAGGAGTTTTAAAAAGCGAGGAAGAACAAGGGAAACAATTTCTACCCAGACAGGAATGTGACCTTTGTGCATTTCCAAGGCAGATAATAGCTCCATTTTCATCCAGTGGACGGGGTGATAGGGAAGGAGGAGTATGTGACCTTGTGGGAGCTTCACCTGAAGGCTGCACCATCTCTTGCACTCACCTCCCATTGACAGAATTCAGTCACGTGGTGCAAGGAGCGGAGGCGTATTGCAGCTGCGGAGCTGTGTGCTCAGCAAATCAATTGGGAACAGGTCATGAAGGACAAGCAGGAATCTCCCCCACACTGTCCACCTCTCAGATACATTGTGAGAATTAAAACAAAATCAGGTATGTCATCATGTTCTGAAAAATGTAAAGAACTCTACAAGGGTGAGGTATGAATCTATAGTCAATAAAAGCAGAAGAACTTGAGAAGTGATCCTCTTGAGCTGTTTAGATGAAAGGAATTAGACAAATGCGTTAGAAATTGTTGCCTCACTTAACTTCATTCATAACCCTCAGCATTCAGTGGGACAGTCTTTGCAGTTATTACAGCAGCATTTGGCTAGATTTTCAAATCAGTTTGAGATGACCTATTTTACATAAAACCTATTACCAAGTACCTTTTCTTGATGTTTAAAGGAAATTTACTAAATTTACTAAAATTTATGGCTGATATAATTTGGTATATTGACTTAAAATAAATGTTTAGTTAACTTGCATGGCCCCAGTCTGAATAGATTTTTTTTTATTAATAACATTATTGTTTGCAGTATGGATGTCAGAACATCAGCCATGAACCAGTATCATTTATAGTTTGATAAAACAGTCAAGATAAAGTGAAGCCAGTTTTATACATTAAGCCTTCCCTGGTGGCTCAGATGGTAAAGAATCTGGCTGCAATGCAGAGATTGCAATGCAATCCCTGGGTTGGGAAAATTCCCTGGAGGAGGGAATGGCAACCTGCTTCAGTATTCTTGCCTGGAGAATCCCATGGACAGAGGAGCCTGGCGGGCTATAGCCCATGGGGTCATAAAGAGTCAGGCACAACTGAGTGGCTAATGCTTTAAATATAATGGTTGAAGAGATATTATTTCCATGTCTGTAAATGCACTATTATTTGATAATTAGAATAAAATTATTCTAATTATTCTCTGGACCAACTCCTTGCAGTTGTCCTGGGATCCTCTGCCTTCTGCTTGACGATTTCTAGCAAGAGCAACCCAGCTTCTCTCAAGTAGCCCACTTGATTTTATCTTTTATATTGATTAGAAACCTGCCTCTATAGAGGACTCACCCCTGGTTATCTCTGCCTTCCTCGTGACAAAAAATAAAACAAATTGCTTTTTGTAGAGACAGCTTTTCAAATATCTGAAAAGGCCATTATGTTCTTCCTAAGTATTTTCTCCTTTATTCACATTCAGGGTCACGCCTCCAAGAAGAATTAGAGGGAGCTGCCATTTAGTCAGAGCTCCTTCTTGGGGAGATGCAGTGGGGCAGATAGGAAGATAGTTGAATTCTGAGAAAGCAAATGTGACCCTTGAGAGGCCTCTTTATCTTCTGACCCTTGAGGAGAAGGTGGGGAGGGAGAAGGAACAGTTGACCTCTCTGTTAATATCTCCCCGGGGGTGTGTGGCTTTGAAGAACAGTGCAGAAGAGAGTTGGCTGTCATGAGACCTGCCCGTGCCTGTCCTTACCAAGGGGCTGCGGATGGCGGAGATGACTGAGGACACCCGGGTTGGAAGGGTGTTCTGGGTTCTGTGTCCTGGGGCCAGCTGTGCATCCACACCGGGTGAAGCGATGCCCAGTTCACAGGATCAGTGGCTGGAGGGGCAAAGAGAAGGACGTGGAGGCTTCTCTTAAGATTCGATGTGCAAACCAAGTTTCAGCTGCCCCCAGGATTCAGCGCATATTTCTTGTTCTGGACACTGGATCCTGGCCCTGCCGTCCAAGACTGCATTGATGGCTTTGGCTGTCACCTTCCTGCGGACTCGGGTTGGTTTGAGGTTAGCCTCTCAGGCTTTAACATTTTTCCGTGTGTGAATTGCTCTTAAACCAGATTTTCCTTGTCATTTCCTTTTGTTTTTTATTTTTAAACTTTTAATCTTATTAAATTTCATCCTCAATATGTAAAGGTGAGAAGAGGATTATGACAGATGGTGAATACTTCTTAAAAACTGAACATCAGGATGGGGAATATGTGTAACTCTATGGCTGATTCATATCAATGTATGACAAAACCCACTGAAAAATAAAAAATAAAAAAAAAACTGAACATCACCTAAATATATTAGGGTGAGCAGTTAAAGGAGTAGCAGTGCACAGGCATGGTGGAATAGTGTTTGGCCATTAAAAAGTTAATGTATGGTGATTAAAAAGTTGCACATGGTATGTTATTAAGAGAAAAATGCCATTTGCTGTATTATGCTTCTTACATATCTTATCTGTGTGAGTGTAAATGAGTAGAGAGCATTCTCCAGATGCTGCCCTTTCCCCCAGCTTTTTCCCTGACATACCAAGCCTAGATTTGCTATCCCTGCTTTCTGATTCATAAAATTCTGTCTTGCCCATCTTATAATATTTCACACATTTTCTTGAAATGATTTTTTTCTTGGTCTTCCCCCTGCAAAGATCTCAGCTTTGTGGTGCCAGGAGTCATGTTTATATCACTTGCCATTTGGGGGTATTTCTAGATAGTAGTGTTACGGGTAATTTTTTTTTTCTCTGATTGTCTGGATTTTTTCTAATTGTTCTATAAGCAAAATGTGAGAAGTCGTAAGTAGTGTTTCTGGGAAAAGATGGCAGATTGAATTTACCCATTGAATTTTTCTCTCTTGAAACCCCATTAAACTTCAGTAACTGTTACTTGCTCAGTTGTGTCCAACTCTTTGTGACCCCATGGACTGTAGCCTGCCAGGCTCCTCTGTCAATGGGATTCTCCAGGCAAGAATACTGAAGTGGGTAGCCATTCCCTTCTCCAGGGGATGTTCCTGATCCAAGAATAGAACTTGGGTCTCCTGCATTGTAGGCAGATTCTTTACCATCTGAACCACAAGGGAAACCCTTTAATAAAGTAACCATTAGCAAAGAAACAGTTAAAGAAAGGGGAATGGGCAAGGGGAGGGAAGGGAAATGGAAGAAGACCCAGAGTGGAGAGAAGAGGGTGGACACAAAACTTTAAAAGCTGAGAAGCAGATGGTGGTGTATGCCTGACTCAGTGGATCCGAGCAAGCTGACTCCTAGATTGGCTGTGGGAGAAGCCAAGAACCAATCCTACGATTGCAGAGTCCCAGAGAATAGCAAGACCAGGTACTCTGGAATGGGTGCTGAAGGGTGTGGGTACTAAAGTGAGAACTGGTTGAAAGCTGTGTAAGAAACTAGACTTCTGGATCTCTTCCCCATCATCCCCATTGTTGGGCGTATGCCACCTCTCCACTCAAGGAGAAAACTCAAAGTGAATTTTCTGGAGCGTATAAAATGGACAGTGTCTGGACTGAGGGACCTCAGGCATCTTTGAGGGAAGAGCACCATGCTGAAAGGAGGGACTAAGTGAGCATATAGCCTGGGAGTGGAGACCCGCACCCCTTTCCCCAGCCCCTCCTTTTATTTCACCCCCAGCTCTTCTTGCCCAACAGGCTCTTGGAATGTTGGCCATGTGACTTCTGCTCTCCAGGTAGGGACTGGAAGTATCTTCTCCTGGGAATCTGATGAGCTCATGCAGAAAGACCTAAGACGCTGGTCCTAAAGGTTCCACAACAAAATGGCAGAGACAGATCACTCCACAGTGAAGTTTGAAGTCAACACACCCCACCCACATGCTCAGATCTTCCAGTCAGGGTTGTTGTTTCTCATTCTTAAACATGAGTAGACAATTAGGAATCAACAGGATCTGAGGAAAGTGTCTAATGTGAAAGACTGAGACCTACTTAAATAGGAAAAAAAGCAACTTTTGGGGGAGAAAACTTGGAGGAAACTGAGAATATATGGGGAGAAAAAAAGATAAAAAGAAAAAAAAAAGGACAGTCAAAAGATACAAAGTTCTAGTTATACAAATAAGGAAGTCATAGGATGTAATGTACAGCTTTGTGATTATAGCTAGTACTGTATTGTGTATTTGAGAATGCTAAGGGAGGTTGATCTTAAAAGTTCTTGCAAGAAAAAAAAAACTGTAACTGTGTTTGGTGATAAATGTTGACTAGACTTATGGTGATGGTCATTTCATAATATATACAATCTATGTTGTGTACCTGAAGCTAATATAACATTATATGTGAATTATATCTCAATAAAGAAAAATAAATTTTAAGAAACCTCAGTAAACTCTTAAAGAGTTAAGAAAATATGTTGCATCTAGAAAATAGGAATAGGATGATACAATAAAATAGGTGGGGGAAAGAACACTTGGAAATTAAATATAGCAGAATTGAAAAATTTAATAGATTGGAAAATACAGGTGATAAAACCTCTGTAAGAATAGAGCAAGAAGGCAAAAAGATGGACAACTGTAGAATAAAAGTAAGAAAATTAGTGAACCATCTAGAGGTCCAACATTGAGATAACAGGAGTTCTGGAAAGAGAAGTGTGCAGTAGTGTTGTGTCTGGGGACCTCACTGAACTATGCTTCTCAGTTCTGTATACTTGCATCCCACATAGTCTATGGGCTAGAACATGTGACTTGTTTTGTTCAATGGGACAGTAACAAGTGTGATGCAAGCAAAAACTTGATAATTACTTTCACACTGGAAATTTTCTCTTTCTGGATCACTCCCTCTTGAAAGTACCAGAGATAAGGGCCTCTCTGTAGGCCACCAATCAGACCTTCTGGCTCTCATATCTCTCCGTAAGGACCCAATACAATATAGCAGGAACCAGTTCATGCTTCTCTTTTCACAGGAATTGGAATGCTTGAATCATTGCATCTGTAGCAGCATTCCTCCCAAGTAAGACATTCCCCCCGGTTACTGCTGGTGAAATAATTAGCAATTAGGGCACCGGCTTGTGACAGAGGTCAGTCTGCCCCCCTGAATATCACTCAGAATGGCATTCGCTTTGCCTTCCGGGAAATCAAGCCTCAGTTGGGTTTAGTTGGTCTTCAGAAGCAGATGTCAAGACAGCATTAGATGTGCAGGACATTTATTGATGGCCAACAGCAGTAGAGTGAAAAGGGGGAGGAGCCGGAGAAGGCAGATGAGCCTTTAGGACATGATGGCTGTCTGACACATGAGCGTGGGAAGGAGGGGGCATGGGACGAGAAGAGTCTCAGATGGCAGTGTAGGTCTAAGAATGATCCAACAAGGCCAGTGAGGAGTTCTGAGCCATCATTCCCGTTGGAGGAGTTCATGTCTTGCAGGAACAGGCCTGCTTAGTACCCCTGGCTTGTTTCAGTCATAAGGGAGTAGCCATTGAGAAGCATGGCCTCAGGGCCAGTGCAGTGGAGGGTGACGGGGGTAGCAACTGGTGCAATATGTCAATTATGCTTCTCACAGCAGGAAAACTGAGTGACACATTTTCACTGCTACCAAAAACACCAGTGAGTTATGCCATTTAGAAGAAAGGAATGAAAATTACTTCCAACCAGAATGTATTTACCTCTACTATCAGTCATTCATGAGGGTAGAATAATGAGATTTCAAGACATCCAGCCTCAGAAAATACATCTTGAACGCCTTATAGAGAAGTTATTGGAGAAAGAACTCCATGTAGCATGATATAGATGAGACGGAAGAAGACATAGAATGTTCAGAACAGTAGATATAACTTGGGGGCATGATGATGAATTGAAAATCTGCTGTGCAGCAGACCTAAGAGCAACCAGTCTGGAAGAGGGGAATATTCCAGAAGTGTCTCCAGGGAAAATATTGGAGGTCGATGTGACCTTGCAGAAGTTTGTGCTATTGGAAAGTGTGAGAAGAATTAGCCATAGGTGCAAAGAAAACCAAGGAAGTAAAAAAGCAATGCAATGATTAACTTCAAGGAAAACAAAAATAAGAATGGAAACTTAGTCTTAATTATCACATTAGAATGCCCAGCTGTGAGTCATAGTCGTGTTGGCAGAGTAATGTCAGTACTGAATATTATTCAACCAGATCCTGCTGTATAACGAAATTGCCTGTGTGTGAGAGCTAAATCCTCATCTACCCTATCAAGAAGTCAACGGATTCTGTCTAAAGTAGGGGAAGTGTGGAAATGTGCTGTGTGCTTAGTCGTGTCCAACTTTTTGCAACCCCATGGACTGTAGCCCGCCAGGCTCCTCTATCCACGGAATTCTCCAGGCAAGAATCCTGGAGTGAGTTGCCGTTTCCTCCTCCAGGGCATCTTCCCGACTCAGGGATGGAAGCCACGTGTCTCGCATTGGCAGATGGGTTCTTTACCACTGAGTCACCTGGGAAGCCCCTTGGAAATGGGTAGATATCAAAAGAAAATGTGATAAAAGTCATAGATGGCTACCTCTGGGGAGGTAACTGGGGACAATGGGGGTGGGGAGTAGGGCAGGAAACTATGATTATTCTTTTAAGTTGCATAAAAATTAAAAAAAATATATTTTTTACCATCACTTAATTTTGTTGTTATAGCACATATTTGCAGCATTTCAGCCTGGAGAATTATTTTTGAATCAAGCTTTGAGGTATTTCCCAATTTTCAGATTAATTCTGTCTGATTTTCATCCTTTCAATAAAATAATAAAAATGTTGAAAAGAAACAGGGCCATAAGTAAACCCTATAGGGTATTGTTAGTCACATTCTCCCAAGTGCACTGTCTCCCACTAATCATGTTTCAAACATCTATCAGTGTTTGACACCTAACAACAAATCAGTATATTTTTGTTTAATCAATAAACACTCTTAAAATATGGCCCTTCGAGCCTTATTCATGTATCTACAGTAGTATCCTTGCATATGTCTGACTTTTCTTCTTCTTGACCCCAAGAATATTCCAAGAAGGTCTGACAGTTGTCAAAACTATTACATTGAGAGTCTGTTGTGTTTTCAGATAAGGTATAAAACTAAAAAAATTAATTGGGTGCTGGTTTGGCATTTATTTTAGGAATCCATGTTGCTTCCTCATTTTCCTCTCTTCCTGTACTGATGTATTTTTATTAAGCTGTTATGTAGTTTTGCTCATGGGTCTGTTGTTTCTGAAACGCATATTTTATTTCCTGTTAAAAATTAAGAACATTTTCAGTCTTCAAGCACCTTATGTTCGGTGATCCCTCAAAGTTTCATAATTTCATAGTTATAACTGCAAATCCTTTTGGTAGGTCCTTTTTGGAGATGATGAATTTGGAATGGCATGTAGTCTCCCGGAGTGCTTTCCTCCTGCTGTGATTAGGAATCCAAGTCTAGAATGTAGTCTGAGGATAGATACGATAGAAGGGCAAGAGGCAACAGAGTCAAATATACTGGTGATGGTAGTTGAAAGGACTCTCCAGGATAGATAAAGACAATCTAAGAAAGATCTGGAAGATTAGAGCAGGCCTGGTGGTCTTCAGGAGATACAACAAAGGCAGTGGATTAAGGAAGTTAGATAATTAAAATGATCAGTCAATCTCCCAACGCGGTGCTTATGGTCAAATCAACTTTATTATGTTGAGGGTAATAAACTGATTTTTAGAAATAGATGTCTTTTGTGCAAATAAGCTCAACCACTTGAATATCATTGAGTGTTTGTGCCTGTTGTACAAGTCATGCACTGTATACGCAGCTTGTAATTCTAGATTTTATTTCACATAGATACAGTTCTGCTGAGCAAGCTCAGAGTAACATGGGGGTTGATATCTTGATGAATTCATGCCTGGCTGGGTGACCTGCTGAGAAGTGTAATGCCTAACAGGGCAAAGAGGTTGTTTCACTCGAGTGAAGTGGGCTGATGTGGGGGAAGTTCTGGCCCTTGGGGAGCACGTACTCCAAGTAAACCTCTGTCAGGAGGGAGGAGGGATGGTCCTGAGAGATTCTCTGATTGTAAAAGAAGCTAGAAACTTAGAATTTTGAGTGAAATTTCTTGATTTTTAAAGGTCATCTCAAAAAAATAAAAGTAAGCATGACATGGGTTTCCCAGGTGACACAGTGGTAAAGAATCTGCCTGCCAGTGCAGGAGATGCAAGTGACTCGGTTTCGATCTCTGTGTTGGGAAGATATTCTGGAGCAGGAAATGGCAACCCACTCTAGTATGCTTCCCAAATCCCATGGACAGAGGAACCTGGTGAGCTGCAGTCCATGGGGTCGAGCAACTGAGCACATACACAAGTCCCTAATGAAGTGACTGACTTCCTGGTAAATCAACATGGGGGATAGCTTGTTCCCCATAAGGTGTTCCCATGCCTATAATTTTGACCAGTTTTTAAGTATTTTTCTCTTAAATATCGAAAGATATTTAAGGAAAGTGCTCAACATGAAACAGTGAGAATAAAATAAATACCAGGAAAACAAACCAGGAAAAAACACATTATGCAGGAAATTGAATACACACAGACTGAAAAAGGAAGAATCAGAGAATATTAAAACATTCTTGAACATCAACAAGGTGATTGCTGATATAAAATGCTTAGTAAAAAGATTGAAAGATAGAGGAAAAGAAATGTCTCCAAAGTAGTACAAAATGACCAAGAACTGGAAATATTAAAGAAAGGGGAAAAGATTTAAAATATGAAACACACAAGTCCAACGTCAAAGTAATAGGAGTTCCAGGAAGAAAATAAGGCAATGGAGAGCAGGAAATTAAGAACTAATATAGGAACATCCTCCAGAACTGAAGAACACAAGCTTTTAGCTTTAAAGATCCTTCTGAATTCCTAACACAATGAATGCACAGTTCTATTAGGGGTTTAGAAAGCTTGTCTTCTGTGTAATCTATCCCAAGAAGCTAAGGCATGTATCAACAAAATTACAGAGTAAATGGGGAGAAATCGGATCTAGAAAACTATGACTATCATCAGTAAGAAATAAAGAAAAATCCTAGGATGAGAGCAGCTCTAGATAGCATCTAGTCCAGGTGGAACCAAAAGTATACAAGAGAAGGAAGAACTCTAAGTGAAAAAGTAGAATCAGTAGAATAGAGGGTATGGTAGTGAATATGATGGAGAATCACAAAAACATTAAAACACATAGGAAATATTACACAGATTTAATAATGAGGTGATTATTTATTCAAGGGAAAACAAGAAGCTGTATAAAAGAAAGGGAAATGTTATAGACTCCTATTTGGCTCTGCAGTGAACAGTATTTATATGAGATCCTGGGTATGGCTATTGATTAATGATTTGAGTAACAGCAAACATTTGGAAGAATGAGGGAAGAAGATTGAGAGGTGTGAAAGTTGGCTTTTCGATTACTATGATGAATTATTAAATGTTGGAAGAAGCATATTATTTAGAAATATGGTAGTAATTACTAAAAGAAACAGCAAAAAGTTAAATGTAGTTGTCTGCAGGGAGCAGAAGTGGGAGTTTGAGATGGGGTAGGAAAGATGTTTCCTGTTTTTCATAAGCCTCTGATTTTTAAACTACATGAATGGATTTATTAAAATAATTTTGAAAAAACCTGTACCACTGAATAATGCTTTAAAGTTTCTGAAATGCTTTTGTGTATTTTTTTTGGGGGGGGGGCAGGTAGGTAAATGAGTTGAGAGGCTCAGAGTTTAGGGATCTAAACTACCAAGAGATTGAATTGGAATCAGAACCCAGGTTTTCTGAACTCCTATTTCCAGTGCTCACTGCCTTACTCCAAGACTGAGTTCCCTCCTTGTCCTCACATGCAATGCTCAGAAATGGAGGCGTCACCAATGCCTTCATTTATTTGGTTGTTTGTGTATTTTTTGGCTTGCTGGGCATCATGTGGGATCTTAAATCTCCGACCGGGGATCGAACCTGTGCCCTCTTCAGTGGAAACATGAAGTCTTAACCATGGGACCACCAGGGAAGTTCTGAGTCATCAATGTCTTTAGCCTTCATTAACATTTGGAGACTCATCACTGCTAATAACAAAACAACACTTACTAACCCATAGACAACTGTTGTCCTTACTATTGCTGTGTAATATGCCCAAACTTCTTGGCTTTAAGAAAACATTTAGTTTTGTGGGTCAGAATTGGGGAAAGGCGCATCTGGGCAGTTTTTCAGTGGGCTGCAAGTCATTTAGGGTTTGACCAGGCTGGGCGTACAAAATGACCAGACGTTGCAGAGCCTTACCAACATGGTGGTCTCAGGTTAGTTTAGAGTTACTGTGCGGCAGCTGGCTTCCCCCAGCAAGCATCCCAAGAGAACTAGGAGGACGTAGTGCTGACTTTTGATTAGCCTCGATGTCATGCAGTGTCAGCTTCTGGCAGAGAAGTCGTAACACCCCCCTCCCCCCACAACCCCCCACCTCCTGTGAGGAGTGGCAAGGCCACAATGTTGAGAGCCAAGGGGGATGTGTTATCTTCAGAAAAACATTTTGGCACAGCACCTCAGGCTTTCTAGCTCAATGTGATCTGCTGGGAATGCCTTTTTTCCATCTCCCCAGGACCTACACATCTTTCAATATGTGGTTTAGAAACTTCCTCCTCCACGGAGACTTCTATGATGTCCCTCAACAAGAAGCACTTTTTATTTTCTCTGAATCCCTGTTGTATTTTTAATTTTTTTTTATGTAGACCATTTTTAAAGTCTCCTTTAAATTTGTTACAATATTGTTTCTGTTTTATGTTTTGGTGCTTTTGGCCATGGGGCACAGGGAATCTTAGCTCCCTGACCAGGAATTGAACCCACACCTCCTGGACTGATCCACCAGGGAAGTCCTTCCCTAATATTGTTTTTTTAAAAAAATCCTTCTTATGACACTTTAATTCTGGTGTCATCATCATCACATTGTATACCTGTGCTGCGGTCTCTGCATATTCCCTGCATAATAACTTGCCTGTTGTGTAAATATTTGCTTAATGAGATAATGATTCCATGATAATTCAAATAATAGTCATGAAAAAGTGCATTTCAATTCAGAGCTCTTTTTTCCTCCCACCATTCTCATTTCTGAAAATGGAAAGAAACCAAACAGTCTCTCAGGAGGAGTTACAGCAGGAACCGTATGTGGCTGTTTCCTGGTGTTTATTGCTACTCTGTGAGAAATAAAGAAGATGGGGGAATGAAAACCATGTCATTTACAATTTGATTAAAAAGATTTTCTTCTTTTTTTCTCTTTTCCTTTCATGTTTAAGCCCTGCGGTTTTGAATTTTCCCTTTCATCATAGAGGAAGACAGATCAAGCAGTTAGGATTCCAGTTCCCTGTGCTGGAAGCATCCTCACTTCACAGCTGTTTAACATATCTGGCCTCAGCTCAGTCCCCTGTCCCCTCACCCACCGCTTTCCAGCAGCGGGAAGGACTTGCTCCTGTGCCTTGGGGCCCTTTTATCTGGTTCTTCTCTCTGCCTGGAATATTCTTCCCATTCACCCCACCTCCAGATCCATAGCTCCCTCACCTCCTGTAAGCCTCAATGTGGCATATCCTGAACACCCTATTTAAAATGCTTCTCCCAGCACCCCAGACTTAACGGGGACCCCTTCCTGGCTTAAGAAGCATTTCCTGGGAACCTGGAGGAAAGAGGAGTTCATCAGCTTCGTAGGTACGGCAGATAAAATGTGTGAACATGAATTTCTTGGGTTTGGTTTTTAGCTTCAGAATAGAAGACCCTAGAAGAGCAATTAAAAATAAAACAAAAACAAATGCAAGGCCTCTGGCATCATAGTGGCTATTAAGAAGGCAGCCTGCGATTCCTTATGCAGCCCCCAGACAGAAGCTCATTCTTTGCGTTTAGTAGGTGAGCAACACTTCAGGGGCAAGAGGCTTATGTGTGTTAATTAACACCCTTGATGAACGTTGGTAAATGAATCTGATGAAAGCCTGAGTGGACCCGCTTTTTTTGTGTGTGATAGGGATTATTTATGATCACAAAGGGAGACTGTAAGGAACATTTTTCCTAGACTTGGAAATGGGGCAGAAGGATTACTGGTGTCCTTCTGAGCGCCTGCTCAGGTTAATCCCGTTCTCTGACTCTGCGGGTAAAGAAGAGAGTGGACCTTTGTTAGGTGTGCTGTTTACTGTGGACCAGGGTATTTTAGGTTCTTTAAGGGTAGATATTTATGGAAAGGATTCTTGCCTCATAGGCAATCCATATATGGATTTTGTCTTATTGAAATGGAAAATGAAAAGATCAAAACGACAGCATAGTCAATGAAAGTAAAAGGAATACTTTTGTGAGTGTCACTAAAAACAATTGCATCTCCTCTTCTTGGCACCAGGCCTCCCTTGTTTTCATACCATTTATCACCTGTTTAAAAAAAATTATCTACTTGTTTTTGGCTATGAGGGGTCTTCATTGCTGCACGCAGGCTTTCTCTAGTTGCTGCCAGCAGGTGATACTCTTTATTGTGGTGTGCTAGTCTCTCATTGAGGAGAAGGCAATGGCACCCCACTCCAGTACTCTTGCCTGGAAAATCCCACGGATGGAGGAGCCTGGTGGGCTGCAGTCCATGGGGTCGCTACGAGTTGGTCACGACTGAGAGACTTCACTTTCACTTTTCACTTTCATGCATTGGAGAAAACGGCAACCCACTCCAGTGTTCTTGCCTGGAGAATCCCAGGGATGGGGGAGCCTGGTGGGCTGCCGTCTATGGGGTCACACAGAGTCGGACACGACTGGAGCGACTTAGCAGCAGCAGCAGTCTCTCATTGCGATGGCCTCTTGGGTTGTGGGCACAGCTCTAGAGCGTGGGCTCAGTAGTTGTGGCCACAGGCCCAGCTGTTCCATGGCACTGGATCTTCCTGGACCAGGGATCGAACCCACATCCCTTAATAGGCAGGTGGAACCCACAACCACCGAACCATCAGGCAACTCCCCACTTATCACCCTTTAACATTCTTTTTAGTTCACATTTGTTATGTTTGTGGTTTGTTGTCCTTCCTCCTCCTGAGAGGGAAGCTCCATGAGGGCAAATGTTTTTCTCTGACTTGTTCACTGTCGAATCCCTAACACCAGAACTGGGCCAAGCCTATAGTTGTTGTTGGTTAGTCACCAAGTCGTATCCGACGCTTTCGCCCAGTGTCCAACTCATGGACTGTAGCCTGCTAGGCTCCTCTGTCCTTGGGATTTCCCAGGCAAGAATATTGGAGTGGGTCGCCAAATAGTAGGTGCTTAATAAATACTTGCAGAAGGAAAATATTCCTTAATGTAGATCAGTGACTTTCAAACTCTTTTGACCTTGACCCCCAACAGTAAGAAAGGCATTTCACATGTTGACACATACACAACAGAGAAGTTTCACAAAGCAATACTTAGCCTTATGACATGTGGCGCGCTTTATTTTCTTTTTTGTTTTTTTAAAAAAATATTTGTTTATTTTGGCTGTGCTGAGTCTTAGTTGTAGTACGTGGAATTTTCAATCTTTGTTGAGGCCTGTGGGATCTTTCATTGCAGCATCTAGGATCTTTAATTGTGGCATTTGAATTCTTAGTTGTGGCACTTGGGATCTAGGGATCAAATCCAGGCCCCCTGCATTGAGAGTGCAGAGTCTTAGCCACTGGACCACCAGGGAAGTCCCCTGATGTTTTCAAATTAGTTCTATTTTGTTTTCATTTTGAAAATCATTGTGGCTACACAGAACTTGATTTCACAACTGGAATCGGTGGTATGAAAAACTTTAACTTAAAACCGTGTAGAAACTGTAGCCATGTAAGGCAGATGGGAAAAAGAGGGGAAAGGGGGCAGGCAGATTACTTTCATTATTAGTTAAATATTTCCTATTTCTGTAATTTATCCTGTCTCACAGTATAGAAGCCCTCATGACACATCCACATGTCACTTTTTCTTTAGGTGAAAAGTGTTCTCTCCTGCAATAAAGATTGAGTTATTTCCAAAGCAAAGAGCTAGAAATGAGCCTGGGAGCTAAGAAATGATCTTAAAGTCTCAGAGAGAGTCAGTTGGTTGGCACCTGCTGTTGGTAAGTCAAAGAAGGAGAATTAGAGGAGCAGGCAGAGGTAAACATTTATAAAGTAAAGGTGACTGTTACGGAAAAAAACCCACTTTTCTCAACTTTGTTGAAATCAGAGAGTAGCTGTTTCATGAGGGTATTATAGGATTACTTCGGTGATTATAGTGATAGATGTTTATTGAAAAGAACCTGGTTGACTGATGGAACTTCTGATGCTTTTGCTGATCTTGTGAATATATCCCTTATCTGAGTCCTTGATTTTCTTGTCGCTTTTTCTCATCTAGCCTAATGTGTCCCCTACCTGTTCCTTTCTCAGCTCTCATTTTGTTGCTGTTAGAAAAACAGATGCAAACACCAGGAACTGGAACTCCTCTGTGTCTCTGATAATGCTGTGATTAATGGACCAGACAGATTCTGGTCATAAGCCGGGTATTTTGTTAACAACCTAGTATCAGTGATTTAGAAGGATTTGGTAGCAGCATGATTTAGTATTAAATAGAATGATTTAACTGGTGTTGATTGGTTCTGCACAGATAAATTAATGAGGCAAAAAACCTAATCTCTGATTTATTGACATATTTTCCCAGAGTGAGCTATGAAATAATTTTTAACTTCATTTGAAGTAAAACAAATGAATAAGGTCTTTTCTGTAACCTACTTTGGAAAAATCCAGACAAATTGATCATAAGTAACAAAACTCCAAAACTACATCATGGTTTTAAAAAATCTACCTTGATCTCTGTCTTGTCTAGATGTAAAAGCATGCCTTTGAGTGAGTTCTTATAGACTCTCATTTGATTACATGTATATTAAGGACTTCTATATTTGCAAATGACTAAGCCCAACTAGATCCAACCAGTCCATCCTAAAGGAGATCAGTCCTGGGTGTTCACTGGAAGGACTGATGCTGAAGCTGAAACTGCAATACTTTGGCCACCTCATGCGAAGAGGTGACTCATTGGAAAAGACTGTGATGCTGGGAGGGATTGGGGGAAGGAGGAGAAGGGGACCACAGAGGATGAGATGGCTGGATGGCATCACCGACTCAATGGACATGAGTTTGAATAAACTCCGCTGAAGCCCAGCTAATACTAGGTTAAAGAGGCAAAGGAACTTTATTAGAAAGATGCTGGGACGAGTCACAGAACTGAGCTCCAAAGACTTTGGAGACTGATCTTGTAAAGTACCATTACCATCAAAGAAGTAATAACTGGGGAAAGCAGCAGTAGAGTGGTAGTGGTGATGGTAGTTTAGTTGCTAAGTTGCATCCAACTCTTGCTTTCTTGTGGTCTGTAGCGGCCAGGCTCCTCTGTCCATGGAATTTCCCAAGCAAGAATACTGGAGTGGGTTACCATTTCCTTTTCTGGGGAATCTTCATGACTCAGGGATTGAACTCAGGTCTCCTGCACTGGCAGGCAGATGCATTACCACTCAGCCACCAGGGAAGCCCAGCAGTAAGAGTGATCAGGATTAATGAGGGACTGCTTCTTGGAAGAGGCAAGTCTAAACAGAAGGCAGAAAGGGATATAGATGTAGAGAAAAAAGTAGAATGTTGTTTCAGGATTGACAGATTGTCATCCAAGTTAGGTACAGGCCTGGATGAAGGGTGCTGAGAAACTGACCTGACTGTAACCAAAGAACCGAGTTGGGGAGTGATGAGGTATATGTTGATAGGAAACTGTTAATTTGTGGGAGGCTGTATGGTTTGGTGACTGAGCTAGAAATTTTACTTGTTTAATTGCCTAAGAGGGCTTCTCAAGTGGCTCAGATGGTAAAGACTCTACCTGCAATGTGGGAGACCCAGGTTTGATCCCTGAGTCAGGGAGATCCCTGAGAGAAGGGAATGGCCTATGAAGTACAAAATGAAGTCAAGCCAGCACAGATGCTTCCTATATCCATGATTTGTGTGACAAGGTGTCAGGGAGGGTGACACCCTGAGGCCCTGGGCACAGGTTAGGGCCTGGGTGATAGAAGCAGGTTCCAGGAAACTTTTGACAAACTGCACACAGAGTTACTGGCTATTTGGGGGAATAAAAGCTATAGATGGCTTTTTTTGGAAATTATTTATGTGCACTATTAAATGGTTCTTTTGGGGGAAGGCTGCTTGAAATTCTATCTTTATAAACTTCAGTTTACAATCCATGAGGCTGTGCTGATAGAAGTAAGAGTAATAATTTGGTCTACAATCATGAATATTAGGCTAGCTGGCAGTGCAGGGTAGCTATGACTTTTAAGAAAAAGTCCTTAGCTATGTAATTGTGATACTGTTCTTAGTAGTAAGAGGATGCCAAATGAGGGAAAAAAAATCTCCAGTGCTCTCTGAAATCTGTCTGCTCCTTTGACCTTTCTCAGAAGAGTACACCTTTATTTTAGAACCAAAACAACATTTTGAGGGAGTGGACACAAATTAGCCATCAGAATGATTTACTTTGGCCACCTGATGTGAAGAACTGACTCATCTGAAAAGACCCCTGATGCTGGGAAAGATTGAAGCCAGGAGAAGGGGACGACAGAGAATGAGATGGTTGGATGACATCACCAACTCAATGGATATGAGTTTGAGTAAACTCTGGGAGTTGGTGATGGACAGGGAGGCCTGGTATGCTGCAGTTCATGGGGTCACAAAGAGTTGGACATGACTGAGCAACTGAACTGAATGATTTTCTGTTTATGGCCTGCATTTCAGTTATTTCACCATTGGTTTCAGTCCATTTAATTAGGATTATTTGTAGGATTAAATTAATCCTTTAAGAATTATTCCATTTCAATTTTTTAAAATTTAAAGAACGATTTTTAAAAGTGACCCATTCAGTATTACCTCTGAAGTACATTTGAGTGATTAATATCACCCATGTTTTCTCCAACTTCAGACTTATTTACCCAGCTGCCAACCAGGCATCTTCATTGAGATGAACCCATGACCTAAACAGAACCTAATTTGTTAAGTGGAACACAGGGTGCCTAAGCTGAGCCTTGGTTTAATAATAGATCAAAAGAGAAATTGAAATAGAGATGTCTGTTACTGACAGGTCCTGGAGGAAGTACGTGGACCCCTTGAGGGACCACACAGGATGACAGAGAGAGAGAGAGAGACAGGACCCTGGACACATGCCGTTAAGAGGGTCCATGTGTGAGTGCTTTGGGGTTCCTGGGCCAGATGGGTCAATTCAAATCAAAAGCGGGCTTTTGGTAAGCCCCAGGGGAGTCTCACCTCAGGGGTGCGTAAGGCATGTAGATGGTGGGAGACAGGGGAGAACTGTTGATCACAAGGGCTTGTGGGGAAGCCATATTAGGAACTCACAGTAATTTGTGACTGTGGGCTGTTATCCAGGGCATGTGCTACCTTGATGGGGCTAGTGGACACAAGGTTCAACAAAAGGGATGCCAAGGCAGAACACCAAGAAGTAGCTTAGTTAAACTCTTGACACATATTTTACCAGCAGTCTGGTTGGGTCCCTTAGCCCAGTCAATCAACACATAAAACTAATCATCACACTTTCCAATGCTACAGATTTATACTACACTTTTCTAAGATAATTGACCACTAGAAAAACACTTGGAATTGTATCATATACTTTAATCCTTGCCACATTCCTGCAGAAGAACAGATGCTATTCCCATTTGTACAAAGAAGCATGAGACAGGGCGCTCAGGGCTGGTGCGCTGGGATGACCCTGAGGGATGGGAAGGGAAGGGAGGTGGGAGGGTGGTTCAGGATGGGGGACACATGTACACCCATGGCTGATTCATGACAACGTATAGCAAAAACCACTACAATATTGTAAAGTAATTAGCCTCCAATTAAAATACATTAATTAGTTTAAAAAAAAAAGAAAGAAATACCTGAGGCTCATACTGATAATGGGAAGAGGATTTGGGAGCCCAACCTAAGAGTCTTCTAACCCAGACTCCAGGTCATATCATGTCACTGCTATGGGCTGAATTCCTTAGCAGGTGGACTTTCTTTTGCCTTAATGTGTTTTTCTTTTTGTTCTGTTGATCCTTTAGGGAAAGAAAGTATAAGCATTCATGGAGACCCTACCGTATGGAAATTCTATTAGGTGTTTTACATGAAGTATTTCATTTAATCCTCATTATAGCCTATGAGTGGAGAAGGAAATGGCAACCCACTCCAGTATTCTTGCCTGGAGGATCCCAGGGACAGAGGAACCTCGTGGACTGCCATCTATGGGGTTGCACAGAGTTGGACACGACTGAAGCGACTTAGCATGCATGCATAACCTATGAGAGACACATGAAAGTTAGTCTTACCTACTCAAGTTAAGGTATATGGTCAAAGGCACACACAGAAAGTGGTGGCACAGGAATTTTATCTGCCATCAAACACCACATATGCGCTTTCCTATAGCCAAGGTCATTTGTTTCCTTGCTAAACCTCCTCTGAGCCATGTCAAAGCACTCAAGGTTAGAAGAGTGATATGTGATTGTAGATGTTCTACTATATGGCTCTGACTCAGCTACCTGCTAAATGGACCCAGATTGGGAAATTCTTGGCTACTCACACTTCTCCCTGGCCTTCTGACTTTCCCCATCACAGCACTTGTTCTGTGGAGGTATGTCTGTTAGGTTTAGATGACTCTCTGTAGGCTTCATACCAGCCAAATTAGGAAAGTCCTCTAGTCTGACATTCTGCCTACTGTAGCCTGAATTTCTCCCTTTCTGTTCTGTTTAACTCTTTAACTGATGAGATTTCTTCTCAGCTGGGAAGGGTGAGCTAGGATGACAGAGGTGAGGAAGACAGAGAAGGGTGCTCACAAATCCAGTAGCATAGTACAATCAAATCCTAGTTCCTTGAATCACATGGGCAAAGGCCGTTATTCTTCTGATCAATATTTTATTCTCTTTTTTCTTCTTAGCATATAGATAGCTGCCTCAGGTCATAAATAAAATATATTTCATTAAATGGAGAGTAGCAGGTATTTAGTAAGAAAATAAAAATGAAAGAATGCATTATTTTATTCCATTAAATGTTTGGCTGAACCCATAAGAATGAGGATAAGGCCATTCTTGGACACTTGCACTGAAATGAACCAAGAGAAAAATATTAAAGGACAAGGAAGAGGATATTTGGCATATGAATGCAAGAGCTTCTTCAGGGCCAGGGAGTGGAATGAAAATTGGCAAGATCATTGGGAGAATGTGAATCAAACAGAATTAGAATGGAGTTTTCTAAGAGAATATGTTAGGAGAGCAAAAGGCTGACAAATAGCTCTTGTATTTAGATACAAACAGGGGGAGTAGACCAGGAATTCAAAAGTAAGAGAAACTTAAGGAAGGAAAAAAACACTATTCTTTGTAAACAGAAACGAAACAAATGAAAATAAGATATCAGAAGTCAGCAAGATCTTATGGGAGTCTTCAGCTGATCTTATGGAAGCAAAGCCCATTTCATTGCTGTAGGAAACTCCCAGCTGAGTGCTGACTGTGGACATCTGATTTCCTTGAAGCTGCATTTAAGTGTTTTCTGATTTTGGCTTGTGTCTTGTACTCTGCGAGGGTTGGCAATAAGCCAGCCGTGTCCCAGAGTTCTGAAGAGTGGGCCAAGGTTAGATATTGGAGTTGGTTCTTTAATTTAACGCACTGATTCTTCTTAAAGAGAAGAACAAAGACTGTGAGAACACGTGTTAGAATTTTGTTATGAGAGATGAATACAAAATATTAAATTGACTCCAACAACTTGTGTCAACTTGAAAACTCCCTGTCTCTTAGGATAAAAAAAAATATAATCCTATTTAGAAATTCCTGATGTAATCACAGATGTGGAATTGGTTCTTTTCATGAAACCTATTAATTAAAAAGTACATAATCCAAAGTCAGTTAAGTAGTAAGATATTACAAGTTCTTATTCCATTAACTTTTCAAAGTATGAATAATAACACATTCAATACTAGAAATTCATATTTTTTCCATGGGCTTCTGAAAAACATGACAATGAGTCCAGTTATGGTAGCAGCTCGCTGTGACCTGACTTATCGCTGGAATTTTTTTATTGGTTTCAGGCGACTTTAACATTGAGGGATTAGTCATTAGTTAGACTTGATGAGAAACAGGACTAGAACTGGACTTTCAAATATGTGTTGTTTTTCTGCTCACAATCAGAAATAAATTCACCATGGTTTTTCTCTTTACAGGCTCATGCCAAAATCTGGCACCTCTACGATACTTCTTTCCGCCCCACTCAGGGAGGCCAGGTGTCCATTGCCCTAAGCTCCCACTGGATCAGTCCTCGAAGAATGACTGAACACAGCATCAAGGAATGTCAAAAATCTCTTGACTTTGTTCTGGGCTGGTTTGCCAAACCCATATTTATTGATGGAGACTATCCTGAGAGCATGAAGAATAACCTTTCATCTCTCCTGCCTGATTTTACTGAATCTGAGAAAAAGTTCATCAAGGGAACAGCCGACTTTTTTGCTCTTTCCTTTGGCCCAACCTTGAGTTTTCAACTGTTGGACCCTCAGATGAAATTCCGCCAACTGGAATCTCCCAGCCTGAGGCAACTCCTTTCCTGGATTGACCTTGAGTATAACCACCCTCAAATATTTATTGTGGAGAATGGCTGGTTTGTTTCAGGGACCACCAAAAGAGATGATGCCAAATATATGTATTACCTCAAAAAATTCATAATGGAAACCTTAAAAGGTAGGATTGAAGATAAAATCCTAATTTCCTGTCAAAATCCACTGGAAAAACAATCCTTAAGATGATCTTAATAAACTGTGTGAATTTATAGTTTTTAATCAGAATGTAGAAATTCATTTTGGCAATAGTAAGAATGCATTTATATAGCACCTTTCTCATCTGGGGACTTGAGGAGCTTAATTTTTTAAGTTTGTTTCATAAATGAGAAATGTTATAATGTTTATGCAATTATAAAGGTTATAATGTTTGAAATTACTTGACTTTCAGAGTTACTACTCTAGATTTTTACATTATATTAAAGATTAAGTAAATCCCAAGATATCTAGATCCCTGTACACATTTTTCCGACTTAGATTGCTTGTACTGAATAAAACACTTTGTATTTTTTTTTTAAAAAGAATATCAATACTTTCTGGCAAAGAGTAGGTAGTTCATGTCTTTAAAGACGTAATTCACTTACTGCATCAAGCACAAAGGTAGGTACTTAGGATAGAAAAGTAGAACAAGACACCTTGGCCCAAAGAGCGCCCATCAGAAAGAAGGGAACTCCAAATAAAAATTTTTGGAGATAAGCCTATTTTTGAGGACATTTATTTGCAGAGTTTTCTAGGTTCTATTAGCTTCCCAGGTGGCACAGTGGTAAAGAATCTGTCTGCCAATGCAGGAGACATGTGTTTGATCCCTGGGTCAGAAAGATCCCCTGGAGTAGGAAATAACAACCCACGCTAGTATTCTTGCCTGGGAAATCCCATGGACAGAGGAGCCTGGCGGACTATAGCCCATGGGGGTTGCAAAGAGCTGAACAGGACTGAGCATGCATGCAATAGGTCCTATCAGAGCCTTTCATCTGTGAGAAAGGTCATCAGTTTACCAAACAATAAACATTATACTTAATTTATTTCCTGAAATAGTAAAATCCTCAAATGCTCTTGAATCATGTAGCAAGTGCCCATCACAGGGTCACGATGCTCTTGTCCTCTTTCCTTTGCAGCCATCAGGCTGGACGGGGTGGATGTCATTGGGTACACGGCCTGGTCACTCATGGACGGCTTCGAGTGGCACCGTGGCTACAGCATCAGACGTGGACTCTTCTACGTCGACTTTCTAAGCCAGGACAAGAAGCTGTTGCCGAAGTCTTCAGCCTTGTTCTACCAAAAGCTGATAGAGAACAATGGCTTCCCTCCTTTACCTGAAAACCAACCCCTAGAAGGGACATTTCCCTGTGACTTTGCTTGGGGAGTTGTTGACAACTGCATTCAAGTAAGTCAGCTGACAAAATCAATCCGCAGTCTCACCAGCCCTATCTCTAGTAAGTAGCGCTTCCTTATTAGGTTGTCATGGCACGTGGTCCATTCCTCAGGCCAAACATGGTTCCTTAGCGAGTGCACGAAAGGCATCATGTGGAATGCTGCACACTTCTCTCCAAAAATCTTCCTGGCTTCATCTTGCACTTTAAATCAACTCCGAAAGGGAACAGATTTAAAATATGTCCATCTTTAAGATCTGATAAGATACTAAAAGATAAAACACTCTCTTTTAATACCGTGGTTTTCAATCCCTTTTAAAGTAGTTGTTGAGTTCTTCCATAAACAAGATGTAATGCAGAATTCCACACTATCTGAGATCTCACTGGAGCTGCTGAGATGGAGGCAGGGACATTAGGCAGAGCCCTCTTGACCATAACTGTGGAACCCCCAAGATTGTGGAAGTATCTCTGGAATGAGAGCCGTTGCTCAGTGATGCACTGATCAGAATGCCATTTCTAACAACACTTTTCGAATTGAAATGGTAAGGAAGTTCTTCAAAATGGTCACCCAAGTATTTATTGAGCATCCTATATGCAGTTAGACCTCAACATCTTTCTTCATTTTTCCAGCTTCAAAAGCATCTGTTTTCTAGGGTTTGATTAAATACTTTAGTGAGCACTTATTGGAAGTTTCGTGTGTATATTGTTAATTGTTGGAGGGAAGAGGGCTCAGTTGAGGGGAGTACACAGTGAGATGAGTAAGATATGATTCCTGCTTTCAGAGGAGTCTATTGAGGGGAAATGATGGGTCACAAATAGTATAAGAGTGTGAACAGAGCATGGTGGCAAGTGAGCAGGGTGGTAGGGGATGGAGGTGTTGCTGAACAGAGTCTGTGTGTGAAAATAGAGACCAAGATAGAAACGAAGTTTGGTGTCCACAGACGTTTTAGCATGTTGGGTGCTTCTAGACAACTTGTTGGTTCTGTAGGGGAGGAAAAATAACTTCCCCTGTACCCTTATGAGTGTTTAACTGAGACCCCAGTAGTAAGAGATAGATTCACATGAGAAAAACAAACAGAAGTTTATTAGTATGTATACCTCATGTATATATGGGAGATACCCTGAGAAAAATGAGTAACTCATCAAGGTGGCTTAAAATTTCAGGCTTAAATAGCATCTTAATAGGAAAAGGGGAAAAGTAAGTGATTTTTAGGAAAGATGAATAGGCCCTTAAAAGAAGACATGAGAGCTCTGATAGCTTGTGACAAAGTTTGCCTGAATGTGATGTTGACTTCGAATGCCCTCCTCTGTGATAACAGTCAGGCTTTCCTCATTGGCAAAACTCCCACAAGGGGATTTATGACAGTCCTTTTGAGTTTCTTTTGGAGGATTCATCTCTAGGCAGATAAGGGGAATTCAGAGAAAGCCCTTCCCTTGGATTTGCTATTTTTTTCAAGTGCCTGAAGCTCAAAATAATATACTGAAGGGGCATTTTAGGGGTGGCATGCCTTGACTTCTACAATCGTATTTTGGGGCATCATATTCTGTTACTTTTTGGTTCAAAAGAAGTATTTGGAGAGAGTGCTTGGATCTGGGGAAAGGCCTTCTAGTTGAGATGAGTTGCTATTTCCTGGTATCTAGTTGAAATTTTTGATTCATTAGGAAATAAATCAACACGATCCTTTAAATTTTTTTTCCCCCCTGCTGAGTCATATTATGCTTACATCTTATTCAGACCTCCAGTTAGTTTTAAGGACAATCTTGACTTTAATCCCTTCCTTTGTTTTTGTTGTTCAGTAGCTAAATCATGTCCAACTCTGTGACCCCCATGGACTGCATCATGCCAAGCTTCCCTGTCCTTCACTATCTCTCAGAGAGTTTGCTCATACTCATTTCCTTTGAGTTGATGATGCCATCCAACCATCATAATCCCTTCCTTATGATTGTTTAAGATTTTAAAAAATATGAAACATTTTAAAAGTCTTCAACGAATTTGTTACAATATTGCTTCTGTTTTATGTTTTGACTTTTTTGGCCATGAGACATGTGGTATCTCAGCTCCCTGACCAGATATCAAGCCCCACCCCTTGTATTGGAAGGCGAAGTCTTAACCATTGGACGGCCAGGGAAGTCCCCCTACCTTACATTTCAAAGGCAACCAAGAACGCTATGTTCTCAAGGATATCTGAGCCCAGTAGCTTGTCTTCATAGCTCTACCTGGTTCTGTGTGGGGTTTTCCTCACTCCTCCATCTCCCTTAGTTCAGTTCAGTTCAGTAGTCGCTCAGTCGTGTCCGACTCTTTGTGACCCCATCAATCGCAGCACGCCAGGCCTCCCTGTTCATCGCCAACTCCTGGAGTTTATTCAAACTCATGTCCATCGAGTCAGTGATGCCATCCAGCCATCTCATCCTCTGTCGTCCCCTTCTCCTCCTGCCCCCAATCCTTCCCAGCATCAGGGTCTTTTCCAATGAGTCAACTCTTCGCATGAGGTGGCCAAAGTATTGCAGTTTCAGCTTCAGCATCAGTCCTTCCAATGAACACCAAGGACTGATCTCCTTTAGGAGGGACTGGCTGGATCTCCTTGCAGTCCAAGGGACTCTCAAGAATCTTCTCCAACACCACAGTTCAAAAGCATAAATTCTTCTGCGCTCAGCTTTCTTCACAGTCCAACTCTCACATCCATACATGACCACTGAAAAAACCATAGCCTTGACTAGATGGACCTTTGTTGACAAAGCAATGTCTCTGCTTTTTAATATGCTGTCAAGGTTGGTCATAACTTTCCTTCCAGGAAGTAAGCGTCTTTTAATTTCATGACTGCAATCACCATCTGCAGTGATTTTGGAGCCCAGAAAAATAAGGTCTGACACTGCTTCCACTGTTTCCCCATCTATTTGCCATGAAGTGATGGGACTGGATGCCATGATTTTAGTTTTCTGAATGTTGAGCTTTAAGCCAACTTTTTCACTCTCCTCTTTCACTTTCATCAAGAGGCTTTTTAGTTCCTCTTCACTTTCTGCCATAAGGGTGGTGTCATCTGCATATCTGAGGTTATTGATATTTCTCCTGGCAATCTTGATTCCAGCTTGTGCTTCTTCCAGCCCAGCGTTTCTCATGATGTACTCTGCAAGTAAGTTAAATAAGCAGGGTGACAATATACAGCCTTGACGTATTCCTTTTCCTATCTGGAACCAGTCTGTTCCATGTCCAGTTCTAACTGTTGCTTCCTGACCTGCATACAGGTTTGTCAAGAGGCAGATCAGGTGGTCTGGTATGCCTATCTCTTTCAGAATTTTCCACAGTTTATTGTGATCCACACAGTCAAAGGCCTTGGCATAGTCAATAAAGCTAACCCACTGCTATTTAGAAACTCCCCATTCTAACTTCTCTCCTGCAAGTGGGATCCATGGTGGGGTTCAAGTAGGATCTGAAAGGACAGGAGAGGTGCTAGTGATGGAGGAGAGAGGAGGAAGGCGATCCCGCAGTCCATCCTGGTTGGTCCCGCATCCCTGTTCTGCCTCTCGACCTTCTGCTGAGCCCTGCTCCCTGCTGGGTCCTGGGCCACCCTAGGGCTTGTGCTCTGTCCTGTCTCCAACAGTAGCCCAGCCAGGGCTGATAATTCCCAGCTTCATCCTTCGTGAGGAGAAGGCTCCGCCAGTGTTTCTGTGCAGGCGGTGTAACTCGGGGAGCAGTGGGGATGTTGTGGGGAGGTCTTTTACTTCTGCTCTGTTCCCCATCCAGGGATTGTGTTTGTCTTGGGAACTGGTCAGCAGTGAGAACATTTTAAGAATACATCCTGTTTCCTCCAGAGAGAAGAAAACTGATCAGAAGCAACAAGTATGGCAGCAAAGAGGAAGGGAGATGAGGAGAGAATTCCTTTTTCTGCTTCCTAGAAGCAGTTGTTTAGACTTTGATCCAGTGCCAGCCACTCATCAGCCCTGGGGCTTTGCTCTCGGGTTGCACCGCTCAGGGTCACGGCTGCCTGCACCTCGCAGAGCCGCACAGTCGTCTCCGCTGACCCAGCCAGACGCAAACCACCACGACCATGAACTCCTCCAGGAGCTCGCTAGTGGAAAAAGGCTGCGGTTGCTATTTTATTCTCTCTGCTTTTCACCTTGAGCTTTGTACTGTTTTGGCAGTGTGCTTTCCAAGCTAACTTCCTAATTGACAGAGCAAAAATGAGTTTTGCTTTGTTTTTTTTTTTAGGGAAGTTCTGATAAGTGTATGGATAAGTTTTAATTTACAAGTGGGTCTCTATACTTTTAATGCATTGTATTAGAGTTCTGAAAAGTGAATTTTAAACCATGGAAATTTATCTTTTCACTTCTGGTTAGTATTTCAAGAATTCCTAATATGAATGAGGCATGCATTTCACCTGAAAAAAATTTTAAATTATATCTCACCTGTCTGAGATGACAGACCTGTCTGAAGTCTGATCTTAGGCTTATTCACATGGATTATCATTGTCCTTGGACCTAATTTCCCAGCTGAGAGGTTTGTTTTTCCATAATCACTAATGTTCATAGTAAACACAGAATCTGCTATGTACTGGGGACGGACAGCTTTTTTTTAACATTGGCTACTGTTAGGGAGACATTTCTTCCATAATATACTAAACACATAACATCATACCCTTCTGAAAGGTTCGACTTAATTATTTTTTTATTAATAAATAAGTCAAACAAATTAATGGAGATTCTATAGAATTTTGCCTAAACACCCATTTATAAATGACCTGTATTTTTGAGAAATAGACTTGTTGCTCAGAAATTACACCTTTGTCTCTCATGTTTGCTTTCAGATGGACTGAATAAGAGCTGTTGTTTTGGAACTGTTATAGTAGAAAAGTTATGAATTTTGTCAACTCAGAGCTCTATAAAAATAATCCAGAGAATTCCTTCAAGCTATGAACAGTTTCACTTCCAAAGAGCTGCAAATATTTTTCTTGCAAAGTTGAGGAAACATGATTTGTGGGTCCATCACAGTGGAAAAATACTTCTGACAGCATTCCCACAAATTAGAGGAAATGTATGCGTGGGTGATCTACACGGGACAATTCTCCAGAAAAAGCAATTTCCCTCTGACATGCTATATTTTATTACTTTCCTTTATAAACACGGCACTGACCCTGCTAGAGAAACAGAAGCTTATTTGCAACAGGCCTGAAAAGTGCAAGGAAACCTCTACTAGAGATTGAAAACCAGAGTTTGACCTTTGCTTTTCTACAGAGGGTCAAACCCAGGAACCAACTCTGACAGGATTATTACTGAGGAGAAAACTGGCTTAGGTGATGGGTCCTTGGGAATAAGAGCTTCCCTGATAGCTCAGTTGGTAAAGAGTCTGCCTGCAATGCAGGAGACCTCGGTTCGATTCCTGGGTTGGGAAGATCCCCTGGAGAAGGAGTAGGCTACCCACTCCAGTGTTCTTGGGCTTCTCTTGGCTCAACTGGTAAAGAACCCACCTGCAATGCAGGAGACCTGGGTCTGATCCCTGGGTTGGGAAGATCCCCTGGAGAAAGGAAAGGCTACGCACTCCAGTATTCTGGCCTGGAGAATTCCATGGACTGTATAGTCCATGGGGTCACAAAGAGTCAGACATGACTGAGTGACTTTCACACACATACACACCTTGGAATAAACTTAAAGTTTTGTTTGCAAGTGGAAGGAGGATTTTGTGATTTTGATTTTGCAGTTTGTCTAGGTTTCCTAAATACTTATTTTCATTTTGTAGTCTTATAGATCAGAGATTGAGAATCATCATTCTCATGATCATCACAGAAAAATAATTTTGAAATTTTTAAAAGCGATGTTAAAATATCCCATTATACGTGGATGACAGTATCATTTCCACATTCTCTGTCTTTTTCTACCATCAGTCAGAGTGAATTAGCTAAATTCTGTTATGGACACTAATGCCAATAAAAGGCAATAGTTTTGCATACTTCCCATGTCCGTGACCTTTAGCAAACCTCCATTTAGAATGTGATTTTAAGAAACACAATTTAATTTTAAGTATCATTTCATTTTCTGACTCTCACTCAGGTTTTAAGCTTTATCACTTTTTTGGTCTTTTTTTTTTTTTTTTTTTTTAATTTGAAAGTCTCATATCATTGGCGATTTCTTATTCTAAAAGAAAAATGTCCAAAATACTCTGCTTGCTTAACACAGACCAGAGATGTGTGAGGATTATTAATGCTTGTTATCTGAAGTGACCTCCAAAATTCAGATTTCTTAAAGTAACAGTTCCAGGCTTACAGAGAACTGTGGGTGAAACAAATGTGCACCGAGCAAAGTGGAATATTTTCTTCCCCAGGAACGTAACTATTTATGAAAAACAGTTTAAAATTCAGCTAGGAAGGTTTCTACAGTCTTTTTGCCCACCGTGCTGGCTGGTTTTGTTGAGAGAACCAGAACCGCACTGGACGACTTTGCAGGACTGACCAGGTGAGGCTAACGGCTCCTCTCCTCCTGACAGGTGGACACCACCCTGTCTCAGTTCACTGACCCCAACGTCTACCTGTGGGACGTGCACCACAGCAAGAGGCTCATCAAGGTGGACGGGGCTGTGACCAAGACGAGGAAATCCTACTGCGTTGACTTCGCCGCCATCCGACCCCAGATCGCCTTGCTCCAGGAAATGCACGTGACGCACTTCCACTTCTCGCTGGACTGGGCGCTGATCCTGCCGCTGGGGAACCGGTCCCAGGTCAACCTCACGGTCCTGCGGTTCTACCGCTGTGTGGCCAGCGAGCTGGTGCGCGCCAACATCACCCCGGTGGTGTCGCTGTGGCGCCCGGCCGCCCCCCACCAGGGACTGCCGGCCCCCCTGGCCCGGCACGGCGCCTGGGAGAACCCCCACACCGCCCTGGCCTTTGCCGAGTACGCCAGCCTGTGCTTCCAAGACCTCGGCCGCCACGTCAAGTTCTGGATCACGATGCACGAGCCCTCCACGCGGAACATGAGCTACAGCGCGGGGCACAACCTCCTGAAGGCGCACGCGCTGGCCTGGCGCACCTACGATGAGAGGTTCAGGCGCTCGCAGAAAGGAAAAATATCCATCGCCCTGCAGGCGGACTGGATAGAACCCGCCTGCCCTTTCTCCCCGGAGGACCGTGAGGTGGCCGAGCGAGTTCTGGAATTTGACATCGGCTGGCTGGCCGAGCCCATTTTCGGCTCCGGCGATTATCCACGCGTGATGAGAGACTGGCTGAACCAGAGAAACAATTTCCTCCTCCCTTATTTCACTGACGAGGAAAAAAAGCTAGTCCGGGGTTCCTTTGACTTTTTGGCGTTGAGCCATTACACCACCATCCTTGTAGACTGGGAGAAAGAAGATCCCATAAAGTACAACGATTACCTGGCCGTGCAAGAAATGACCGACATCACCTGGCTCAACTCTCCCGGCCAGGTGGCCGTGGTGCCCTGGGGCTTACGCAAGGTCCTGAACTGGCTGAAGGCCAAGTACGGAGACCTCCCCATGTATATCATATCCAACGGCATCGATGATGATCCGCACGCAGCCCAGGACAGTCTGAGGGTGTATTACATGCAGAATTATGTGAACGAAGCTCTGAAAGGTAAGGCGCCCCCAGTACGGAGGTCTCTTGGGGTTTATGCCACCTGAGAACCTGATCCATAGAAACTCTCAAACATATACAGACTGTCACCCACAGAGTGACTATCAAGTGCTATCCATTCCTTGATAACACTGAAAAAGTCCAAGTCCTAGCTAGTTTCCCCGAGGAAAGAGGAGTTTGACTAAAAGTGGAAGATGAAAAAAATTCCTCAAAACCATTCTAGGTGGCTAAGAGCCCGGACCATCTCTTCTCCACATCAGATGGCTTCATAGCAGTCTTGCCTACTTCATGCACTTAAAGATTGAACCCAAGTACATCGAAGCAGGTTTAAAGTATGTAAAACCTACTATGTTAAATGTAGCTAAATATTTGTCTTGATGGTTGCCACTTTGTCTTTGGATAAAAGGAGCCTTACTGATGAAATCCAATTTTATCGGAAGTTGTTTGAAATGGTATTGACAATTTCTCTGATGCACCAGGGCTCGGTAAAGGCAAAATGTTGTGGGCAAGATATTTTAATAACTTTTCTCCTGTCCTTTTGTTTTTCTAGCCTATATATTGGATGGTATCAATCTTTGTGGATACTTTGCTTATTCATTTAACGATCGCACAGCTCCGAAGTTTGGCCTCTATCGTTATGCGGCAAATCAGTTTGAGCCCAAACCGTCCATGAAATATTACAGGAAAATTATAGACAACAATGGCTTTCCAGGTCCTGAAACTCTGGGAAGATTTTGTCCAGAAGAATTCACCCTGTGTACAGAATGCAGCTTTTTTCATACCCGAAAGTCTTTACTGGCTTTCATAGCTTTTCTACTTTTTGCCTTTGTTATTTCTCTTTCTCTGATTTTTTACTACTCTAAGAAAGGCAGAAGAGGTTACAAATAGTCTTGATATTTTTCTTATTTGAAATAATTATACACACACATCAGCTGTTAACATTTGCACTTCTCAGTGTTGTGAACTGTAGATTTTATATATCTGACTTCTAGAAAACCTTTTCATGGCATGTGATAGGTTTTGAAATGAGCGTGATTGTAAAATATTGAATAATGTGAATAGTGCCTGAATTTGTTCTATTTCCAGGGGAGGTATGTTAAAAAAGATTGATAAGGGCCATCGTTTCTGCACACATTCTATAACAAAGCATGAAGAATGGGAACCATTTTGTAACATTTCTATACACATTAAGATTAAGAATATTTTTATCTGTGCCCATTCCTGTGTGTAATGTTTGCCTTGAAATAATAATTGCAGGTATTGGAATCAAATCAAACAGGTTGTTAAGTCCTGAACAACCATTCTGAACTGCCATGATATGCCTGATGGTCTTTGTGGAATCAAGTTTCCCTTGAAAAAGAAGATGGCAGAATATAGAATAGATGACAAAGGACCCTAGGTTGGAATGTTCCTTTTAAAAGCAAGGTTTCTATCAAATACTGTTAATATTAATTTATACATCTTTTTAATGATATGCTTAGCAGAGCAAATTACAGAATTCTGTATCTTATATAAGTATAAAATATATTTCTTTGTATTTTCAGACACTCTCTAAGCCCCAGGCCCTTGAGGGATTTGTGTCACTATTGAGGGCCTGCACATAGGGGACTTTTACTAAATGTGTGCAGAAAAATAAGCATGAATTATGCAATATTGGGCCCTTAAGAAAGCATAAACCGACTGTGAAATGCATTATAGCGCAGTGGCTGGAGGGGACAGAAAGAAGGAAGAAGTCCTTGTTATGAGCAGCATTGCAATTAATTTGATTACAAACTCTTTTATTTAGAGCAGACCTTGGAATCAATGAGGTGACCTTTTCTGAAAGAATAAGAACGAAACAATAGCTCATTTTATGAGGAGTGACTCCACTTTCTGTTCTTTAGAATGTGCCATAATTTCTTTGAATTGAGTTTTAAAAATTCTTAATAGGTTCAAAAGCATTTGGTCTAATAACACTGAAAGGTTTGTTTCTATAATTGCTGAGGTCCATTTTATATTTTTTGCTGCTACTTCTGTGGAGCTAGCTTTACATGAGTTTTGCTTTGAACTTTTATACTGAAACTGGCTGCTTATTTTTAGAAAGGGCTAATTGGGTCTTATCCTTTAATGCCCCTTAAATAAATCTTGCTGATTTTCAAACAGGGAAGTCTATTACACTGGAGTTGAGGATGATTTTATAGATAAGCCAAAATGATATCAAGCAAGATAAACCAATATCATATCTGGCATAACCTTGCTGACACAGGGTTCTAGTGAATTAAAAAAACTGTACTGTATTATATATCATCTTTAGAGGTGATATGATTTTTTTCCATGAAAGATAAGCTTTTTGGTGGTACTCTTTTAAAAATGGACTTACTGTTAAAATCACAAACTAGGGAATAATAGTTTATTTTATGTGTATATTTTTCTGATTATAATAGTAATATATGCTCATTGTAAAAAATTTAAAATCACAGAAACTATGTGTAAAGAAAAAAAATTACCTGTAATTTCACCACCTTGAGGTAGCCACTGTTAACATAGTGTATGTATGATATTTTGTATAGTCAGATCTTATTGTAAATAGTTACGTGTCTTTATTAAATTTCATTGTGTGCATTTCCTTTGTCATTAGTCTTCAAAAGCATGATTTTTAATACTTATAGAGTAACTCCACTATGTGAATTTATCACAATTTATTTAATCATTCCTATTTGTTGGACCAGTTTCTTATTGTTAATTACTGTGAAATGATGGATGTTGTTTAAAAATAATTTTCCTGCTACAATATTTAATTTCCTTGAGTGTAGAGAGAAGTAATCCTGTCCCTTGATAAAGTCTTGTAATAAATCTACTCTCAACTTTGTCTTCTTACATGATCAAATGACTAGATAAATTTCTTAAGCGTTTTTTGAGTTACTTAAACCACATAGAATATGATCCGAGTCGTGAAGAAGGGGGTCTGAAAACAGGAGGAGTGAACTTCGAGGCTGGAATAAGGTAAGGGTGAAGAGGGTGCCCCAGGCTAGTCCCTACTGCTGATCTGAGAGGGAATTTCAGACCCTGAAAGAGACGCCAAAGAACCAAAGGGAAATGATCCCCCAGCACCACTCAGCCAAGTTATCAGCTGAGCATCAGACTAACTTTGAGACCCTTTGGTCCCCAGTGGGAGATTGGTGGTTCCCCACGGGCTGTAAAGAAGACAGGACACTTCCCAGATGAGGCTGGAAACCGGGGGGCAGTGGGAGGGGCTAGAAGGCCTTTCTGGTCCAATGCGGGTGAAGAATCCTCATTTCTTCTCCGGCTTCTCCGGGCGTTACATTCTTCACTGATGCTTTACTTTCATAAATACTGGGTTTTTCACCACTTTACATGTGTTTTAAAACATATACATATATATATAGAGAGAGAGAGAGAGAGACAGAGACAGAGACAGAGAGACAGAGAGAGAGAGAGACCATTCTCCTGGAAGTCCTGCATCCCTTAGTACTTTTTGGGGTCAGCTCTGCAGGGGCATTAGTGGTAAGCTGTGGCTCCCAAGATCTCTGGGCTAATTTCTGTCGTATTTACTTTTCCCCCATATTGCCCCCCTGGTTCCTTTCTTTGAACTGACAGTGGGGTGGGGAGGAAATGGAGGTGGAGGGCCCTGCACTTATGCCCCATTCATTTTGCCTTAGTTTGGAAGGATGGACTTTCAGATTCATTTAAGGTCATTTTTCATTTTATTTTTTGACTCCACAGATAGTAATTAGAATCTACTAATGCCTCAGAAGCATTTCTTTTTTTTTAAAGTTTTTAATAGAGCCCTCCAACGGAGATATAATACAGGCCACATATTTTAAATTTTTTAGTAGTCACATTAAAAATATAAAAAGACACTATTAGTTCAAAAGATGTGGGAAGGAATGATGGAGTTAATGAATGAATAGAATCAGCTCTCTGATACCACCTTTGTCCAGAGACTGATTTAGTATGGACCATCTGTCAAGAAAGAAAAACTGCTGTGTATTAGGTGACACACAGCTCGGTTCTTGGTATTCAGAGGAGCGAATGATGACTTACTTGTAATAACCTTTGATAACCTGTCTTTCTAGGTGGCAAGGCAGTAAATAGCTGTCCTGTCATCACCTCTAGACTAATAACTAGGTGAGAGGATTATAACTCTTTTCTTCATCATTCACACTGTCCCTCAACTAGTCAGTAACCTTTTTTGTTTGTAAGACTTGTTATCAGGTTAAATTCTTTATCTGTAAATAAAAATAGGGAGCTCATTTGGAAGGAATCTCTTTACATCCTCTGTGGATACTTGTAATCTCCTGGAACATGTAGCTTTTTGCTCAGACCCATTACCTTTATCAGTTTTTATAACCATTAAATATTGTTGGAGTTTTGTTTGTTATAGTGCATTTCCTAAACCATTTTTGTTTCATACCTTTGTGGTAAATGCCCTTTGATATCAAGTAGAAAGAAATCAAGAAGAACTACAAGGAACCTTGAGTAAAGAGTGGAAATGTCAGTGACAGGACACCTAAAATATGGTGAAATCCCATTTCACAACATAACTGTGACATGGTGATTGATATTCAGCTCCTTTTTTGATCAAATAGGTTAGAGAAGAAAAAACACTTCAACCTACATATTAATGGAATCAGAAAAGTATACGGGAAAGAGTCAGCAAGACCCATGTTCAAAATTCACTGAGCTTCAGTTTTCTTGTCTGTAAAATGGGAATAACCTGCTGTAGCACAGTGGTGAACATAGTAAGTATTCAGTAAATAAAGCACCTACCCTAGAAGTAATTTTTCCTAGACTAATTTCACTTACTGTTAACGTGTGTGTGTTTTCTTGTTAATCAGATTTTTAGAGCTCAGTAACATAAAACTAGGGCCTATTACAGGCAAATGATATACCCAGAAGCCCTTTAGTTATTTTATTTGTGGCTTTGAATATACTTCTTCATAAAATGTCCTTGGTAAAACTAAATAAACAAACAAAAACCAGTTCCCACATTTACTTAATAATACTAGATTCTTTTCTTGGATTTGAATTTTACAAATGTTGGATTGATAGAATCCTGAAGATAATTTGGCAAAAGATGTTTCTATATCAGTTTGTTGTGCCATCTGCTCTTTTGAAATAATCTAATGACACAGGCAACATGCTGAAATTTGTTTATTTGCTATTTAGTTGGTAATAATTGGAGGCCCATTAGCTAAATTTTTATGTGATTCAAAAATGTTTGGTAAAAAAAAAAAAAAAAAAAAAAAAAAATGTTTGGTGAGTTTCAGATTTTGGTATAGTCTCCAATATGTTTATTTATAGTAATGCTAATTAATTTTAAATGCGTTTACTTATTTGATGTAAATTATTTGCAACTGAAACATTGCCCCTTAATAAATTGCTAGAATAAGCTGACATTTTTTTTCTTTTGAAAGGCTCAATTGATTAGTTTGTAAAATTCGTTTTTCTTTCAATATTATAGCGGTTGTCTAATTATGACTGTAAGCATAAATGTTGCCTAAAGCATTTCAGCCTGTTTTGATCTCCATCTGTATGTGAATCAAAGCTTTAGCTAATTTAGTTTCAAGTTGTTAGATTTGAAGGTTCTATAGTGTTTCAAGGCTGTTGCTGTTTCATTTAAGACATGAAGGCTTTGTAAGTTTTTTTTTTTTTTCCCTCTTTAAATTATGGGTATTATAAGTCTCTGGCAAGTAGTCCAAAGACTTCAAAATAAAACATTTCAATCGACAGGGGCAGTAGTGGTAAGCCACGGAGCGGTGAAATGGAGATATAATTAGAGCTAAAGATGGACGAGTCAGGTGAAAATATTCCATTAGCAAAGGACAACACGACCAGATTTTCTTCCAAAGTGGAACCATTCTAAAACGTCCTTATTTTATCTGTGACTGTCTTGGATTTAATGAACCAACAAAGCAAACACAGTGGGGGTTACTGGTCCACCTGACTGACAAGATTAGAGCTGCAAGCTCCTGGCAGCGCGGGGGTCTGGGCAGCGGTGGTTCATAGACAGGAGTTCTGAGGGGAGGGAACCAGGAAGCCTGGGAAGGCTTGCAGGATTGGGGAGAGCCTGTGGGTGGAGCTGGGCCTCAGAATCAAGGGGTGCGATTTCTAAATGCAGATGACTTTCACTACCTTCCCCACTCTCTGGAGTGCCCTTGGGAAGAGGGCTGCAACACCTGTGGTCTGGCAAAGGGGCTCCCCTGAGAGAAGTGGGTGCAAGAAGGTGAGGGAGACGGAAGGAGAAAGGGACTGAGCCAGCCCCTGGAATGTCAGAACTCATGATGAGTTTTGGGTTCGTATCAAGAGGGTCATGTGGAGAAGCAATGCCATTGGAGGTGATGTTGCCCAGAGAATGTTAGTCCAGGATACAGGGAAGGGCATTTATTTACAAAGAGGCTGGAAAGTCTGAGAATGATTTCAGTGCTTATGAGAGTGGGCCCAGTGGAGGAGGGGAGGGATGCAAAACAAAGATGAAAACTGTGGGAGAGGTGATATCTCATTGTAGTTTTGATTTGCATTTCTCTAATAATGAGTGATGTTGAGCATCTTTTCATGTGTTTATTAGCCATCTGTATGTCTTCTTTAGAGAAATATCTGTTTAGGTCTGTTTCCCAGTTTTTGATTGGGTAGTTTGTTTTTCTGGTATTGATTTGTATGAGCTGCTTGTATACTTTGGAAGTGAATCCTTTGTCAGTTATTTCATTGGCTGTTATTTTCTCCAATTCTGAGACTTGTCTTTTCACCTTGTTTATAGTTTCTTTTGCTGTGCAAAAGCTTTTAAGTTTAATTAGGTCCCACTTGTTTATTTTTGTTTTTATTTCCATTACTCTAAGAGGTGGGCCGCAAGGGATTTTACTGTGGTTTATATCATAGAGTGTTCTGCCTGTGTTTTCCTCTAAGAGATATATATGGAATATAGAAAGATGGTACTGATGAAATTATTTGCAGGGCAGCATTGGAGACACAGACATAGATAATAAACTTATGGATACGGAGTGGGGTGAGGGGGAGGAGAGGGTGGGATGTATGGAGAGAGTAACATGGAAACATATATTACCATTTGTAAAATAGATAGTAGGAATTTGCTATATGACTCAGGAAGCTCAAATGGGGTTCTGTAACAACCTAGAGGGGTGGGGCAGGGAGGGAGGTGGGAGGGATGATCAAGAGGGAGGGAGCACATGTGTACCTAAGGCTGATTCATGTTAATGTTTGGCAGAAACAAACACAATACTGTAAAGCAATTATTCTTCAATTAAAAACAAACAAACAAACAAACAAACAAAAACAACGGGTGAGAGAGGCATTAAGGTGTGTCCATAAAGCCAGACCAACAAAGGTCCGTCTAGTCAAAGCTATGGTTTTTTCCAGTAGTCATGTACAGATGTGAGAGTTGGCCTATAAAGAAAGCTGACTGCCAAAGAATTGGTGCTTTTAAACTGTGTTGCTTGAGAAGACTCTTGAGAGTCCTGTGGGCTGCAAGGAAATCAAACCAGTCAATCCTAAAGGAAATCAACCCTGAATATTCATTAAAAGGACTAATGCTGAAGCTGAAGCTCCAATACTTTGGCCACCGGTGCAAAGAGCTGACTCAGTGAAAAAAATCCTGATGCTGGGAAAGATTGAGGGCAAAAGGAGAAGAGGGCGACAGAGGATGAGATGTCTGGATGACATCACAAACTCAGTTGGCATGAGTTTGAGCTAACTCTGGGAACTTTGTGAAGGACAGGGAAACCTCGTGTGCTGCAGTCCACGGGGGTCGCAAAGAGTTGGACACGACAGCAACTGAACAAGAGCAAGAAAACCAGAACATTCCTAAGATGAGAAACAGGAGCAGGTGAATGGAGATGTCTCCGGGGAACAAGGGTCACGCCAGCTCCTCAGCTGGGAATAGAGGCCTCAGTGTGGGAGGAAAGGGCTCCAGGAGGGTGGAGGTGGCCCCAAACCAGATTGGGATTTTCCGGTTTCTAGTCCCGCTCTTCAATTTGCTTTATAACCTGGAGCAAGCCACCAAGTCCATGGAGTCTTATTGTTCTTGTATGTATAGAGCAGGAGTTATCAACACCCGTAGATTTCAACCTTGGTTGCACATTAGAGTCATGTGGGAGCTTTAAAATATCCCCAGACTGATTAAATCCGATTCTCCTGGGGTGGGATCCAGACAGTGGTATTGTTTAAAGCTCCCAGGTGATTAAAATGGAAAGTTAAAACTATGAACCAGAAATCTCTGAGCTTGAGAATATCTCAATAGAAACCTCCAGCAAATAGGAACAGAACAAAACAACAACAGTACCTCTCCAACGTTATTATTAAAGACAAATGACTAGGGATCGTGATTACTGCAATAGAGGATTGAGATTGGGCTCAGCTCCAAATAGGTAAAGAAGCCAGGGTGTCATGGTCATCAAGCAGAGTGAAGGGGGTCAGGAATTTTGGAATTATCAGACCAGGAATTTAAAACAGCTATGATTAATATTCTAAGGACTCTAGCAGATAGAGAAGACAACATACAAGGACAAATGGGCAGGGTAAGGAGCGAGATGGGAGTCTCAGAAGGAACCTAAAAGAAGTGCTAGAGATCAAAAACACTGTATCAGAAATGAAGAGCACCTTTGATGGACTTTAAGCCTGTCTGTAAAGTAGACTGGACACAGTTAAGAAAAGAATCTAAAATGATGATACAAATGATACTTGCTCTTCAAATTATGTTTTTATTAAATTTAATTTTTCTATTACATCGGGGTATAGTTGATTTACAATGCTGTGTTATTTTCAGGGATACAGCAAAGTGACTCGGTTATACAGAGACATAGATCCATTCTTTTCCAGACTCTTTTCCTGTGTAAGTTATTCCAGAATATTGAGTAGAGTTCCTTGTGCTATACAGTACATTCTTATTACTTATCTATTTTATATACAGTAGTGTGTATGTGTTACTCTCAAACTATATCCATCCCTCAAACCACCATGTGGGAACCTCCCCTCCAACATCTATTAAACCAGTTCGTAAGAATCCCAAGCTCCTAATCTATCCCCCCGACCAATCTTTCCCCTTTGGTAACCGTAAGTTTCTGCTTAACATCTGTGAGTCTGTTTCTGTTTTATAAATAAGTTCATTTGTATAATTTTTTTTAGATTCCACATAAAAGTGATATAATATGATATTTGTCTTTCTCTGGCTGACTTTACTTAGTATGAAAATCTCTAGGGTCATCCATTTTGTTGCAAATGGCATTATTTTATTTGTTTTTATACCTGAGTAATATTTCATTATATATATTTACCACACCTTCTCTATCCATTCCTCTGTTAATGGACATTTAGGTTGCTTCCATGTCTTGGCTATTGTAAATAATGCTGCAGTGAACACTGGGGTGTATGTATTTTTTGAATTATTTTAAGTTTAATTAGGTCCCATTTGTTTATTTTTGTTTTTATTTTCATTACTCTAGGAGGTGGATTCAAACAGAAAGTGGATCCATTCTTTCTATTCCTGTCAAGGAATGTTCTGCCTATATTTTCCTCTAAAAGCTTTATAGTTCTCTGGTCTTACATTTAATATGCCACAGTGCTCTGGCATGTTTCAAAATGATTTCTTTTCTCCTATGACTGGGTCTGCCTGGAGTTTTTTGTTTGGTTGGTTAGTTTCTGGCTGCATTGTGTGGCATGATCCCGACCAAGGATCACAGCCATGTTCCTGCAGTGGAGGTACGGAGTCTTAACTACAGACCACGAGCAAGTTTTTATCTCTGAGTTGTCCACACGGAACCTCTGGCAATTCATGAATTACAATTCAGGTTTTCTTACCCTGTATTGACTCCTGAGGCGGTTTCTGTTTATGAGCCTCTTCCTGGGAAGCCTTGATGTCCTTTGTGTGTCTGTCTTATCTCTCCAGTTGGGGGCAGCAGTGTGCCCCGTGTCCTACCCTGTCTTATGGACCCCAGAACAACTATTGATTTTTCAGTCTGTTCAGCTTTTTACCTGCTGTTAGGATGGAGCAATGACTTGCTGCCCATCATCACTAAAGAGACAGAGAAAGAAAGGAAAGAGTCTGTGAAATGCTGTAGAGTTTATAAAGCAAACTGGGAGACCATTGTCAACCCAAATGCAGTACAGTTGGAAAATACAATCCCTACCATCTCAGCAAAGATGGGCACAATTCATGCAAGATGGGCACGACTAATGAATGAAACGGTGTGCACCTAACAGAAGCAGAAGGTATTAAGAAGAGGTGGCAAGAATACACAGAAGAACTGTACAAAAAAGATCTTCATGACCCAGATAACCACAATGGTGTGATCACTCACCTAGAGTCAGACTTCCTGGAATGCAAGGTCAAGTGGGCCTTAGGAAGCATCACTATGAACAAAGCTAGTGGAGGTGATGGAATTCCAGCTGAGCTATTTTAAATCCTAAAACATGGTGCTGTGAAAATGCCGCACTCAATATCTCAGCAAATTTGGAAAACTCAGCAGTGGCCCCAGGACTGGAAAAGGTCAGTTTTAATTTCAATCCCAAAGAAAGTGAAAGGTGAAAAAGTCGCTCAGTCATGTCCAACTCTGCAACACTATGAGTTGTAACCCACCAGGCTCCTCTGTCCATGGAACTCTCCAGGCAAGAATACTGGAGTGGGTTGCCATTCCTTTCTCCAGGGGATCTTTCCAACCAAGGGATCAAACCCAGGTCTCAAAGGCAACACTAAAGAATGTTTAAACTACCACACAATTGTATTCATCTCACATGATAGCAAAGTAATGCTTAAAATTCTCCAAGTGAGACTTCAACAGTCTGAACTGAGAGCTTCTGGGTGTTCAAGCTGGATTTAGAAAAGGCAGAGGAACCTGAGATCAAATTGCCAACATCCACTGAATCACAGAAAAAGCAAGAGAATTCCAGAAAAACATCTACTTCTGCTTCATTGACTAAGTCAAAGACTTTGACTGTGTGGATCACAACAAATTGTGGAAAATTCTTCAAGAGCTGAGAATACCAGACCACCTTACCTGCCTCCTGAGAAATCTGTATGCAGGTCAAGAAGCAACAGTTAGAACTGGACATGGAAGAAAAGACTGGTTCCAAATTGGGAAAGGAGTATGTCAAGGCTGTATATTGTCATCGTGCTTATTTAATTTCTATGCAGAGTATATCATACAAAATGCCAGGCTGGATGAAGCGCAAGCTGGAATCAAGATTGCCAGAAGAAATATCAATAACCTCAGATATGCAGATGATACCACCCGTATGGCAGAAAGTGAAGAACTAAAGAGCCTCTTGATGAAAGTGAAAGAGAAGAGTGAAAAAGTTGGGTTAAAACTCAGCATTCAGAAAACTAAGATCATGGCATCCGGTCCAATCACTTCATGGCAAATAGATGGGGAAACAATGGAAGCAGTAAGAGACTTTATTTTTTTGGACTCCAAAATCATGGCAGATGATAACTGCAGCCATGAAATTAAAAGACGCTTGCTCTGTGGAAGAAAATCTATGACCAACCTAGACAGCATATTAAAAAGCAGAAGACAGTACTTTGCCAATAAAGGTCCATTTACTCAAAGCTATGGTTTTTCCAGTAGTCATGTATGGATGTGAGAGTTGGACCATAAAGAAAGTTGAGCACCGAAGAACTGATGCTTTTGAACTGTGGTGTTGGAGAAGACTCTTGAGAGTCCCTTGGACTGCAAGAAGATCAAACCGGTCCTACAGGAAATCAGTCCTGTGTGTTCATTGGAAGGACTGATGCTGAAGCTGAAACTCCAATCCTTTGGCCACCTGATGCGAAGAGTTGACTCATTGGAAAAGACCCTGATGCTGGGAAAGATTGAAGGCAGGAGGAGAGGACAGAGGATGAGATGGTTGGATGGCATCCCTGACTCAAAGGACATGAGTTTGAGTGAGCTCCAGGAGTTGGTGATGGACAGGGAAGCCTAGCGTGCTGCAGTCTATGGGGTCACAAGAGTTGTACACCACTGAGTGACTGAACTGAACTGAACATCTCAGCAATCTCTCCGACCCTGGCAGTAAAGCACAAATCTACAAAGTCCACCAAGGATCATAACTGTTTATATGGTGGACTTCTGAACAGTTGGATCTGGTTCTCTTCAACATCCATCATCATGATTCACCCTTGCGATTTTGTTAAAGTTAAGTGGAAACTGTGCATATTTGATGCATGTAAAGATCACTTGTGGGCTGTCCAGGTGGCTCAGTTGTAAAAAAATCTGCCTGCCAAGCAGGAGATGCAGGTTCGATCCTTGGATCGGGAAGATTCCCTGGAGGAGGAAATGGCAACCCACTACAGTATTCTTGCCTGGAGAATCCCATGGACAGAGAAGCCTGGTGGGCTGCAGTCCTTGGAGTCACAAACAGTTGGATATGACTGAGTGACTGAGCATACACACAAAGATGACTTGCACTGATGTCTTTAAAAGTCTTTAAGAATATCATGCTAACATGAATTTATATTTTTATCCACAACATTTTTAACTCGAATGGCAAGTGCATATTTTATTTCTGGGTACCGTTACACAATGTCAACAGCATCATAAAATGCCTTTGCAAACAGTGAGTGTTCTCCATGCATCTGTAGTGGATGTCTCTTGGTGGATGTCTCTGTAGCCTTCTATTCATTTTCTTTTCCTTCCAATGAACTCTCTCTTTTGTTTTGTTTTCTCCAGTCAGCCAGTGGAGATATTCAGGTATGAAATTCTATGGATTTTTTTTCATTCTGATATTTCTAGCATCCACCTTCATTTAGATACTTGCTACCATTGTCCTCTTTGAACTTTTCACTTAGATTTTTCCAGTAATCCTTAAATGGTTTCCTGGCGTGTGTCCATTCTGTACATCACTTTGATTCGGTCACTTTTCTCTTTAAATACTTTTAATGTGTGTCATGACTCCCCACAGTCAGCTGACATTTGCTGTCCAGTCTCTCTTCTCAGGTCCTCTGGCTTGTTCACCCTCAACCTTGCTAAAGGTTAGAATCAGCACGTACCACCTCTTACCAGGACTTGTGCGGTTGTCTAATCACTTCCATTAGATTATAAAATGCTCTGAGGAAGGGACTGCATCTTAGTTGACTTGTTATTCCCTAGCATGTATATTAGTTGCTTAAGAAATACTTCTTACATGAATAAATACTTAATGAAAAGGGATGGAAATGCATTATAGATGGTTATTTGAAAAGAGTTCACTTTTTTTTCAGTTACTGAGGCTCAGTTGAACTCTATTACCTGGAGTTTTGCCAATCAGACTTCTTTTTAGTAATATTTATAATGATAATTGGTGTTCGTAGTGATTACCCCAGGGCTGTACAAAATCTTGAAATGACTTCTCGGTTATTTAAAAGAAGATCATATTAAGATGTTTGTTTCTAGTTAACAGATTCATTATATGTATCATCATGGATTATCCATTTAAAAAGAATTAAAATGCAATTAAAATTCATAATAATATCACACTGAACACTAATCTTCCTTTGATGATTAGTTCATTCAACAAATAATTAGCACACACTAAATATGTGCACGTTAATAGAGTTATTAAGCAGGAGGTTCTACTTTAGTCAGTTTATGTGTATTGGAAATGCCTTGTGCTTCCATTGTGCTAGGTAATGGTTTGCTGTAATTGATGCACAGTGCGATATCTAATAACTTTTTTTGGTAGCCATTAAACAAAATATGGCTCTGTAAAACTGTATGTTTTAGGGGCTTCCCAGGTAGCACTAGTGGTAAAGAATCCACTTGACAATGCAGGAGATGCAAGACACATGGGTTTGATACCTGGGTGGGGAAGATCCCCTGGAGAATGAAGTGGCAACCCACCCTAGTATTCTTGCCTGGAGAATCCCATGGACTGAGGAGCCTGGCGGGCTACAGTCTATGCAGTCACAAAGAGTCGGACGTGACCAAGTGACTAAACAACAACAACGTCTATTGGCATATTACCAGTTACCATCTAGTGATGGTTACCCTTTCAGTACGTAGTGGTAAAGCTGAAAACACCTAACTGTGAATTTCTTTTTAAATTCAGAATTCCTTTTCACCAAACCCTGCTGTTGGCTTATGCTTGGAATACGTGACCAAACATCAGGTGTTTGAAAAGGCTCATCCCAGTTAAAAAAAAAAAAAAAAAGAAGCCAACTTCAGAAAATGCCTGTCGTTTGTCTCTGTGTTTATCACTTCTGAGTGTTGTCCCTTGGAACTCCGCCTACAGCTGCCACATCACCCAGTGGAGCAATCGAAGACATCAAAGAAAAGCCATCTGTGTTTCTTGGTTGTATACACGGACACTCAAAGCCTGTTTTCAAGTAAACACAGGGAAGATCACATGCAAACTCATGGTCACTCACACACACACACACCCTCCACACCCTCAGCTGATTCTGCAGTAGCTTCTCCCAGCTGTACTTTCTGAACGACCTTCCTAAACTAGATTCTATCTCTGCTCCCCTGTGGACTCTTTCAGAAAGTAGTAGTGAATATCCTCTATATTTTACCAAAAATTTGTTAGTCAAAGCTAGCCCTTTTGTCCTCTTAGGAACATCCCTGCTGTAAGCTAAGAGACTGAGCCCCGCTTATCTAGAATTGAATAGTAATAATAAACATTTGTCAAGCTTTATCTTTAAAAGCATGCCATTATCCCTGTTTTATAAATGAAAGAACCAGAGCTTGCAGAGGTTAATCGCCTGCCTAAGGCTCACAGCAGGAAGGTGGAGGATTTGAACAGGCAGGATTATTCCAGAACTTGCACACTGAACTATGGTATGGACTGAATTTATTTTCATCACGTGGTAAATGGCTGGAAGAATCCAGAACTTCCCTAGGCCTGAGCTAATTAGTCTCAGGGAAAATGAGGGGCTCAGAAAGAGACAGCCACTAATTTAAATCATTAGTGACTATTTAGAGTTAGGGTTCACATTGGTTTCCTAGAAGAGGTGCCAACTGATTTACAAGAAGAGAGATGATTGCTGGCTTAGAGAGCTGCCGAAAGCCTCTAGTAGGACAGACTGTAAATGGCAGATTTATGAGACAAATTACTGACTAGATTGGCAATAAAAAGTGCATTAAACACTCCAATCCAAACCACCAGTGGGTGGAAAACCAGAAATCACCATTGCTATGTGTCTGGATTCCTGGGCAGGGCCTGTGTTGAGAAGGGCCCAGCACTTGGTTTGATGTTCTTCTGGGACTGTCTCGGAATCCCTAATATAATTTTATCTTTGAACTTGTGTTTTGTGAGGAGGCTGATGGGCCAGTACTCCACACAGGCCATGGAGATGCGCCAGGCGGCAGTGTACAGAGGTGGCGAGTTGGGGTCCAGTGAGCAGGCTGGGCCCCGCACGTTTGGCTCAGGACTCCCACGCGTGACTCGGGCAGTTCAGGGTCCCGAGGGAGTGGCCAGGTCAGTACAGGGGCCCACTTAGTGGCAATAACAGGGCCAACGGCAGAACTGGCAACAGGCAGCTCTACAAGTCGGAGGAAATGTTAGAGGGGATATTAAAGGAACACGGTAAATCCACATTTAAAGTGAACTTCAGACATGAAACACATTTGTAGAGAGAGTGAAATTTTCTGGAAAAATCATTCCTCAACAATCAGCTCTAGATGTAGCAAAATGGACATTTTGACAAATTTATCAGAAATTTATCCCAATGTAATATCCCCAGATAATCCCAACCATGTTGTCACAGCCTAAAAGTTACTCTTCATAGCTCCAGTAAGAGTTGCATATGCAGAAAAGACCTCAAAATTGAAAACTGTCAGAAAATATTTATAATCTTGTAAGAGTAACCAATATTGCTTTCAAGTATATTTACTGAAAATTAAATTGCTGAAAGTAAAGATTTTAATGATCTAATAAATTTTACAGAAAAGTGAGCCAGAAAAAAGAAATCTTGCGATCAAAATATCACACTAATAAAGCATTATGTATTATATAAGATTATGACACCAAAATATTATTTTGAAAATTTCTAAAATTTAGTTGCTTCTCATGTATCACTATCACCCCTATTATTCTTCTGAAAGTAACACAATATTTCTAAAGGAAAAAATCCTTTTGTTTTAGTACCTTTATATTAGCACATTTCCCTGCTTTTTAAACAAGGGGATTTCATTGTCATTTTGTACTGACTCCTTCCAGCACACAGCCCTGCTCTCAGAAGAAAGAGGTGATATTATAGGAGAACAAAGAGGGTAAGGTTTTCTACCAAAAGTCCCAGGTTCCTTTTTGCCCTGACAAAAAAATACAACCCAAAGCAGAGGTATTGGTCAGCTTGGGACAGGGATGAGAGTGAGTCAGAGGGACTAGGTGAACCTTCCGGCATCTGAAGGGCAAGGCTGGGTTTGGAAGCAGTCTGTGCTTTTTTTTCTTGTTGCCACAGCAGCACATTAGGTGTGGAATGACATTAAAGAGGAAGAAAGCCTGAGGAGAATGGATTGGTTTTTCTGCTTATTTCACCACTCTGGTAAAAAGTACTGGCATATTTTATGTTTATTTTTATTTTCATCTTCTTTTCTTCTCTCCAGAATTAGAACTGATTTACTCAGGGCTTCCGTTGTGGCTCAGCTGGTAAAGAATCCACCTGCAATGCGGAAGACTTGGGTTCGATTCCTGGGTTGGGAAGATCCCCTGAAGAAGGGAAAGGCTACCCACCTCCAGTATTCTGGCCTGGAGAATTCCATGGATTATATATCCATGGGGTCACAAAGAGTCAGACATGACTGAGCGACTTTCACTTCACTTTACTCAGGGGAGGGGGGTCACAGAAGAGCCAGGTGTCTGACCCTGGGCTTGAGATTTTTACATGAGCCCAGCTTTGCCTTTTATTGCAATGGGACCTTTACAAACTGCGGAAGGCCTTCCATCCTTCGATTTTCTCATGTGTGGTGGTGAAGAGGCGATGACAGCTGATACGTTTTTGGTGACACTGCTTTGATTCATGCTAAGGAAGCAGCCGTTTTACCTACCATGGCTTTTGTGTTTGTCAGAGCAAATGTCAATACAGAGGAATACATACCATGTTGGTATTATTATGAAAGTGCTTTGATCTTATTGATCCCCTGAAAGAGTCTCTGGGATTCCAGAGCTTGGCAGACTACCCTTTGAGAACCACTGTTCCCTGGTGTCATTTGGAGACCTCCAACAGCTGATCCTGAGCTCTAGCATTCAGAGAGGGGCCAGAAAGCTGAGAGCAGAAAATAAGGGAAACACAGGACAAGCCCTGACACAAAAGAATTAAAACTTGATCCAAAATATAGAAACATGTAAGAGTAGTCAGTCAAAGTTTTAAAAGACTTTCTACATGATTTGTGAATAAAAAAATGCTAATGAACGAATTGAAAGGGAGAAGAAATCAGTGTTGGGACTTGACTTAGTGGCCTACAAACTCAACTGGAAGTAATATTTTTAAACATAGAGCAAAAAATACAAGGAGAAAATAATCATGAGTTAAAAGAAAGACTTTTGGAGGATGTATTTGGAAGAACTAACCTGTGGGTAAAAGAAAATCCAGAGAGTAGAAAAGGAACAGGTGAAGAATAGGCACTAATTAAACTAATAAAGAAGAAAACGTCCTTGAGATTAAGAAAGACCTGAAGGTGCAACTTGAAACTACTTACCAAGTTCCAAGCAGAAGGGGCAAGAAAAAGAAAAAGTCCCCCCAAGTTTGTCTGGAAAATTCTTCAACTACCAAGAATGAAGAGAAACCATAGACAGAGATAACCAGCTACTTAAGGAATCAGGCCGCCATATTGTTTTGTATGAAACACCTTAGCTGGAAGATGACAGAATGGCGGCAGAGAGAAAAGGACTGCAACCTGGATTCCTGTATCCACTCAAGATGTCTTTCCCCTTTCAGAACAGAGGAGTGCGTGATGTGTGACAATCCATAAAATAGATCTCTCGTGCATATCAGTACCAGAGGAAACTACTAGAGGAAGGACTATGTAACTAACCAAATAACTGTCCCATAACCAATACTCTGCCACCCTCTGCCTGCCCCACCACCAAAGACAGGAGAACATGGGGAGTGCTCAGCAAGGAACATTCGTGCATGCTTAGTCGCTAAGTCACGTCTGACTCTGCGACCCCATGGGCTGCAGCCCATCAAGGTCACCTGTCCATGGAATTCTCCAAATAAGAATACCTGAGTTTGTTGCCACTTCTTCCTTCAGGGAATCTTCCTGACCCAGGGATCAAACCCTCCTCTCTCATGTTTCCTGTGTCTCCTGCATTGGCAGGCAGTTTCTTTATCACTGTGCCACCTGGGACGCCCCCATGCACATACTGTTAAATTTAAGTGGACAGTAATAGACCAGGAATGTATGCTAGCTACTCCAAAGAAGAATTCTTAAAATAGAAAGGAACTATGTAAGGGTAATTCTAATAATAATCTAGGACAAAAAGTACTGAACTATTTCAGAGAAATCTAGAAGCTAGGGGTGAATGGGGAGAAAAGTTATGGAGCAAAGTGTGTGAAAGATTTTATTTTGGTCTGGATGAGGGCACATTTGAGAAGAACAGCAGTGAAAATATTCTAAAAGGTTGACCTTATTAGTTAGACTAGCTGAGTGAAGGAAAGAAATTAAATCTTTAAAAAAAAAATTACAGAAATAAGTGTTTCATTATGAGGTCCTAGAAAGGGGCTGCAAACATTTAAGGTATAGAAAGTTACAAAACAACAGCACTAACAAAATTCAAAAAGACAGTGAAAAAAACCCCAGCTCCCACTGCCCCCCCCCCCAAAAATAGCAAAAGAAAAAAGAGGAGACAACAAAGTAAACCAAAGTGAATAAAAAGTAAACATAAAATTAGAAGGAATAAAATAAACTACAAAAAAAATACGAGGATTAAAAACAAAGAAATACTGAGAAACACTAACAGCCAGGAGAAGTCTGAGGGGCGTGGGAACTAAACATAACGCTATGCCCTGGATGGCATCTCAGGAGAGCAGACGGACATTAGGAAGAAACTAAGGAAATCTGCTTTTGTTTTTAGCTTCAGCAAAAAGTGGAATTACCAGACTCCACCAGGTCTCACGACCCCAAGGACTGGGGTGCAATGGGGCCTCTGACTCACTGATGTGCTCTCATGAGCCAGGGTGTTTTCTCTTCATCCATCTCTCAACTCTGCTTCTTTCTTGAATGTCTGCTTCAAGCCTCATTGATGTGGCAACCTGGGTTTCCAACCACTGGGTGGAAAACTGCCAGTGATGGTTCCTGATTTGTATCTCCTCTAATTAACAGGTCATTCATTCATTCAGTCAGTCATATAAGAAATATATATTGCACGCTTACTATGTGCCAGGCACTCAACTGTGTTCTACTATGTTTTGAGGATAAGAAAAAGCCAACGTTATCCCATCCTCGTGGAGGTTACTAGATAGTAGGATATTTCTTTATTTTGTATACAAATACAAGGTAATGACAAATAAGACAACTTCCGAGAAGAAAACGTTCTTTGAAGTGTCAATGTTTCACAGTCGAGTCTAGGGTATGAAGGAGTACTTCCTGGGGGAAATGACATAAAACTGAGACCTAACTATAAATACAAGTTACCCAGCCACTGGGGATATGTGTGGTGAACACCTTGGTAAAAATTTGAAGATGGGAAAGGGAGAGAGGTAGAAATTTAGCCTATTTCTCCTAAGCCTATAGCTATTGTAAACAACAAGGTGGGTTCAATAAATTTCTGTTTATTAAACACAAATTTATTTATATATTGAATCCTAAAGTACATGTAGTCTTTTAGTGTCCATATAACATTTACAAAAATAGTTGATCATGTTTTTGACCACGCAGAAAATCTTAATCTCAGTAAGGTAATTTCGAAATCTAGGTAACATCATTGATTTTCTAAGAAAATATAAACTGTTAAAATTCAGTGAAGAAGTAGAAATTTTGAATAGTTAAGAACCATAGGAGAGATTAGAAAAGAGATTAAAAATGTATTATTGAAGAAGTTAACAGAATTTGAGAGTTACATAACTGAACACTATTTAATCTTTAAGGGCAAACAATTCTGATGTAATTTAAAGACTGTAGAAGAAGACAGACAAGCTCTCATTGTATTTATGAGGCCAGTCTTATTATTAATACTTTGTTGTTGTTGTTTAGTCATTAAGTCATGTCTGACTCTTTGCGACTCTAGCCTGGACTCTAGCCTGCCAGGCTCCTCTGTCCTTGGGATTTCCCAGCTAAGAATACTGGAGTGGGTTGCCATTTCCTTCTCCAGGGAATCTTCCTGACACAGGGATCAAACCTGTGTCTCCTACATTAGAGGGTGGATTCTTTACCAGTGAGCCACCAAGGAAGCTCAATCTTATTGCTATAACATGGTGAAAATAATACTGCAAAAAAAAAAAATCGATAGTACACTAGATGCAGAAAATTCTAAATGTGATATTAGCTACAATAATCCAGCAATGTATTAACAGACTAATAAACTATGGCCAAGTAGTTTATTGCAAGCATGCAAGGTTGCATTAGTACCAGGAAATCAAGCAATGTGACTCATTACATCAACAGATGAAAGCAGAAAAATAAGTGAACATGTCAATAGATGTCAAAAAGCCATCTTGATAAACATTCAGCAGCTATCCTTAATAATAACTTTAGGAAGATATGTAAAGGAGGAACTTTTGTAAGTCAGATAAAGTTTATAAAACATTGGCAAGTTCAGTTCAGTCTCTTAGTCATGTCCGACTCTTTGTGACCCCATGGACTGCATCACACCAGGCCTCCCGTCCATCACCAACTCCCGGAGTTTACTCAAACTCATGTCCATTGAGTCAGTGATGCCATCCAGCCATCTCATCCTCTGTCGTCCCCTTCTCCTCCTGCCTTCAATCTTTCCCAGCATCAGGGTCTTTTCCAATGAGTCAACTCTTTGTATGAGGTGGCCAAAGTATTGGAGTTTCAGCCTAAGCATCTGTCCTTCCAATGAATATTCAGGACTGATTTCATTTAGGATTAACTGGCTGGATCTCTTTGCAGTCCAAGGGACTCTCAAGAGTCTTCTCCAGCACTGCAGTTCAAAAGTATCAGTTCTTCGGAACTCAGCTTTCTTTATAGTCCAACTCTCACATCCATACATGACTACTGGAAAAACCATAGCTTTGACTAGCTGGACCTTTGTTGGCAAAGTAATGTTTCTGCTTTTTAATATGTTGTCTAGGTTGGTCATAACTTTTCTTCTGAGGAGCAAGTGTCTTTTAATTTCATGGCTACAGTCACCATCTGCAGTGACTTTGGAGCCCCCCAAAATAAAGCCTGTCACTGTTTCCACTGTTTCTCCATCTATTTCCCATGAAGTGATGGGGCTGGATGCCATGATCTTAGTTTTCTGAATGTTGAATTTTAAGCCAACTTTTTCACTCTCCTCTTTCACTTTCATCAAGTGGCTCTTTAGTTCTTTTTGCTTTCTGCCATAAGGGTGGTGTCATCTACATATCTGAGGTTATTGGTATTTCTTCTGGCAATCTTGTTTCCAGCTTATGCTTTACCCAGTCCAGCTTTTCTTATGATGTACTCTGCATACAAGTTAAATAAGTAGGGTGACAATATGCAGCCTTTCCTAATTTGGAACCAGTCTGTTGTTCCATGTCCAGTTCTAACTGTTGCTTCATTGGCAAATGTGATTCATAGCAGACCATGAAAATCACTTTAATTATTGTCAAGAACTAGATAAGACTGCTTATTTTTGCCATTATTTTCAAAGTTCTAGCAAGCATAGTGAGAAAAGACAGTAAAATAATTTGTCTAAACATTGGAAAAGAAAGGAAACAACTCTTTTTTTTGATGATACTATATTCTCGGAAAATCCAAAAGACATAAGAAAAAATACTTGAATGGTAACATGGATAGGTATGAAAATACATACAACAATCAATAGCAAAAAATGACGTAAACATGAAAATGGGAAAAAATAATCTGTGGTTATAATAAAATGAAAAGAAATATGGTAAGAGGAAAACTGTTCTGAAAACAAGACTCAAACAAATGGAAAATCATACTAAGTTCTTAGGTGTATAGGCTGAGAATAACTGAAGTGTTAGAGTTTCTCAAATTAACTATATACATATATATATAATATTTATATATAAAATTAATTATGATATATACTGTGATTCCAATTAGAATCATATAACATTTGAAAATAATATAAAATGATCTTCAAGCTTATTTGGGAAAATAAAAAGCCCAAGAATAAAATGTATAAAAAAGACTAATGAGTGCAGATATTAATGGCTACTAAGTCACTATAATCAAATAAATAAGGCATTTAAAATTATTTTTATTGAAGTATAGTTGGATTATCATGCTGTATTAACTACTACTGTACAGCAAAGTAACTCAGTTATATATATGTATATAAACACACACACACACACACACATTATTTTTCATGTTCTTCTCCATTGTGGTTTATTACAGGATATTAAATATAGTTCCCTGTGCTATATGGTAGGACCTTGTCGTTTATCCATTCTGCATATACTGGTTTGTGTCTGCCAATCCCAAAGTCTCATTCCTACCCTCTCCCGCCCCTCTCCTTTTGGCAACTACCTGTCTATTCTGTTTGCCTCTGATTTTGTTTCTGTTTCATAGACAGGTTCATTTGTTTCATTTTTTGGATTCCACATATAAGTGATACGGTGTGGTATTTGTCCTTATCTTTCTGATCTTCTCTACTTTGTATGATAATCTCTAATTGCATCCATGTTGCTGCAAATAGCATTGCTTCTTTCTTTTTAATGGCTGAGTAGTACTCCATTGTATATACATGTAACATATCTTCTTTATCCATTCATCTGTTAATGCACATTTAGGTTGTTTCCACGTCTTAGCTATTGTAAATGGTGCTGCTATGAACATAGGGGTGCATGTATCTTCTTGAATTACAGTTTTATCTGACTGTAAGGGTATTGGTTTTTTAAATAAACAAAAATGGTAGAGGAATTTTAAGAAAAATCCCAATCTAGATTTTACAATATACACTATTTTAATCTATTATGAAGTTGACATTTCAATTTAGTGGGAAAAGGAAGATGCAGGCTCAGCTGACCATCCATCTGGAAGAGGATGGAAGTGTACACATCTCAGCCTTTGTAGAAGTAGGTTCTACAGATAATTGAAGACTTTAAAGCAAATAATTAAATATAAATATAAATCAATTAATAGATGAATGAATTACTAACAGAAAGAAATCTAGGAGCCTATACATACAATGTAGGGTTTGTGGAGATTGTTCTTAAGTAAGACAAAAAACCAAAAACTACAGAAAATTTAAATAAGGTCAGTGGGAAATTATAAAGTTAAAAATGTATTTGCATCACAGGTGATTAAAATAAAGCTAACATCTTGAAAATACTGAGTTCCTACTAAGGGGCAACAGATAATAAAAAATAGACATGAAAGAATAATTTATCCGAAAGTAGGTATAATGGCCATAAACATATGGACACCCAAAATTATCAGTAATCAGGAAATGCAAATTAAAGTAACAATGAATTTTCCCTTTATAACCACGTATTTGATAAAGCATAATAGAAGGATAATACCATCACTCCCTTAAAAGGTAGGGATGCAGAGGAAAAGGGACTGTCATACTTTGCAAATTAAAATGTTAGTTGCAGTATGGCAATATCTTCTGAAAATAAAAGTTCACATACAGTTGGATGTACCAGTCTCATTCCTGAGAAGCTATTCCAAAGAAATAAAAACACAATATAATTTCATAAAAATATATGGACCATGATGTTTATTAGAGCATTGTTCATACAATTAAAATTCTGAAACAAAGAGAATCCCCACAGAAGAGTGGCTGAATTGATCTTCAAAAGAAACTTTAGAAAAATTTCATAAAATAGTATGCAACCACTAAAAAGGATAAATTTTAGCAGAGTCTATACACTTGGCTAGGATTTCTATGAAGTATTTTTGAGTGACAAAAATCTAGTTGTGGAGATGTATGTATTCTATTTCTGTAAGTAATACTAATACACAAGGAGAAAGTATGCATGTACATATATGTATGTGTATGTGTTTGTGAACATGGATATATGTTTACAGCACTAGGCTGTTGTTAACCAGGACGCTGAGTGTGGTTTAGGAAGAAAGGAAGAAATAAATAAGGGTGGGGGAGGAACTTAACTATTTAAAAAGCCAGCATGATCCCCATTTATGTTCTCTTTGTGGAATAATAAAAGGTAAAAGAATGCCAGGCTCCAGTAGTCAGACTTTCAGTCAGTTTTCCTAAGACCTGACTTTTCTACCTTCTTGTTCTTGTGGCTGCTGTTGTTCTGTCAGCAATTATGTTCCAGTTGGCCCGTTGGGGAGAGTTCTTTTTTGTCTCTGCATCCTAAGTAAACACAGGAGCTTCACGTTTCTTTATCGTTCCGTTTGTCAGGCTATGTTCCAGCCACAGAGAAAGACAGAACATTGCACAGATGTTCTGTCATGCTTGACTTTTTAATGGACCTGCCAATTGTCGCTCCAACTTCATGGTATTAGATATTTTAACTAAACTAGAAATCTATACAAGGGAATTTCTGGAGAACTAAAATTCTCTTAATTCCTGGAGTTATAGCATAGTGGGAAGAGAAGCAGGAATTGTGCCTGTAAAAGGCTTTGCATGATAACTCCTGACACTGTAAATGCCAGTAAAACCCTGAGACCAGCTCTTCAAGGCCAGCCACTTGGGTAATAAAGAGCATCGGCAGGGGGTGTTACTGACATCTCCAGGGTGGTCCTGCCGAACAGTTACTCCCTCCCTGATTTTCTCCTTCCTGTTGGGAGGTTCTTTCTTCTCTGGGGCCAGAATTACCTCCTTGGTTCCCTTGACTTTTGTCTAATGATCTTTTTGAAGACCCACTGTGTCTCCTTACTGATAGATCACATGGTTAGTTTAAACCTTTTGTTATATTAACTACCCTTTAAGGCAAATGTACTTTTTAAGGACCCTTGATACAGATCTTGGAAGAGAAACTCAGGCTCTCAAAGCTAATGGATGGAGGGATCCAGACCACACTGACTGGTGGAGGGGGTGGGGTGGGGGTGCTCCTTTCTGCTTACGGGAAGTCCTGCGTTGTTTTCCACGACAAATGCTCTCATAGCAGACTTGTACCTCATTCCCTCCTTGCCTGTTTGTAGCCTGAGTGTCCCGTGATGAACATCTTTTGTGTGTGTTAGGAAACAACTCATGGAATTACTTTGGTGCTCATACTAATGTGGAAAGGTGGAGGGTCAAGTCTGAATATTGGGGAATAAACCTTTCATAGTTTGTCCTCAAAAAACAAACAAACAAACAAGCCAAATGTCCAAAAAACAAGCTTTAGGAATTTCAGGTTTCTCAGAAACTGCACTTGACATGCTGCTTAGAACTGTTGTGTTCCTGTAGAGATGGGCAATTATGGAGAAAGTATTTCTGGGAGCATGGCCACATTAAACACTAGCAACAAAAGACTCCTTGTGGGCTTTGCCACTTTGCATGACCCGCCCCCCTCCCCTTAATCTGAATTTCAGAGACGTTCAAATACCACCGAGAAGAATGGCTGCCTCAGTTTTAAATGTACATCCAGCATGATGCTTTGAGCATCTGTTCTTTGAAAACTGCCGGATTTTGAGGCTGTGGTTATGGGGACTCAGTGTTTGTGAGTTCTTTGTAACTCCCAAGATGTCCACTCTTGAGGACTCTACCTTAATTTGTGGGCTCTGATTTTTGAGGATCTGCAATCATGCAAATGTCCCCGGGAGTGGAAACGGTGATTCTCTAAAGCTCCCCGTGACCTGTTAGGCACTGCGTGACGTCTCAGCGTTTGGATGCTGGGGGAGGCACTGGATGGAGGGGAGCCGGTGGGATGATGCTTTTGGGGACCTGGAGTTTCTGAGAGTTTTTCCCCATTCTTTCTTCTCCCCAATCCCTCTGTTCCCATTTGGAGCTGTGACTCTAATCTGAGGACCAAAACCAGCCTCCCGCACTGGGTGTGATCGCCCCCTGAGGCTCCACTTTGGGGCAGGAAAGTTGGGCACAGAACAGAATTCAGTGAGATAGCGGGAGGGACTGCTGGTGGCCTGTGTGTCCTCCGGGAGAGGCCACTGGACGGGGAAGGGACGCTCTGCAAGCCCACTGCCCCGAGGCCATCTCCCGGGCAGGCCCATCCGACGGGCATTGCCAGAGTTCGCCTCTGAACTTTCCTTTCTTGTGGTTCCAGGGCTGACCAGCTGTCCCTCTGGGCAGAACATTCCTCCTGGTTTTATAGAACTAGCTTCCAGTCACTTTGAGCCTCTTGGTTGCTTTAAGGTGTCTGTACTGTTCTGCGTGGACCCCTGAGTGTGTTTCTCAATGGTGTTCCCCTCACGCGTGCCTAAGATTGAAAGGCTCCCCAGAATAGACCCGGCCCCCCCATCCGCCCGCACTCCCCCCGCCCGCACCGTCTCCCACAGCACTGGAAGGAATGCTTTTGACTTTCTTCACTCCTTGTTCTTCGTAATTCAGTCTCTTGACTGTGAGGTCCCAGTGAAGATGCGTTCATTTAGTGTGTTTCCCTACTCACAGGAAGGGCTTCCCTGATAGCTCAGTGGGTAAAGAATCCACCTGCAATGCAGGAGACCCTGGTTCAATTCCTGGGTCGGGAAGATCTGGTAGAGAAGGGGTAGGCTACCCAGTCCGGTATTCTTGGGGTTCCCTGGTGGCTCAGCTGGTAAAGTATCTGCCTGCAATGGGGGAGACCTGGGTTTGATCCCTGGGTTGAGAAGATCCCCTGGAGAAGGGAATGGCTACGCCATTCCAGTATTCTGGCCTGGAGAATCCCATGGACAGTCCATGGGGTTGCAAAGAGTTGGACACGACTGAGTGACCTTAACTTTGACTTTCCTACTCACAGAATGACATGTGGAAGGGGATTTCCAGCGAGGGAGGCAAGTACAGAAACACGCTCTCTGTCTCACCCTTGTCCCTGCTTCTTAAACAAGTTGTCAATCCTTTGGCGATTTATAAAGGCAATAACTTACAATTCACCCTTGGCTTTAAAATGTACCAGTCAGTAAGACGATAGTGTTCCCACCTCTGCCTATCTTCCTCCAGGACTGGCCCCAGCAGTGGGCCCCCTAAAGTGGGTGGTGGGAGCACAAGCAAGTGGGGGGTCATTATTGCATCTCCTGTGGGAATTTAAAAACTGAGAGACCGACAAAAATTTGATCTCTTTATTATCACCATGAGCTGGCAGTTCTAAATAATTTTAGTGAGATATTTTATTTTTCTATGTTCTAACCAATCACCACAGTTACTGCTGAGTTTTAGTAAAATATATGTAAACTTTTATTAGCATATTTGATTATATATCCTTTAATAAGCCTTTTAATTTATAAGACATTTAATTCAGTGGACTCTCAGCTACAGTCAGCCCCTGACACAGGCAGACTTGGCTCCATGGGTTTGTTCTGATAGTAAGAAAATCAGAGCAAGACCAAGTGAGAGTCTGGAATTGTTCTACCTTGCTTTGGGCATAATTCAGTTCCTGTTTCCAACCCTGTGATTGTTTGGACTGTAGATTTGAAATAAACAATGAGTGATTGTTAAAAAAAAAAAAAAGAACCAGAGCTTGAGTTAATTGAATTCTATCACTTCCTGTGATCTATTAGAACTTCTATTTTTGCTTAAAGTTTAAAACAGTGACCAACATTTAAAACTGAATGACTTCATACCCACTTAGATGGATAAAGTCCAAAAGACGGACGGTCACAAGTTGACAAGGATGTGGAGAAACTGGAATTCTTGTGTGCAGCCACTTTGGAAAATAGTTTGGTATTTTCTTAAAATGTTAAACAAAGATATACTATGTGAGCATCAATTCTAGTAGCTAGTGGAATCACACTAGCATCTCCCCTCCCCTATGGTCCAGCTCCTAGGTATCTACCCATGAGAAATGAATCACTCTCTGTTATTTCTATCACATTCTATTCCTTAGAAGGAGTCATGGAATACAGATCACACTCAGGGAGAGGAGAATTAAGGTCCAACTCTCGAAGGCAGGAGTCACATAATTTGTGGATGTATTTTTAAACCACCCTCTGAGCTCGGTATCATTCTACACTTTTCAGGAGGGAGATGTTTACTGTTGGCAAGTTGATGTTGTAAGGAAGAAATATTTATGCTTTCCTTTTGTCTTCTACTGATATAACATCATCTGTGTTAAGCACAGACCTATCCTTTCCTTCTCTTTATTCTTGCACTCAATATGCCTTCCACAAGTCTTCATTGTTACTGTTTATTTTTTGCTGTCCTCAATACATTCTGAAAATCTCCATACATGCTGGGTTTCAGACTTTCTGACACCTCTGCTAGGTGTTATACCCATCTTTTCAATCTGTTCTCGTTGTTTTGGTAATTTTCATGCCATTAGATATTATTATTACCAGGGCCCTTGAGAATGCTGAGATTTTGATCAACTCTTATGGATGTTCCTTTCCAGCAGGCTCGGAAGGCTCTCTGTGCACAGGAACAAAAGCAGAAAGGAATCAAAAGACGTCTTGATTAACAGATGTGCAAATGTCTGAGAATTATAGTCAAGAGCAAGTGCTCCCACTTGCCTCTGAACCTAAACCTTAGGACTGAGCGGGCCCCCTCACACCACAGGGCTCGTTGGCGATCCATCCATGTATCTGGTTGCACTTACCGGGCCGGCTGCGTGCATAGAGGAGGGGGCACGTAGGTCTGGTACCACTTGGCTATGCTGTGACCACGTCCAAACAGGGTCACATGGCTCAGTGATCACACTCCCATCTCCCCTCCCCTGGCAGGTGCTGAGAGGGGCTGGACAGAGTGGCCGGGCTGGAGAAGGGGTGTATGTTGTCCCTATCTCACGTGCCCTTCGCCGTTTTCAAGCCTTAGTCTTAGTGGGTTGCCATTTTCTATTCCAAGGGATCTTCCCAACCCAGGGATCAAACCCGCATCTCTTGTGTCTCCTGCATTAGCAGGCGACTTCTTTACCACCCACGCCACCAGGAAGCCCTCGTGAGGAGGCTATTTTCAATTATACTCAAAATGTCACTCTTTAGAAGGTCTGCTCAGCCAATCCCTCTAGGTGTTCTCACAGCCAACAGAGCTTCCTGACTTGCACGCCTGGTCCCTGAGTTCATCATCCTGTCCTGGAGAGACCCTCCTCATTAAGGGGAGAAGCAGAGCAAAGCTCAGTTCGCATGTGTCTCAATCCTGGTTGGGTGATTTCAGGAAGGTCTCTTGTCCTTTCTGAACCTCAACTTACTCCTGTAAAAAAGAGAGATAATGGTATCTATTTCACTGGGTTGTGGTGAGGTTGATGCCTACTATATTGTATATACATGTACTCATGTATGTGAGTTTGTATGAAAACTCCTTGTAAACAGCAAGACCCTGATGATGCATGCAGCTGTCATTGTTTTACCACTTTTTAGTTAGTGGGAAGTTTATTCCATGTATGGTGATGATCTGAAGTAGGAAGACAAAGAGCCTATAGCATACAGGGCATCAGGAAGTTCCCCAGATGTTTATATTTCTAGGTTTGAAGTTCTGGTTGACCGTGGGTTCCCTCTCACTAGGCGTCAAAATTCCACTTGGAATTGTGTCCTGGGAATCGCCACTGTGGGAGAGTCTTTGCCCCGTTTGCGTGGCTCACAGGGTGTCCCCTTGGGTCTGTTTCCAATCTCTGCATAGCATCTTGACCCTGGAATGTAGGAACATGAGGAGGTATTTGTTTTACACTCCCTAATCCTTGAACAAAAATTACAGAGTTCTTCTGCCTTCTCAGAGAAAGACTGTCCCCATCTTGTTCTTATTCAGTTTGGAGAAGCGACAGATGTTGCTGTGTTTATGATTGGTTAAAATTCCTTCATTTCATGTAAAGGCAGGCTAAATGCTTGCTTTGTGATTATCTGAACCCTGAACGGTGACTGTCTGAAAAGTAAACAAGGCAGCTAAACTACAATACTGAATCACTGCTTTAATGTTTTTTAGGCTTCGTGCATATGCTGCTGGGTTTATACCGGAACACTGCAAACTGATAGAAAACTGAGAATACATCTCTTCTCCTTTGCCACTTTCAAGTGTTTTTTGTGTTTTTTTAAAAATAATTTTATTTATTTATTTTTTATTATGCGTCTTCGCTGCATGCAGTATGTGGGCTTCTCATTGTGGAGCACAGGCTCTAGGCACTCAGACTTCAGTAGTTGCAGCTCGTGGGTTCAGTAGTTGTGGCTGCCTTGTGGCATGTGGAATCTTCCCAGATCAAGGATCAGACTTGTGTCCCCTACACTGGCAGGTGGATTCTTAATCACTGGACCACCAGGGAAGTCCTCAAGTCTTATTTGAGTTGAACGTTCAGTTTCATGCAGTTCTAGGAGAGGAATCGTATTCTGGAGTATGTGTTTCTTGTGTGTGGGGTCCCAGAGGGTGGCTCCAGTAGATCCCAGTGGTGGGCAGTCTCCTTCCCAGTAACTGCTCTTTGGAGAGCACATTTAATTTCAGACAACTGAATAACTTTATTTCTCCACAATAACTTAAACTGCCTATCTCTGTGGAAGTCAGCACACTCTACCTGTGGCTCAAATAGAATCAATAGCCAAGCCTGTTTCCTTTTATTTTTCTCTGTAGATGAGGGAACCGAAGAGAAACTGGAGGAGCATGATAAAACCAATGATACCCCCATATCTCCAGTGGTCTTATTTTTTGGTTCAGTGCTCCCCTTGTCTCCTTGTCTGGCATCAGAGCCTTTCTTTCCTGTTATAAGGATTTCAGACATTAGCAGGTGTGTGGGAGCTATTTTTGGAATGGTCTTCCCTGGTGGCTTAGATGGCAAAGAATCCACCTGCAATGCAGGAGACCTAGGTTGGATCCCTGAGTTGGGAAGATACCCTGGAGAAGGGAATGGCAATAAGGAGTAGCCTGAAATGATACTACCACATTAAAAAAAAAAAAAAAAGCCTAACCCTGAAAATCACCTGGTCTTGTTCTTAGATGGTTAAAGTGGGTGGACTTCCTAACGAACTCTTGTCCATTTGGAGTGTGTGAGAATCCAGCCCCCAGAAAGGCAGGGTCCCTTCTCCCTGGCTGGCACCTCTGGATATGGGTGCTTCCTTGGGTACAAATTTCCTGACAAAGCTGTGCATTACAGGATTGAGACAATGCAGATACTACACACACACTTTGGAAATTTCTTCAGAAGAGCTTGGAAACAAAGGAGTGGGGGGTGGGGCATCTCAGAGAAGAAAAGATGAGAGATGAGGTTTAGACAGCTTTGAAGTAGTGGAGGGAAGAGAGACAGGGGGAAGGAAGAGGCAGGTGGGAGGAGGCTCCATGGAAGAGCCCTCCTGAATTCAGGCAGAGCTCCCACCCCTGACTGTCCAGGGGCACAGCACCCAAGCCTCCCAGAGAAGCCGTGACCAGGTGGGGAAACAATCCTGCCCGCTTTAACCATCTAAGAACACCAAGATCAGGTGACTTTCAGGGTTACTTTTTTTTAAAATGTGGTAGTATCATTTCAGGCTCTTCCTTAGTGCCATTCCCTTCTCCAGGGGATCTTCCCCACTGAGGGATCCAACCTGGGTCTCCTGTATTGAAGGTGGATTCTTTATCATCTGAACCACCAAGGAAGCCCATTCCAAAAATAGTTCCCATCTACCTGCTGATACCTGAAATCCTTGTAACAGAAAAGCCCCTGATGCCAGGCGAGGAGATAAAAGGCTTCATTATGCAAATCTCCAGTGGAGCAGCTCCATCTGAAACTCATTCACATGAAAATGTCCTCAACCAGCTTTTCAGCTGATGGGGTGACTGATAACCCATGGAGATGGCAGAGGCGTCTGCCACCCTTGACGTGAGGACAGGCACGGGAGAGGGAAGGTGAGGAAGCCCTCACACAGCTCTGGCACCACTATGCCCACAGGAACCGCCTGTGGTTTCCCGAGATGGCTCAGGTTTAGAGTACATCCGTGAGTCCATGGTGTCTTGATCTTCTGGGTCTTAGGGTGGAGCCATGCGGTCAGCGTGCAGATAAAGTGCTGGGTCCTCAGCTGGGTGAGTTCCTATTTGTTGTCAGCGCTGGTTGTTCATCACATCCCAAACCTGGGGACACGGGTGTGAGAGTAAGGCGACCTGGGGTCTCTCCACCCCTTCCCTGTGGGAGGCTGAGCAAACAGCGCTGGCAGAAGGGGAGTGCCTCTGGGGTCAGGTTTGGGTCAATGAGCTGGAACCCGAGCCCCTTGTGGCTGAAGCTTTAAGTTGCATCTTACCTGGTCATTTCCCTGGTGTGTGTGTTGTCTTAGCACAAGTGACACCTGGTCTCGGGTGTGCTGTGGGGATTTAGGAAAGCACTTGGGCCAGCTGCATAAGGAGGCATCAAGGGGGGAGAACTGGGTCTTCTTCAGGAGAGTTCTTTCCGGATTCGGACTCTCATGCCATTGTGGGGCCCAGCAGTGCCCTGACAGGTCACGGTCAAGGTCAGCAGGGGTGGGTGTGAGGACAGCCAAGCCTGTGAGCTCACAGGCAGGGGGCGCTCTTCTCGAGAACACCCCTAAGTATCTGGGGGACCTTGGAGACGGGCTCGGAACTGGAACTCAGAACGAGGAGGACTTGATCGTCTAGACCTGAGGACTGAGCGTTCCCGGCTGGGACAGGCAGGCATCCAGCACGTCTGCGATGCTTGTGGGAGGCCTGCCTTCCTCGCGGGGGTGTGGCAGAGGGGGCCCACACCGAGCAAGCCTAGCTCTCAGAGGTGCTGTTTCCTCCCGTCACTGTGTTCTTTTCCTTTACAAGGAAGAGGTCTTGGCAAACTGATGAACTGATCATTCCCACCGCTGTAATTTTAGCAGCTCCGCTGGAGCCAGAGGGAAGATAATCAAACAGCGCGTCCTTTTGAGTAGTTCTTTACTCCAGGCGCTTGGTAAGTGTTTCCCTGACTATCTAATCTGTCTCTTTCCTCTAATTTTATTTTCCTCTGTGGAGCTCCCCTGGTCAATTATTTATCTTGTTTCTCGGCTGTTTTCTCCTCTAGACCATAAGTTCTGTGAGGACAGGGTTTTTTTGTTTGTTTGTTTGTTTTTGGTTTGTTTTGTTCACTGATTTTATTCACTGTTTTATTTACTGAATGCCTAGAACAGTGTCTGGCACATCTTGAGTTCTCCACGCATACTTGCCGAATGAATGAACTAATCAAACTGTCCTATTTTCTGCAAGCAGATGTTCAGCATTTGCTAATTTCAGAAACAGCCACATTTAACTTCTTGGAAGACCAGCTCATGTGCCATTCTCAGTGCTATGGGAGAGCTGAAGTAGCCAAATGCAAAATGTGTTATTTCACTAGCTTTGGAATACTCCACACTAGGTTATGACTTCCAGAATGGCTTCTGTCATCTTTATGCCCAGTTTTCAGATGCCCAGTTCATTTTAAATACTTATAGAATGGTGTAGCATGAAGTGTCCTAAGAGATGGAGTTTCAGAGCCAAGACATGGTCCATGTCCCTAAGAGCTCACAGTCTAGTGGGAGAGTTAGATTTATTGCCAAATGATGTGGTTCATGCAATAAGAGTACTGTTAAGGAAGCAGGTGGATTTCAGATGGGTGGTCAGCAAAGCCCATGGAACAAGTGATGCCCAAATAGGGTTCTGAGAAATTGATAGGCTATCACATGACCAACAAGATGGGGAGAAGGTCCATGCCAACTCACAGAGATGTGGAAGAGTGACTTGGTATCACTGGACCATTCTGTGCTTGTCAGGAGAGGCAGGGACAACACAACTGAAGTGAACATGGGTTGTACCTCTAGCTGTGGGTCCTGGTCACTCTCTTAATGTTTCAGATGCGTCCTGCTGGTGGCTGGGCACCGCCACCTGGGCAGTTCAGAGTCATTGCAAGCCCTGGGTGAACAGATTTACTCCACTTGGCCAGGGTCTGTTTTATCCCTTCACGTTAACTTTCTGAGAAGAAATTAGATGACTGATTTTTTTTGTGTGTGTGTGTGTGGCCAGATATCAAAAGACAGAAGTAGAACAGTTTCACACCAAAGAATTTCATGAGGTAGACTCAGAATTAAGTTTGAATTCATATGCTCTAGGGTCCCTGAAAGACACTGGTTGTGTGTGGCTGCTAGAAGGACAACAATGTTCTTCTTTCACAAAGAGGAGGGAAAGGGACAGTGGGAATTCCTCCTTGTGCCTATGAAAGCAAAACTTGCAAGTAATGGGGAAAAGCGTGAAGGAGAGGAGCAGAGGGCAGAGTTTGGATCATTTCTATGGGGGCATATGGTCTTTTGGGGCTGCTGTGACTTTTTTAGCCTTAGTGGAGACTGAGAGCTCCTGCTTGCTTAATTAGAGGCTACCTTTGTCATCTTTTAGAAGTAAAGCTTAGAACAAGTACTGATCCCTCAGTGTCTGCAGGAGATTGGTTCCAGAACCCCCTTCAAGTACCAAAACCCAGGGATTGCTCAAGTTGTTTATATAAAGAGGTATTATTGTTCGTTGTTCACTCAATCATGTCCAGCTCTTTGTGACCCCCATGGAGTGCAGCACGCCAGGCCTCCCAGTCCTTCACTATCTCCCAGAGTTTTAGCTCAAACTCATGTCCATTGAGTCAATGATGCCATCCAACCATCTCATCCTCTGTCGTCCCCTTCTCCTCCTGCCTTCAATCTTTCCCAGCATTGGAGCTTTTCCAGTCAGTCGGCTCTTTGCATCAGGTGGCCAAATTATTTGAGCTTCAGCCTCAGCATCAGTCCTTCCAATGAATATTCAGTGTTGTAGTATTTGCATATAACCTACAAACATCCTCCCATATACTTTAAATCATCTCTAGATTATTTATAATACTTAGCACAATGCAAATGATATGTAAATAGTTGTAAATACAATGGAAATGCTATGTAAATAGTTGCCAGTGCACAACAAATTCAAGTTTCATTTGGAACTTTCTGAAATTGTTTTTCATTTTTTGGAGTATTTTTGATTCGTGGTTGGTTGAATCCTTGGATGCAGAACCCGCAGATGTGGAGGGCTGACTGCACTGTACAAGGATGCAAAGCCAGAGGCTTAGACTCAGGTTTGGCTACTCTTCATGGTCCAGTGGTGCTGCCATAAGTTGCATCATCAAGTCTCAATTTCTTGTGCACTCAGAAAAACGGGAATATAGCTAGAGCTCACAGAATCCTTCATAAAATACTATAAAGGTGTTCTTATAACTCCAGATTTTAGAACAGTGAAATGTAAAAGAAATCCCTACCCATCACTATAATGGTTTAGATACAGGTTAAGACACCCATTCTGCTAGTGAAGGTCTGTAGATAACAATCTATACTTTTATATAAATCTTTATATTCGGGAGAGATTTGACTACAGTACAGAGGTGTCAAACTCATAGTGAGCTTTTTTCTTTTTTTAAATGGCATGCAATTTTATAGAGAAATCTTCCTCAGGAAGCAGGTTTTCCATTTACATGATGAAGCATGAAACTCAACATGTATTATAGAGAAAAGAGGGGTATATTTAATGTATATAAATTTATTTACCTTGGCAATTAGTTATTTACAATTGATGATTGATACCAACAACTGAGGTAAAGATATACATGAGGTATAAATATATTATTTAAAGGCAGTATATTTTATTTCCATTGGCAAGATAACAATGCATAAAATACTGTGGTATTTGACAACAAGGTTGATGCATCTTTCTCCTCTTTTGTTTTTTTTAAAGATGCACTGTGTTGTAGGCAGCAGGGGTGTACTTAGTACGTGCATAAAAAATAAAAAGGTAATCTGAAGAAAAAGGGAGTCAGAAATCAAATCACATTGTTTTTATTCTAAGTGTCCCCTTGATCTCGGCTTCTCAGGCTGTGGTCTTTGCCCTGAAGCTGGTTCAGAATCCTGAATCTCAGGCCTGCCTGAGACTGCCTGAATCAGAGGCTCATTGGAACAAGATCTCCAGGTGATCCGTGTGCTGCTAAGGCTGGAAAAGCCCTGCTCTTGGTGACCTGACACTGTTCACCCTTTGTGCCCGTCACACCGCCTGAAAACACGCGGGCCCGTCTCTGGAGTGGGGCCAGCAGTAAGCTAAGTTAAAGCTCACTGACAATCCTGCCTGTAACCTGGCACGTGCGGTTAAATTTAGGGTGTGGGTTTGTGCGGTTAAATTTAGGACGCGGGTTTGCTTTGCTCGCAGAGCAGTGCGCAAATGGAAAACTGGGGGTTTGCCGCCACCTTCTTCGGTAGGCAAGGAAACAAAAAAATTCCTCGATTACAATTCAGACAGTATGATTTTACTTGTACCATCCAGAACTCATTTATAGCATTTTTATTCCTCTCAATAAAAGAATTGCACATTGCTGATAAAAGAAAACATTACATAAACATACAATATAAAAAGAAAACACTGTTTTTTTTCCCCTCCAACACCAATTGCTAAGTTATGATACCAATCTCTCCCTGAAATCAAACACAATAAATTATCTTCCTCTCTAGAGTTGCTGAATTACAATTTAAAAAACCCAACTTAAAATCCATCAGCAATTGGTTAAGGATAGTCAATTTGCTTAGTCCATACAATAATAAATAAGGTTCAGTCACATGCATAGCTAGCTTGACTGACTAATGAAGAAACATGGACTTAACAAACCTGTTTACATTTTCTAAAGCTAATTGAAGAACACAGTTTTGGTCTTAATGTTAGTTTAAAACCCTGTCTTTCATATTGCAGAACTTTAACGAGTAATATCTTAAGAGCATCATACGTAGCAATATTAGAACTCCCTGAAGCTGTAATGGTCCAGGACTCTTCAGTGACCAGCATCTCCCTTTATCTGGTGTCCAGAGTTAAATTCAGTGCAAGATGTTGGTAAGAAAATGTCAATTAACTGTGACCATTAAATAGGCCACTGGTCAAATAGAATGACATTTAAGAACATTATGCAATGTATCTATGAAACCTCAACAAAACACAGAGGCTCCCTTTGGCTGTGAATATGCCAAGGCTATTATATTCAGCTCTAATCAGCAGGGAAATACAGGTTCTGTTTCAGTCACTGGAGCTGACTCCAGTGGTCCATGGGCGTCTGGCATTTCACTGAAACTGTATCTGCCGGCCCCATGGCAACTGGTAAGATAGTCTTAAATCTGGTAACGGCTACTCACCCACTTCTCTGCTTTAAAGAGGACTATTATTTTCCTCGCTTTATCCAACACCCCACTTTCAGGTTTTGAATGATACAAACTGACAACATGTGAGAACCATTTAATGTGTTTTCCTTTGGTTGGCTAATCTTTGGTAAAACATCAGGGCAGGCAACTTGTTTTCACACTTTGGTGTTAGCAGCAGATTCTGCTCAGCTTACAGGGCGGTGGGGACACAGGGCCCAGAGAGACTTGGAAAGAACCATGTGGGGAAGGGACTCACCTGATCAGATGCATTCCTTTTCAAAATACGCAATTATATATAAAGTTGATATTTTACATATATACAGTAAAGATAGAGATATACACACATATGTACATATGCTATACATACATTTATTTACAGTTAATGATAATGCTTCTTAGAAGCCTTTAAATAGCAAAATTAGCAAATGCACAAGGAATAATCCATTTAATCTTAAGTAACATAGATAAATGTTCTGATTTTTAAAAATATTATATTAGTAGGGATGTAGCCGTCTCCAGGAAGGCTAGGAAAAGTTCTCAGAAATTCTTGCATCTTCGACATTCCGACTTCTCAGTGCTTCTGCTTTTGAGCATTAACTTTGTCAATCGGTTTCTCTCTCTCTCTTGCTTTCTCACGCTCACACTCTCTCCCACAAGTGTTTGCTTCTGCTTCTTCTTCCCTGAGTTTGATGTCACACTTGGGAAAACTCAGATTTTAGTTTCTGGACCCTCAGCAATGAGGGGCTGAAAAGAGTTTCTAATTCTGGCAACTTCCGCCGCACACAGGTGTCCAAAGCCTTTATTGTACCATTCTGGGGAGTGACCTCTGTGGGGACAAAAATGGGGAGGGAAGTGGGAAGCCTCTTCCACATCACAACAGTTTGTCACGGCTGCGCCTGTTCCCTGCCTGTCAGTCCGCCTGCCTTCCCCGAGGGGCTGCTGCTCCGAGGATCTGAGAACCTCATTCTGTCAATGGGGGCCCATGAAAATGCCTTCCTGGCCAAGGATTCAGTCTGTCTTTGCAGGATTCACTGGGTGCTTTCAAATGATAGCATCCTCTCAGGGACAAGTCTGACTTAATTCAAGAACTTATGGAGAAAACCCAGTTTATATCCACCCAGACCAAGAACTCAGTTTAGCATCATGAATGCGTTGAAAAAGGTTGGATTTCAATTAGTTCTTTCTCATACGAGGGCAACTGGAGGGAGCAGAAAAGAGACAGGCTGGAAAGAAACATAAGAGGACTCGTATTTACTGAGCATCTACTATGTGCCAGGCTCCAGTGCTGGCGTTTGCCCTGTGAGAGAGGCACAGGAGTACACGTGGGACAAAATGGAAAATAAAGACGAGCATGGGACCTTCTCCTGAAAGTCAGAATTTTAGCAAGGCTGGGAAGAGAAGTGAGGGGAATGATTCGTAATCATCGAGACAACGTGTTAGTGGTCAGGAGGAGAAAAGGACAGAGCAGTAAGGGATCAGATGGGAAAGAGGGCCCTGTGCCTGCCACCTCCAGGAGCCCACACTCACCTCAGGTCCACCCTGCAGATGTGGGTCAGCCGTGACTTGCCCGAACCACACGGCTCTATCAAGTACTGAGAGTCCATCACCACAGCCCGCACGCCGCCCATGAGCTGGGCTTCCTCGTGTTCCACGGACAGGGACACTAGGGTACACATTCCTTTGGGCAAATCAGTCTTCCAGGTTCTGCAGCAAAACAAACCCACACGTGGGAATTATGGCTGAGAGAGAAAGAAAACCCTGAGCATGGTGCTGAGGCTTACGCTGACATTTTCTTGCTCAAATTCCAAGCCCAGTTACTTGGATTCAGTTAATGGTTCTCACAAGTGTGTGTAAAGTTTACACAGTGCGGTGCAAAGCAGGGGTCTCATCCCTCTGATCCAGAGGTCAGAAACGACTTTGTAGTTTTTAGAGATTCTTTCCAAATCCCAAACTGAGGCTGCAGAGACTCCTGCACATTCCTGAAGGGCTCACTGGTCCCACCATTTGGGAATCGGGACATGCTCATTCAGTTCTCTCACCAAACATCTACTGGATGTGCCAAGCTATGAGAAGCCACTGAAGACGCAAAGATCTAATCAGGAGGAGGAACAGAGCTCCAGAGAGAACTCTAAAACACTCTGACAAGCATAGTGATAGGCTGTGCAAGGACAGCTCTGAGACCATGCACATGGAAGGCTTCCTGGAGGAGGTGATGCTCCACTCAAGTCTGAAAGGATACATGAGCTGATGATGCTCAGTTAGAAGAAAACTAGACACATGTGGACTGCTAACTGCCTTCAAATCCTTGAGAGGCTCCTGAGTGGGAGAAGAAATAAATACAGTTGATTTGATTCCAGAAAGCAGAGATAATGAAGGCATGTTTCAATCCAGTGCAGAGAAGAACTGTCTCACAATGTGCACCCTTCAAAAATGGAATGGACTGTATAAGGAGTAGTGAGCTCACTGTTACTGGAGCTATTTAAACATAGAAGGTGGTACCATTTAGGAAAAGTTGTAGATGGAAGTCAGGAACCATGAGAGCATCTCTGTAGCAACCATTTCTACCACAGGATATAGGTTTGATTATTATAATCTCAGTTATTATGTCACAAATCCTATCCCCTTGCTTAGTTATCTCATCTATAACTTTATCCTCTTCTACCACACAAGAAACATATTACCAAGAAACTTGGGGATAAGCAAGCCCAACACAAACTTCTTAGCAACTTCTCCATGGGTATGACCATTCTCTTTTCATGCATGATGCTGTGATTAAGAACAAAGACTGAAAGTTGCATAGATTTGTGGGGATAAAATGGAAAAAAGGCTTCAGTGACTATAACTGGAACCTCCTGAGGAACTAGAGAAAGGGATGACATAGACATGAACATGGTAATCCTGAAAGGAGACCACCCATGGCACTTTCTACCTCTCGTATCATAACCACAAGGAATTCCTGCTGCAAGCAACATGTCTGGTTCATTATTCATCTTGGGTGCCGAGTTCTCCTCCCTCAGCCTCATGGTCCACCCACCTTCTCCTTTAAGTCTTGGATCAAATATCAACACAGTGAGACTCTACTCTGACCACTATATTTGAAATTCTACTCCTTTCTATCCCTCTATCTTACGTATCACCCTAAGAGAAGTAACCCCTTCATGGATCACAGCCTTGTGAGAGCTAGGTGATAAAGAAGGCTGAGCACCAAAGAATTGATGTTTTTGAACTGGGGTTCTGGAAAAGACTCTTCAGAGTCCCTTGGACTATAAGGAGATCAAATCAGTCAATCCTAAAGGAACTCAACCCTGAATATTCATTGGAAGAATTGATGCTGAAACTGAAGCTCCAATACTGTGGCCATCTAATGTCAACAGCAACTCAACAGAAAAGACCCTGATGCTGAGAAAGATTGAGGGTGGGAGAAGGGGGTGGCAGAGGATGAGATGATTAGATAGCACCACCGACTCAATGGACATGAATCTGAGCAAACTCCGCGAGACAGTGAAGGACAGGAGAGTAGTAAGCTGCAATCCATGGGGTCACAGAGTTGGAAATGACTTAGCGACTGAACAACAACAGAAAAGATAAGAAATCCTAGTCCCCTTGCTTATTCTTTATTGATTCTTTCTAATAAAATATAAATCTCAAGATAGCAGGACTGTGGTCTGCTCACAGCAGTATCTTGAGTCTCCAACAGTGCCTGGCACAAGGCTGGGATGGAATGAGACTCTAGAAATGGCAGGCGGGTGGCACTGCAGGAGGAGTGGAAGAAGGGCTGTTCCATTAATGGACTCTGGCCCTCAGCCTCCTCTAAGGGGAGTGGAGAGTGGGCCATGGCAGGGCTCCAACCCACCAGTTCCCAGGGCTGCCATCCTGGAACTATTTGACTTCTTGCTTGCAGCAGTGAAGGTGTAAAATTTAAGTTCCAATGAGATGAGCCATGCTTACAGTTGCCCACATTCTCCACTAGGATCCCATCATGGCTAAGATGAACACGTATACTTGGGGGAAAAAAAATGACCCTTGAAATTCAAAGGCAGACATAGCCCATGTGAAAAGTAATCTTTAGTTTGCTATCAAGACTAGTTTAATAAAGAAACTATTTTAAATATACATTTGGGGATTTCAGTAGTGATTTTTTTTAATACCACTAATATATGAGAAAAGATGGTATTCACCATCAGTTATCAGTAAAAAAAAGAATTTACTTAATTATATTTTTTGGGGGGTTGTCAGTATCCTCCATCCCCATTCTTTCTGATTCAGTACAGACTCACCAGCCAACACACACAGCTCCACTGTTCCACTGCCTACTGTTAGTTGAGCATCCCACCTAAACCCTGAGAACAGGGGTCTGGAACTCAACTCACAAATCTATTAGAAGCAATATTTCAGCGGATAAGCTCAGAGTCTCAAGCCTTGTCAGGCCCTGAAATCTTTCTGAACATTCGAATGTCTCAGCATAGTTGGACCTTCAGGGCTGGGCCAAGGTTTCCATGCATGGGGATGACTTATGAACACGTGAGGGCTTCCCTGGTAGCTCAGAGAGTAAAGAATTTGCGTGGAATCCAGGAGACCTGGATTAGATCCCTAGGTCTGGAAGATCCCCTGGAGGAGATCAAGGCAACCCACTCCAGTATTCTTGCCTGGAGAATTCCATGGACAGAGGAGCCTGGCGGGCTACAGTCCATGGGGTTGCAAAGAATTGCACACGACTGAGTGACTGAGCACAGCCTGAATGTGTGAAGTTATACAGATGAATTCTGAAGTTACACACACTCCAGATGGAGAGCCACACCACCAAAGACTTGCGGAGAAAGTCTCCCAGGCGGAGAAAAACAAAATCAAGAGAAAAGTCAGTGAGATTCAATTTGCATAATTTGGCAGAAAGTACAGCTGGACAAAGAGCAGCTCTTCTTGGGACTCCGTTCTGAGGAAATGAACGATATTTATGGCCTAATAAACCGTGTGCTCCATAATGAAAGGAGCCATAAGAGAGCGTGGCAGAACTGTAAACTGGGTGAAAGAAGCAGGAGGTCGGGCATGAATACGGCAGTCAGTTTTCACCGAAGGAAATGAACTGAGGGCTGGCGCTAGTGTTCCCAGAGGAGGCTGAACTTAGGTGGGAGAACGCAGCGAAATGCTTCCATCTGCAGCTCTCATCCTGCTTTTGGAGCAGAGGGTCAGGCTCACCTGAGAACCACGAAGTCCCTGGAGGGGTGGGGCGCCATGCTGTTCAGCACGTACTGATAGACTTCTGTCTGTTTGTCCAGCGTTTCCACCACCTTCCACTGCACGAAGTCCTCGTCCCACAGGTGGCGCTCCCTCAGCACGCGGTTCAGAACCACCGAGGGGGGCGCCTCCACCTCCGCGGAAGCCTTCCACAGCCTCAGCGGGGGCCCGTCTCCCACCTGGGGAAAGACACCCGCAGCGGCTGAGACGTTGCTGGTTCCAGCAGAACCTACCAGGCTTCACTGGGTGTTGAAAAAGCCTCATCGATTATGGAGCTTGAAAGTGATTCTGTACACCTCAGGTTTAAAATGTTCACCCTTAAGCTTAAGAGAAGAGTGGTAATAAAAACGATAACCAGCAGCACACAGTGCTCCCTGTGGGCTAAGCATTGTTCTGATTTTTAGTTTTTTATTTCCCATTTTTTAAAATTAATTTTTATTGGAGTATAGTTGCTTTCTAGTGTTGCCTTAGTGTTTGCAAAGTGAATCAGCTATACGTATACCTATATCTCCTCTCTCTGGATTTCCTTCCTATTTAGGTCAACACAGAGCACTGAGTTACCCGTGCTACAGGGTTATCTCATTAGTTATCTATTTTATCCACAGTATCCATAGTGTATATATGTTCTCTGGTGGTGGTCCTGTTATTATGTCCATTATGCAAATGAGAACATGGAGGCACAGACAGGTGTGTGACTCGCCCAGCGTCACACAGCTCGGGGGCAGAGCCAGGCTGGGTCCAGAAGGGTGGCTCCACAGTCTGCCATCTGATTACACAGTCAGACTCTGGTGCAGAGCCTTGCCCAGTTCCCGTGTGTGACACGCCCTGGAGACAGAGAGGCCACTTTCGGAGGCTGTTCGCTGCAGCTCCTCAGGAGTAACTTCCTAAGACCCGAGTTACCTTTCTGAAAGCCAGCTCTGTGTTGTCTGTGCTGGGACACGTGACCCATCCTCTGAACTTCTCCTTGGCTTCCTTCTGGAGGCCCTGCACGAGGTGTTCCAGGTACGTGTGGCAAGTGGCCCCGCTGTCCTCCAGCTGGGCCCCCAGCTCTTCCAGAGTTGGCGGGTGGATCTCAGCCTCCACATACGAATTATGAGACTGGGCCACCATCTCGAGCGGGACCTGAACCAACGGGTACACAGAAGAGCAACACAGAAATGCTGAGACTAATAGAGAAAGTGAAGGAGCGTCACCGAAAACCACGGTACTGGTGACAGGCCGGGTGCCATGGGGCAAGAGATGTTTGTCTGAGATCAGTGACAGCGGGCGGGAGCAAGGGCTTCTGAAAGTCAGGAAACCCAGATATGTTTGAGGCTATATTTATTATTCAGAACATCGCCACGACTTCCCATTCATCCTTTCCATTTTTCTTTGATTTTACTTGTCATATATTTTTATTCAGTTTGGCAAAACCTGGACTCAGGAAACTTAAAAAGTGCACAGACTTAAGGGGAACATCAAACATGACTCAGAAAACAGCTTTACCTTTTTAGCACACTTTTTCCTTTTGCAAATGCCAGTTTTGCCACAAAAAGGATGCCAGAAGTCTAGTTCACTTACTCCTTTGGCATGTCTGTGGCTGTATTCATAAGCTGTCACTGATTCAAAGTTAACAGCGATTGTTCAGTATCCCACACACATACACTGAATCTAATCAAGTCCTGAGGTCACATCAAATATACTATAGTTGGCTGGCCTAGGACCTGGCATGGGAACTTGATGCAACCGTTTTTATAAACATTATCATCATGGTAAACCCAAGTGTCTTTAACTGTCAAAGCCTCAACTTCGGGGTTGTCTCCTCATATTTCTGGGAGGCACTATTCATTGTACCATTGTCCAAAAAAAAAAAAACCAGAAATAAGCCATAAATTCAGTAACCATTCCAAGTGTCTTATCGAGTTCCAAGAGCTATAAGGAAGGCGGTTGGAGCCTTTCACTCACCTCAAAAAGTCTGTCACATTCCATAATCATGTGGGCCAGGCCCTGAGCCGCGGCCAGATTCTCACTGAGGTCCTTTTGATCTGGCTTCCCGGCGGCATATTTTTTCTGGATGACTCTGTAATTGAAGGGAACAATCCTCAGCGGATCCCAAACCCGAGAGCATTTCACAGGACCCAGTTCACCCCTCTGCTATCTCTTCATGCCCGGATGCCACCCAGATTCCAGACTTTCTCATTTCCAAATAAAAACAGTGACCACACATCTTAGATATCCAGAGACAGGTTAAGAGTCTGACAAATGAAAAACCTTGGAAAAACACAAGGGCAGGAATAACTGTTGGGGGAGAAATTAATCCATTTTTCCCCAAGTTTGAAACTACTTCACCGCAAGCTGCTGTGCTTGGGCCTGAAATCCAGTCTTTTCAAATTGAAGATTTTGTAAAATATCACCTTGTGTACTTTTCCCTTCCTTCTCACTCACAAACACACAAAATAGAACAGAATTCCAGGTTTTCCGGATCACAGAGGACACTCCTCAATGCTACCTGGGTAATTCTCTGACTCTGAGCCACAAGAATCAGGTTCCTCCAAACATTTTCTGATTATAAACGAAGTGCTAACAGATCCCCAGGTTGAAGTGCAATGCATGTAGTTTTTTTTTAAGTAGCCCTGGGGAATATCTGGTTTAGGATTAGCATTCCTGTTGAGAAAAACCCACCTGGGGGAGCTTTCTTTCTTCAGTAAATTCAGGTGGAAGAGGGAGGGGGCCAGACACACGGCCAAGTTCATGGCCGTCATCTGATTCTCTTCCACTGCATGGACCACGTCGTTGAGGAAGCACAGCAGCGTCTGCAACACCTCCCGGCTCTCATCGGCCAGCAACAGGATGGCCGCCTGCACTGCCTGCAGCCTCTGCTCCTTGGGGACATCTGTGAAAAAGTGGGTGCCAGGCCGTCAGAGGGCCAGCCGCAGAAGGAGCCGGCGGGGGAGGGGGAGAGTGCGCTACCTTCCTGCAAACATGCTCGGGGTCCTCGTCGTCATCAACAGTGACCGTGAGGACAGCTGGGGGCACAGAGAAGTCATTGCTTTGGACCCAGCATCGGAACCCCCAGTCTCACTCCAGAACTCACGGTCTTAACGACGAGGCTGGACTCGCAAGGAGCACCCTGTGCTGGCTTTTCATACGCACCTGTCTGCCACCTCAGCTGTTTCAAACCACTTGCCCATTTCCCTCCCTCCCCAGCTTGTGAAGTATCTCTCAGGATGCCCAGGGCTTGTGGGAAGGGGAACCAGGTCCCCCCTCCTCTCAAGCTGTTCTTCTGGGTGGTCCCTGTGGTGATGACGGTGGTGGTGGTAGCGGTGGGGGAGGGGGGCCCTGGTCATGCAGGCTTGAAAGAGAATTGGCTTGAACAGTAGGAGGTAACTAAGAGGGAAAATCCTAGAAAAATGGGTGCTCCGTGCTGCATTTTGCTGCCCCCTGGCTGTGTCTGTTAGTGATCTTTTACGACTGCTGCTGCTGCTAAGTCACTTGAGTCTTGTCCGACTCTGTGCGACCCCATAGATGGCAGCCCACCAGGCTACCCCAGCCCTGGGATTCTCCAGGCAAGAACACTGGAGTGGGTTGCCATTTCCTTCTCCAATGCATGAAAGTGAAAAGTGAAAGGGAAGTCGCTCAGTCGTGTCTGACTCTTGGCGACCCCATGGACTGCAGCCTACCAGGCTCCTCCGTCCATGGGATTTTCCAGGCAAGAGTACTGGAGTGGGGTGCCATTGCCTTCTCCACTTTTAGGACTGACTCACTGCCTTATTCCCCTCACTGTGAAAGATACTATCAGGAACTCACTTGAGTTAGGAAGTGTGAAGTGTTAATAGCTTAGTCGTGTCCTACTCTTCCTGACCCCACCAGGCTCCTCTGTCCTTGGATTTCCCAGGCAAGAATACTGGGAATGGGTTGCCATATCCTCCTCCAAGGGATCTTCCCCACCCAGGGATTGAACCCACGTCTCCTGCATTAGTAGGCAGATTCTTTACTGTCTGAGCCACCTGGCAGGAGTGGCCTCTTCCCCACAGTCATTGGAAAACTCTTGACTCCAGAGTCTATCCCTGGAATGTTGTTATTTCTAGTCTGGCTACTAGAAGTCACCGCAGGTCACTCAGAGCCTCAATCAATGTGCTGGCTACCTGACCCTCCATTCTTGTCCCGGCTGGTAGCTCCTGTTCACCACTTCCAGATTCACGGGTCAAATAAGCAGTTCTGATGGACACTGGCCCTGCAGCACAAGCTTGGCTGCCTGGGAAATACTTGCTCTCTCTTTCCTCTCTAAGAAAGGCCATGTTCTGTTCAGGTTTGGGCTGTATAGTGCTCAGGGAGGTTGGGCCCTTCCCTCCAACCCACACTGGCCTAAACCAAAAATGGTAACCCCGTTCTTCCCTCCAGTGATTGATTTAGGTATACATTTAGAAAAATGTATACTTTCTGGCTTGTGGGACCGAGATAACTGCTAGGTAGGCGTTTCTGTAAATTTATCTCCCTGACAGAAAGAGACACATGCCTGAGGAGATCCCGTCTGCTGGCCTCTTGCCTTTGGATGTTATTTTGGGAAGACATGATAATGCTAAGTTGTGGCAAGTCCTATTGTGACCTTAAGGGGATAACCAAGATAGGCCCACTTCAGCCATGGTGTCCCTGAATTAACCAACTCTGGAATTATTCAACTCCAGATTTTCTGTCTTGTGCAATTATATAATGTCTTTATTGCTTAAACGGTTTGTTGGATTTTGGGCCTGTGTTTATAGCTGAGAGCATCGTAACTGGTCATCTTCCTTAACAACACCCAAAGGTTCTCCAGTGATTAATGAATCAAGTATAAGCCCTCTGCTCTAATGTTCAGTGCCCTTCCTGGGTACGGGCCTCAGTCTAATTTTTGGAGTCATTTGATGCTTCACTTGACAGTTACCCTTCTGCAAGCCAGATGGAAATCGCCTGACACATGTGCTGTTTGCTTCACTCAGCATGTGTTCCTTGTGTATCTCAACCTTTAGTTGTCACCTCTCCATCAAGTCCTATTCCTCATCTCAACCCCCTTGGGTGCTCTTTGTGACTTATCATGGAATGTCTCCAGTCTTGCTGTATTGCAGTTATCTATGTACGTCTTGTCTCCCTAAGTTGTAAGATGCTTAAGAGCAGAGTTAAGTCTTACTCATCCATGGGCTCTGCAGTGCTCAGCACAGTGCCCTGAACATAAGCTGAAGTCAGTAAATGTTTGCTCAGTGAAAATAAACCCTGCTTTGATCTTTTTTTTTTTTTGCTTGTGAGTCTCAAAAAGAGCTGAAAGCATTTATCTCTTGGAAATAATCTGGCTTTAACCTTAGACTAATGTCAACCATAACCCAAGAACTGATTTCATGTAAAGGCTCATATATGCTACTTCCAAACCACAAGGGAGGTTTTACTGAAAAAACGCAGCTCAACCTCTTATGGCAGAAACATGAATTCCCTGTATTTAGGATTCAGCAACCTGTATCACTAACTTGACCTATTCATTTTGACAAGATAATATTTATTTAGTGGGTCACTACTTTATCCTGTTTTAACAAGTGGTACTTGTTATAATCCTTTTTGTTTGCAATACTGCAAACTCCTAAAATACATTTAGTACAGAATTCTCAATAAGCAGGAATCTTCTTTGAGTTGGATCAATTTCATGACAAGGTTCATGAAATGGTTCATGCATATGTTGCTAAAAACTCAAAAGTCCACAGGCTGAGTGTTTTTTTCCCTGAAGAATTGAGACTTGGACCATTAAATACTTATAGCTGACCCTTGAACAACATGGTTTGACCTGCACAGGTTCACTTAACAGGCGAGTGCTTTTTCCTGATAAATACACAGTCAGCTCTTCCTATACTTGGGTCTTGAATTTGCAGATTCAATGAACTGTGAATCCTGTACTGTTTATGACCTGAAGTTGTCTGAATCCTCAGATGCCCAATTGAGGATACGGAAGGAAAACTGACAGTGGGACCTTAGTATCCTTGGGGAGTCCTGAAAGGAAGCCCATGCGAATGCTGCACAAACATAACAGTGCCGCTAGGAAAAAGTCACGTGTTCATTTCTCCTCCTGCCCTTAGTAACTACCTTTAGCAGGGTATGCCTTTAAATCAGTAATTGCTATTTTCAATTATTAATTATAGGGGCTTCACTGAGCATTATCAACTTCACATCACTTAAAAAGTTCTAAGTGAAAATATAAATTAGTTGAATTAAGCTTAAGCTTTGATTTGCTTTGCTTACTTATCACCAGTTAAAATGCATGGTATTAAAATACAATTTGCCCTTGATTTCTAGTCATTTTAACACATCTGGATTTCATATATACCAAGGAAATGCTTTCTTTTGAAAAACACCTGTGTTTAAAATAAATTCTATTGTGTCCCTTTTCATTTTAAGTTTATTAAAATTACATTGAAAGTTAGTTTTTTTTTTTTTAATTTATCTTACACAAACCCCTATTGAGAGAAGGAAGATTTTTATGTCAAAAGGTATTTTCAAATGCATAAAATATAGCCTGGAGATTTTCATATCAAAGTGTGAACAAAGTTTACTCCTGTAACTTTTATATACTTCATGCATTGCTTGTAGGGTTTCCCTGGTGGCTCAGCGGTAAAGAGTCTGCCTGCAATGCAGGGGCCACAGGAGACGTGGGTTCGATCCCTGGGTAGGAGATTCCCTGGAGAAGGGCATGGCAACCAACTCCAGTATTTTTGTTTGAAGAATCCCATGGAAGGGGTGCCTGGTGGGCTACAATCCAAAGGGTTGCAAAGAGTCAGAGGCAACTGAGGCAACTTAGCAAGCACGCATGTATTACCTGTATGATTAAAATTCAATCTATGTACCTTCTTTTTTTTTTTTTTAGGTGAATGGATGCACTTAAGAACAGGCTGGGCACTGTACCACTTACACTGGTAGATGTGGAGGAAGGTCTCACTGAGCTTGTTGGTGAAAAGAGGCTCGGGAAGGTCCCGGAAGAACTGCTTCACCATGTCTGCCACGTCGTAGGCGGACTGGTCCTCATAGCTGACATTCTCAGGGAAGTTCTCATTCATTTGACGTAAGGCATGGATTCGAGATTTCACACCTGATTTTCGAAAAAGACCCACCTGAAACAAGCCACAAGGATGTGTCAGTGAGGCTGCCTTTGGCCCCAGATATTTTCTTCCTACGGCAAGCACCTGGGGGGTGATGGGAAGGCAGTGGGCCCAGGACTCGGTGAGCTGGAATTGTGACCAAACTAGTAAATTGTAAATTACTAATTTAGCTACTCTGGGCAGTAGCGGAACACTGACTTCCTCTCCCACAAAATGAAAATAATAATAGTACCCCACCTTACAGGGCTACGGAGAAACTAGGTGTGATTGTGTTTTGTAACCTGTCAAGTTTTATAATACCACCGATGTTATTGTATTCATTTAGTTAACAAGTAGTGATTAAATACCCATTATGTATCAGGCATACTTATAACTTCCTGGAGTCATCAGTGAGCAGACCAGACAAAATTCCCTGTCCTCTGGTTGTGTGCACTTTAGTAGGGGTTTTGAAAAAGTTCCGTCAATGGAAGGTTTGATGGATACCAGATAAGTAACCATACCCAGTGCCCCTTTGAGGGAAAGGTTTATTGGGAATGTGTTCATGAAACAAAATAATATCACAAGCATGTATTTTGATTGAAAAGTCTTACTTCTATGCTTTTCCTTCTCTAGAATCCCTGTGACATATATATGCTTCTCATATGATGCACCTACTACTCTAGCTGGATAGTTGTTATGTATGTAAGTCATGGCTCTGATGAGAATGATTCCTGAGTGGCTTTTCTTCAGAAGTCAAGACGTTGTCTTATGTCTTTTTCATTCTTAGCACTTAGACTCCTCTGCTTGACAAATAAATGGAGCAGTAGGGCACCATGGGGATGATGCCCCAATAGCAACGAGCAAGGGGGGAGCAGAGCCCCGTGGGGATGGAGGGTCCTGCAGTGGTTTCCAGGTTATGCTGTACGCTCCCCTCGAGGGGACCTGCTGCCACCCCAAAAGAACTGAGCTTCTCTGGGAGCCCAGGCTTACAGTGCATTAGTATGTCTGTTATTTTTAAATGCCTGCAGGGCACTGAGTTTCTCAAAACCGGTTCCTCAACCCTCCATCTGCACTCTTCTCATTCCCCAAGGGCTCCCTGGTTGGCCGGCTTCCACGCTCCCAGCGGTCAGAGAGGTGGGCAGCGGCTGGACCAGGAGTCAGCGCTGGCCACTCTTCCTCTGCTCGGGAGTCACGCCAGGCCGGCGTCCACCCGAGCTCCAGCCTCTGAGCAGAGCTCTCAGTTGCTGCTATAAATGGAGAGCAGCCCTCACTCTTTCGAACTGCAGTAACAGCCAGGGAAGAATTCCAAGCAGTTAGGGAATACTCGGGGTTTTGTTAGACGTCAGAGGCACAGAACGCAGGGGAAATTATACACCGCTACTTTTTGTGGCAATAAAGACAGAATCCTTAGTAATCCTGACTGCATTCCGAGGCTTACCACCCCAATTCCACAGAATTGGATATTCAGGCAGAGTGTCACTTAAAACATTAATCGCTTTCTTTTTGATTCTTAAGGTTTGGAACGCCTAGAAAATGCAGGAACGTTGCCAAGAAGAATCTAAAGAACATTTCTATTCCTCTGGCGACTACTCCAAATTTTATCAAAAGGCAGGAGAAGAAAGCATGTACTGTCAAAAGAAAAGTTCAAGGTGTCAGATAAGTGATTATCGGAGTGAGACCCGGCCTCAAAGTGTGTTTACATCTCTAGTTCTGGAAAGAGGCCCAGGATCAGGCCTCAGGGCCGTGATGCACACAAGTTCTCAGAAGCCAAGTGCCCTGGAGGTGAATTCCTCAGCGTGACTCACAAACAGGGTTCCTCCAGTTAGTTGGGAGTATTCCATCTGAGAATTCCTGTTGTTATTGACGGTGGAGAAATACTGATCGTGTTCTATAAAAAGAATAAAGCTGACAACTGTGTGTGTGTGAGTGTGTGTGTGTGTACGTGTGTATGTGTGTACGCGTGTGTGTGTGTATGTGTGTACATGGCAGGACCAGGTTCCTCATTGTCCTCTGGTTCTCGCCGGCGTGGATTTTGGTGCATGTGAGGTGCAGGTACATACACATCTCAGGAACACTTTCTTTGCACTGTTCTGTCTCCAAGTTTCTTTCTAGTTTCAGCAGATACTGTTATTTTAACGATTTGAGACGTGTCTGGAGCTCTCCAGCCGCGGGCTCTGCGCTGCTTGTTCCGACTTCAGATCTCTCAGGATGTCCAGAGGGTTGTCAGGTATTTATTTGTTCTGCCTCAAATTCTGACAGTAATCTTCCTGTCCCACCCTTATCTTCCAGGGGACGTGGGAAAGATCTGTGGATTCTGTGGATTTTTGTTGGAAGCACCAAAGGAATTTTTTTTTTTCTAAGTCTAATAAAAGTAAAGGTGGTCTGAAATCAGATTCCAGATGGAGTACTGAGGATGGCAGAAGAGAGACGGGAAGGGCCCCTGTCTTAAAAAATGGCACTGAGCTGATGGAAGAACTGCCCTACTACCTGCCTTGTTATGGGACCGTGGGAATTTCTATTGTTTAAGCAATCTGGGGGCGGGGCTTCAGGTCCCTGCAATAGACAACTCCCTGGTGAAGTAGAAGCTTTTTCTGGGACCAGAGGCAAGAGCTTTTCTTATCCGTCATCATAGAGCAGCCAGGGCTGGGGGTTCCCAGGATTGCCAACCATCACTTCCTCTTCAAAAAGCTTTCAGAGCTGTGATAAAATGTGTATTTGTGACTAATTTCTTTTTGTAAGTAAAAAGTGGAGGACCAAAGAAACCACTGAAAATGCGTTTCTTCTAAGGGCACCGTGGTCATTGTGGCTGATGGGAGGCAACCCCAGGCCCTTCAGTTTCATTATGAAGAAGACCCAAGATGTGTGAAATGTCTTTCATTTGCTTCTGTGTCTGTTGCTGGTGGCCTGGTGACCTGGGTAGTCACATGTGGACCCATGTTTAGTTTAATGCACTGTGGTCACCATTTTGAAATTCTTCGTAATCTCTATGCACTTTTCATTTTGCACAAGACTCCACAAATTACACAGCAGGGCCTGCTCTCACGTACCAGAAAGTATGGCTCCAACATCCTCTCTTAATAGGGAAGAGTAGTGGTCAGCGATGCAAAATTCATTTCATAAGCTTCTCTCTTGAACGTCATCTCTCATTTTCAGGGTAAAAGGATGAATGATGAGTGCCCCTCTGGTCTGGTTTTACTGTCCTCTCTCTTTAGTCTTCCACCTAAACACTCAGTTTTGAAAAGCAAGGACTCAATGTGCAATTTAAAAAGACAGACCCAGGAACATCACTCATTTTATGATGTTAGGTTGGCAGCAGGTTGAGGACACTTGTACTGAGTATGAAGTGTCTTCACGGCATAATTGGGCTTTTAAAACTTACTACTCCATTAGAAGGAGAGCGTGGGCATGAGTGCTACATTAGAATTCAAGTTTCATCTAAATAATGTTAAATCTCCTACTTGGCATCCTGCTTATGCTAATCCTTTCAGCACTTAATGATGTTTATCAGGACTTGTGTTTCCTCTTCTTTAGGGATGTGCGCCACTAATGAAGAAAGGTTGGTTTTATCCAGAGAGAGAAAGGTGCCTGAGAGCAGTATGTAGCAGGTTCTAATGTGGAGCCTTGCAGGTTTGGCCACTCACTGCCATGACTCTATACTCATCAGGAGCTGGGTATAACCTGGGTATCATCTACCCTTCAGTGCAGCTGATTTAGGGCAGAAATAAAAGGTCAGCCAACAGAGCCTGGCTCCTTTCACACACTGCCATGTCTGAAATGATTCATAATCAAAGGTAAACATCCTTATTTCATCTACAGCCAACTGCTCAGGTGAAAATGGATATACTGTGTTTCATCACGAAGAAGATGTTCTGTACTTGGGGATGTAGGTGGTCCTGTTTCAGGGCTCTGTCTGTCTTCAGCTGTTTGTGACGTCCTCCTGTTTGAGAAGACTGCTTAGCCTGAGGGGATGAGGCGGAGCAGGGAGGCAGCCTCCCTCTCTGGGGTGAGAGGCTGAGCCTTGGGACAGTCCTAGAAGGTGGTTGGAGGGGACCACGTAAAAGGAGGAGCAGAGAAGTCAGTCAAGCGTGCTTCAGAGGAAGGGTATCCGAGACCCTTTCGTCCTGCACAGTCGTGGGGCTTGGGGTCTCAGGATCCTGTGTAGACCTGAGTCTTCAATACAGTGGAGGTGCCATTGGTGAAGGAAGAACACTCATCTGGCAGTTCTCCTTTCTTGTTCTTTGGTCCCTCTTTCTTTTCTGATTCACTGGCTTTTATTTGCTTGAGTTGGCTCTTAAATCTCTAGGAGAGTCTTCCTCCTGAGCCTGGTTTTCTTATTATGCTTCTCTACTTCCCCCTCATCGCTTACGGTTGCTACCTGCCTTCTCTGCAGGGGCCAGAGGGGGCCCTCTGTGTGCTCCCCACACTCTTTGCTGATGAAGGTGGGGGGTCCTTGCCAGCACCGAGTGCCTCCTAAGAGAGAGCCTGGCTAAGGCAAAAGTCCCTTTGACATCTGACAGATTCTTTCTTTTGACGGAGACAAGAGAAGGGTTGACTTGTTCATTGTGTTTACATTTACAGTCAGTATCCAGGTCCACGAAATGAGCCTTTTTCTTATAAAGCTTTGCCAGCATACTGTTTTTCAGGGTGGTGTTTGTTCAGATTAAAGAAGAAAGAAAGAAAATAGTTACAGGCCTGAAACGGAGACAGGGAATAAGCATAAGCCAGAGAGCAGGGGTTGAGGGGGATTTGGTTCTACTTTCCTTCTTTCCATTTGAATGACTTTTGCTTCAAACAGGAGACTGGCGTCAACAACAGTAGCAGTGCTGGTGACACACGTTTATTTGGAATCTACAGGGGGCAGGACTGGTTTCCGTTCTACATAAAGACTATGTGGTGAGTGGAGTGGTGATATTACAACGCGTGTGTAGCCAATCTTGTTTAGGAAAGAATTCAAAGTGACTGACAGTGATCTATAAATTAAGGATCATAGATGAGACCATCAGAGCAATAGGAAAATAAAGACAGAAAAGGAGAGCAGGAAGTAGGAATGAGGTTCACACACAAAATTCACGCATGCCCTCACGTTACATATATTAACTACAGGCAGAATGTGCATTTGGCCACAATAATTCTCTCAGCCAATGTAGAGAGGAAAACATATCCAGCTGAATGAGCCTGCTGTGCCTAATATAGACAGGTCAGTTTTCCCCAAAATAACAATGTTTTCAGGTGCTGGGACCTGAGGAAGAAAAATTCTTTGGTTCTTACAGAGAAGACACCACATGATACAATGAATAGCATCATCAAGACAATCCTGACACTGAATCCATCAGTGAGTTGTTTAGGGCCACTTCTCAAAGTGTCCCTCAATGCCAGAGGTGGCATCACCCCAAAATCACTGGGGACAAGCAATTCTAACGGGTGGTAGTGAAATGCATTTGTTAAAAACTTGGACCCTGGAGATAGATTTTCAAGCAAATGTTGGCTTCACCATTGCCACCTGGGGGCTAACCCTGCCCTGGGTGGATAGGGAATTGAGTGAGGCAGTGAGCGCAGGATACCTAACATCCCTGAAACATGCTGGGCACTTAAGAAAGGTTATAGTTATTGAGTGAAGAGTGTAGATGAACTGCGGCGTTTACTTTAAGCATTCCAGAACAAACCCTGTTTTCTCTCAATAGAGCATTTGCTGATAAGCACTCGAGTCAAAGACTTGAAGAGAATCAGCCCAGAGGGAAGATGGGTCTCATATACCTTTATGAAGATTGAGAAGTTTGGAAAAATGTGTCTGAACAGCAGGCTACTCTCCACATAATACAATCCTGGGTCTACACTAATAGTCCAATAAAAGTACAGTTGAAGCTTCAAAGTCCTGTGCTGAAGGGCATGGTGGCAATGCTTTCAGAACTGCAAAAGAGATTAATTGAGTGAAAAGTGGAATCACTCAGTTGTTTCCAACTCTTTGCGACCCCATGGACTGTAGCCTGCCAGGCTCCTCTGACCATGGGATTTTCCAGGCAAGAATACTGGAGTGGGAAGCTGTTTTCTTCCCCAGGGGATCTTCCTGACCCCGGAACTGAACCTGGGTCTCCTGCACCACATTGCAGGCAGACTCTTTCCCATCTGAGCCACCAGGGAATTCCCAGGGTATGGGCAAATGTTGGAGCCCACCTCTCCAAAAATTTTTCTCAATAAAATACCCATAGACCTTCTACTTTTGATTAATGTGTGCCTTTGGTTAAAAGTTCTAAAATTAAAAAAAAAAATCTAATGCTTAACTATCAGCTTCATTGGATTGCTCTATTGGGATGCTACTCACAAATCAACTAATGTTGGGGCATCTGCCAAAAATGAGTGCTATTAGTTTTAGACAAGTGGTCTGTTGTTTTTTTTTCTGAGAAATAACAGGGAAACCATCCAGGCCATTTCTCAAACAAAGCAGCCATCACCACCACAACGGTAACAGCAAACATGTTTACCCTCACGGTAACATCTAAATATGAAAAAATGTAGATGTGTGTATTATCTAAATTAAGAGTGGGAAGGGAAAAGGGAATAATGCATTGAGTTCAATCAGTGATGGCACTGAATGCAGAAGTTACTCCTGTTCTTTTCCATTGAAAACTGCTATCTGATTCATCAAGAGACCATCCTGATTCTAAGTATGATCTCAGCACTGGGGTGGAGACGATACCAGTTCATGAGTTCGGGCAGCTTAGCTCATTTCTGTCCACTTAGCTTAAGGCCAAGGGTAAATCAATGAAAAGTGCAAATAACCTTAGTTTGGCACAGATTCTTCACATGGTATTAAAGAGTAAGATGAATAGAAGCCATTACAGGATAGTTGCCTGAAAATACCCTCACTACTCAAGGTTGCAATTGATCAAGCGGAAACATGGCTTTTATTTTGGACAGAATGTCTAATAGAGAAACTAATGAGTATTAATTCAGAGGAGCAAAGGCCTGGCCTGGTTAATCATAGACTAGGTTGCACTCTGGGCCATTCATTGTCCACCACTGTGGTGGCCCCCACAGTCCTGGAGACGGAAAATGGTCTCCAAAAATTTTGTTCACCTTGAGCTTTTTAATCAACTCCACAAGATGAAGGGACATTTAACTTAGCTGATATTATTTTCATATTTTACTTGCACATTTAAAAAATATATAAATAAATTAAAAAATATAAATAGTTACAGTGCTGCTTCAAAAAATTAATAAAGGGAGATATAAACACCTAATTCTAGTTTAAAAACAAACAAACAGGGATAAAAGAATGCTGTGAAATCAGTGGTGGCATTGAGACCGTAATTAAAAGGAAATGCAGTAGATAGCTTTACTCCCAGTTTCTGGGGAACACAAATTAGCCATCACAGGTACAAATGATCAATGTTAGCTTTCTGCAGTCACTCCAGGGTGGCCTTCAAGTTGCCAGTGGGGAAACACCCTCGCGTGCCTTGACGGGGATGTCACCTGGTCAAATTAAACAGTGACCTCCTAAAGACGACAGTGCCTTTTCTTTCTGAGAGGCATGTCTTGTCTGAACCTGGACAGATCTGGTCTGGCTGCCGCTCTGTGCTGCCTGGCCTGTGACTGGGATTGACGACCCTACCTGATCGAGGCAGTTGCTGCGTAGATACCTCAGCGCTTGCTGGATGCTCTGTGGCAGGGGCTGCCCAGTTCTCTGGACGTGAACGATGAGGGGAACGCCAAAGACCACCTTGTCTCGATAATCGGGAACTTTCATCCTCTTCATGAACTTTGGAACTGCCCTAGAATTCACAGAAACCAGGTCATGCACGCCTCGTGGAGCACACTGCGGGGAGAGGCTGTGAAAGCAAGAGGGAAGCCAAGCTTTTGTTGAAACATCTGACAGGCGCCAGGAAATGCAACATTTCTCCCTTGATTATTCACATTACATTGGAAGGACTGTGTGTGCCCTGTGCCTATAACTGTTAAACAGGGTGATTCACGTTAGCAGAATGGATTTATGGCCCTGCTTTCAAATCAAGTGCTTGACATTCCAGTTTAACTGTGATGGACACACTTCTAAGTGATAAACACTTCGAAGTCCCCAATAAGACAAACAAAACAATATTAAAAACTACATCAGGAAGAAGAAATTTGGTTGGGGCTGGGGGAGAAAGAAAAGAAGATAAAATACTATGTTAATATCTTCCCTTACTTTTCTAGACCCAGTTGTACTTTATAAAGAAAAATTTGATATATAAGCATATGTTGATTTGACCACACAATATAACTTCCTTATTATATTTTATAAAAGCACTGCCAATTCTTCTTTGTGCATAATATATAACATATGACAATTAGCAGCACATCTTATGTTTTTCCAAATCCATCAAATTGTCTAAAATCGGTCCACATTCAAGTTCCAACATGTGCTTTTGTGAGTTCCTTATTCCAAAGGTTTACTGCATAGTCTTGTTTTTATTAGCCAATGAAATAAGAGCGGAACTGTATTTGAAGAGTTCGGTGCTCTCAGAATGAAGCAATGCTCTAAGTGTGGAGCTCTGCATTGGGCCAGGAGGTACAAGAAACAGATGTTTTCTTTGCAAACTGCCAGAATTACTTTACGGCAAGTTTATTTTTAATGTCTCTGTTCACAACTGATCACTCTTTACTTGGAGCCTGACTGCCTTCCATGGAAACTGACAGAGAGCTACAAAAGCAATGCTTCCTGCAGGTTACATCTCATCCAGGCTTTGGCAGCCCAGAGGCAGACACTGAGGAAGAACTCTGGGCATTTTCTTTTTTTTCCAGGAGACTGGCAGTGAAGGCAACAGATTCCTCAGAACTCAGAAAGCAAACACTGAAGTGCTTGCCATCACACACTGAGCCCTGGAGCGAACGGTCCCCTCCAAGGCGAATGGGCTACGCACCACGTCCAGCCGTGCTTGTTGGACATGGAGTGTTTCTCCATGATGGCCGTGAGGCGGAGCAGCGAGAAGCGCTGGAGCAGGTTCAGCTGGCCGGCTGTCTGTCCGCTGATGTGGGGTGACGCCGTAGATGGCTGCGGCTGGTGTGAGAGCTGGAAGCTGTTCCACCGGAGTCGCCTTTACCGGAAAGACCATCAGAGAGGCCAGTCACAAAGGGGATGGGTTTGTCAGAAAACATGGGATGTTACCGATTTTTAAGTAGCTAATCAAAATAGTTTCCGAGCCAAGAGAATCACAGAGCAAATGGAGCAGAAAGACACAAAATGCACAGAACAAACAGAAGAAACTACTTTGGAAGAAGTCATTATCTGTTTCATTGGTGGTGTTAGTTGCTCAGTCGTGTCCAACTCTGCAACTCCCATGGACTGTAGCCCGCCAGGCTCCTCTGTCCCTGGGATTCTCCAGGCCAGAATGCTGGAGTGGGTTGCCATTCCCTTCTCCAGGGAATCTTCCTGACCCAAGGATCGAACCCAGGTCTCCTGCATTGCTGGCAGATTCTTTACCATTGAAGCCACAGTTAGGAGGCTTAAATAAGTGATATAACAAATTTTTTGTGTTGGTTTATTCCTAAATCCATTCCCACAGTGTTGAAAGCACCTGAGACTGTGTGTGTAAGAGAGAGAGAGACGTTCAGATAGACAGAGGCGGAGATGGAGAGCACACACATGTGGGAGCTGGAGAGTACCGTCACACTGCCGTCCTGACTCCACACTCTGACTTGTGACAGGTGCAGATGAAGCTCTCCTGACGTGACCGCACAGCAGTGAGCCCGAGAGACATCACTGCCTCACGAGAGACCCTACTGGTTACCCCCTTCCAGGGACATTTATCTAAGGTGCTTGTGAAATGGTCATAGTAAAACAGCTTTTATGTGCTTTGTAATCTGCATTTTAAAGTCAAAATAAACATATGAAGTACTGTATACACCTTAGATCTCAGAAATTTCTCATAGAACTTTTTAAAAATTTAAGATTTGGCAAAAGAGATGCTTGGGAAGGTCATGGGAAGAGCCTGTGCACAGGCAATGGGCCTTGTCATCAGTGCTTTGCACATAAGAAGCTCAATTTTTTTTTTGCATAAAACCAAGATTGAATTAAAGGGTAAACACTGGGAGAAACAAATGTGAGTTAACATGGATTCAATCTGCACAAAAGACATACTACTGTTCAAATAATTCCCAACCGCATACATCGCTTAGACCAGTGTTAAACATTTAGAAGGTACTCTATAAATGTTTGTTAAGTAAACAGACCATAATTATTATGAAATGGATTTAAACCTCATTTCACAAAGCCATGCCACCAACCTGTTTGGCCTGGTCAGAGAGGCCCCTACTCCCGAGTCCCTCCTTTCTCTGACCCCAGCAGCCTCTGACTCAGTAAGAGACGCTCTGTCTCTTTCCACGTCACTGGGTGTGGTCCGACCTTCGGAGACAGAGTTGCCTTCGAAATCCAAGGTGATCTGATTGGGAGAGGGGAAGGGGGAGAAGCCAGCCTCTCCGGCACTGTGTGTCTGTGGTTCGGGTAACATGTTTCTGGACCAGTCATCCACTACCTCCTGGAGCCCATTGACGTGATGGAGGATGTCATCTAGGTGAGGGAAGAGGTCATCCTTCTCCAAGTCCAGAAGGTCCCCGGTGCTGGCGTACAGGTGGGAGCCGGGGACGTTGTCGTAGATGCTGACCCGACTCGCCCTGTGGCAGGACCCCATGAGCCTGGGCTCTCTGGCCCCCGGGCTGGGCTGTCTGCCCAGGGAGATGCTCCCGGTCCTCCAGTTCGCCCCGTGGCTGTTGTCTGTTGGCGAGAGGCTTTCTATAGAGAGCGCCTTGGGGAAGGTTCCTGGTTTGTGGTCCTTGGGGACGTGCACCACCAAGTTCTCTTGGGAGTGAAACTCATGCGCGTGGTGGTTTCGGTCCCCCGAGTCCCGCAGTGCTGTCCCCGAAAGCACGTCCAGGTCTTCGAGGTACATGCCCCCGCGCTTGTGGGCCTCCTGGCACCTCCGCTCCTTCAGGCCAGGCGTGCTCCCCCCACTGCTGCTGTTCTCCGAGGGGCTGCTCTCAGCACCCCACTTGGTGGGGCCAGGAAGCCCGGCACTGCCGGTGGCGGGGGGCGAGTTCTGGAGGTGTCCGTTTGGGATCTGGACGCACTGCATGGCCTTGAAGGAGTCGGGCTCCTGCTGCAGCACGGGACCGCTGATCACCAGGCCCCCGGTCCGCCCCTTGTGCCTCCCCTGCGCGCCTTTCCCTCGCAGCGTTTCCATGCGTTTCAGGAATGACTTGGCCCTGGCCCGGCTGGGCTTCTCATTCTTTGGGTGCAAAGGGTGCTGGAGCCCGTCTTTGGGGGACGGCAGGAGGCTGTTGCCCACCAGCGCGGCGTCCAGCATGACTGCGCCCTCGGCGCAGTACTGCCCGGGGCCCTCGAAGGCCTCCTGGCCGGCGCCCTGCCCGCCCAGCTGGCTGCGGCCGTCGCTCCCGCCGCTGCTTTCGCTGTGAATGGAGCAGACCTCGGGCTCGCTCAGATCCGTGAGGACGCTTTCACTGCTGGTCGTGTTTCTCATCCTAGTGTCTCCCGACAACCCATTTCTGTCTCCTCCAGGAAACAGTGTGTGGAGGTCGTCCACGCGAGACCACCGGCGGCTGGTTCTTTGGAAAGTCCATTTGTTGCTGATGCAGAGATCTTCCTCATCAGAGTCGTCACCCTGGAAAACAGCAGCAGGATGCTAATGTAAGGGTGGCAGGGGTGGAGAGGGCAGTCCAGGGAGCGTGGGCACGGCACCACCGCCTCGTCCTTCCCTCCCTCTCACGGGTGGGCCCTTTTGCTGGTCTCGCCCCCATCTTTATTGTCCTGGATGCCCTCTTCCTTCCCAGTAGCTGGAAGATCCCTTCCCAACCCGTCCAGCGCTCTTCCCTTCAGTTTTCCTTCCCTCCTCTATAAGAAGCTTCATGGACCGATTATAGAGGATGTAATTACCATCTGGCTAGACAGGCTAAATATAAAACACCTGCAGTTCTCCCTTTTTGAATAGAAACTTAATCTTGCCATAGAAGGCACTTCTTTCCATCTCTTTATGGAGCCCTACGACCATATTTCTAGCTTTCCTCTTCTGAGCCTCAGAGTCACTAGATCTCAAAGCCAATACTCCTTAGTCTCCCAGACTTGATTCTTAGCATATGTTCCCGTGCAAGTTAACAGCCAAATTATCTCCAAATTCCTGGAAGTGGAAATTTGGGAGCCATTCTAGAGATTCCTGGTGGAGGAAGGTCCCATCCCAGCCAGCACCACCAGGCCAGCCTTCTTGTTTTTAATCAGCCCTGGATCTGAGTTCCTTCCTGGGACATGGGTATCTGGGTGCTATGGCCCCACCATTTTGCCCTGTCATACACCTCACACATTTCTCTTACGTCTGGGTTCTGCCTGAATTTGTAGCCCCTGAAACAGAAGAGTCTGGGTTCCCTGAATCCAGAATTGGCTTTGTTTATCTTTGCAAATCCCTGGGCCCAGCCCAGCACAGACATATAAATAATTTCCTTTCCAGATGAACTGGATCATCCATTCCTTCCTCCTCTTCATTATGTGTATTACCAAGACCCGACTCTGACATGGTTCTCAAATCTGCTCCCTCGTTCATATCTTCACTCTTATTCCCTAGTGCGGGCCCTTGGCACCTCTGGCTGGGTTATTACAGTAAAAACCGGGCCAACATCCTCTCCATCTAAACGACTTTCTACAGTGTAATCCAAGTGCAATCACAGGGTTTCCCAGTTTAGGCACTTTTCATTCCCCTTAGCTCTCTGAAGTCTGGGTATGGCATTTTCAACCTGACTTTCAACATGAAGCTCTTTCAACCTGACTCCAATGTGCTTTTCTTATTTTAATGCTTCCTCCCCATCTTCCTGCATTCTGCTCCCTGACCTGCAACTAGGTCCAATACCCAGCTCTGTGACAGGATTAAGAGCCTAAAATGTTTATATGGTCCCCTGTCCTTCCCTGGTCCCTGGCCATTCTTGGGTACTCAGCTTCATGGGTCTCTTTGACGCCTTCCTGACAGCCCCAAGGCAGTGACTATGCTTCCACTGTGCTCCTGTAGCATTTAGATTTTTATTGTAACACTTATTATAATGCTATCTTAATCTCATGTCCCATGCACCTACTCTCAACTGTTACAGAAAAACTCATCAGGTCCAGGGCCTGTGTTTCTGTGCCATATTCATATTTATATCCTCCCCAATGCCGAGCGTAGAGTAATTGCTCTCTTCCTCTCTATGTGCGTGTATATATATTAATTGGACTAAGTGTTATTTCACTTTACCTTGGCATCTGGTTCTAAGACCTGGTTGCCAGTGCAAGCAGTACCAGTTAGACTTAGGTGACTGTCTGAAAGTTGCTTACTCTCCCCAAAGTGCATTTCTATCATTTATAAAATGGCATTTATAAAATGGAACTGAAAATCGGTTCTGCATCATAGGTTTGCTTCGGGGATTACATGAAATAATGCACTGATTAATCCTTCATTGAGGGGTGTTTTGGCTTATTTGTTATTTTCTTGTGTTTGTTCAGCTGCATCTGTGCTTCCTGTCCATGTAAGATCTTATCCATCTTTCTATATATCTGGCAGCTACCTTAACTCCTCTGGACTTCGCAATATATTGTCTTCAAGAAAAAATAAACAGATGCTCAGTCAGTGAATGTGGGATCCTTCCATTCTTATTCCCTGAAAATCTAGGTTCACAGGGATTAGACTACATAACAAATTTGCTTATTCCCTGAAAATCTAGGTTCACAGGGATTAGACTACATAACAAATTTGAACTTTCAAGTATAAGGTGGAAGAAAGGATGGCAATCACAGAGAATTTCATAGCTGTGGCAGCATGGTGGGAAATTAGCTTTGAGTTTTAAAAAAGTTGCATAAAACTTTGGCAAAAGAGCTTAAAAAGTTGCACAAATGGAAAAAGGGCAAGACTCTAGGATGAAGACTCAAAAATATCCTTTTTTCATAGCATTTTCTACCTCCTTTTTCCCTGTGATGGATACAATAAACCCTGACATCTAAGGGCCATTTAAATATCAGGTACTGTGACAGTTTGAAGGTTGAGTTTATTGGATTTTCATGTCATATTTCAGGAAGCTAGGAGAAGTTGATATTAAGTAAACACTCTGAAAAAAACCTTTTAGCAAACAGTTTCTGAGAAGGCAAAAGAAGGATATGCTTTTAAAGAAAATACAGATTTCTAAAATAGAAACTACAACATTTAGTGTTGGCTCCAATGAGCTCTCTAAAGCAATCCCAAACTTGGTTACTGATGCTAGCAAACCACATACTAGTTGGAGAAGGACTTCTTTATGTTGGTTTAGAAAAGATGCCAAGCCGGGCACTGTGGGCTAGGGATGGAAAGCCCGCTCCTGTCTGCTGGGCTCTAAGAGCTTATTATACTGGCTCTGGGCAAAAAGAGATATTTACAACCCAACCGAAGCATGTGAAAAAGTGGTAAACTCCTGGGGAAAAAGGCAAACAGTTCAGGGAAATTTTGCAGTATTTAGATGGTTTGAATAAAAACAAACAAACAAAAAGCAAAGCAATAAAAAACAAAAATAAAACAGAGAAAAAAGGAAAATATAACTATCTTCTTTAGTATGCAATTATCAGAGTACGTCCAGAGGGTACTGACATGATTCTGTGTCTGTTTTTTCCCACTGGTGCAGGATCTTTGAAACTACTGATAGTGACATACAATAAGAAATACATTTTTTAAGTTATAAATGGGTACTAGAGATGCAGGGTAAAACACCATAGATATAATGAACACCGTGTATGTTATATATGTAAGTTGTTAAGTGAGTAAGTTCTAAGAGTTCTCATCACAAGGAAAACATTTTTTTTTTTTTCCTATTCTTTAGCATTGTATCTCTGGGATGATGGATATTCGCTAAACTTACTGTGGTAGTCATGATGTATGTCAGTCAAATCATGCTGCACACTTTAAACTGATACAGTGCTATATGTCAATTATGTCTCAATAAAACTGAAGAAGGAAAAAAGGAAGTAATACAGCACTGATAACAGTATATGGAACATACTAAGTGCTCAATACATGTTAGCTGCTCATAAAAAAGAAAAATTCCAGCACAACTCAAGGCATGTGTACAAATTACACTAAAGCTAAATAAATAAATACATAAATTTATGCTATCACAGTTATCTTTATCCTCTGATATTTTATATTCTAGTTTAGTCCATTTCATTTTTTTTAAATGTTGTTTGCAACCCATTAGATTCATCTGATAATCTACCAATGGGCCTTGATTCACAGCATGAAAAACACCACAGTTTTAGTTTTTTATATACTCAGGGACCAGCAGATGGTCAGGGACATAGCAGACTCTCCAATAATAAATGTAAGGTGTACTCTTTAGGAGATGATCAGATTTCATCTTTTTTTTTTTTTTTTGAGGCTAGACACAAACAGTTTGTGATTATTTAGAAATGCAAAATGGAAACCTCTAGGAGTCAGATGTTTTTATGATAAAAAGACACACCAAACTAACTTTATTCTCTTATCTCAGCAATTTAGTAAACCAGGGAAATACTAGGGACTCATGTGTCTGGATTTTAGCCAGGAACTGACAAAAGGCCAAGATGCCAAACTGCTGGAGGCTACAGAGCGTTTTGTGAGTAGCTGGTTGAGTAACTCCACCAGAGAGGGTGATGGAAAGACTGAAAGCAAATGACGCAGGACGCCTCCAGGCTGTGTCCATTTTAAGAATAAGTTGAATGAGTCAGAAGGATCCATGTTTTTAAACTGTGAAGATGGCACAGATTATTCACTAGGTGCTCTTTTTGCTGTTGTTTATTTTTAATTGGAGGACGACTGCTTTACAGTGTCGTGTTAGTTCCTGCTGTGCAATGAAGTGAATCGGCTATAAGTACACGTCTCTCTTCTCACTTCTGGACCTCCCTTCCACCCCGCCCCCATCCCATCCATTCAGGTCTCACTAAGCCATCTTAAGCAAGGCACTCACTTTGAGACTCAATTTTCTCAACTGTAAAATGGAAATGATAACAACCCACATCTGGCATGGTTTGCCAATAGAATCAAATGAGAGTATATGTGAAAATGCCAGATAAATCTTAAAGTGTAAGATGAAACTAATTATTGTTGTTAGAGAATACTGATTTGAGATGCATAAGGATCTTCACAGAATTGAAGGATGGCCTGTTAATAAGATGAAATTTCACGAAGTTAAACACGAAGAACTTAACTTTACAAATTTATTATAGGATGTGTGGGATGTTCCTATCAATAATCTTGAGAATTGTAGCAGATTTAGGCTTAATGTGAGTTAACAATGTAATGTGGTAACCAAACCAAGACATTCACCTTAGGATATTTGCCCAAAAGCATGGATCTCAATACTTGGGAGGTGCAGCCCCATTGTATTCTGCACCGGTAACGTACATTAGGAACAACGGGCCACAGCTTAAGGGGCCCATGGAATGGGATATATTTTTAGAGTAGAGTAATCAGGTTGGCCAGTGATCTAGACATCACAACCTTCTATGAAGGATGATTGAAAGGACTAACGGTTTGGTTTAGAAAAAAGGAACTCGAGGACAGTACAACTCAAAGTGTGGTCAAGGGGCTGACAGTCCCCTAACCAGTCTTAAGTGAGGTGAGTTCAGACACTGAGAGTAAGTATTAAAACCATTTGTCACCATTTGGCATGGCTGTGCTATCCAAGTTCATGATCACTGGACTTGTCTTACTAAACAGGGTTGAGACCAGCTTGTGTGCTGGGCTCACAAGGTCCATGTTACATGTGACATTTCAAGATCTGTTTATCTAGCATAACCCAAAGTGTATAACGTACAGGATTCACCGTTTTACAGAAAGACTATTGTAGAAACCAGCTGGTGACTGTGGATTAGAGATGAATTTTGACAATATAGCATCACTTACTTCATTTTGGTAAAAGTAAAAAAGAATAGCCAAAGCTTTTAAAAATTACTTTAAAAACCTCTTTATTTTTATTTTTTTTAATGTGTATCATTTTAAAAGTCAGTATTGAATTTGTTACAGTATTGTTTTTGTTTTATGTTTTGTTTTTTTTTAGCTGCAAAGCATGTGGGATCTTAGCTTCCTGACCAGGGATTGAGCCTGAACCCCCCAATTTGGAAGGCAGAGTCTTAACCACTGGACCGTTAGGTAAGACCCACTCAACATATTCTGTGGGACTGGCTTCTTTATGATGGTTAGTATTAAAACAAAGAAGTATTTGAGATACACATTTCCCCCTGTGAGTGGTTTCTGTCAATCAAACCTAAATTAGATAACAAACAAAACTCACCATCGGGAGTACTCATAGTCATAGTGTTTGACTGAAATGTTGTATAGACATTTAATATGTGGAATTGGTATTTCAAAGTAAACTTTTTGTTTAGTTCTGACAGCTGAACAACAGGAAAAAAGTTGCAAATGCAATCATGATTCTTCATATTAATTGCCTAAGTGTACACTTTTAGTAAAAATATGAACAATTTTTGTAATTCTTTTCTGTTTCCTGGTATATTTGTTTCAGTTATATTTATTGGAATGCAATTTTGTATCTTCAAAGTCTAATAAAACATTTAGTCTTGCATTTTCTCTAGTACAATCATTAGAGATTATCTAATTCATATTTCTAATATCATTCATGTTTCTAATAATTGTTTTGTAATGAATTTTACAAAAGTATCTTGGTCAGTGGCAGGCTGGGAATTTTTAAAAAAATTGATCATTCACTGTAGACAGTTTAAGAAACTTTGTTCTAGATTGAACAGAGGTTAGAAAAGTTTCTGTAAAGGGCCAGATAGTAAATATTAGAACACTACAGTTACTCAACTCTGCCTTTGCAGCCAAAAGAATGGGTGTGGCTTTATTCCAGTACAACTGTCTTTACCAAAGCAGGAGCAGTAGCTTGCTGAGCTCTGGTCTAGACAAAGAAGAAATCTGTATTCTGTGCCTCTCCAGAGAGACGAGTTGGAATCAGACGGGCACGTTTACATCAAGTCAGCTTTTAGCTTATTATATGGAAGACTTCCAGTACTTAGGAAAAAATAAATTGCCTTGCATTTTAATGAACTCAAGTCTAGATGCTTATAAACAGAGGCTGAGTGAATTGTTGGATGCTCTGAAAGTAAATCCTCTGCTGGATAGGAGGTTGGAAAAGATGAGCGAAGAGCTCCTCTCACTCAAAGATCCAGGTTCGAGGATATTCACACATAACACTCTTCAATGTAAGATGTACTGCTCTCCACCAAGGGAATGATGGAAGGAGATGTAACTTCTCTCATTTGACTCTGCTGTTTGGAGCTGCCAGGTGGTGTCTTATTTGGTGGGACATTTGAGGTTATGAAAGGCAATGGGGGGGAGGGTGCAGGCGGAGGCTCAGACCAGGCCCCCTGACAACAGCTGCAGCTCCTCTGAAATGCCCACGGCATCCAGGCTAGGGAGTGCTGGCTGCAACGTGGCAATTAGTCATGGTTTCTTTCTTGCTTTCCACCTTGGGGTCATGATTTCAGAGAGCTTTATTAAAACTATGACTTTAACCAGGACCTTCTTTTGAAGCCGCTCGTCTTCCCTCAGGAAATCTTAGGTAGGAGTCCTGTGTGAGCATCTCACACTTTCCTCATTTAGCAGAGATCCTTATTGGAGTCTTCAGTCTCTGACTTTAACTTTGAATAGAACCCACGTCACATTAACACTGACTGTAATGAGGGGATTTCAGTGTCATCATAAAGCAAGTATGAATTCTGTAGGTCATAATGAAGAAACCGTTTTCTGAGCAAGAGTAGCTTTGCATGTGCCTTGGTGTTTTTAATTTAGAGGAAACTTCAAACTTCTTTTGGCTTTTTCTAAAAAAGTGAGAACATTCATAGCTGAAATTATATATGCTTCAGAGACAAATGCCAAAAACAGACACTGCAAAGGGAAGGATTTTGTCTTTTTTAAACAAAATCTGACCACCTCTTTACACTGGAAACAGGAGCCCATACGAGCCCACAGATGTAAGAGGTGGCTACTCCACAAGTATATAGAAATTTAGACGTGTATCTCCCATTAAAGTTGACTGGAGCTGAGTGTCTGAGTCCTCCTGTTCAGAAGCATGGCCCTGCTACTTGCAGCATTGCAAGGGGAGGAGCCTGAGGCCAGAGGTGGGCAACGGCTGGGTCCTCAGGCTCTCAGAAATGCAGGGGTTTAGTAAGTCTTTCAATGAGATGCATGGCCAAGATTGAGGACACTCTACCTGCTTGTCATGGGGAAAATAATCTTGAATCTTTAGAGGGCTGCTTTTCTCTTCTGCAAAGTGGTAAGGTGCGATTTCAGTTGTCCTGGTGCTTTACAAGTGAGTGGCATTTGATGTACAAGGAAAGTGCATGCCTGACTAAGTATGAATGAGGCTTCACCACTGTCATCTATTTGTGGATTTTGTTTTGTTTTTTTTTCCCCTATCTTGGGTCAACCCACCAAACTCTTCAGAATTTAACAAAATCAGGTGAGAACCAAATTCAAAGCAGAGCAATGAAATTCATGGCTCTTTTAACCACGAGAGATCCAAAGGTAAATTTCCACGAAGACATTAAATAAATTGTGGACTTGAGTACAAAAAGCACGAAATATCCCTCTTCTAGAACAACAATAAGAATACCTAATTGTATATATTGCTGAGGAAGCCCTTCTGGGTCTTAGGCTGAGGGCCAGAAGCTCATGACAATACATTTCTGAATCTCTCTCAAGGGCCAGGAGGGGCAGAACAGCAGGGTTCAGATCCTGCCTGTGCCATTTCTGAGTGGCTCTGGGCAAGTTACTCGGCTTCCCTGTCCTTCAATCTCTGCATCTGTGACGTGCGGTTAGTGATGAGCAGTGGTACCGGGTGTGGCACCTGCTCACCACACCACAGAGTTCTCAGAAGCACACACAGCCTTCTGGGGCCCTGGAGCGAGAAGCATGACCATGTTCCCAGGTGGTGAAGCCGTTTGGGGATGACATTCTGGGGAATTAAACATGTCTGGGCCTCTGCAGATTAGAGGTGAGCATTGTGTTTCTGTTTCTTGGATTGATTAAAATAGGGACAAACCCAGAGGAAACGCTACTGTCTTTTCTTCCCTTCTGCCAAACAAACTAATTCCACAGTTGGTTGAAGCTCCTGTGGTGCTTGGCTCTCAAGTTTCACTTTCTGCTTTTGATCATTTAGCCTGGTCCTAGTCTGCATTTAGTGTTTTTTTGCAGTAAAATAAAAGATTGGCTGAAGCTCCAATACTCTGGCCACTTGGTGCGAGAGCCAACTCATTGGAAAAGGCCCTCATGCTGGGAAAGACTGAAGGCAAAAGGAGAAGGGGGTGACAGAGGTTGAGTTGATCGGATGGTATCACTGACTCAATGGACGTGGGATTGAGCAAACTACAGGAGATAATGAAGGACACGGAAGCCTGGTGTGCTGCAGTCCATGGTGCCATGGAGAGTTGGACACAACTGAGAGACTGAACAACAACAAAGGACTGGTCTGTGACTTGTGTAAGGAGCAGATCACAGGGACACGTGCCACCACCAGGGTCTCCTATGTAGTTGCTTAGACCACAGTCCCCAATGCGCATCACGACTAAGATTCACGAGTGGGTGGAGACCACTCACTGGATTTATTTATTTCAAAATTCAGGCCATGAGTCCCTACGTAACAATGTGGAAAGCCCTGTTTTATCCAAGTGCCTGCATCCATGGGGCCCACAGCTAAGTAGGGACTGTAAGGGTATATACCACCATAACCAACGTAAGGCATAAATTAAGAACGTCAGAATGCCGAAGGGACCAATTTACAGAGGAGCTTCTGTGAAGGTAACATGGCCTAATGCATGTTATTCAAGCCTGTCCCACGTGTGGGTTTTGAAATGCTGGCGATAAGGGAAGAATTCAATCATACCACTTGGTTGAAAACAAATCGTGTCGTTAGTTTTTGGCATTTGTGTTTGTGATACATAGCAGCTAAGGATCTGCACTGGCAGCCGGACAGACCAGCCACACAGGCGTGGCTGCGCTTGGTTTAATAAGAACCATGTGTTACAACCAAAACAACATCTGACCTTCCTGCTTCAGTGTATGTACTTCTCAAGGGCTCTATTCAGCCAGACAGCTGTGGGGACGTTTATTCCCACATTTTTCATTTTCTTTGACCCGGACAAATTGCCCATGTTTTAATATATTCTCTGGATATTGTTTTTCACTATTTTACCTCCTTAGCTTGAATCTTTTGGTTCCTAGCTCAAACTCCAAATTGTTTTGAAGGTGAGGTCAACCAAAATTCATTTGCGCTTCTTTTTGGGTGCTATTTTAGAGCAGAAAGTCAGGCTAAAGTTATTTTTAAAGATTTGGTTACTCGGGAGTGACTTAAAATCCATGGGTTGTAATGACTTCTCTGTGTAGACCAGAATAAAGAACACTTTCTTACAACTCAGGGATGTTTTCTCTGCTTCTTCAAAATATAGTGAGGCTTGACTTGTTATATACTGAAGATGTGAAATGAAAAAAGTAGCTAACGATTTTAGTTCTGAGTTTCCTAAAAGGATCAATTCAGTGAGAAAGAGAGGTCTTTCAGGACAGTGGTTATGGGCCTCAGTTTTGGAGTCAGACACACCTGAAGTTGAAACCCTGCTCCTAACAGATCACAGGCAAGGGACTTAGCCAGTTCAGGTTTTATTTTCCTTCTCTAGAAAACAGAGACCCTCTGCCACAATGCATGAAATGCCATAACATAACTTGTGGAAAACAGTAAGTGTTCAATTAAGTATAGCTTTGTTTCAGAACTGAAATTGCCAGCCTTACACCTATAGAGAGAAAAATGCCTGCAAAGTCCTATAAGAGAGAGGAAGTGTAGTGACTCAGGAAACTGAAGGACGTCCCCTGTGACTAGAGAAAAGGGCAAGGGTTGAGAATGGAGAGATGGGCGAGTTCTGAATCCTGTTGTTACCCTCTCCCTCCACCCGCTCAGCCACGATGAAATGAACCAGCCTAACAATGAACACATCCTGAACTGCACTTGAAATAAAATGCCATAGGAAAGAATGAAGCAGAAGACACCTGGCACGACCCGCCCCATAGATTCTGTTCTTCATTCTCTTAATCTACAAATCACTGGAGAATTTGAGTCTAATATGGAGTGGACATTTACAACTAAACAAACTTCTGAAAGATGATCACAAACAAGGCATTTTATGTTTGTATGTAAACCCTCTGATCAAACTAAAGCAAAGTGAAACAGATGTTAGCCTAGGTTTCTATCAGGCTTATTCATGATGCTTATGATAAGACGAGATATTTGGAGAATAAACACATAGACAGTCAGTCATTTCAGAATTTTGGTTAGGTTCATGTTGTTTTTAATCTGTGAATGCAGCTTGTCCTGCTGGTACAGACATGGTCTTAGTAAGGTGTAGTAAGTTATACCTACCTTTTTCCTTTGGAAGTTCACATCAAGTTTCATTGAGGCACACTTGTTCAATGTATTTAGTCGTCTAAAAAGAAAGAAAAATGTGATCATTGCTATCACTAATGAACCTAAATCTTTCCAGTTTGATGATTCTTGTCGGTTGCCAGTGAAGCTGAAAGTGCAGAAACAATCAATCACATCCCAAGAAAGGACTCTACCCAGAGATGGTACATGATAAAGGGTTCCCTTTTGTTCTCCAGCCTCCAGACCTGAGAGGACCTTCCATGAAGCTTACTTATCCTTGCTGCTTCCCTTTCATCATTCTTGGAACCCATGGGAAGTAATTTTAAGCCATATTTTCACCAGCCCCTCATTTCATCTGCCACTTTGACCTTCTCTCCAGTCTATCCTGCTAATCCCCAAATTTGGATCAACTCAACCATCTCTCTTCTCTCCTGCTCTTGTGTATAAATGGGAAAAGAACTCAATTATAGTGCTGAATTATATATGCCACGAACTGAATTGTGTCCTCCCCAAACTCACAGCTTGAAGCCCTAAACCCCAAAGTGATTGTATTTGGAATAAGAAGTGATTAAGGTTAAATGAAGTCATAGGTAGAGCCTTAATCCAATAGAATTAATGTCTTTAAAGGAAGAGACTGATTCAATGGACATGAACTTGGGCAAACTTCGGGAGATGGTGAGGGACAGAGAAGCCTGGCATGCTTCAGTCCATGGGGTTGCAAAAAGTCGGACCCGACTTGGTGACTGAACAGAGGATGAGACACCAGAACACTCCCTCCCTCTCTCTCAATCAGCCATGGGAGGACACGGCAAGAAGGTGGCTGTCTGCAAGCTAGGAAGAGAGTCCTCACCAGAAACCAAACCTCACTGGCACCTTGATCTTGCACTTCCCAGCCTCCAGAACTATGAGAAAATAAACTTCTGTTGTTTAGGCATCCAGTCTGTGGTATTTTGTTTTAGCGGTCTGTGATGACTAGTACATAGCAATGCTTACATTTTGAAATTCTCCCTCAGTTGGGCTCCTCAAATTGCTAACCAGCATTTATTTCATTTTTTTCTCTCTGTTGGCATTCATTCTCAGATCATGAAAAATATCACAATTCCTCAAAAGACCATTGCCAGTGAGAAAATACAGCTCAAGTCATTAATTCTTTTAACATTTCTTTCCTTCATTATAAGAAATGTTCATATTCTTTTTTAAAAATACTTTTCTTTATTTATTTGACTGTATGTCATGCAAACTCAGTCATAGCATGAGGGATCTAGTTCCCTGACTGGGGATTGAATCCAGGTTCCCAGCATTGGGAGCATGGAGTCTTAGCCACTGCACCACCAGGGAAGCCCAAGATGTTTATGCTCTTTTACAAAGCTAACCCTTTATCATGTGTTTGACTGTAACATCCACCACATCATCTGGGTTCTTTTTACTCTGCACAGGAATAAAGAGATATCAGCTCTTCAACTAGATTCTGATGATGGTTATCTCCTTTCTCTAGCCTGGACATCCCACCTGAGCTCCAGAGCTACATTTTTCAGTTACTCACTAGTCTCATTCATCTGTGGGGTCCTCCTGGCCCTTCAAACTCACCTATGAAAACTGAACTCACTGTATTCTCTTCAAAACGTGTTTTTCCTGTTTAAAGTCTTGTCTTGATTAACAGCATCACCAGTAAGTCACCCAAGCTAGATAACAGAGTCATCTTCCTGTTAATTAGACCGCCACGATGTCTGTGAATTTTGCCTCTTCTTGGTCATACTCAGCCCCTTCTCATCTTTTACTTAGAGGCAGGAGACAGACAGCCTGTTAAACTGGTTTCACTAATGCTTCCCATTGAAATAGTTCTTTTTGTCCGCTTCTTATTGTGATATTTACTTAAAGTCAGCCATCTCCAGTTTACTCACTTATTAGACATTCATCAGTGTCAACTGTGACAGGCAGTTATGGACTAGAAGCTGATCACCTCGTCTGAAGCTATCTTTCCTCAGGTCCTTTGCTCCTGTACCTGACAGCCAGTTCCAAATGTGTGAAGGTCTCTACCTAAGAGCTAAAAGTGTTATCTGAGGTGCATTATGTATAGTTGACCTTTGGGCAACATAGGTTTGAACAGTGTGGGTTCATTCAAACACACATTTTTTTTTTTTTTTTGTCAATAAATACACTGGAGGAACTTTCCTGGTGGGAACTCCATGGGAGTTCCATGTTGGGACTCCGTGCATTGGGAACTCCATGTTCCCAATGCAGGGGGCCCAGGTTCGATCCCTGGTTAGGGAACAAGATCCCACATGTCGCAACTAAAGATCCTCCATGCTGCAACTAAGATCTGGTGGAGCCAAATGAATAAACAAATAGGAAATTTTTTTTGAGATTTGCAATATTTTGAAAAAAGCTTGCAGACGAACCAACACAATACTGAAGTAGAAGAACAACGTTGGAGAATTGACACTACCAAACTTTTAGGCTCACCATAAAGCTGTAGTAATCAAGACAGTACGATAGTGGTGAAAGAAGAGACAAATCATCAGTGGAATAGAATAAAGAGCCCAGAAATAGACCCACACAAATATAGCTAACTAATCTTTGACAAAGGAGTAAAGGCAACACAATGGAGAAGAGATAGGTTTTCAACAAACAACATTGAAAAAACTGTACATCCACATGCAAAAAAAAGTCAGTCTAGACACAGATCTTATACCCATCACATAAATTAACTCAAAATGGATCACAGATCTAAATGTAAGCACAAAACTGTAACACTCCCAGAAGATGTCATAGGAGAATATCTAAAAGACCTTCGGTTTAGTGATGACTTTCTAGATACAACATCAAAGGCATAATCTATGAAATAAATACTTGACAAATTGGATTTCATTAATTAAAAACTTCTGCTCTATGAAAGACACTGTCCAATGTATGAAAGGATATGCCATAGGCATGGAGAAAATATGCATAAATTATCACATGTGATAAAGGACTGTTATCTAAAAAATACAAAAAACAACGTAAAATAATAAAACAATCCAATTAAAAAAAAACAGACAAAAATTGGGATACCTCACCAAAACAAGATACACTGGTCGCAAATAAGCATATTAAAAATGTTCCACATCATATATCATTACAAAATTGCAAATTAAAACAACCGTGAGATACTATAACATACTTATTAGAACAACAACATTCTAAAACATTGGTATTACCAAATGCAGGCCAGAATGAGGAATGACAGAAACTCTCATTCATTGCTGGTGGCAGTGCAAAATGGTACAACCCCTTTGGAAGACAGTTTGGCAGTTTCTTATAAAACTAAACATCTTCTTACTATATATTCCAGTAGTTATACTCCTAGCTGTTTACTCAAAGAGTTGAAAACTTATTGCACACAAAAACTTGCACAGGAATTATTTTTTAATCCATAAAGACAAATATTGTATTTCTAAAGGACACATACACTTAAAATATAAAACAACGTGACCAAACTTTTGCAGCCAACATGTCCACAATAGCAGTGGGTGTGAAGTGCTACTGCACAGGGATGTTTATAGCAGCTTTATTCATAATTGCCAAGACTTGGAAGTAACCAAGAGGTTCTTCAGTAGGTGAACCGATAAACTGTGGTACATCCAGACAATGGAATGCTATTCAGCGCTAAAGAAATGAGCCATCAGCCCATAAAGAGACATGGAGGAACCTTAAATGCATATTACTAAGTGAAAGAAGCCAATCTGAAAGGCTACATACTATATGATTCCAACCATATGGCATTCTGAAAGAGGCAAAACAGTAAAAAGATGTCAATATAGGGACAGTAAAAAGATCAGTGGTTACTATTGGTGAGGAGGGAGAGAGGAATCACAGGATGGACAGAAAGGGTAGAGGATGGTTAGAGCAGTGAAATATTCCGTATGATACTATAATGGTGGATACATGACACTATACATTTGTCAAAACCCATAAAATGTATAAGACGGAGAGTGAAGCCTAATGCAAACTACAGACTTTGGGTGACAATGATGTGTCAGTGTAGGTTCACAGCTGTAAGGTGTCACTTGGGTGGGGGATGTTAATGGTGGGAGGGGCTGTGCATATGTGGCTACAGGTGGTAGATGAGAACTCCGCATACTTTGTGCTTAATTTTGCTGTGTATCTAAAACTGCTCTAAAAATAAAACCTTTTATTTAAAAATGTAATCTTTGTTTTGTTCATTTAAAAGTAATTTTATTTCTTGGAGTTTGAAATTACTGATGCAAAGTGATCTGCATTTCTTTTGCTCTGAATCTACTTTGTTATTAGTACTCAATTCTATCTACAAAATTGTCATGATTAAAGACATCTTAGAAATTCTGGATACAATTTCAAATATCATATGCACAACTATTCAGTTCTTCCTCTCACGACGGATACGCTTATCCAATCATCAGGCCATATACTTTAAATAACTTATAATTTTATTTGTCAGTTATACCTCAATAAAGCTGAAAAAACGCAACTGATTTTTTAAGCTGGGAACAAAAGACAAAGAAGGAAAACACTCCTCACGGTGATCTGAGACTAGGCAGACATTCCCAGCATGGTGTAGCATCAGTCTGTATTTATCTTCTATAAGGTAAACAATGGCTAGACTCTCCAAGAATACAAAATGGATAAAACACACACCCTGGAGGGATGGAGATGCCTCTTTAAGGACTGGCTGCTTCAGGTAAGAGAACATGTCATGTAACAGAAGGATTCACAGCCCTTTATCAAAACCACCATGAATTCTGCTATGACTACAGCCAGGCTGCATTTAGGACAAATATTAGCATCAGCATTTATTTCCCTCTAACTTAATGATGGGGCTTCCTAGGTGACTCTGTGGTTAAGAATCCGCCTGCCAATGCAGGAGACGCGGGTTCCATCCCTGGGACGGGAAGATCCCCTGGAGGAAGAAGTGGCAACCCGCTCCTGTATTCTTGCCTAGGAAATCCCACGGACAGAGGTGCCTGGAGGGCTACAGTCCCTGAGGTTGCAAAGAATTGGACAGACTGAGCAACTAAACAACAAACAATAAAAATCACTTAATGATAAGTAACATAAAACCCTTGGGAAAACCTGAGTTGGTCTGTCACTGGTGGCCTGGAAAATTATCCCTGCATGAACAAGAATTATAAAATGTGTTTTCTTCACTGCATGAACAGTGTGTCTTCCACTGGATTAGAGCCTCTTTTGAGAGGAACCATAATTTATTCTTCTAATCCACCTAAAACCTAGCAGGAAATTTTATACATGATAGTCTCTGTAGGTTTTTCTTTTAAACTGAACATACTTTGTTTACATTGGTCCAATCAGCAACTGACTTTAGTCACAATAGACCTTGTGTAGTCTGAAGAACAGAATTATTCTCCCCACTGAATATGACAGGCTGAGAGCTGCACCTCATTTGCATCTCTAATGCCCAGCATAGGCACTGGTTCAGAGAGAATCCACTGGGTAAATGTTTGCTAAGGAAATACTAGAACCTGGCAGGCTCTGGGGACCGATTGGCCTGACCTCTTTTATTTTTAAATGAGGAGACTAAGGCTCTGAGAGAAAACACTTGCTCAGGGGAACCATGCATCAGCTAGACAGCTGGACCTCGCCTTATCCAGAGATTTCTCTGCTCCAGCCTCCTCAAGGAGGATCCAGGAGGCCTGGGAGATGATAGCCTATGTCCTGGACCTTGCACAGGCTGGTCAATAAATGATAGTTTCCTTCCCCTCGCTACATTTTCCATGGAAAGTAGAAACCCATGACGCATATTGAAGCTGTGCAGTTTGTGCTTTGGGCAAACTGGATTTACGTGTTGACATAAGCAAAGAGTTTGACCCTTTCAGACAGACCGCCCACACTGTCCATGGCTACCAGAACCTGTTAATTTCTACTGTTGTCTTCAGAAGGCTTTAGAAGGGTTCATACATTAGTAAAGGAGAAACAGTCAGAAGTCTCATTTTAAAAGTGAAACTTGAAGTTCTGGAGGGAAAGCCAACAGGAAGAGAAGAAGCTGAGCTACAACCATCTGACAGTGGGCACCATGTTCCAGAAACAAGTCGAGGGGCTGGGAATGCAGAGGTGAACCAGATGTGGTCCCTGCCCGTGAGGATCTCACAGTCCTGAGTGGGATATAAATATGATGAACAAAAGGAAAAGCAATTAACTCTCAGGACGCAGAAGGACAAAGCCTCCCAGAGGAGGCAGTATTTGAGCAAGGCAATGAAGGACTGAGAGAAATTCGCTGCTGCCCAGATAGGCAAAGCCAGCAGTCATTAACTGGAGCGCCCTAGTCTCAGAACTGCAAGGATGTGAGCAGGAATCACTGGTGGGATGGGCAGGGGTCAGATCATGAAGAACCAAAATGAAGATGTTAGAGCAATCTGCAGCAAAGGGGAGCTATGGAAGGAGTTAGGAGAGTAATGTAATGCCACTGCATGCTGGAGACAAAACTGGGGGCAGGATGGAGAAGGAACTGAAGAAGAATGACTGTGGAAGACAGTTACAACAGTTTAGGTGAGAGAAAGCAAAGAGGAGCAGAAGGGGAGTAAGAGCAGATGAAGACTTGGCCACTGATGTAGAAGCGTGGGGGCCGGGGAGAAATAGAGGGTGATTTCTGGGTTCTCATGGAGAAGACAAGATCGACTACTATAACTTCGTCCGTGCTTTCTCCAACTGACCTGCTGAGGACAGAACGCAGCACAGTATGTTGACTTTGGGCCTCCATCTACCTGTACGCCTCATAGAGGCATTTACAGAGCTCTTGAAATTCCATTTCTTTTTTGGTTATTATATTTCACTACCACTGAAGTCTAAATTAAATTGGATCTTGTAGGAAAAAAAAAAAAAAAAAAGAGGAAGGCAGAGGGAGCTTAGATGCTTTTGGCTATGGGGAGGAGAAATAGGAGTCAGGGATTGACACAGGGATTGACACAGTCCCTGCCTGTGTCAATCAGCAGGGAAAACCATGAAGTAGGGAGGGGCCAGGAACTGGGATTCAGGGAAGAGACACAAGGTCATGCTGGGATGCCTTGTGACATCCAGACCCACTTCGGAATGATCAGCAAGCAGAGGATATACACAGAGGATACATAATCATTAAACCAATCTTCCAGGGAGAATTCAGTGCCCTGGAAACTCCCATGCTCAAGGGAGTTGGGCTGGAGCAGGAGGAGCTGGGCTGGGGGAAGGTGTAGTCAGAGATACAGAAGATCAACGGAACCAGCTCAAAGTGGTCTTGGAAGCCACAGAAGGAGCATTACAGAGAGAAGGGAGCAGTTGGTTCACTGTATCAAATATTTAAGAGTAAGTGATACAAAACAAAAAATATGTCTCTTGGGTTAGCAGTCATCACAGGCAGCAGCTTTGGAGAAGCCTGAGTAGAGGGCTGAGCTGTGAGTGATTGCCGTGAAGAAGTGTAGCTCTGGAGGAGAGAGATTTAGGGCATTTGAGGAGAAAATGAATAATTTATTGCCACACAATATCCTCTCACAGGTAGAAGCGTTAAAATAATTCGTGAACTGACAGGTTATTTTCTTCCAGGTTCCAATGCAATTTAACAAACATGTATTGAATTCCTGCACGGCACATGGCCACAGAGCACTGGGAGCCCATGATGTACCGAACAAGATATGGCTCCTAGCAGTGAGCACTATGGAGCCTGGAGGGCGTCCCTCGCCTCCCCAGCTAAACACATGTGACAGTGGGGTCAGCGTGCAGCGAGCTGTGCCCGGGCTGCCCTGACTGACGAGGGGATAGCCGGGAGGAGAATGAGGGAAAGGCAGGCAGGGTGCTTGCTGGGGGCGTGGGGACCAGAGGGAGATGGGGAGGGTGGTTGGGGCCCCGTCTGAGAGGTGTCCCACTCGGTCACTGTGACAGAGCCTGGGAGACACAGAGAGGCCCTCTGCACTTGGTGCATATACGGGAGCAGTGGCGTCCTTTCCTTCTCCTCTTAGATGCATATTTTACCTTTAAGCTACCAGATTCTAGACTGCTCATGAGGTCTTCCATGCTGACTTAATGATCAGTTTCCTGGGCTATTTTTCTAATATTCCTGCCAAAAGCTCAAGAGGAATAACAGGCAAGGGTGCGGGTTTATCTCTGATGTGCGATTCTGATTAAAGCTGCAGCCTGAACTTCTCACCCTCCTCGCCAGGGTCAGAGATGAAAGGTCTCCAGCCCTGTCTGCTGAGGAGTGCCCCAGGCGTGGCCCTCAGAGATGGTCAAGAGCAAGTCATCTGGTCCAGGGCCCAGAGGCGAGCGCCCCCGGGAGCAGCGGCTCTTCCTTGCGGGGCCTGGGAAAGGTCCCCTGTATGTATGGTGGTTCACAGAACAGATTCGGCAGAGCAGGGTGGAGAGCTCTGCCATAGACACCTGTCTGGTGTGTTCTCGGCCAGGGCGAGGCCTTTCGGATACCACAGGCCATCCAGCGGGACAACTTTCTGGTGTCTGAGGGGAAAGAAAGGCGTCATTGGAAGTCGCAAGGGGCTGCCACCAGGCCACAGCTGAGCCAGGGGAGGCCATGCCTCCCCCTTCCCAAGCTGTTCACTCTGGCTGTTCTTCTAGCAAGTGGTCCTGGGGCAGCAGAAACGCTGGCTCCTCACAAACTGGCCCTGGATATCAGTGGAGGTGTGGGAGAGGGATGGTAAAGCATGGACTGATCTTGCTATATGATGTTGTTCAAGGGGGAGGGGATGTACATGTGGCATGGCACTGTATGAGTTGCATAATATATATTTTTAATTGACTTACAGTTGACAGACAACCTCAGGTAAGTTTAAGGTATATGACATAATGATTTGATACTTGAAATGATCATCATAATAAGTTTAATGTCCATCATCACACATAGTTACTATCTTTTTTTTCCTGTGATGAGAATTCTTAAGACTTACTCTTTCAGCAACTTTCAAATATGCAATACAGTATTGCTAACTATAGTCACCATGCTGTACATTACATCCCCAGAAAATAATTTGAAATCAGCAATAGCCTCTAATGATGAGAGTTTTGGGGAAGAGTGCAAGCTCCCTCCGCAAATTGATCAAGGACGTTAGCCATAGTGGCCCACAAGTAAAGAGCTAAAAACAAAATAGGGGCCTCCCAGGTGGCGCCTGTGGTAAAGAATCCACCTGCCAATGCAGGAAATACAAGAGACGTGAGCTCCATCCCTGGGTTGGGAAGATCCCCTGGAGGAGGAAATGGCAACTCACTCCAGTACTCTTGTCTGGAAAATTCCATGTACAAAGGAGCCTGGCGGGCTACAATCCACGGAGTCACAAGGAGTCGGACCCGACTGAGCGACTAAGCACACAAAAACAAAAGAACAGGTTTCCTTGGACTTCTTCAGCTTGTGGATTTCAAAGGTTAAATTCACGTACGCCTGTACTAGAGAAGTCAGATGGGGTGTCCTCAGCTTTTTAACTTTTCACAAATTGCATCTAATCCAGATAAAATTTCTCCAGTGAGAATTAGGCCGGGTTGAAGCAAGGGTCATACCAGAGATTTCTGAGAAAACGGAAAGAAAGCAAAACCCCCGGGGGGAAGGGGTGGGAAGAAACATTCACTCCCAGGTGCGGAGGGGTGTCTCTTGGCTCCTCTCCTGCCTGCTGGATAGACGTAGGGTTCCCCTTGGTCAGCCCCGGTGCTCTTCTCCTCTCTTTACTGTCTCACTCTCAGGACCTCATACGTTTTGTCCGAGGATGACATTACATCTCTGTCTCCAGCTGAGGGCCCTGTCCAGCTCCAGCCCCACATGCCCAGCCGCACACTCAACACCTTCCCTGGCACCTCCAGCCCCTCAGCGCATCACCCCTCCCCACTTCACACCCTGGCTAGACTCCTCTAGCCTCTCTCCTCGGCTGTTTCCTGACTCAAGGAAAGGCATCACTGCCATACAGCTGCTCAAACCTGGAGGAATCTGTTGCCCCTGAACCCCGAACAACAACAGCATAATAATAGTACCCGTTACTCAAAGGTTCTGGTGAGAATAAAATGAAGTCAATGTCAAGAACTTAGTATACTAGTCAGCACACAGTAAACACTCCCAAAATGATAGCCATGATCATCTATTTTTGATGTGGCAAAGCAAGGCATTTTTAAAAAATGTTGCTAATGTTTTTTAAATAATGCAATACAAATATCTAAACACACATATATAGAGACAGAAATGAATAAAATTAAAGATATAAACTCCTTCTTTAGCCCTGCTGTTCTACTTTGTAGCTTCTTGGGTATTCTTCCTAAAGTTATTTTGAGTAGGTGGCTGGAAAAGTTTATATAAGAAACCATTAAAAAATATAAAAATCAATTTTTATAAATTTACACACGTATATATGAAATCCCTACCTTGGACCTTTCTATATCTGTACCTGTCTTGGCTGTCCCCATTCTATATGGCCTACCTTGGGGTGAGGTTTGTGATGGAAAGTGGGGGTGGGGATGCAGATGCCTTTTCTGCACATTAAATTAGTCAAAGAAACAAAAGTGAAAGTTCAAAATAACCACATCAAAATTTCATGTGTTCTTGTCTGGGTAATTCCTACTGGTCTTTTAGGGTCATTTTTCCAGGAAGCTCTCTCTAAAACGCTCTCACCCTTAGCTCTCCTGCACCTGTACTTATAGCGATCATACCATTTATCCACATAAGCCATAGCTTACTCAATTCTCCACCTAGGTACAATGGGCATCTGCGGACAGATAATTCCTTGTGAGGGGGGGTACACTGTGCCTTGTGGGAGGGAGCAGCATGTCCGGCCTCCACCCGTTAGATGCCAGGAGCATCACCACAGCAGTGACAAGCAAAACTATTCCCAGGCCTCGAGACAGGATCAAATGCTGCCCCCACCTCGAATTGAGAACCACAGCACTGGACTGAGACTTCAGGTGAAAATTCTGTCTTATTTGTCTCCACAGCAAAGTAAGGCCCTCAAGACACAGCCCTGATGAAGTGACCTTAAGGAAGAGATGACACAGTGCCACTACTCTCGACGGTAAATGAGTTCTAAACTCTTCACAAGAGGACTGAGTATGCTTTAAACTCTTACTCTAATTATTATTATTTTTAAAAGTTGAGGTCCATGATGGTACAAATGCAATCAGAATTTCTAACCTTGGAACTTACAAGTTAAATTCGGAAGAATCACAAGGCAACATAGACATCTTGGGAAGAATTACCTTTAAAGGAAGAAATTAAAAACAAAACAAAAAACACTCCAAATCGTGTTTCACAAAAAGACCTAAGCTTTCTTTGGAAAATGCCAGAAGCAGCCTGTGTGGCTTTGAATCCTAGCACTGCTATTTACGAGCCATAAATGGGCAAGTTATTTCATACCTCTGTGCCTCTGTTTCCTCATTTGTAAGATGGGAATGATATTATAGTCTACTTTATAAGATTATTGTGGGAATTTAATGAGTAAATATTTATAAAATGCTTAGAGGAGTGCTTGCCAAGCACTTTGTGGCTTATTTATTTATTTATACTTTGGCTGCTTTGGGTGCTCAGACGTGAGGGCTTCTGTTGGGGAGCTCAGGCTCCAGAGCGTATGGGCCCCATAGTTACAATGCACAGGCTTAGTTGCTCTGAGGTATGTGGGATCTTAGTTTCTCGATCTGGAGTTGAACCTATCTGTTGCATTGGAAGGAAGATTCTTAACCACTGGACTACCAAGGAATTCTCCAGGTCTTTGTGTTTTGAAGAAATGAAATCACTCTTATTGGGATTTGTAGTTAACTTATAAAGTTAGAATTTCAAAGGTGGAAGTGACTGTGATTATTATATAATCATCTATATCCTTCTCCCCATGATTTGTCTGTGGTTTCTTTCAGGTAATTGTCACAAATTATGATGTGCCATAACACACAATATGGGCTTCCCTAGTGGCTCAGATGGTAAAGAATCTGCCTGCAATGCAAGAGACCTGAGTTTAATCCCTGGGTTGGGAAGATCTCCTGGAGAAGGGAAAGGCTACCCACTCCTGTATTCTAGGCTGGAGAATCCCCATGGACAGAGGAGCCTGGTGGGCTACAGTCCATGGGGTCACAAGGAGTCAGACACAACTAAGCGACTAAGCACAGCACAGAAACGCAATGTATAAAATATTGTACATTTTGTATGATATTCTTAAAGAGAAAATTTTAAAGTATATTATCAATTTTCATAAAGACTACTATAATTTTAAATTATTAATGTTATTTAATTTACTCAAATCAAATGGTGTGCCTTTGTGTGTAGAAGTAAACTGTAAAAAGCAATTTTGTTGGCACTCTCTCCTACAGTCTCCCTCGTCCCACATGATATGCATTGCCATGAGCTGTTTTTTTAAATGCAAAGGGCAGTGACAGATGAACTGTAACCTTAGTCAATTCCATATCTTCACGAAACAGCACTGAACAAGGTGAATGCCTTTGTTTTATACATGTTATAATTACTGTTTATTAACAGCATAAGTTAGGCAGATCTAACATTAAATTAGAAATTCAGAGATCATCTTGGGCAACAAAGCTCTATGTTATTAACAGCAGTCTGAACAAATACCCCAAACCAAAATGCTAACAGAACATGCTGCTTCTGGGAAGTCTCATTTGGGAGCTCTGATGTGCTGCAGTTTGCCTTAAAGGTGACAAACCTAGCAAGGTAGTGTGATATCTTGGCTATGCCTACATTCTGATACTGTTACAGCTTCCATTAGCTCATCCAGCTATTTTAGATTTGCAATTAGCTTTTTATTACTCACAGGGGAAATTATTTTTCAATTAAAAATTCAATCAAAAACCATCAAAACAGAATTATAATGTGGTTGCTAAGATAGCAGAGACTGCACTACTATTCTGACTGGCAGTAACAGATATTTACAGACTCCTTCTGTGCACTGGTGCTGGCAGAGTTGCAGAAGCAATGGTGAGGGGTGATCACCCTTCTGGAGGTTCACACCTTCACTAAACACAGCAAACCCGTCTGGTTTCCAAGGCCTGAAAATGGGAGCCACATACCCAAGTGTGCCCAGTCAGGCGTGAACCCTCCCTGTCAGCAACGTCCTTACTACCATCCACAATTTCTTTATAAATCTATAAAAAGCTAACACTACTCAACAACTCTCAAAGTGTAAATGGGGACCCAGGACATTAACTGTCTGTCCATACATGAGAGAAACTTTCAGAAAACTAAAGGTGGACAAAATTCTTGTGGGTAACATTTACAGTAGGAGACCTTCAGCCCTCTGGTCTCTGTTTATCTACCTGGCAGAAGCTACCTGCCCTCTGGCCATGGTTCCCTGTTCCCTTTAGGATTCTGCATTGGCTCAGCATTTCAAATACGCATGAGAAATGTGGAGCTCACAAAGTTTTAAAACTAAAACACGAGACCAGCTCCACCACTGTGTCTGCAGTGCAAGAGGAAGAAAACGAATAAAATCACAGCCCCTTACTGCTCTCTAGGCGTCAATCATAACATACCATATAAGTGGGTGAGTGTCTAATTAACCACTCATCAAACTCAAAATTTTAAAAGTGCTGTCACTTCCCTCAGGCTGGAAATCTTCCTCCTGCCTGCTTTCAGGAAATCTGTGTCTTGAAGGAATTCATAAGGAAGGCAACGAAATTCCGTGTGTGTTCCTTTAGCCAACCTACCTCATCTCTGCCTTCCTATTCCACTGGCATCCTTTGGTCCACCTGCTGAGACTACTCCTTTGGCCTCTGCTCTATCCACTGCTCCTATGCCCTGAGAATCTCAGCTCAAACACCGCCAGACAAATGCTTTCCTTATATCATACTAAGGATGACACAGCTGCCCTAAGAATTATTCCAATGATAACAACCTCCTGCCACTCAATGCAAGCTGGGCCTTATCAAGGGCACTGTGGTATCTGGCGTTGCTGCATCCCTGCTCAGTCCCTCAGTCGTGTCCGACTCTCTGTGACCCCATGGGCTGTAGCCCACCAGGCTCCTCTGTCCATGGGATTCTCCAGGCAAGAACACTGAAGTGGGTTGCCATGTCCTTCTCTGGGGAATCTTCCGACTCAGGGATTAAACCCACGTCTCCTGCATCTCCTTCACTGGCACATGGATTCTTTACCACTAGTGTCACCTGGGAAGCCCTCTATAATAGAAGGCTTTCTGATTTTTCTGGCTGACACAGCTATTATTCACAACTTTATATCTTGAAATGATTCCTGTACTAGCTAATCTATAACATGTCTTTCAGACATGTTTTTTTTAAGTAGACGTCAATGGAAAAGTCCAGAACTTAGTCAAAGGACCTTAGACCACACGCAGCAGTGAGCAGATAAGGATCTATCACCCACATGTTTGACACTTAAAGTGTGGCCCACTCAGCCACATACATCATCAAATGAACTGAACTGCACATTTAGAAGCAATGTTCACTCCTGCAATCCTGAGTTAAAAATATGTAGCAAATTTGTATTCTTGGTTTATAACGTAATCTTTGATTTATATTTCACAATAAAAATTTAAGAATCTATCTGCAAATTACTAGAACTAATGAGTAATTTTAGAAGCACTGCAGAATACAAATGAACAACAATATCATATATATATATTAGCAGTGGATAATGGGAGACTGAAATGATAAAAAAAACAGCACCTCAAATATGAAATAACTTAAGTACCTTCAAGTATGTATATTACCCATATGCTTAAAATTACAAGTCAGGGTTAAAAAGAAAGAAATCAAAGGAGACCTAAATAAATAGGTCTGTGTGTATGAATCAAAAGATTTGTCTGTTAAGATATCAATTCTCCCCAAATTGATCTATAGAGTCTACACAATCCAAATCAATACACCAGAGGATTTTAAAAACAGATATCCATGAAAGGTTTCTAAATTTATATGGAAAGGCAGAGGATCTAAAATAGACAAAATAATCCTGGCAAAGAACAAAGTTGGAGGACTTACACTGTTGGATTCCAAGACATACACAAAGCTATGTAATCAAGTGCATATTGATAAAAGAATGGACACGTGGATAAATGGGACAGAATAGAAAGTCTAGAAACAGACTCATGCATAAATGGTCAATTGATTTACACTATAAGTGGAAAGCCAATTCAATGAGGAAAGTATAGGCTTTTCAACAACATGGTGGTCAACCAATGGCATACTGATAAGCAAAAATATAAATCTTGATCCATACTTGGTACCTTATAAAAAATTAATGGATCACCTTACACATAAAACACAAAACTGAAATTTCTAGAAGAAAAACAAAGGAGAAAATAGTAACCTTATGTTAGGCAATATTTCTTATGTGTGACATTAAAAACATGAAAAAAATTAATAATTTGGACTCCAATAAAACTTAAAACTTCTTCGAAAGACATTGTTAAGATATTGAAAAAACAAGCTACATGCTGGCAGGACATTTCAAAACTCAGTGAAAAAACAAACAACCAAATTTTAAAAATGGGCAAAAGACTTGAACAGACAAAAGAAGATATATCTTACAAAAGAAGATATATGAATGGCAAAGAAGCACAAGAAAAGACATTCAGCATCATTACTCATTACGAACATGCAAGTTTAAGTCATGAAAAGGAAACACTAGACACTTATTAGAATGCTTAAAAACAGAACTAAACAGAACCAAACAATACCAAGTACCATCAAAGCTGTGGAGCAACAGGAACTCTCTTACATCATTGGTGGTAACACAAAATGGTATGGTCACTTTGGAAATGTTTGGTGGGTTTCTTATGAAGTTAAAATATACTTATCATATGTACCCCAAAGCCCCATTCCTAAGAAATTACTCAAAAGAAATGAAAACTTATGTTTGCACAAAAACTTGAATATTAATGTTTATAAGGGCTATATAATCACCCAGAATAAGACAGAAAGAAAGTGGAGTCGCTTAGTCATGCCCGACTCTTGTGTAGCTCATCAGGCTCCTCTGTCCATGGAATTTTCCAGGCAAGACAACTGGAGTGGGCTGCTATTTCCTTCTGCAGGGGATCTTCCCAACACAGAGATTGAACCCAGGTCTCCTGCATTGCAGACAGACGCTTTACCATCTGGGCCACCAGGGAAGCCCATATAATCACCCAAAGTGGTGACAACTCAAATATTCTTTTGGTAAATGGACAAACTGTAGTAGTATATCCACACAGTGGAAGACTATGATTGATACACACAGCACAGATGAATCTTAGGTGTATTAAGTAAAATGAAGCCAGACTCAAAAGGCTATATACTGTTTGATTTCACTTACACAGCATTCTGGAAAAGGCAAAACACTAGGCACAAGAGTCAGATTAGTGGTTTCTAGGGGTTGGAAGCAGGGGTAGAAGTTGATGACAGAGGTGAACCTGGGAGTATTTTAGGTGATGAAGCTGTTTTATATCTTGGTTGTGGTGGTGACTACATGATTGTAGGCATTTGTCAAAACTCAAAGAACTGAAAATAGTGAATTTTACTTTAGATATATACAGAACACCTTGACTCAAAGAATATATAGATTTAAAAATTCAATTGAGATGATTTTAAATTGAATTTAAAAATTTAATTGCATAGATTTCACTTATATGTGGAACCTAAAAAACAAAATAAATAATACATCTAAATAGAAACAAAGTCAAAGATACATAAAGCAAACAGGTTGCCAGATGGGAGGGGTGGAAGGAGGAGAGAAATAGGTGGGAGAGATAAAGGGGTACAAATCTTCATTTACAAAATAAATGAGTCACAGGTATAAAATGTACAGTGTGGGGAACAGAGTTAATAATTATGTAATATCTTTGTATAATAATAGATGACAACCAAACTTACTATGGCGATCATTTTGAAGTGTATAGAAATATAGAATACCAGGAGCTAACATAGTGTTGTAAGGCTAATATTTCAAAGACAGACAAACAAACAAACTTACAGAAAAAAAAATCAGATTTATGGCTACCTGAGGTGGGAGGAAGGGGCAACTAAGTGAAAGTGATCAAAAGGTACAAACTTCCAGTCATAAGATAAATAAGTAGTAGAGATGTAAAGTTCAAAATGATCAAGATAATATACACTGCTGAGTGTTTTATATCTGAAAGTTAAGGAAGTAATTCCTAAGAGTTTTCCTCACAAGGAAAAAAAGGTTTATTTTTCCTACTTCTTTAATTTTATATCTATATAAGATGATAAATGTTCACTAAATCAACTGTAAACATTTCATCATGTATGTAAGTCTAATCACGCTGTACACCTTAAACATAAACAGTGCTATATGTCAATTATATCTCAGTGAAACCAGGGGAAAAACAACAAAGGGCATAACTTGGCAATCAAGTAAATATCTATAAGTATGCAAGAACATGCAATTGGGAAAAAGATAATTAATCTAATACAATTAACAATAAGAAATATTTCTTTTAAAAGTGGCAACTCATGGGCTTCTCTGGTGGTCCAGTTGTTAAGAATCCACCTTGCAATGTAAGGGACATGGGTTTGATCCCTGATCTGGGAAGATCCCATATGCCGTGGGGCAACTAAGCCTGGTCCACCAAACCACCGAGCCCGTGCTCGGGAGCCCGCACGCAACTACTGAGCCCACAGGCTGCAACTACTGAAGCCCGAGCACCTGGAGCCTGTGTTCCTCGACAAGAGAAAGCCACCACAGTGAGAAACCTGCACACCGCAAGGAAGAGTAGCCCTCGTTCGCTGCAATTAGAGAGAAGCCCACACAGCAAGGAAAACCTAGCACAGACAATAAATAAATAAATCTTTTTTTTTTTTTTAATGTCAACTCATTAGTAAAAATACTCTTGGTTAAAATTAAGAGGGAAAACTCAGGATGAGCCGCTGGTGGAATAGTTCTGAGGTGAATGAAGGCTTGGGGTGTGCATCAGACATCCTGAGGAGAAAACACTGCTTTTCCAATTCACTGCCTTTAAAGAATTACAACAAAACTATCCATTCCTCTTATAAATGCTCACAAATGGCATTTTGTGCTTGTTTATTTTTGAGTCCAAATAGCCCATCCCTGCAATTTGTGATCTGAAGAGTTCTCTTCTCGTTACCCACATAAGCAAACCCGCGGCAATGCCTTCCTTGAATATTCAGAGACCATTTCCTAATGCGACTCTTTTTTTTCTTCATATAGCAACCCTCGAGAAAGCTGCTATGAACACAGAAATACAAACATATGTCTAAAGAATCACCAAGTCTATGATTATTTCACAATATTCTAACATACAGACATCTCCTATCTTGACAAAAGTTTCCTCATCACTACTTTCTTCTTAAACTGCTATCTTTTGTATGTCAAATGCAGAATGTACAAGAAAGAACACTGGACTACAAGTGACAAAAACTTGTTTAAGGTCAGTTCAGCCCATTACTAGCTCTGTAGCCTTGGAAAAATGACTCGCCTCCTGAAACTAAAATTTATTTCCAGCTCTGACTTCTCTCCAGGGCTTTAGTTAAAAAACTTCCAAGCTAATTTCCTACAGACACACATGACCTCTTACACACATTTAATTGTTCAGAGATACTTGATTGCATTGGCATCTTTCATTATCACTCAAATTACAATTGTTTTATTTGCTCATGTATGCTTCATTTCTTCAATTAGATTTCTTCAACCAGATTATATATTCTTTGAGGGGAGGAAATTATTAATATATACATCTTTGTCTCCTTTTATCACCTATCACATAGTGAAGGTATAAATTATTTCTGAAAGCAGATATAATTACTTGAGCTTACATATTTCAGTTTGCTGATATAATCATTTGTCTTAAAAAATACAGCTAAGTTTGACATGCTCACGGAGTTTAACAAGGCCTTCTCCGACCACTCATACTCTGGTCCCTCATGCTTCCTCCTCCCAATAACCCACTCACACTCTATCACTGTCTATAGCCTCAGCTTGTTTTACATTTTTAAAAATAGAATTTAACACTCTGTGAGATAATCTCTTTTTCTCTTCTCTTTTTCTCTCACTCACCCTCTCTTTGACTCAATCTGTGGTCTGAAGCTTCGTACTAGAACTCAAATTCCATGAAACCAGGGACTGATCATGCTCACAGTAAGATACTTATGGCCTGGCATATAGTAGGCACTCAATAAGGACTTACTGAATTGTTGTTGAACTCGCCCCTTAATACAGTGACAACTATTATAGACATTTAACAATTGAAAGAAACAAAAATATTTCACATGATTTACCTGTAAAGAGGTTCTACAAGGTCCTTTTCAAGAAAATCATGATCGTTCTTGACAGCCACAATGTTGATGGGAAATTGTGAATCTGAAAGAGAGACAACGGAGTTTATGAGGCTTGCTTTATCTGAATCAGCAACGATATCTTCAGGCCATCACATTTCTGTACTCAGGGCTAATCTTACCTGCAGTTACTCTCCACTGACGGATGTGTTGGTAATGTTTAGAGAGCAGGATGCTTTAACCCCAATAAATGCTTTTAAGGATACAAAAAAGCATGCAATATGAAAATAACCAAGTGCTTGACCTTGGATAGGATTGCTAAATGTCTGTATTTTTATCTGTGTGTGCGTCAGTTGCTCAGCCTTATCTGATTCTTTACGCCCCACTGTCCATGGGATTTTTCAGGCAAGACTATTAGAGTGAATTGCCATTTTCCTCCTTCAGGAAATCTTCCCAATCCAGGGATTGAACCCAAGTCACCTATGTCTTCTGTATTGAAGGTGGATTCTTTATCTGTTTGTAGCTCATCATTATCATAGACATTTGCCTGCATGGAGAACTTCTACACTCTCACCATCTACCTAAGGTGGAGGTTGCTGACTTCTCTCCTGATCAGTTCATGAGATACTGATCAGGATGGAAGTTTGGCAGATTTCTTTTTTGAAGTTTCCAAAAATACCTGAAGCTCAGTGGTTTCAAGTATTTTATTTTGTAGCAAAATCTTTTTCTTTTTTTAAAAAAATATTTATTTATTTTTGGCTGTGTTGGGTCTGAGTAGGGACTGTGTTGCAGTGAGTAGGCGTCTCTCTAGTTGTGGCATGCAGGTTCCAGAGTGCACAGGCTCAGTAGTTGTGGTCACAGGCTGAGTTGCATGTAGGATCTTAGTTCCTGGACCAGGGATTGAACTCTTGTCCCCTGCATTGGAAGGTGGATTCGTAACCACTGGTCTACTGGTCCACCAGAGAAGTCTCTGTAGCAAAATCTTGTTCCAAACTTGTAACTTTTCTGTAAAAGTATTTGCTCTAATTTTTATTACATTTATAAAAGGCATATGAATGACTTGGATTTTAATTCTGACTCTTCCATTTTATAATCTTGTAAAAGTCACTTAACCTTTTTGGGCCTCTCTTTCATAATCAGTGAGTTGGTAATGGAGGGTGGGAATAATGGTTGCTTAGACCAAAACTGTAAGACCCTCCACCTTGTCTAAAAGGCTATGATTTTATGAAAGTTTTTATCAGAAACTCTAGACCTCAAAGCACCCTCACAGATATGCTCTCCTTTATCCTCAAAGAATTTAAGAGAGAGAAGTAGGCTTTTTTAAAATAGAAAACTGAGCTTCTAGGTGAGTAGGTGCGATTCACCAGTGAGTCAAAGTTAACTTTGTTGATTCTTTCCATCCTATGTGAATTTTATGCCATCAGAAACTATATTGTTTAGTGTACTAGATATGCTCTATTGAGCACTAAAGATCCATGCTCCACTCTTCTGTAACCCGGTTGGTGCCCAGGATCAGATGTGTGGATGGCGTTCAGTGGGGTCCATGTCCACTGCCTTATTTTGTTTGGCCAATGGGAAGCCCCAGCTGGAGATGGAGGGAGGAGGGAGTGTGACACCAGGGCATTGCCCTCCTGGGTCTCTCCCGGGGAGCTGTCGTCACAGCTGTGTCCTCTACTCCTAAGCCTGCTCTGAGATCCTCTCTCCTTCTGGGTTCTGGCATCTCACCTTCTGTTTATGGCTTTGGGCCTAGGGTACCAGCTTTGGGCTGCTACAAGCTTTGGGCTCCTGAACTGTTCCTCGTGGTCTCCGATGCCCTGCTCACACCTCCATCATGAACGCTTTTGGGAATAAGACCTCCACAGATGGTCCTGAGTGTGCCATTGCTCACTGCTGGGATCCTGACTAATTCACCGTACATTAGGACTCTCCAAGAAGGAGATGCATTGGTTATAACTTCAGGCATAGGCAAGAAATGGGGCTTCCCAGGTGGCGTGGTGGTAAAAAACTCCACCTGCTAATGCAGGAGACATAGGAGATGAGTGTTCTAGTCTTGGGTCAGGAAGAGCCCGTGGAGTAAGACGTGGCAATCTGCCCCAGTATTCTTGCCTGGAAAATTTCGTGGACAGAGGAGACTGGTGGGTTACAGTCCACGGGGTTGCAAAGAGTGGGAAATCACTGAGTGACTGAGCACACAGCAGTGCTATAAGTAAGATATAGGAGAATAAGTTTATTAACTGTCAATGAAAACATCAATGGAACAAAGTATGCTGCTAGCAATAAAAACACTTTACTTTTAAAACCCTGAAAAATAACATCTGATCCATGTCACGTCTTAAGCATTTTCATGTAAGGTAAAAATCTCACGATAAATTAGCTTTGTTATTTTTAAGAAATTTATCAACAATTCACTTATTGTACTTTCAAGAAAACTGAGAGCAGTGATGAAAAAAACAAGAAAGAGGACAGGGAGGAAGTGCAGAAAAAAAGCTGCTGCTGGCAGAACACTGGAAGGAAAACGCAGATTTGCGATTGGTGGTAAAGACATGAGAAGCAGAAAGTGAGAAGCAAAAGAAAAGAAAGGAGAAACAGGGAAGCTCAGAAGGTGAAGTAGTCTCAAGAAGTGACCCTCATTCCTAAACTGGCATCAGTATATGTCCCGGGCATTGCAAAGGCAGGGGGAAGGAGAAAGCAAGGAAAAAATGGTTGAGAAAAGACTTGGAAGTCAAAACACACCACAGGACAAATTTTGAATTTATTCTCTTTGTAAAGAGAGAAGAAAAGCCCAACCTACCCTCGTATAGCTGAGCGTACTGCGGGAAGCCAGCAGCGCGGAGCCAGTCACATGCTTCCTTCGCCTCGATTTCTGAAAAACACAAGAAAGGGAAATGCGTTGAGTCTCAGGCCACCCACTGGCCTCTACCTCCTCAATCAGTAGGAACTGGTGGGCACTGTTCAGGTTATTACAAAGCAAAATTGTTCTCCGGTAAGTCTGTACAAGTAGCCTACTCAGAAATGGGTGTAAAATGAGCAGGCATCACCAAGGTACTTGTTTCATGTCTGCTAAGATTATCTTCAATGTCAATCCATAAGTATTTGGATAATAGCAAAACCACAGACTACAGAACACAGAGGCTGAGTTTCAGGCAGGGAAAAATGTCTTATTTATACACTAGGGAACCTGGGGACTAGGGAGAAGGAGGAAGTACTTCCTTGGGTTCTTTTTTTTTTTTTTAACTTTCAAAGATAAAGCTAAGACTATTTATCCTACATTCCTTTATTCTTTTACTCTGGGGATAATGAAAGAATGAATACAACTGGGCAGGCTTGTGAAAATGTATTTTCTCATGAAGAAAGGTATTACAAAAATCCAATGTTTTATTATTGCTTTAGTTTTACTAATGCTTTAATTCCAAATGCCTTGTAATAAGATGTTCATTCATCAAGCACAAGTGAATGATTTCAAGCTGCAGAATGCAGCAGGCAAGAGTGAAGCTGATTATCTGGAAATGAGACAGGTGTTTGATGGGGCTGCTGGAATCTCCGAGAGCCAGCCTCACGCAGTTGATGTGTCCTTTGGGTGACCAGTTTTGGTGTGGACATTCCAAGAGTGCACAGGACCACCTGCCTGGAGAACTCTGGAGAGAGATGGGAGAGTCTCCAGCATGTGAACCAGGTCACTCTTTGACCTTGTGAATCCTGGATCATTTCCCAACCACAACTCTTAGATAAATACGAATGCAAGGGAAAAAGAAGTTCATCTGTCAGAAGTCCAGGTTCTCCAAACAAAATTAAACAGCTGATTAGAACAGGTCTCTACCCAGGCCCCTTTCTCTGCTGTTGGGCGGGAGCCCGGTCAGGTCATTGCGTTTTCATTTACTCTGACGTGCATTTCTCCCTGTAGCCAAAGCTTGAGAGTACAGGGTGTTCTTGGGTCACTGCGCTGAAACAATCCACGCTAGCATCGGCAGTGGGCCAGAGACTGCAGTCTACACTGAAAGCTCAATGTCTATGCAGCATGATGTTCAATGAACAGAGCTATCTGATCCATGTTAGGAAAACAGAACACAGGCCAGATCATCCACAGGCTCCAAAGGAAGAGCAAATACCTACAGGCGCACTGATGTGGTTGCATATGGGTTGAGATATGTCATTAAATTCAGGGAGACACAGCCTGCTGTTGCCCCCATCCCAGAGTCCCTGCTTCTTTTGGCATCCCCTAATCCCTTGCCATTCGAGAGACTGACAATTTCTAAATCTTGAGTTTTTTTCCTCTGACATAAGGATTTTTTTTAACGTAATTACTGCCAGCACTGACCAAATAGGTACACATTCCTGCCTTGTACATATTATTCAGAATTATCTGGGGCACCAAGCTGGAAACAAAAGCTCCAGAAAGCTTCTCTATGAGGAGGAGTGAGCCCCATGACTGCAGTTCAAAATGAATTGGCTGGATTGTACTGTATTGGCTAACTTGGGTTTTCCCTTTGAAAGGTACAAAGGGCAATTATTGTTAAGTCTCCAAAGTTGTATTTAGGACTCATTTCAGAGACCTTGGGCTTCCCTGATGGTTCAGATGGTAAAGAATCTGCTTGCAATGCATGAGACCCAGGTTCAATCCCTGGATTGGGATGATCCCCTGGAGAAGGAGATGGCAACCCACTCCAGTATTCTTGCCTGGGAAATTTCATGGACAGAGGAGCCTGGTGTCTATACATTTGAAAAGAGTCAGACATAACTTAGCAACTAACACACACTGAGAGTCCTTATGTGAAGGCTTCCACTTTGACAACCACACAAGTATTTCAGGGGAAGGAGAAAACACACATTCTGACTGTTACACAGAGAAAATGTGTTACTCTTGGTCAAAGATAGGCTGCTGCCTTCTAAATTTTCAAGCTTCAGATTTGCTTTCTTCTTCAATATACTACACTACCTAGTGATGAGAAAATACCTGATTTCTAGACATGCTCTAAACAGCTATGAGTCAGCAAGTCTCAGAGAGGAAGCACAAAATTCTGTTACACCAACTAGCTGAATAGCATGCCTTTTTCTACTTTATTTTTGCTTTTACTATCATCGAAATGCAGTGTTAAGCAGGAGAGCCCCAGAGAGACAGACCATTAAGAACAAATGGGGGAGACTTGGAAGGCAGGAGCTCTGCTACACAGGAAGCTCAAAGAGGAGCAGGAAGTGAGCTTGTAAGAGAGCACACACTCCACTGGATGCTGGGTAAGAAGGACAGGGAGCTGGGTGAGAGGTGGGCAGCAGGGGTCCTCACAGAAAGATTCTCTTTGGGACTGAGACTCTGGTTAGGCAGTGGAACAGGGCTTGGGCTAGCCCAGGAGATTTTATTTAAAAGGTTCTCTACATAACTTTGTTTTGTTTTTTCATAAGAGCAACACAGATAATGAACCGAAACTCTACCCATATGTAAACATGAATAATCAAATCTTAATCAGAACCCAGTTAAATAAACTGAGTTTTTTTCATTGGATAGACATTTTAAGTCTTCCAGGCAAACAACATAAAACTGCAATTAGTAAATAATGAGAAGAAGCCACCTCCCAGTCATGATGGATACCTCCCCCCAACCATCACTTCCCATACCCAACTTGCTGTTCTATATCTAGACTATCTCCCGAACACATTCCCCCTACTTTTGATATTTTCTGGGTTTTGTTTGCTTGTTTGTTTTTTTGGTGTAGTTTTAAAAAAAATACTCAGCTGTGTGCAAGGCATGTGGGATATTAGGTCCCTGACCAGAGATTGAACCCGAGATCCCCGCATTGTCATTGTGACGTCTTAACCACTGGACCACCAGGAAATCCCAATTCTTGATATTTCAGTTTAAGGGCATAACACACTCTTGTTTACCATCAAAGCAAACAAACAAACAAAGTGGAGGATAATTAACCACTATCAAAGGTGATTTTGCCCATCAAGTTGAGTTGGAGAAAAAAAGACATAATTTCTACTGATTCCCCACAGTGCCTTCTAACACCTATCAGCCAATTGCTAATGTTTTCCCCAGGGAATATCACTCTGCAATGGCCACAATGATAGGAGAATTAGGAAGGAATCATTATTGACAGTTGTCACCACTTCACAAATATCTACCTAATGAGATATAAATGACATTTGAGGAGAATGTGAAAATCTCTTTTCTGCTGAGCTTTTGATAGCCAGCACAAAATTATATAGAAGCTTTAGAAGCCATTCAAATCACATTTTGACAGTTTTGTTTGTTCTCCATTTGCAACCCACACCTGGCCCTGCAGCAGTTCCAGGGCTATAAGGCAAAACACCAACCGTCTCCTGCAGCAAACTTAAGTGTGGGGAGGAACCAGAGAATGCCCTTTACAGACTAGCCTATTGATCTTGGGCATGGTTACAGCATTGTTACTACAGAAAATTCTGTTTGGCTTGGGATCATGATAGGATTTCAACAGAACTACTGCAATTATTATATGTAAAAATAATTTCTGTTTTACTCTAGAGTATTTATTTTTGCCTGCCCAATGTCCTTCCCCCTTTTTCCAATAACAGAGCCTCTTCTACTGGTTCAGGTGGGGCTGCCACTCCTGGTCCCCTCCAACCACATTCCTTGGCTCTATCACCACCACCCACATGGAGTGATATGCTCCTTAAAAGAACCCCTGATGCTGGGAAAGACTGAAGGCAGGCGGAGAGGGGACGACAGAAGATGAGATGGTTGGATGGCATCACTGACTTGAAGACATGAGTTTGAGCAAGCTCTGGGAGTTGGTGATGGACAGGGAAGCCTGGCGTGCTGCAGTCCATGCAAAGAGTCGGACACGACTGAGCAACTGAACTGACTGATCACCACTGCCCACATGGAATGACTTGATCCCTGAAAGGACCCCATTCCCCAAAGTCCAAGGAGACCAAGGAGCTTTGGGATCTTACATTAACAATTGTTTGGGGGCTGAAATCAACTGGTTGAAAAGGGAGGTATTCAGTTTTTCTATTGATAGCTTGACCTGCACATAAACCAAGCAAACTTTTTCAGTTGATAAATCCAGAAGATGGTGTGCTTGGCACACTCTTCCATCACATATCTGTGATTCTGCTCAGGGGAAGGTTACTCACTTTTTCTCAGCTGCCTTTCCTACATATTTGGACCCTGACAGAACCTCCAACCAGAGTCAGACGCAGCAGAGGGACGCTGTCTCACTGGCTGCCCAAGTCACTGACCATCAATGGGCATGAACACAAAGTCACCATGGAAACTGCTGTGGCTGGTGACACTGCTTTTGCAAAGTATTATCATGTTTCTTGGTTACATGTGTTCAGTGTTAAAAACTTATCATAATACAGAAAGGCACAATGAAAGACAAAAGTCAACCCTTGCCCCATTGCAAATATATATAATTAGATACATGTTATGTGTCAAAATGGTAATGATGGTAATATCTTTGGTTGACTACTTTTTGCATATAAGAAAATACACTATGAATATTTTCCCATATCACGGTGTTGTTGGTAAAAAAATTATTTTGAGAACACACTTATTTTTCAAAATACCTGATCTGTGAATACTGCCTGTTGAGCTGATGACATCAAGGTAGCCAAGAGGAAACAGTTTAGTAGGGCTTCATCAACACAGTCTATTGTAGCGAAGGCTGGAAGTCTATGTGAGTTTAAAGAGATTTACAAGCTGTTCCTTAAGGAAATATCATGCGATGTTTGCACTTTCAGGTAGACAAGGGTCCGGAGGGCCTCAGTCAAGTTACGAGTTATACTGAGTGCAGCAGATTGACCACCCAGGTTTGTAGGCCTCCTTTCATGTCACAAGCTTGTTGAATTTTTAAACTGGTGTTTCTAAAGCACTCAGAACAGTGTGTTCTCCCAGCTAAGAATTTAAATACATTTTTTGGTTTACATTACTCTCAACATAGAAAATACTTTTTCCATAGCTAACCCAAAGGGATGCTAGTCTTTCTAAATGACTAAAAATTCAAATTAGGGCCAAATTAAATGCTATTGTCATCAGAAAATTAGGTGGCTAGAAGAAACCTGGTTTACCATGGAAAGTTGAGGGCATCTGTATTGATGTTGTTCTTACAAATCTCCTGGAATGTTGGTGGACAAACTGACCTCAGTTTAAGGATGTCTTAAACATTCTTAACGTTCATTCTTAAATACTCATTAAAAGTACTAAAGACAAGTGGGGGAAAAAAGAATTCATGGTTCTCCATGTGATTTTAAAAAGTGGGCTTGAGAACAGTGTTTTTTTTTTTTTTTTTTCATTTAAATTGGCTGACAGGGTGGGCACCCTGCTTCTGAAAGATTATGGATGACTCAACCACCACAAGATGTCTGCAGTCTACACAATTATCACTATTAAAGCATATCCAAGGTATTAACGTTTCAACAGGCTCATGGCTGTTGGCTTAGGATGGTTTACATGGCTGAATTAGCTTCATTAGTAACGAACCTCTTCAGACAAATGACTCCTTTGTCTTCAGATGGAATTTCTCAAGTGAAGTCCCTATTTATTGAAGCTGGATTTATGTGGCCATAGGCTAGGCGAGGGCTTCCCTGACAGCTCAGTTGGTAAAGAATTCGCCTGCAACGTGGGAGACCCTGGTTCGATTCCTGGGTTGGAAAGATCTGCTGGAGAAGGGATAGGCTTACCTACTCCAGGATTCTTAGACTTCCCTGGTGGCTCAGTTGGTAAAGAATCTGCCTACAATGCGGGCGACTAGGGTTCGATCCCTGGGTTGGGAAGATCCCCTGGAGAAGGGAAAGGCTACCTGGCCTGGAGAATCCCATGGACTGTATTATATAGTCTATGGGGTTGCAAAGAGTCAGACATGACAGAGCAACTTTCACTTCACTTTAGGCTAGGCCAGATTTGTTAAAACCAATGCCATAGCATCCATCCCATCTATATAAAGATGTGAATGATGCAAGTATTAATATTATATAGGATGAGGCACAACACCACAGTCTTTCTCCTGGGAGGGCTTTCTAACCCTAACCCTAATCACAGGTTCAGGAGGGAACATCAACTTTTGTAGTAGCAATAGACTTTGATTTAGATTCCCTGTCATGGCATCTAGATGCATCTTTTTGCATCCTTTGAATTACATAATACATTTACTACAATGTGTAAAAGTCCTGAATAAGTCTTAAATGTACACCAAATTTAATTCTTTTCTAATGTGGACAACACTTTATTTCTATGAGATTCCAAGTTACTAATAGAGTTAAAATACAGGTTTTATTTAGGATAAATTCAAGATTATTCATCTCTGAATATCCAAATTGGTGAACCAAGTGATAATCACTCATTTTATCTCCCTATAATTTAAGGCAACCTTTTTTTCTGATGTGTAGAAAAGTATCTTGCACTCAGCTAATAGATAACCATAGAAGAAAGAAATAGGAAGATGTATATATCCCCAAGACACCTAATCGTACTCTGCTAAGATGGAGATTCATGGCTGTATTTAAGTGTATTTTTTCCCTGAAAGCAAGAGTTACAGACACGCTGAGACACACTATTCCATCACCAATTTTTAACACTAGTCTTATTTCTCAGGTTGTCAAGTATCTTTGCAAGCTGGATTCACAGCAAATCTAATCACTTAAAAGTAATTTCTATCACAGTGGAAAAGAATCAGGCAAATTCTATATCTAAATAGGAGGTCTATTCTTAGTTACTCAAAAGTTGCTTTTAATCTCTCTTTTCCAGCCTTTTTTTGGGGAAATCATATTTTATATATATATAATTTATTGTTTACTATCAAATATTAAGATAATTACAAATTAAATTACATATTAAAATACACTTAATATAAATCATACATAGTTTATGTAATCATAAATTCAAAATTCTAAATAAAATTCTATGTCTATGTAGTTACAAATGTATAATGAAAACACACACGCACACACACACACACACTCTCTCTCTCTCTCTCTAAAATGTTCTTACTGGTCCCCTGCTCTTTCCAGCTGACAGGGAGCTTGCAGTTCTCATCTGACTGGGAAATGTGTTTTTCCCATCCCACTGAGGTCTGGGTTGGCCATGTGACCCACTCTGGCCAATGAAACCTGGGCAGAAATATTGAATGGGAGTTTCAAGCAAAACTCTTCAAGAGCTATACCCTAGTTCTGTCAGCTCCCCTCCCCTTCCCTTGACCAGGAGGTTGGAACGTCTAAGACAGAGGCTGTTCTTGAGCCTGGGCCCCGGAATGATGACACGGGGCACTAAGCCACCGCCAAGCTGCTGTGGACATGTAATGTGAGCAGGCAATAAACTTCTGTTGCTTTATGCCACTACAGCTTGGGGGACAACTCGTTACAGAGGCATAATCTGACTTAGCAGCTGCCAGCTGCTCCTTTTTATAAATGAAGCAGAGGGATGCGCTGAGAACTATTTCAACTTGATGCTGTTCCTGGACATCCGTTAGTGCGTCAGAAATGAACACGATCAGACTCCATAAGCATTTCTGCCTGGAAGTCTGCTTCCCTGTTGATGGTGCCTGACCTCTGTTGAATGTTAAAATGTAAACAATTTTTTCATACTCATCTGTCACATGCATCCATGTGTGTGTGCACACACATTACAAACATATACCTTCCCTTCACCTATACACTTACACCATAGAAAAATCAAAAGTTCAGCAACTTAACAAGGGATATAAATATTATTCCCCTGACTCATATTCCTAAGAGTATGGAGGAAAAAAAAAAAGATTATACCCCTGGCCCCTGGAATCAATCTCAAAGAAAAAGAAAACAGAAAATATATCTTCTACTAGCCAAATAGTTTCTAACCAGATTGTTTGGACTTGAGTTTTCCATGAGGCAGAGTAGCTCCTTATCCTCCCCTCTCATTTGGTACAGACTGTTCCCATCAGGCACTTGTGGGCTCTCTCAGAGAGGCTGCATGCATGCACAAGCTTATGAACACCCCCAGCTCTGCGAGTTCCTCGAGTCACTGCCTACCACTAAATCCCAGGAGATTCTTGGCGATGGAATCAGTTATGCAACTGAAAATGCGAGGTAGGGGAATAGAGAGTGGATTCAGACAATTACAGACAGGGTTGTAATTTGCCGACCTTGGTCAAAGTGCCTCCATATTGACCCATCAAGATAACAGAATCTTGGGACAAGGGTATGGGATTCTGGAGATAGCTTCTCTCTCTTACTTGGCTTCTTTGGCTTCTCTTGGAAAGGTGGAGACTAAGAGCCCCTGGTAACTGACCTGATGCTGGCTCTCAGAAACAGAGGCTCACAAGTTAACTGCCACAAGGTAAGCCCCGCTGCTGGGATCAGAAGGGGCCCTGCGGATTCTCTGTGTCACGCCCGTGCCTTTCTGTTCCGGGAAAAGTGACAGTTCTGGACAAGTCCCACCACCGCCAGGAAGTCAGGTATCCTGGCCTTGGACCAGTATTCTTCTATCCTATATAGCTTTAAGACAGTCTTTAAATGTTAACAAAAAATTATTCATGTCTTTAGGGAATCAACCCCCTTCTCTTATCTATTTTCAGACATATGTGGAGGTCTATATTTATAAAGGCTTATCTGCTATTCCAGCTGCTTAGCCCAACTCTTTAATAACTGTGGGTGCTCCAATTACACCAGAAGCTTTCACGATATCAGGAAAAACTGTACCACACAGGCATCAGAAGCAGCACAGATCTGTTTGGATAAAATAACTGCAATAACCTTTTTATGTCTTTTCACTCCTTGTAGGGCTGGCACAGCAAGATACGTCAGCAAAGCTTCTGACTTCCAGCTCAGGGCTTTGTGCAGCTCTGATATCTTGATCAATCACATCTAGTGTTTGCTTAATTTAATCCCAAGATCAGATGTGCACAACTCAAGTGTAATTTTACTATCTGACTATATATAAAAGCTTGATGGTGTGTGTATGTGTGTGTATTTTATTTTTAAATATTTACTGGGATAAAATATTTCCTGAGAATTTTTCAGTATATATTTGCCAGTTTTCTGGAATGCTCTCTACTTTTATGCAGTGGCAATGGTTCTGTGAGTGATTTTCTAGACATGTATCATTTATCCCAGAAAATCAGGGCTGGATTCAAGAAATTAGGTTTTTATCAGGTCTTCAGCTACAGATTCATTTTCCTCTGTGTTCTTCAAGGCCAAATAGACCACTGAGCTTAGAGGTTCACTCTCTAAATATTGGGATTTCTATTTTGCAAATCGTTAATAGACACTGACATTATATATTCCTTACAGAAAGCAATTTAAAATGAATAGAGGGAGTTGAAATATTTTTACCTGATTTAAGGTGGGGGTAGATTAAGCTCCCAATTGAAGGAATTAAAAACAGCTTCTACATCAAAACTCCCTTTTTCATCAAACATAGTGATACATTATTGATTTGTGTCACGCTATAATCTACCACACAGCCTACTGATATTAAAGTCAACTGAAGAGGGACCACCTCGTGGCCCAGTGGTGAAGAATTGCCTTCCAATGCAAGGGATGTGGGCTTGATCCCTGGTGGGGGAACTAAGGTCTTGCATGCCTGAGGGCAAATAAGTGCTCATACAGCAACTACTGAGTCAGTGCATCAGAACTAGAGTCTGGACACTACAAGGAAGATCTTGAATGCTACAAGACTAGACATAGTCAAATAAAAATAATAATAATAACAAATAAATGTTAAAGAAAAGTCAACTGAAGCATCCCATAAATATACCATGAATGCAATCAAATAGGTTTTAAAAAGTTATATAAACTATTAAAAAGCTTTAAAAGTTTAAAACATGATAAAAGCTTTAAATCCTCTAATAGTTCAATTTGTATAGTAGATAACTTCTAATTTTAAAGAATTCTTTGGGCTTTGACCAACCTAGATAGCATATTAAAAAGCAGAGACATTACTTTGCCAACAAAGGTCCGTCTGGTCAAGGCTATGGTTTTTTCAGTGGTCATGTATGGATGTGAGAGTTGGACTGTGAAGAAAGCTGAGAGCCAAAGAATTGATGCTTTTGAAATGTGGTGTTGGAGAAGACTCTTGAGACTCCCTTGGACTGCAAGGAGATCCAACCAGTCCATCCTAAAGGAGATCAGTCCTGGGTGTTCATTGGAAGGACTGATGCTGAAGCTGAAACTCCAATACTTTGGCCACCTCATGTGAAGAGTTGACTCATTGGAAAAGACCCTGATGCTGGGAGGGATTGGGAGCAGGAGGAGAAGGGGATGACAGAGGATGAGATGGCTGAATGGCATCACAGACTCAATGGGCATGAGTTTGAGTAAACTCCGGGAGTTGGTGATGGACAGGGAGGCCTGGCGTGCTGTGATTCATGGGGTTGGACACGACTGAGTGACTGAATTGAACTGACTGAACTGAATTATTGTTACATAATCTTAATTGGACCTCTCCAGATTTTAAGAACATAGTAGGAAATGGTGGAAATATGTAGTTATGTAAACACATGACTACTTATAAACAGAAGGGGTCCGGGCAACTCTAACTCTTGTACAATATAACTGTAATTTAATTACCTGACTAGCTTTGGTGGTGATAGTTTAGTTTCGAAGTTATGTCCAACTCTTTCAACCCCATGGACTGCAGTTCACCAGGTTCTTCTGTCCATGGGATTCACCAGGTAAGAATACAGAGTGGGTTGCCATTTCCTTCTCCATGGAATCTTCCCAACCCAGGGATTGATCCTGGATCTCTAGTGCCACAGGTGGTCTCCTGCATTGCAGGCGGATTCTTTACCGACTGAGCCACTGGGAAGCCCATAGCTTTGAGCATATAAGAATTTTTATTAATGATGGCCTTGGCTAACCTACTTGCCCCAGTACTCACTGAATTCAGGTATGAGAGGAGTATTTCCCTCAAGAACACGGTTGAATAAGAGATAAAAGCAACTTAAAATTTCCTCTTAAAGGAAATCAAACAGAAGAGTATAAAAATCTAAATCTAAGATTTGAAACACCTGCAAGAAGGAAGGAAAAAATGAAAGAAAAATTGCTTTCATTCTACCATCTAAAGATCGACTAACATTTTGTTGGCATATATGTAATCTCTCATTCTTTTAATATGAAGATGTGTACATGTATGCAATAAAATTTCAATCTGCTTTTTCAGTTGACAATGCCTTCTGAACCTCTTTCCATGCCAACAGATATCCTTCTCAAACATTCTACTTTGCTGAATAAAGTTCCTACTATAGCCATGACTTTAAAAGGCATCTTCTTTTATCAGTTCAGACTTCCATAACCACAGGTTAAAAATAATAGATCCAGTTCTCTGGAGGCCTTCATTCTAAATAAAGAATTTTGCCAGAATGTGCATCCTGGTGAATGTATTTCAGGACTTTTGGGTTGATATTTCTCTATTATTCTACATTCCGGATTAAGACACATCTCATATGGTTTTGATTTATATTCTCAGCAGACTTCAAAAAGGAAATTCCAAGTGGAAGTTTATTCATACACCAGAACTATGTTTAAATGATGCTACAGGGATGTCTTAAACTAACACAAGTCAGGAAGTTCAAAGTTGAGGTTAGATCCTGGACCACATTCCCACCTCTTCCTCCTTGGTATTTGGAAAGTGGAGATTTTATGTAACAGCTGTTCTGCTTGTCGCTGACCTCCTGCATATGTATTTAGATAATTCCCAAGATGAATTTCAAAACTTTAGGTAATTAGCATTTTCTAAAGGCTGTTGCTGCAGTTTCAAGGTTACACTTAAAAAACAAAACAAACTAGACTAAATAAAGAAAAACTCCCCATCTTGTTTTAATGATTAGATGAATATGTGGAGTTCTACGTGACTCCTAAAATCTTTTAAATAATCAAAAGCAAAATGTGACCCAATTTCTAAAACTAACAAATTCACCAAGAGTGTGTCTCTTTAGAACAAAATAGCTTTATTTTTGTGCAGGGTTAATGTTATTGCTTTAAAAGGGAGTTAAAAAAGAAGATATGTTCTGATTTCATTCTGCTCTTAACTAATAGCATATCTATTACTTAAAGAATACAAGTTTCTTTTTGTGTTCAATACACATACTTCATTTAATGAAATAGCATTTTAAAAAGAGCCTGTCAATTTGTTTAGAAAACATTCCTTTATTTGAGGGCATATGCAAGCTAACTGGATATAAGAGGTAACATGGCATGCAGTGGTTAGAAGCACTCATTACCTTCAGTCTCTGGATGGATTAATTTCAGCATGCCTATAAGAGAGTCTTAGGGTCAAATACCACCCGTTCCCTACATACAGATTCTTCTTACGATGAGAATCCAACAGTTCTCAATTCATTTTTTAATTCTATAGATTTCGCTAGACTCTTTTAAGTAATGTATCACATGAAGCCTTGCTTCTCACAATACAAAGCTGTTCAACAAGATGTAATGAGAATCAGAGATGAAATGTGGCACTTTGAAAATGGTATTAATAGTAAGAGCCTCTACCAGCTGCTGCTTTCAGGATATGAACACCAGATTGGGGAAGACAGTCTTGTGATTATAGCCTATGATACTTTACGATTTGTTCACCAGTTAATAAGTAAACTATTAGCAATTTAATATTAATTTAAAAAATTAGCTTGATATGTGAGGCTCTTAAGGGCAAAGATATGCTTAAACATACCAAACACATCAGAACCCTGGGAAAGAAATCTGTATGACACATAGTCTTCATTAAGGGATATGCTGTCAGAAGATTATTTTTCCAAGTTAAAAAAAAGCAAAAAACAAAAAAACTGAACAAATAAGTAAATCTTGAGCAAGGGATATGAGTTTCCGGTGGATTAACTGCTGGGAGAAGTTGAGGGTTAATGTGGAGCCCAAGGTCATTGGCCTCAAGAGGTCACGAGTCTTCCAGATAGGTTTCCTGTCAAGGTCACTCCTACTATTAAAAACATTCCAGGTGTTTTTTCACGGATCTATTTTGTGAGGAGTCAACTGGGAGACTAGTTCAAATACCATTCAGATACTTCAATACCCACTTATATCCAAAAGAAAAGAAATATTTTGCTCTTAGGCCTAAAATTATTATAATGGATGTTTCATGATCACTCAAATTATACCCAATGGTGAACAGAAAATTTCAAAAGCAGTCTTCTTTGAGCCTTTTGTTTTTTCAAAATAAGGAACAGTAAGTACATATTAATATACATATATTTTTTAAACTGAGATGAAGTCTGTCTTCTTTAGGTTAATGCATGAACTGAAGGTCCTTAATCCAGAGTTTTTAGGAGGAACTGAGGTCTGGGAACTCCTTTGTATGTAAACATTTTAAATCAGTGCTTTATTTGCTGAGGCTACATACCTTTCATGGATTTCTCAGATTCACTTATTCTACCACTAAGGAACTCCCGTTTAGCCCAAGATAGACAAAACATTCTGTACCTTAAAAGAAGGCCAGCCTTTTCCTGCTTCGTTCCCTGGGAGCAATTGATTTTTCATTTTGGAACTCAGAAAGTTAAATAATTTCTTTCTCTGTCTCCGTCTTCCTCTCTCTCTCTCTCTCTCACACACACAAACAGGCATATAGGCACACATATTAATAGTCTATAAACATGTCACAGTTAAAACTGCAAGCATCCTTAAATAAATATATAGATTTGTGTATCCTCTTAAATTATAACATTGGAGGTACACATTACCAGATTGGAAAGCATATTTGCACGTCCAGCTCTTGGCCCAGAGCTTGGCAAATGAATGTTGACTGAAAGACTGCATGACTATACTAAGAGGAAAATATTTATAGCTTTAAATATTTACAGGCTAATAAACACCTAAAGCATTTTTCATATATTCAGGTCCCTCCAAACTCATAGGGCCTGTTGTAAATGTGGGAACATGTATTGTGACCATATTTTGCAAACTGTAAAACTCTATGTAAAAAAATAATAAATAAGGTATTATATCCTAGAGCACCAATGTCTGTGTAGATGTCAGTGTTGCCGATGTTTTCTGAAGGGTGGGGCATTTGGCACAGTCCCAGAATGCACTGGGAGAGTCCTTCCTGCTGGCAGCCATCCCTTTCCCTTTCCTTTGCATGGAATCCTTGGGAATTCCAAGGCCAGAGATTACTGCAAGATTTAGTCTTGGAAGAATAATGGTGAGAAAATATTTCCCTGTTTTTTTCACAAAGGAATCACTCTCCCCTTGTTAAGATCAACAAGCCTGATTGGGACATATTCATTCATACTTGAGAACAATCGGACAAAACCACAGACAAAGAATAGCGTAAGAATTTCAAATGTTTTGACCACAGTCTTTAGCGAGAAACATCCTACATGTAGGCTTCCTAGGTGGCACCAGTGGTAAGAACCTGCCTGCCAATGCAGGAGTCCTAAGAACACGGGTTTGATCCTTGGAGGAGGGCATGGTAACCCACTCTGGTATTCTTGCCTGGAGAATCCCATGGACAGAGGAGACTGGTGGGATACAGTCCATGCGGTCACAAAGAGTCAGACACAACTGACGTGACTTAGCACTCATGCACACAATATACATATAGTTTTGAGCAGGTACTCACATACCCACAGAATGAAACAAAGTTTCACAAAACAATAATTGCACTTTGTACATATGCAATGTCACATGACATTTTCTGCTCTCTTCCTTTCTATTAAAAATTGCTATGAATACCTATTAGCTGACTTCATGACCTTCAGTTTAAAGAGCACTGCCTCAGATGACTCTGTTCTGTGAGAAGCATCCAGTTAAATCAATGGATAAACCGAGTCTAGTTCTAAGAGGTGGTGGTCTTCACAGACTCCTCCCTGCTCATGAATTCTTTGTATTCTCAGAAATTTAACCTCAAGACCTGTTGAGTTCACCTCTTAAATGTACTTCTCAAACTCCAACCTGCCCACCTCCTTTCTCTCTGCCTTAGTTTAGAGCCTCATCATGTCCCCAGACTATTGCAACAGGTCCCCCTGCTGTAGGATCACTCTCCTTAGGACTCCTTCGTGCCTCTCTGTCACCCACAGAACAAAGTCACAGCCCCGTGGCTTGGCCCACGATGCCACCCCTCACCTGGCCCCTGCCTCCTTCCAGGGGCTCACTGCCCTCTCTGGGGTCAGCTGCTGCAATGGCAGGGAGTTTGCCCGCCAGCCCCATGGTGCGGTCTCATGTCCCACACAAGGGCTTGTGCTGCTTCTTCCCTTTCGTCTGTCACATTCTTCCTGCTTCTTTTTCTCCTGTCTTACTCTTCTATCAAGATTCAGCTAAGATGTCACTTCCTGAATCCCAGGTTAGCTTGTCCTTTTCTGGATTTTTGTACATTTTAGTCCTTACAAGTTTAGACTGAAATGCTCTTGTTAACACATCTGTCTCCCCATTAAACTACAAGCTTTTCAAGGGCAGATGTTGCCTGATTCACTTTTTGCCTCTAGTGCCTGGCAGAGTACTTGGAACCTAGTGTGTTCCAAGCAACCATCCTTCAATAAATCTGCTGAAGGAGAGGAGCTGAGAAGTTCTGCTTCTGTTGCAGTATCCCTTGGGTACCCATATTTCACCAACATTGCTCGACATTCATCCTCAACTGGAATGGACTGTTGATCCTTTTATTTATTCATAGTAAATGACCTCCAGATACCGCTGGTCAAAGGTCTTTGGTGAAGGTACCTCTGGCCCCTGTAAAAAGCTCTCTTGCTTTCTCCTTTCTTGATTGAAGCAGGCTGAGGGGCACATGCTTTGTCATATCTTCCTGTTCCATTCCATTTGAGAAGTCTGCTGCCACTGTTGCTGGAGCTAAGGATGGGTTGAATGCCAGCTCCAATCTTAATCAGTAACAAATCAATGACATGAGATCTCACGCAGCTTAGGTCTTCCAGATGATCTTCTAGAGAAGGAGGGCAGTTCTGGGGATGAGCAAAAAGACTTGGGTCTCCTCAGGAGCAGATCTGAGCCTAGTTCTGTCTGGACCACCCAAGATCTCCCTGGATATGTCCTGGCAAACAGCCAGCTCCCTGAGGCTTCCCTAGTCATTCCTCCAAGGGAATCATCCACTCATACCATGACGGCACTGCTAGGGAAGTGGGCATGCTTTCAGTCAGAGTAAAACGATGTGTCTCTTGAAATGCAACCACGCTACAGTAATGGAGTAGAGTAATCTCCTCTGTTGAAACATAACTACACCCAGCCGTGACTATTCAGATTCTCAGGAACAGAGGAAAAATGTGTGATACACTGAGGTCACCTTTTGGGCAATCGATTTAGTTGGGTCTGCCTGGAAGACACTCCCCTTTATCCTGTTTAGTTAAAGCTTTTCCTTCCTTGAAAATGTGGCTTGTTGGACACCTCCTCCAGGAAGCCTTCCCTAAACCCTTACAGCACTTATGCTCTCTACCCTTGCATGATCTCTGGCTGTCCTGAATTGTTATTTGACTTATTATATGGAGCTGTGACTCCCATTTCTCTATAGACTTAAAGTCTGAGAACAGTGAATTTGTAAACAGTAGGGACTCAATGTAGATTTGTGGCTGTTATGGCTACTGTTAATAACTAACAGAATAACAAGCTCATATATGGACATTGATTGATTGATTGATGATGGTGGTGATGATTTCTAGCCCTTGTTCAATTCTAGAGACAGGAACGTAGCCAAGGGGAAAGGAATGAAATTCTTTAACGAATAAAGTAAAGGCAGGAATAGATATGGGAAAGAAGACAGCAAGTTGAGATTGACCCCCCTGTCTCCACCCTGAGTGCAGCAGTAGAGAGCAGTACAGAGTATATGCTCCCTGCAGAGGGTCTCTGAACAAACTTCATTATGTGTGTAACGTTACATACACACTTCAGAGTAGCTGGAAGCATGTGAGAGAAACTCCATGACAAGGAAGGGCATTTTGTGTACAGCTACAGTTCTGGTCCCTGGCACAAGGCTTTGGACTTTACTCTGGTTGACATTTGTTGGACAAAATGAATTATGTAAATTGACAAAGAGCAGGCACTTAAAAGTTGGAGCTATTATTATCAACTGAAATGAGTACTTTTCACATTTTCCCACTGACATACTCAAATGGCAGAAGAAAATAAACAGATGTCCTCCATGAATTATTTGCCATTTCCACCCATAGAGAGGACAGGACTGCAAAAAGCTTTCCCTTAAATTTTAAGAAGACCAATGCTCCAAAATGCACCATCATGGACTTTCTGGGGCTCTGAAGGGACTTAGATATAAATTTAAGAGAATTTCACTTTTAGAGAGATGGTTTATCATTATTTTAAAATAATGGCTTCCCTGAACACTAGAAACTGTGAAATTTGGGCGAATTCCAACTCCATTTGAGACAGGATGACATTGCTGGACCCAAAGGTCTGACTAGAACAAACTGCAAGTCACACAGGCTTTGGGCAGCTGACGGTTAGTTTGAGCTTAGATCACAGGATGGAGGCAGAATTTCTGCTCAGCAGTATAAGATGCTGGTTTGAAAACAAAGACCTTCTGAAATACATTTCTATAAAAGAGCAGAAGACCTCATGTTCTGAAGGCAATCTGTGCACTTTGTTCAGGAATGCAAACAACATCCTTCAAGGATAACTTCAGAGATGGAACCCAAATTTGATCGCTCTACTGCATAAAACCCTTCAGAACTCACAAATCCTTCCAAAGTAAAATGCAAACTTCTGAGGACAGCGTACAATTCTTGAACTCAGTGACCAGGTGAAGGACCTGGTGTGTCCTTCTGCGTCTCAACTGGGCACATTCCCTGGACGCCAGTGGTACAATCAACTCCCTGAAACTGCCACCTCTGGCCACTCTCGTCTTCTGCTCCTGGTAGGTACTTTCCCTAAGTCTAGAAGGACTTTCTCTCACTTGATCTGACTAGCTAAGCCTTATTCTTCCTTTCCCATCTATTTCTTTAATTCTCAGCTCTAGTTATCTTCTCTGCCAAGTCCCTCTTGACCACCCGCTGCTCGCCACTCAAGTAAGTAAGGGTCTCCCGGTGTCTCTCCTTGGCACCCTCTGTGTACCTCTGGCCCGGTACTTACCTGGCACTGCAATTTCCGGTTTATTCTGCTTTTCTGTTTCCCTCCACAGGCATTGTCTTTGTGTATCCCGTGCCAGTACAGTGCCCGACCCCCCAAAAGGGCTCGATTAACGTTTGTGTTACAAACCAACGAAGGTTCCAGCACAGGGGCTCAAAGAAACTTAGAGCAAGGAGTAAATGATAGTCTTCTTCATGCTTCTGGCCTCTGATAGTGAGGAAGAACCTCACTGCTCCTCTGTGACCTGTGAAGCAGCAGCAGATTCCAAACCTCCACACTTCCTTCCCTACTGTTTTCATTCACATTAAAAAAAAAAAGAAAAAAAAGGAACACCATGGATTTGCACCACAGCCTCAAAGTACAGTCACTGGGAGAGAGGATTACCTTGGGAACAGAAAGAACCACACATTTTCTCATGAATCAAACTCTTAAACAGAACTAAAATGTAAGGTGAAGTATGTTCCACTTACTACATTTCCAACAGAGTGTTTTAGTAGTGAACAGAACTCTCTCCTCGTCAAGGAAGCGCACAAGAATTATGTTAAAATTCCAATGGTTAATCTCTTCTTTGAAATTTTCAAATCTTTCTTACATGCCCTTAAAGAACCTAAGTATAGTTTTAAAACATTCCGCAGTTGACTACAAGTAGCAAAGATGATGTTTCTAAAAGACTTCCTCCTTCTTGGTACAAAACGTACCCTTATATGTCCTGTAGGTACTCATGTTCATAACTGCTTTAAATTCTGTGCTTCTCTTCTCTGTCAAGCGTGGTTTCTATTTATAGTCTAAACAGCATATTGTTAATTACATGTTCCATAACTGTCACTTACTTCATAACACGCTAATGGTATCAGCAAATTTGAAGTAAATGGTCCCAAGACAACAACAAAAAACAAAAACAAGAACAAATCCATACCTCTTAGGTTCACGAGTTCTAGGTTTTAAAATTCTCTTTGGCATAACGGTTTATATTAGTAAAACCCAGACTGCACTAAATTATGAGTAAATTCTGCCTGAAACATCCTATGAAACTCTGCTCCCAGGTCTGCAATAATTCTTTTCAGGCTTCATATTGACACCTCCTTGCCTCCAATCATGCTGTGAAAATAAATGGGAAACGACTCACAGAAGTGCTTAGAGATACTCATCTGGGAAAGTGGGGGAGGCTTCTGAATGCTGATGTCACTGTCATTTCTGAAATTCCAGCCCTGGCCACTCTCCCATCTGGGCTACTTTTCTAATCTGGAATTCTCTCTCCCAGCCTTCCCTCACTACCCACTCACCTGACCCCTGGGGGAACTCTGAGTCACTTCCTGTCCTTTCAACTTGTGGCTGAAGTTCTTCTTCTGTAACTGCCTCAAACTGGGGGATTGAGATGAGACGAACTGGAAGGCAGACAGAGGGCAGAGGAGTCCCTCTTCATCCATATTAGAGTGAGCTGCCGAGCACAGACAGCTCTGGATTTCTTAGAAGATAAATGGTCATCATTACAGTAATGTCCTGAGTTGTGCATTTTTACTACTTGATTTACCTCTAGGGTCCTGATTCCATTCTCCACTTTTCTGCTGCTAATTTGCAACTTCAGGAAGGATGGAGGGTAGAAAAAATAAAAAGCAAATTCATCAATCTCACATTCATGAAAAGTCTGATGGTGCAAATCTGAGCCCTACTCAAAAATAAGTTATTGGAAGGGCATCTGTTTCATTGAGACTAACCTCCCTATTTGTCATTAATATAAATTGGATTTAGTACAAGTCTTAGCTTTTCAAGTCAGCTTTTTACTAAGAGGACATTTTTACTATGGTAAGTTTTTTTAAATTAAGAATTTAAAAACTACATTACAACAGAGACAAGCTAAGTATTTAACAAACACACGGGTGGAAGGTGACTCCCAGCCTCCCTTGGAGGTAGTCAAGGAGGTCTGTGCAAAGGCGCAGGGGTAGACCTGCCATGTGATTTACCTCGCCCTGTCCTCCACCCACCAGTGGAAGCGCTAGTGCCCAGGAGACCTCAGAAGCTTGATGCTGCATCAGGAGAGCCATGGTTGGCCTGCATCAGGAGCAGAGTATCTTGTCCTCAAGGCAAACATACTTTTAGTTGGCTGAGACTGTAACACTTTGAGGATAGGAACTGCAACCTTATCTGACACTGAATCCCCCCGTGATTGGAAAATATTATCCCCTTGTGCCTGGAAAAGAGCAGGTATCTGGCCAGTGTTCACTGAATGGAATAATGAAAGTTGGATGAGTCATAAGAGTATACACATGAAAAATCAAAATGCACAACAGAAAGTTAATTCTGAGAAAAATTTCTGGCATGCTTTGCTCCTACATGCACATAATCAACTTCACTCTAAATATCACTAGGAAACTCTTGTCTTTTATGTCCATTTTTGCTTTCATGGAAAGCACCCAACTTTCAATATGCACCACACACTAAGATAGATTGTGAAATAATTTCTTTTGAAAAGGATTCAATTCAGTCCCTTCTCTTTGATGTACCCACCTCCCGCCACCCCTGAAAATAAACCCAATCTCCGTTGACTGAACAGATTTATTTCACTGCTCATCAGCTTTATAGAGTACGAGGCATTTAAAAAGCAATTTGGGGTTATCAAGACTTTAATGAGAGGATGCTGACTGTGGGAAGGTTTTCTGGCTTCATGTTCTCACCATGAAGAAACTTCTTGCCGCCATCAGACTAGTCCGTGAGAATGACGCGTGGTTAAGATACTTTTGCCTTAATAACAAAACCTAAAGATCCCTTACATATTTGTAATTATTTTCAGACTCAACTTGATTTCTAGGTTTAAGACTGTGAAGTGACCTCTGGTGTTTCCTTTTCAAACTAACTGTGACTGGATCCTGGGACAGATGTGTAGGGCCTGTCAAGGAGGTGCCAACAGCTCCATATCTTGTATTTATGTTTCTTTTTTAGTCATTCAAAGGGGGTTCTTCCCTGGTGGCTCAGACGGTAAAGAATCTGCCTGCAATGCAGGGGACCTGTGTTCGATACCTGGGTCAGGAAGATCCCCTGGAGAAGGGAATGGCTAACCACTCCAGTATTCTTGCCTGGAGAATTCCAAGGACAGAGGAGCCTGGTGGGCTACAGTCCATAGGGTCCCAAAGAGTTGGACACGACTGAGTGACTAACACTTTTACTTTTTTTATCATTCAAAAATGTTTCATTTCCTTCCTTTTTATTGTTTAGGAATTAACATCAGGAATAACATTCATAAGGAAGAGATACATATCAAGATTTTAAAAATTCCTTAGTATATTCACAAGAGGTGATAGCAGGTACATTTACAATTTGGTTGGAATCTCCAAAGTGGCTTTTGTCATCTAACACTAGTATTTAGTGACTAGATATAACTAATATTTTTTCTCTTTTTTTGGCCACAAGGCTTTTAAGATCTTAGCTCCCCAACTGGGGCTCAAACTCATGCATCTTACAGTGAAAGCACACAGCCTTAACCACTGGACTGTGAGGGAGTTCTCTAGCTATAACTGATTTTTAGTTATTAAAAAAAATGGAGCAAGGGGCAGAGGGAGGAACGAGAAAGGAGGGAACTACAGCAATAAGCTATCCTCTGGCGGGCACCTAGATGGCGAGTCCAGCACTAGTGTTTCAGCACACTGGTATTTTATGACCTGGTTGATGTATACAAGCCTCTTTCTAACAAAGAAAGGCCCTGTTGTCTTTCCCATGTATTGGTGCCATTATTATGGATAGTATGTAGTTCATAGCTATTCTCAAGTCATAAATTTTGACACTGTTCTCAACTTTATCTTTCTAAGCACATTTTTTTTTTTTTTTAATTGGCTCAATTCTTCTCCCATCTACAGACTGGCTTTCTGTGCCCTTTGCTCCCTGTCTGCACTGTCCGAGGTAGTATTCTGGATTTCATCGACTAAAAAATGACCACCTTAAGCTTCACCTCTCTTTTAACTTCCACCCACTCTAAATCACTTTAAATACTACTGCGAAAATGATGATTCCAAATCTAACTCTAGATTTATGTTATTTTAAAATTTAGCTGCCCAACTCCCTCCAGGATAAAACAAGCTTCTCACTGTACTAGGTACCCTGTGATCACTCAGTAAGTTCACATTAACCCATGAGTAAATATTTGGCTAAAGTTCTTTGTGGCTAATGAATGCCCTGTTTGGGCTTCATTTTGCCTTGAGCTTGTTTTATTTAACAAATATTTTAAAGATTTACTGAGATAGGCATGAAAACAAAACCCCAAGTGTTTTTAAGCCTGTGGCTCTTAGCATCACCATCATGATAGACCAAAAATAGAGGATGAAGTTGTAATATTGCATTGATTTTTCAATGTGCCCAATATAAACAACATACTCTTTTAGAAAAAAATCCAAGCATTCAAAACAAACAAACATGCAAAAAACTGTGTTACTTCAATGCATTATTATACTCAAAAAGACTTTGGAATTTTGTAAACAATTTACAAGGTATATTTAGTTTAATAACTTATGACTTAAATAGTTACTAAAATGAAGCCATGTTTTTTTCTTAAACTATATACATGATTTTCAACTTTTTAAGTGTATTTTTCTTTAGGAAGCTTTGATGATTGGCCCACCACTGATTAATAGATGGTATTAGATGGTAAGCTAAGTAATTCTGAAGACCTTGAATTTAACTTTAAAAAACTATTTGCTTAGTTATAGTCCATCTTGTTGTTACCAGGAGGTTTATAAAAATTTCCTTTTAATTTTTTTTTGGAAAAAAAAATGTATATATCCAGGAAATTAGAAAAAAGGAGAGAGAGAGAGAGAGCCTGTAGGAATCAAAGACTTTTATAGAATAAATTTTTGCTCCAAAAGAGAGTCAAGAGATGCCAAATAAAATGATCAAACCGACAGCTAGCTGTGTGACCTTGGCCACAACACTGTGACCTCCTTGATCCAATCTTCTCACCAATAAAATGAGGTCTCTTTTAGGACTCTAAAATGCTATGATTTGTAAGATGAAACGTTATGCTGACAGTATCTGAAATCAATGTCTCCTTGGTACAGTGTCAGAGGACTGCAGAGAAGATAAAGCATACATACATTTGGGCTACACGACTGTAGGCTTTAGCCATACCCCTGCTATCTGAATCCAAGAAAACCCATATAGGAAAGTTAGGGTTGGTCTAACACTTTGTTGCTAGGAAACCATTGTTGACGAGTCCTAATCCAAACGTCTGTGTGATTTCATACTGTGGTCTCTGACACAGCAAGCAAAGCATCCTGAGAAACCATAGCCTCGGTGGCTACGTCTTTGTCCTACACATTAACCCCAACTGGTTCCTTTTTTTCAATTTTATCCTTAAATGTACCATTTTTGATCTCTCTCTGTCTTGCCATTCAATTCTAATAGAGACAAGAAGACAGACAGGATTCTGACTGGAGGGAGATGAATAAAAGTGCATTTTTAAAGGCATTCAATTATTATAAGACAGTTATTAAAATATCTGGGTAAATGACCTCACTGCACTCAGCCTGCAAATCTGCCAGGCAATCTGGCCCTGAGTGCGTGAGGCCCTGAACTGCTATCTCTGAAATGGAGTCACAGGAATATGTGGACTGGAGTCTCCAACTTCTCAGTCATTCCCACCACACCTGATACCATATCAGGCACATGCTGCTATAGTAAAACTTGTTTGGGCAACTTACTAAATAGTTATTATTAGAAAGGCCAAAAAAGAAAAAAAAAAAATTCTACAGCCTGTGAAGGCTTTTAGGTATTTTGTAGTTTGACTGGAGATAAACATTTGCCATATTTGGAGTATTTACTAAATAGAGAATAAGCTACTTACAGGCTAACACAGTATATTGGTAACTTTGCTTCCATTATTCATTAACTTGTTCACCATAATCGTCCTTACTTGTTATTAGAATTTGCATTCTTTGAAATAAATATTGTCACTAGAATATTACAGTGTTCAAAATGTATATTCATGAAAGTTCTCCCTGATATAAATTGTTCGAGGAAGGTTTATAGGGTCCACAGCATCCACTCAATTATGGTTTTAATTCTCTCTTATGACGCTCAAATATTGTGTTAGAAGGTATCTGCATGGTTATTGTTGACACTGTGTGCCAGGCATTGATGCTAAATGCTTTATGCTCTCAATACAATGGTTCATTTCATCCTCACAACAACCTCTACAGTGGTACCATCATCCCCATCTTACACAGGAAAAAACTAATGCTCAGAGAGATTAAAAAGTGTCAAGGCCACACAGTGGAGGCACTATAACGCAAACCACAGGTTCTGATCCAGTTTCAGTCCTCAGTCATAACTAAATGGGAACACGTGATATCAACAGAAAAGCTCTTCCAAAACTTTTTGAAAAAAGGTAGGGTTTAAATTATAAGTTAAAAAAGCAACCAAATGAAAGAAAAAATTCACTCATAATTTCTCCATTTATTTATTCATACCTTAATAGCCATTAAATGCATATGTCACCACTGCAACAGAGGAGCTGAGGTGCAGAAAAAGAGGTGATGGCACTTGAACTGATGAAAGTGAGGATTGTCAGTGATAAGGAGGAGAAAAGCTGAAGCGTCAGGCAATATTTTTCTAAAGGTTTCGACTCTCTTCTGAAGGTTCTAGTGGAGACATTAGGGTTCCTGGCAGACTGAAGTCTCCAGGAGCTTAGGAAAAGGTGAGGAGCAGAAACAATAAGGGCATCATACTGACAGCATTTTTACAGGACATACACCCAGAGGAAGCACAGAAGCAGGTTTTTCGGGTGTGACCTTGCACCCTCCTGAGACTCTGAGACAGACATCACCATCGCCACTTTGGGGACCAGCAGCAGGAAAGCGTTCACACAGCCGGGCAGAGGGCCGGGATTCAAACCATCACAGCCTGAAGCCTGAAGCCCTCTTCAGGGTGCCTCCCTGCTCAAAGTGGTCCTGCTGCGGTGTTCTAGCCAGGCGAGGGGCAAACAAGGAGACTTAGAGAAGAAGACCCTAACTTGAGGGGGCAGAACAGAGAAAGTACACAGAGCTGTAAAATAAATGAGGAGGTTTAACTGACAATCTGTACTATTAATTACATTTAGCTATCTACCAGCCAAGTACTCAGCGGCTCCATGGTGATTATCAAGCCAGTCAGAATTCCTTGTAGCACTGCTAACTAAGTGTGAGAGGGATTATTCTTTTTTTCCCCCTCTCAGGGCTGAGGCAAAAAGAAGTTCTTTTAAAGTCGAGGTTTTCATGTTGTTTTTTTCAATTAGTTACTAGTCCAGAATTATCCCAGAGATCTCAGGGATTGTTAGAGCTTCTTTTCACTCATATAGGGAAAAAGAAAGAAAGAATTCTTCCTAGGTAGAAGCAAGAACACAGAAATACTTTTTTCCTGTCCCTTCTTGCCTCAGTCTGGACATATATTCAATAGACTCAACTCAGTAGAAAAGCCACAGGAATGGGGCAATGAACATAGCCCATGCCTAATAACTTGATAAATAAAAAAATAAAAATCAGATGACTTGTGAACCATAAATTTACTTCACTGTTTAAAAACAGTTAAGATTGCTCAAAAACAATGCTATTACCTTAAAACTGTATGCTAAATGAACTTCTGTGAATAAATCTTAATTTAAATATGGAGGGATAGTTAGTATTTTATTTTGGGAATATTCTGCTATGAAATCCAGTTTACAAAGGAGACTAACTTTTTTCACTTTAAAAAAGTGTTTTGACTGAATCTTAACATACAAGAACCACTCCCCCCTCCGATATATGTATCTTGTAAATGTAGATTCTTTTATGGGAAGAGTACATCAAATAGGTTAACGAGCATTTATTTTTAGGTTCAAAGGCGCTTAAACATCATGTTAAGGATTCAGAATGCTACTGCTTTATTATAAATTATAATTTGTATGTTTGTTAGTACAAAACTCTTCAAACTTCTAATGGTTTGTTAGTTTGGGGCAGAATATAGGACACATTTAAAATAGTTAAGAATTAAGATGAAAAGAAAAATGGTTCTCAATTCCAAGATATAGGCTTCTTCAGAGAAAGCAAAACTGGACTTTTTTTAAAAATGAGAAATGGATTATAAACTGCTTTAAAAAAAAAGGATATTATATATACTGTTAGTCATTAAAAAATGACCGTAGAGACTGAGTCACATTTTTCTGGTGACACAGCCCCCTCTTGTAAAAACATATACACATACCAATAAGTTATGTGAACTGCAATCTTGTAGTGACTTCAAGGAAAAGCTTGTTTTTATAAAAGAACTTCTATTTTCCCATGCTTCTTCATTTCTTGTGCAAGAACTTTTATGAGATTTGAATAAACTGTGTTTTATTTATTTTCCTTTGTTCTTCCCTTCTTACTGGAAGAGAACATTATCTGGAGATAATCATGTTCAAGGAGAATAAATCATGACTTAGGAGATGATTTAAGTCAATGAACAACAATTAAAGTGTCTAATGTGGCCACCACTTTGGATATGGCAACTTAATTTTACTGGGACAACACATTTTATTCTAAGGCATTATATGGACTCACAGCAAGGGATGTTATTTCAGTAGCCTCCAATTTCATCTTTGCAGATTTAGTCTCTCTGTCTAACCCAACTGACTGAACTTGAAGTTGTGTAGTGGTGGAAACATAGTGTGAAAATCCTTGGCCTATTTCATCAGAGTCCCTGGAGTTTTTGTTTTTCTCTCTGCTTACTACCCTGTAACTCGCCAAATCATTATTCCTATTCACTGAACTATCAGCAAGCCTGCCTGGTGTTCCAGCCACCTGGAGCTGACAAATATTTTCCTACTATGAAGGACGCCATAGCAACCAGGCTTGCGGCATGGATACAAACCAGGCATAATGCTGCTAGAATTTAAGGTAAGAAACAGACATACAGCACCCATATCAGTATTACCCCAAAGAGTGTCTTGAGAACTCCAAATTCTTTTATTTCTTGGGACTAAGCTTTTTAGACACAAGATGGCAAAATGCCTTAGCCCTAAGAGAAGCAAGGAAGTGATTACGATGGCAAAAATCTTATGTTTCAAATTTGTCCATTTCTTACAGCCAGTGCCACTTTGGACACATTAATGAACCTCTCTGAACCTCAGTTTTTTCATCTATAAAATGGAGATAGTAGTCTTGCCTCAAAGGATGGCTGTGAGGATGAAATGAGCTTGTATCTGTACTGTGGTTGGCAGATGAGAACCATATAATAATAGCTTGTGTCACTAGGATAAGGAGAGGGGCAATGACTATTTATAGGGCATGAGGGAAATGGTCTCCAAAATAGGATGCAGATGAATACATTAGAAATTTCCATTTGTGTCTATTTTAAATATTTAAGTATTTTTTGATATTTTAAGAAAATTTTATGCCAGGATTCAATATCAGGGTTTGATACAAGGCGTTAGGCTTTCCAGGTGGTGCAGTTGTAAAGAATCCGCCTGCCAAGTAGGAGATGCAGGACTGATCTCTGGGTTGGGAAGATCCCCTGCAGTAGGAAATGGCAATCCACTCCAGGATTCTTGCCTGGAAAACTCCATGGACAGAGGAGCCTGGCGGGTTTCAGTCCATGGGGTCGCAAAGAGCTGGACATGACTGAGCACACAGGGCACACACACCCCCTCACTCAAGCTGCAAGTCTGCTGGTGGATTCTGAGGGCGCGTGAGAGTCACAGCGCAGAGAACGGGGGCACTGGTCATCACATGTCCATGCACATTTTCAGTATTGCCAAGTGTCATGATGTATGGCAGCATACATGTACCTGATTGAGAAAATATGTGGAATTCATTGCTTGGTGGTGGTCGTTTAGTTGCTAAATCGTGTCCGACTCTTGCGACCCCATGGACTGTAGCCTGCCAGGCTCCTCTGTCCATGAGATTTTCCAGGCAAGAATATTGGAGTGGGTTGCCATTTCCTTCTCCAGGGGATCTTCCTGACCCCGGAATCAAACCTGGGTCTCCTGCATTCCAGGCAGATTCTTTCCCAACTGAGCTACAAGGGAAGCCCAATACATTGCTTACTTTTAATCAAACTAAACTTCATAAAATGGAGAAGTCACTTAAAAAGTTTCTTGCAGAGAAAGAATGGAGAGAAGATGATATTACTTACTAGCACAAGTAGTCAACAAGAAAGCGACAAAGCTGAAATTTCCCTCCCTCCAGTACTGGGACTATAGCAATCAGATCTACAAGGTAAGAACAATGAAAATATGTTCAGACCTCACAAGAAGTCAACTGGAATAATTGAAATTCTCTAGAAGATTGTTTGAAATGAAGATGTATGTAATTGCTGATGATCTTTGGCCTTTATGACTTGAGATAATTAATAACAGTGAACATATATTTTTTGTAAAAAATACATGGAGCTCCCTGGCAGTCCAGTGGTTAGAGCTCTGCTATGGCCTTGAGTTCAATCCCTGATTGGGGAACTAAGATTCCACAAGCTGAGTGGTACAGCCAAAAACAAAAACAAACAAAAAAACACCCCCAAAGCAGAAACTACAGATAGCTATAGAGAATACTGCTCAAAATCTTGTTATTAATAGACGTGTGCATTCGAGAGTGTGAAGCCACTATGCTTGGAAACATGGAGTAAAGATCCGGCATATTGGAGGGCCATCTCTGATCACATGCTTCCCAACCTTTTCTTCTCAACCTGGCCTACGCTGCATTTTTACCACACACTGGGGTGAATGACCAGGTTGCTAGAGCCAGATGGTGTCTTTGGCTACCCCAGGCCCTACTCAGCCAGGCTGAGGGGATTAGTATCTTCAGCATCCCTAGACCCATTTAGAGCACCCATATCCATGAGATGCACCTCAAAGCATGCTGATTGGAAACTCAGTATTACAGACAGATTTAAGCAGGTCTTCCCAGGTGGCACAGCTGGTATAGGATATGCCTGCTGAGGCAGGAGTCACAAGAGATGCGGGTTCGATCCCTGGGTCAAGAAGATCACCTGGAGGAGGAAATGGCAACCCACTCCAGTGTTCTTGCCTGGAGAATTTCATGGACAGAGGAGCCTGGAGGGTTAAAGTCTATGGGGTTGCAAAGAATCAAATATGGCTGAGTGCACACACAACACACAATTGTTGAAAATTACAACTATTTGGTTCTAATTGAATCAACTCTATACAAGAGGGAAGAGTACATTTTTTGGTTTTGTTTTTGTCTTAATATGGACCTCTTAAGAATCAGCCCAGTAAAAACTGTCTGTATTGTGAATGAGCTTATTGTGAGAAGTTAAATATTACATTATCTCATTCTCTCCAATCTAATGGTGGTTTAGCAGCTAAGTCATGTCCGACTCTTGAGACCCCATGGACTGTAGCCTACCAGGCTCCGCTGTATGGGATTTCCCAGGCAAGAATACTAGAGTGGGTTGTTTTTTCCTTTTCCAGGGGATCTTCCTGACCCAGAGATGGAACCTGAATCTTCTGCACTGCAGGCAGATTCTTTACCAACTGAGCTACCAGGGAAGCCCTCTCCAATCTAATAAGGGAACAAATTTTGTATATTTAGAAATATTCTGTCCTCTCTGTCAGTAAGCACACTCCTCTTCCATATGTTCAGCATTCAGTACAGCGCTAGTCACACCGTAAGTGCTAATATGTGTTTGCTGAGCAGATAAACAAGCCACAGGTAAGCTAAAAACAGTGTTCATCTGTCCTTTATTCACATGCTGTAGAGTTCTTTTCCTATTCCTCTCAGCAGCTAGATCAAACTGTGCAACTGATTACCAGTTCCCAGCCCTCATTCCATACTACTTACTGACTCATGGCTGATTTCACTTCTTCCTTTGATGAGGTCATTCAGACCACCCTACAAAACTGTCTTAACACCAAATACTTGGACCTGAGTCATTCGGTGTAAACCCACCCTCCCCCTCTCCCAAGTCCTCTTTGACCTTTTCCTTATTAACCAAACCCACCAGTCACGGAGGGTTGCTTTTGTTGAAATATCTCCCTTTTTTCCTCCTCTTTCTTCTGTCCAGGACTGGCTCAACTAGACAGTCATCTCTTGAGCACCCCAGACTCACCTGCACCAGAGCCTTAGCCTTTTCTCATTCCTCATTTGACATGCTCTTGCCTCAGAATCCACAGATGCTCTCTTCCATTCTCTTTCCTTTGCATCTTCATTTGAGTCCCTTCTTCAAAGAGACTTTCCCCAGTCACCTTTTCACAAAACTTAATCCCTCTTGCTCACATTCATACCATCTTGCCCTGTTGTACTCATTTTCCTTATCAATTGCCACTAAAATATACATTTATGTTGTTCCCTGTATGTCTTCTCCATTAGGACATAAGCTCCACGAGGGCAGGAAATATCGTTCTGCTATTTTGCTCACTGATGTATCTCCATAGCCTAAAATTGGGCCTGACGCACAACAGATTCCATTTGTTGATGGAATGGAGGGATATGGGCTATGGATGGACCTATATATGGTATCATCGCTTCCTCTCCAATCTACCCTTTTACCAGAACATTCCTCCCAAATTACAAGTTAAAAATCACCTAGTAAAGAATCTGCCTGCAATGCAGGAGATCCCAGTTTGATCCTTGGGTCAGGAAGATCCCCTGGAGAAGAAAACGGCAACCCACTCCAGTGTTCTTGTCTGGAAAATTCCATGGATAGAGGACCCTGACGGGCTACAGTTCATGGGGTCACAAAGACTTAGACACGACTGAGCAACAAACACTTGCACTAAAAATCAGCCTCCTCATAAATTCTCAATAACCATGTGTGACTGAGGAAATAGTATCTAAAAGCCTTCAAAGCTCTAACCCCAATTGCCTTTTCAGGCCCGTTTTCTGATGTAGCTGTCTCCTCATACCCCCTGAAGTCTAGTCATGCTGACCACTCCGGGGGACACTGTGTCTATTCTTGAACACATACATCACTTTAAAGTCTTCATGTTTGGGGACCTCCCTGAAGGTCCAGTGGCTAAGACTCAGCATTCCCAGTGCAGGGACCCTGGGTTTGATCCCTGGTCAGAGAACTAGATCCCACATGCCACACAGTTCATGTGCCGCAGCAAAGACCCAGCACAGCCAGATAAACATAAATACTTAAAAAGTAAAGATAAACATTAAAAATAAAGTCTTCATGTCTTTTGACATATATTCTGTTATCTCTGAACGTCTGTTTTCTATCTTGCCCTAAATTAACATCTCTTGGTGTTTCCAGGCTGTGCTCAAATGTCATATTGTCCATGGAGCTCTCCGATTCTTCCAGCTGATTTAAACGTGTGCTCCACGGTGTATCTCCTTATGCTTCTAATTAGTATAAAAGTCATTCTCCCTTGAACTGTATCCATATTTGCCCCAAAGACGGGACTATAACATCCCTGAGCAGGCATCACAGGTCTGTCTGCTTCTCCAAGCTCCTCACACTTAGTCAATGATCAATAGATGTTTGCTGAAATGCAATATACAATGCTACTAGCTATGGATCTCGAGACAAGGGAAATGAAGTAAGATAGGCATTTAGATCCTTTACAGAAGTAATATACCAATACCAAATCAGTGAATATCAGGGTGACTGAAAAGAAAAATAAAATTATAGCTTAAACCAACACGGAGTTGGAGACTTTTGGTAGTAAACTCTAAAGCTACACACATCTTATTTCTCTCTGAGGTAATGCCTGGCACAGAGAAGTCAGTTTGGAGTTCGACACTCCACTGAAAATAAACTGCTTTTATTTAAACTGAGCACCCACTATTGTTGTTTAACCATCTTGTGGTTTTATTCAAGTACTTGCAAGACTCAAAGAACAGCAGACAGAATGCCTCCATGTTACATAAGGGTTCTTTTCATGGAATAATTTATGGTTAATTCAAGGGTATCTCATGTGCGTGCTGGGTTTCTCCTCCCCAGACCTGCTCATAAAGTGTATAGCAGCTCCCTGGTCAGGCCCGGTACAAACAGTCCAGTGTGCAGGATAATAAGCACATGTGGAAAGAACAGTGGTTCTCAGGAGATTGTTCTAAATCATTGTTCTCTTGCAGCAAGTACAGAACCAGTAATTCCAAGAAGCTTTTAGAGCATAATCTTCTCTGAGGCAGTAGAGTGAGCTTAAATTCTAGACCCACAAGCAACAATTCAGACAGGGTCCGGCTGCCTTTTGCAGACTGTAGGCAAAGTAACGGGCCTCCCTCCTGTGCAGAGGCTGAAGGGGAAGGGCACTACTGCCTTGAACTCCCTCCCCTCTGGCTCGCTGGCTGCACTCACGCCCTTCCTTGGTATTTTGTCAGAGCTCCCTGGGCTGGGGATTTCAGCAGCTGGCTCTCTCATGCGCCTCTAGTTCAGACAACCAGCCTGGTTCGGCTCAGGCTACAAAACTGACCACCTCCGCCTGGCGTGTGAAAGCCGCCGCCAAGGTGCAGACTACCACGGCAGCTTGTAGGCTACCACGCCAGACTACCCTGGGAAGGTGCTTCTCCTCACTCTCACAGCTCAACTAAGAAGGAGGCCACTTCAAGGAGCTTTCCCGAGTATGAAGACTCAGATTTCCTCTAGGATGACCCTCCCAGGGCTCCACTTTCCCTGCTCCCTCCACCCCTGACCTGATGCTCTGACATTTACTCCTGGGCTTGATTGTGGCCCATGTGGGGATTTATTCGCCTGCTTATCAACTGGGTTTGTATTCATTTTTTGAAGTTGGCATTCCTTCACTGTTTACACAGGGAGTGCTCTGAAGCAGGGACTTGCGTTACTTGGTGGGCAGTATGCCCAACAAGACCATTTAGAAATGTCTTTAAAGAAGGCACACGCTTTTCTGCCCTTTTAAGACAAAGCGGCTAGGCCTGCTGGGGAAATGTCCTGCCCACCAGCAGTTCTTTGATCTGGCCTCTTTACCAAGAGCTTCAGGGAAGGGCATCATGAGCGGGGGTCCATTTCAAGGATTATCCCAAGAAGTGAAAAAATAAAACCCTTCCTCTTGAACAAAGAGGTGAGTGGTGGACAGTAGATCTCAGCAGTGAGGCCCCCGATCAATTTATCACTGAAGCTGTAAAACTTCTAAGTCAATTCAGAGTTCAATTGACTACAGGGCCCTGATTTGAGAGGAGATTACTTCCTGTATTCCTGTGGTTTATCCTGATATAACTTGCAGAAACTATTATGATAAAATGGATTTACTTCTGCCAGTTATTCCATGTAAAAGGAGATTAAATGAGGGATTATAAAAGGCTTCCACAATTTACATAGTTTTCTTCATAGTCATTTAACACGTAGATTCAAGTTTTCCCTTTTTAACTTCAGTTCAAGAAAAAAGTTAAACCAGCTAGAATTTCCATCTCTCTCAGTCACAGTTTACTTTTTAATAGAAATGGATAACACAGGCCTTTTAGGCCTCTCCTGATGCTAAGATTATTGTTTCTTTACAGAGTTTTAAAACTTTGGCCTCAGAGATTACCTTATTTTCAACAATTTCTAAATTAAAGACAAAAGGGAGAGGAGTCAAATTATAAGCCTGGTAAGAAGTTGTAAACTTGATGGCTTCAAGTATATTCCTGGTTCTTTGCAAAGAGTCTATAAAAGGCAGCATTGAAATCAATACAATTATATATCATTGATCAGTTAGCTTGTGGATTATTAAAAACTTTATTATGATTATTAAGATAATGTTAATGTCAATTTATTTGCCATTTTTCATATTATTTATGAATAATATCATGCTGTCTTAGGAAAGCTTTAGCTACTGTGTATTTTTTTTTTAAAACCACTTCCTTAGGATAATTTCCTAGAAGGGGATTTACTGGGTAAGAGGGTTTTCATAAATGCAGCCAAACTGCTTCTCAAAAAGATGACTATATTTTCTTTTTAAAATATATCTAGTCACAAATATATCAAGGCTCTCTCCCAACAGAGAGAATTGATGGATAGCTTTAATTTTTAGTCATGTGCTGTGTGCTCAGTCATGTCTGACTCTTTGCGACCCCATGGACCACAGCCCACCAGGCTCCTTTGTCTATGGAATTTTCCAGGGAAGAATACAGGAGTGGGTTGCCATTTTCTGCTCCATTGGATCTTCTCGACCCAGGGATGGAACTCACATCTCTTGCATCTCCTGTATTGGCAGGCAGATTTTTATCATCATGCTCCCTAGAAAGCCCTGTTTTTTAGTTAGCTAAGTGCAATTAGTAAGATTCATGTAGGACTAACTTAGTTAACAGTTTGTCTACTGGTGATGACAGACACCAGCCTAAAACAGTCTATATGCTATCACACTGTAATGAGTACCCACAGATGGATACTCAGACTCCATCCTGAAGAATGTGTGATGATAGTATACCATGAACGAGATAGTATCTTCAGAAAGATACCAAAAGATTGACTTGTTCATTCATTCCACAGACATTATTTGATCACCAGCACTTATAAGAAGAGTGCCCAGAAGGATGGTTTTGTATGGAGTGTGGTGGTATTGGCAGCTGAGATTGGCAGGTTTGAGTTCTGATGCCGTTTGCACTATCCTAACTTGCTCTCATGTTTATCACTTCAAATAAAATGGCTTAAAATGAAAACACACTAAGGGTTCCTATCTTTTAATATTTTATATGTTGCTGTTTAGTTGCTAAGTGTATTCAACTCTTTGTGACACCATAGGCTGTAGCCTGCCAGGCTCCTCTGCCCACGGAATTCTCTAGGCAAGAATACTGGAATGGGTAGCCATTCCCTTTTCCAGGGGATCTTCCTGACCCAGGGATCAAACCTGGGTCTCCTGCATTGCAGGCAGATTCTTTACCATCTGAGCCACTATTTATATGCATATATATATGTGTGTGTGAGTGTGTGTGTGTGTGTATATATGTGAAACTGAAAGTGAGGTTGCTCAGTTGTGTCCGACTCTTTGCGACCTCATGGACTGTAGCCCACCAGGCTCCTCTGTCCATGGGATTTTCCAGGCAAGAATACTAGAGTGGGTTGCCATTTCCTTCTCCAGGAGATTTTCCCAACCCCGGGATTGAACCCGGGTCTCCTGCATTTGTAGGCAGACACTTTACCGTCTAAGCCACCAGGGTATATATATGTTAGAAAATATTAGATAACCTAGTTTGCACTATCATTTATTTTCTTGTATTAGAAATTTTAAAAATTATATATATTTAACCATACTAGACCAAAGCAGCATTGCACCAATCTTAACCCAACTTCTACAACTTCAACCTGTTTGGGAGAATGCCTGGTATTTCACAATGCTAGAAACTGTAATGAGAAAATCAAAGGATAATTCCACATAAAGAAAAAAGATCAGTACAAGCATCTTCAAGAGTAGCTGTTGCAAACAAAAGTACTACTGTGTAAAATTACAGAATCTTCTTTCCAGTGACCCAGAATTTTTCAGCTTTTCCAGTCTAAGGAAACAGAGGCTACTTCATAAATGACATATATCCTAAAAAGTAACAGAGCAAGACACATTATTAATATCTTGCTGACATTTGAAGTGTCTCTGGAAATCAGAGATGGCTAGAAATATCCACTATATTTTAAAGCAGTGAAACAGATTTCTTAAAAGGTTAGCTATCTTCCTTAAGGTCACCAAAGTAGGCAGCATAAGGGTAGTGGCTGAAATCCAAGACTTCTGACTGTTACCTTAGTCCTTGCAATAAATTCAAAATGTCTTCACCCAGTCTGACATGGGTATTGTTAGAAACTGGCAAATATTCTTTCACAAGTTAGAAAAAGATCTGGATGCTACCCTGTCACAAGTCAGCATATGTCAGCACATGTGAACTTAGCTCTCCAGAAAATACTGGCTGGCAAAGCTGATATCCTCACACACAGATACAAGTCTATGCATCCCGAAGAGTATGTTCCAGAATTTCAGAAAGACCATCTTGCACACATCTCTAAAATCTCACTGCCTAAGCTGCGATGAGCCTAAGGAGAACTGTTTCTACTGGTATTTTCTTTCTCTCACTCCTCAAATCTAATAGGAAATAGGTTAAACTTCTGAAAAGACAGTAAGACAAATGTTCAACTTTCAGTTCCTGACTCCCCGCAATGAGAAAAGACATCAATGTGGCATTTATTATGAAACGGGTGGAAAGGGCCCTGTAGAAACCATATGGTTGCTCGTAATGGCACAATCTCATTCAAAGGTGCCGGGACACTAATGAGATCAGGATGTCAGGAAAAGCAGAAATAGATCAATACTTCTCCCCCACTTGTGGTCGCCCCACCATCAGTCACTATGCTTGCCCTATGTAAATGAAATCAATCAGCTAGGATTTCTGTAAAATGCATGAAGCAGTTGTCTTCTGGACTCTCCCAGAAGATAAATGATTCCAGACGTTGGACTGCAGCCATGTTCCCACACATGCTACAAAGTTCTGACATCCATATTGGGCCATAACACTGAGTGGTTTTGCGAGTTTACAGCCAGTGCTTCCACTTCTGGTTTGGACTAGACAGTTGGCTAACGCTGAGGCAAGATGAGCCCCTTTTGCCTGTGTGAATTGTAAGAGAACTGCCTTTTTCTAATTCAGGGGCTCCTGTGAACCGACTCAAAACTTCTTGCTATTGCTCATATAAGCTTATGAGTCCAAAGCGCTGCTTTAGACCTGTTCGGAACTAGACAAATCTCAGCGTAACAAAACATATGACACGTGACATCAAATGCAGACTACTTAGATATAACATACAGTAACAAACACAGCACAAGTTCAACTTTGTTCTAAAACTAACACCTTTGAAAATGTATTAAACACACACAGCAGGATTGTTTTACCTAGCAGCTTATAAAGAAGATTAAGAAGCAGCCTCCTTTAAAAACTACATCAACACAATAATGCTATTAGGAAAGGCACGTAGAAGTTTAGATCACAGTTATGGCTATTAATGCAACTGATCCCAGGGAAGTAAAGATCCAATAGACAGCATTTTCTGTCAGCCTCTTAAATCTGAGAGATGGCACTTTCTCACTAAATTACCTTTGAGGAAAGATTCCAGTAATTTAGCCCATAGTTCAAAAAAATAAGACAGTTCTGATAACAATAAAAGCAATTCTCTGAGGTTAAATAGAGTAAATAAATATCTACCTGTAACTTTCCAATGTCTTTAAAGTGAATAATCAAAATGAGACATTGATTTCCATTTTAAATCAAGCTCTTGTTAAAAGATTGTCCTTCTAGATATCAAGTATACTACAAAGAAAACTTTATGTATCAATAACAAAAACTCCCAGTACAGCTAGGAAGTAACTGCTGTCTTACCCACCGCCAGGACCTCTTCTATGAAATACAGGCTCACTTTGTTTAAAACGTCCTTAAGGCTGTGCTGTACCTTTGAAACAAAACCACTCTCTTCTTCATTTTCTGCCTTCTTGAAAATCGCTTCTCTGAAACTGACAGATGGTGCGTCTGTCACTGAGTGTTTCCTCTTCGTTATCTCTGCCAGCTAATATTTCCCCTGTGCTTAGCTGTTGTCTGTGAGACTGTGTTCCACATCATTCTAGCCTGATCAATGGTATGCCTGGTTTGAGGTTGGTTTTGGCCCCGCCTCCAGCTCTAAGAGGAAAAAAAAAACCCCGAAAACTCACAGCTGGATTTCCTATAAATCCTCTCCTTCCAATCTGGCTCTGTAGCTATGGCACATATTAGAGGAGAAAGCTGCCCGTCTGTCACAAGCCAAGAGGGGTGATCCTTGCCTGAGGTCCCCTCGTGCCAGTGCTTGGCGTGTAGGTTATATAACAAACCCCACGGTTAGCTGACCTGAAACTTCACAGGGCAGGGGGAAGCATTCTCACCAGGCTTAGGTTTTTCCAAGCCTAGTGAGTCTCAAAAGAAGATGCCTGTGACTCTCACACACACACACACACACACACACACACACATGCACGTGACCGGATATTTTTTAACATGTTAAAATTATGAAAACTGATTCCAAGGAGAAAATGGAAAAAAAAAAATCCAAATAAAAGAGTATCAGATTGGTGTGCTTGCACTTTTCTATCCTAAAACAGAGGTCATCATTCACATTTAGATGACACTGCAACCCCTGAGAGACAGGGTCTGCTGGTACTCATGCTACTGATGAACTCGGTGAGTCAAGAGAAGGGATGGGATGCATTTCAGGTTCAAGAGAGACAGAAGACTGCTCTACCAAGTATAGTTGACCATGTAACACCAGTCTGCTCCGGAATCACTAGGGCATAGGGTACACTTTCAGGTTTACATACTCTGCACAGTCAACAGTAATCAAACCTTATCAGGTAGAAAGGCTAAATGTCTATTGCAAATAGCCTCGTGAGTGCTGCTAAAATAAGGCTAAGGATTTGAAGATGGCACCAGGACCCAGAGTCAGAAGACCTGGATTCAAGTCAGAGTTTTGTTTCTTGGACAGTGGCCCCAAACAAAAAAGGCACAGGGTAAAGATCCAGAGACCAGGCGGGTGATTTCAAAATTAAAATAAGATGATAAAATATGTTGTTGTTACTATTTCAACTTTTGTATTGTCCTTTTCAACAATAGAGAGAATATTAAATACTATTAATATTGAATCTGGCAAAGGATGGTACCAAACGAAATACCACTGCCTGTGGTAAGGACAGGTAAAGATAAAAAGATTCTGGGAATAACATTCAGGGTACCAAGTGCATGCTGAAGATAATAATAACTCAGATTTTGAATATCTGAGCTCTACAGTGAGGGCAGATGTGGTAAGTACAGGTCAGAATGGGGTTGAGTAGTAAGTCTGAAACCTTAGTTGTCCTTCCACATTTTCACAAAAGAATCTGGGAACCATCATGTCTCATCTGTCTTTGAGTCCCTTAAGAGCAGGGACATACACAATTGGTGTTCACTGAATACGTAAATGAGTGAGAAACTGAACTAGATAAGAGCCACTCACTGTAAACGAGGAATTGCAGATGACAGTGAGAAACCCAGGCTTGCAGTTGGGAAACCAGGTTCTTCGAGGCTGAGACTCCACGTGTGTCCTTCCAGGACTGTCAAATGCGAGGTTTGTGTGGGGAAAGAAGCTTTCTGGGTCACTCAAAAGAGAGGATCTTTGCTTGTGGACCCCTGATCTGATCTAGCCTTCTACACTCACCCCTAACCATCTCCCCTTCCTCACTTCTTCCCAACAGAATGCCATCTGCTGACATGAGTGTGAGTCAAGAACCAGGATGTTTACAAACATCGCTTTAATGAAAGTACATGGATTGTTAAGAGTAAATTCTTCCTAATAGGAGGTGGAAGTTCTTGTTGGCTGTGGCTGGCAAGAAGCTTTCCAAATGCAGAGAAACTCTGCTCCGTGTGGGCTGTGTCAGGGACAGCTGTGGATCCCTCCAGGGGCAAGGAAAGGCAGATGAGTTGAGTTCCTACTCCTACTCAGCCTGCCTTCCACTGCCAGAGTGTTTTTGACTTCTTGACCAAATGCACTGGAAAGTTAACCTACTTTCATAATGACTTCAGGTGTACGATCTCTTTCCCACAAGCTGAAGGATTAGATCAATTTGGGGTAAGAGAATTTACCGAGTGTGAAGATTTAACCTAATGAATCCTTTTGCACTTCTATGATATGCAAGGAATTCTACGAGGCTTGCAGCAGATATATGCTTGCAGCAGCAGATTTACCACAGGCAACACGAAGGATTACAATCCAAAAGAGGATATGAGAACAGCGGGGGAGGGAGAGTGCAGCTGGGGCTCACGGCGGAGAGATCACATCGTTTGGGGAGTGGGGGGTGGGAGAAGCAGAAAACAAGACTGGGGTGGTAGCATTCAAGTTTGGGGAGGATCTGCATGGGCAGAGATGAGGGACGACACTTGAAAGAGGAGGAGTCTCCCGCAGTAAAGAATGAGCTCAAAGGCACAGAGAAAGGGACAAAACAAGCTACGGAAACTGAACCATCTGGTTTTGCTGAAGCACAGGGAACATATGGGAGAATCACGGGGGTATGAGACTCCCAAGGCAAGGAGGAACCATGCTGTGGTGTGGTCTTGATAGCCAGGAGGGGGCAAGGCGAGTTTATACTAAGTTCAACCAGCAGTCATGAGCCTTTGGAGATCTTTGAGCTTGAGTATAACATAATCTGAGCAGTGAAATCAAGAAACCCTACTTAGGACTGATTATAAAGGAGAGAGTGAGGCTTCTCCAGTGGTTCAGCAGTAAAGAATCTGCCTTCAATGTGGGAGATGCAGGTTCAGTCCCTGGGTTGGGAAGATCCCCTGGAGGAGGGCATGGCAACCCAATCCAGTATTCTTGCCCAGAGAATCTCATGGACAGAGGAGCCTGGTGGGCTACGGTCCATAGAGTCACAAAGAGTTGGACACGACTGAAGCGACAGAGCATGCACACATGCATAAAGGAGAGAATGGGCAGACTGAAACACTTAGGAGGCTATTGTAATAATTTAAGCAACAGGTCATAAAGACTCAAATTTGAAGGATGAGGGTAAAAAAGGAAGGGTTCTATAGGCAGCTGCATAGCCAAGAGAGTCAAAGGAGATAAGTCAAAGAAAATACTACCTTGAGAGACTTCCCTGGAAGTCCAGTGGCTAAGACTCCATGCTCTCAGTGCAGGGGGCATGGGTTCGATCCCTGGCTGGAGAAATGAGGTCCCTGAATGTCAAACAGTGAGACCATAAAAAAATACTACCTTGAGAAATTTTTTTTTCTGGAGATATTTGCAGGCATATGTACAAAAGAAAACCCCCCAAGTTTTCATTTCAGTATTATTTGTAATCACCAAAGACTGCAAACTACCTAAATGCCCACCAACAGGGACCTTACAAATATATTAAGGTGTCTTCATAGAATGAAATTCTATATGCAGACATCTGAAATACACATGAGGCATCACCTGCAGTGCAGGAGACCCCGGTTCGATTCCTGGGTTGGGAAGATCCCCTGGAGAAGGAATAGGCAACCCACTCCAGGAATCCACCTGCAATGTGGGAGATCTGGGTTCGATCCCTGGATTGGGAAGATGCCCTGGAGGAGGGCATGGCAGCCCACTCCAGTATTCTAGCTTGGAGAATCCCCATGGATGGAGGAGCCTGATGGGCTACAGTTGATGGGGTCACAAAAACTTGGGTGTGACCGAGCGGCTGAGAACACACACTGGGAAGCTGAGGCAGATACTGGTGACAGGCACCAGACTGTCAGTGGTCAGGAGCATGTGTAGAAGAGAAGTTGTAGGCAGGGAGTGAATTTATGGCAAAGAAAGAAAAATACTGAGGAGTCCAATGAGCACTGGGTGGGATTCAGGATTTGGATTTTGCTTTCAGATTGGCACCTGTCTTCCCTGGAACCAGGTCAACCTAGGCACATGTATGTGTGAGTTCTGCCCACAACCATCAACTGGAAGATGCCAGAAACCTGTCTAATCCAACTCTGCCTATGTTCATGGTCAAAAGACCAATAGCCATGTGTCCCAGGTAAATCAGTACTTGAAAAGGAACACTGTCCATGTTTGAGACAAAAAAATGCTTTTAAGGATCAAACCAGGTGGCACTGTAAAGGGCATGACATCCGAAGCTTCCCATTTTTATCAAAATTCTAGGCATAAGAAGTCATCTACGTATCACAAGTAATTTCCATGCACAAGTGTAAGTATAGTGCAAGTTCAGGTAGGAAGAACAGCAATAATAATTAGGCTTGATCTGCTGGCCCTCAGTTTTGTAATTCTTAAGCTGGGGACTAATACTTCAATCATCAGTTCCTTTCAACAATAGGACATCTTTAGTGATCACATAGGAAAAGTAAAGTCTAGCCTCACAGGAGGGGTGTGGAACTTCAACAGCAAACCCTGGGTCTATGACTGCTGCGTGTTGTTAGAAGGGCATTGGTCCAAAAGGTAATGGATACGACTCCTTGAGGATGTTGTTTTCTTTGGTGCACAGTGCCAGGCCAGACAATTAAACATTTCTCATTAGCTCTGCAGAGAGGAAAACACACTGAGGAAATGGGGACGTGACAGAGGAACACAGCACATCAATGGAAGAGCCTTTCTAACTTAACATGTAGACAATTTGCCTTGTGTGCAGAATTTGTACAAAGCAAATTAAGAGTAGGATTTTGCAGCTGGTGAGGGCAGTATGGCTTCATGAATTAGAGTATGTTCTGTCTTTCATGCAGCGAAACAAACTACTTCATGTCCCAAATGCTTGGGTTTTAATCTTGAAGTTGCTAGGTACAAGCAGCATGAGGATGGACAAGTGACTTGAGATTTCACCTTGTTAAATGGATAACAGTAACGCAACTCTTACGGGTGCTGTGAAGATTAAGTGGGTTAATGCATGTAAAATGCTGGTATAAGAGCATGGAGCATGGTATAAGCCTTCCATAGGTGTTATCTATCACTCCAGAGGGAGAAAGTAAAAATATAGGTGATTATGGCTACACTTAAAAGGCTGATTCTGATTAATTGCAATTCAAGTAACAGAACCCTCTGTAAGAAGAGCTAATTGCAGTACTCATCTGTAATGTACTTTAAAACACTTGAGCATATATGGTTGGTACTATAATACATATGTGTTGTTTAGGTTAAGTTATAACCCAGGTGCTGTCAGCATCAGATAAAGCATTCAGAGTCTGAGACAATCTAGCTGGCCTTCTGACAAGGGAGCCTGAACTTCAGAATTGGCTGTTACAAATCCTCCTTTGAAGCCATCTCCACATCAATAATCTCCAAGTAGCATTCTGAGAGTCAAAAATGGGTTTCAGTTGGTGAAAATTGTTATACCGACTAGCATGCTTGGCTGAATTAAAGTGTTCAAGAAATATATGTTGGTTCAAAGTATTTCAGTGTAAAAACCCAGTAAGATCTTGATCTGAACCTCTGTTAATAATGCCCCAGTCTAAAGCCCTAAATAAGCCTAGACCTGTAATCAGTATGATTTGGTTGTAAGATTTTGGAAAGAGTAGTAGTTGATCCTTTTTTAATTCAAAACTTGCTTCTTTGGCTGCCCTTGTTTACCAAAAAGGACCTAAGAGTTGTGCATGATCAATTTGACAATCTTAGTTCATGTCCAGAACCATGACTTCTGGAAGATTCTGCTTGCCTGATGCAGGCTATAAGGGTGAGATAATCTGTTTTTGGAATCTGGGTGTTTGCCTCAAGCTTCTGTTGAGTCTTTTATGTAAGGCTGTGGTTGAAGCATCTAAAATGAAAGTGAAGAAGAGCTGGAACTTCTTGAAACTTGTACACAGGTTACATGAATAGATTTATGTTGGGAGGGGTGTGTTTGCTTGTTAATAAAAGTCAATATATTTGACAGAATTTGGTCCTACATTGGATTACCAATATGACTCAGTTATGACTTTGGGGGAAAGAAGCTGACCCTGTTTTGCCTCAAAAGTTCTTCTTTGGTTACTATTATCTGGCAAAAACAAAACAAAAAAAAAAAATCTAAGAGTTGTGCAGGACCAATCTGATAATTTTTCTTCACTAATAAAGATGGTACAGAGCTTGGAACTCATAAGGCATTTAAGAATACCAGCAAAAGTTCAAAGTTTGCTTGACTAAAGAGCCCAGGACAAAGATGCTTCTTTTGGTCATATTTGCTTTAGATATTGAATTCTAAGTAATCCACCAATTTCTTGGCAAAAAGAAACTAGGAAAAAACACATCAGAAATGTACTACCCATTATTTGCTTTATGCTATGAATATAATTATAAATATGAAATCTTATAATATAGGTTCTCATCCTGTAGTATATAGGTTCATTCACCATTAATAAATTTTTATTATCTTCACAAAGTAAAACCAAACACTATAATAATTTTAATAACTGATAAATATAACCTACAGATATTTTTCTTTAAAATATTTAAATAACATCAAATAATGCTCATTGTAAAATTTTAAACAAAAGTCCCCTTTTTATCCACAATTCCTAATTCTACTTCCCTTCCTAGAGCTAATCACTATGAACAGCTCAGTGTCAATTTTCTGAACTTTATATATATATATATGTAACATATACATATAACTTTTTATGTATATATAATATATACATGGGCTTCCCAGGTGGTGCAGTGATAAAAGAATCCACCTGCCAATGCAGGAGATGCAAGAGATGAGGGTTTGATCACTGGGTTGGGAAGATCCCCTGGAGGAGGAAAATGGCAACCCACTCCAATATTCTTGCCTGGGAAATCTCAGGGATAGAGGAACCTGGAGGGCTACAGACCATGGGGTCACAAAGAGATAGCTATGACTGAGTACACACACACACAACATGTATATACACATATATTTTATATGTGTAAAATACACACACATTGCTACATATATGTACATACATCCATGTTGCACACCCATTAGATAATCATCTTTACATAAATAGAATCATATGCATTATCCAAAGACTTATTTTGTTCACTTAGCAGTCTTAGAGATGTTCAAATGAACAAATTTAAAAGCTACTAGCTTTACCCAATGGAATCCCAGTGATTTTTTAGTCAAAATCTGGTACCAGGGAAGCAAGACCAAAGAAGTCGCACTGCTCCAGAATGGAGTCAGAAACACGCCTGTACTTTTCTAGATGAGTCATTTGTCAGGTCCGTCCTTCCTGTTCCTCTCCAATAACTCAAAACCCTGGACAGTATGGAAGAAAAGATGGATGAATGAGTGACAACACAAAACTCATATAAATAAAAACTTAATTGAGTGGACGAATGGATAAAGAAATTGTGGTACATATATACAATGGAATATTACTCAGCCATAAAACAGAACATTTGAATCAGTCCTAATGAGGTAGATAAACCTAGAGCCTATTATACAGAATGAAGTAAGTCAGAAAGAGAAAAGCAAATACCATATATTAATACATGGTATATGGAATCTAGAAAGATGGTACTGATCAGCCTATTTGCAGGGCAGCAGTGGAGATGCGGACATAGAGAACAGACTTGTGGACCCAGTGGGGAAGGGTGGGATGAATTGAGAGAGTAGCATGGAAACATATCAATTACCATATGTAAAATGGATAACCAGTGGAAATTTGTTCTATGACTCAGGGAACTCAAACCAGGGCTCTGTGAAAACCTAGAGGGATGGGACATATGTATGCCTATGGCTGATTCATGTTGATATACGGCAGAAACCAGTACAATATTGTAAAGAAATTATCCTCCAATTAAAAAAAATACAATAATTAAAAAAAAAATTAGTTGAGTGGGATTTGGTTCCGGTATTTGCTGTAGGTGACAGACTATCCCTCTAGCATGCCCACAGGTATCTGGAGTCTGTCTGCTTTTTTTCTACCCCATTTTAAGCAGAAAATAAATACCACTTTCTATGGTTGAGTTTCTTTTACTTATGGCAATGAAAATGTTGAGCTTCCAGATTTGGATACTGAGTTGCTTGGGCGCATGTGCCTTCGTAACACAAGCAAGCAGCGACGTGTGCTAGTTTGCAGGGGTCCTGCAGTCAGGCACAGGCAGGAGCAGGTGTGCACAAAGAGGGCTTTGTGACTACCCACAGTCTCTGGGGTCATGGAACCCATTTTCAAGTTGCAACTTGTGGTTTTCAGGTTCTCAGGATACTGTGTGTGCCTCCAACACAATTTCAGTAGCAAACATTTTAGGTAATGTTGAAAACCAAACAAGCTCAAGTTTATATTGTGCTCTAAAAACAAACTCTCCCCACATCCCTTTTCTAGCATTTAACATCCCTAAAGCTCTGTTTGGAGAAAGAAATGGCAACCCACTTCAGTACTCTTGCCTGGAGAATTCCACGGACAGAGGAGCCTGGAGGGCTACAGTCCATGAGGTCGCCAAGTGTTGGACACTACTGAGCGACTAACACACAAATAGGTTTAAAAAACACACAAAACTATCATATAATTCCTACTACATTTAATCCCTTTTCTTTTTCTGGTGAAAGGTTACTTTTCATTACAAAATTACAAATTTTCTCTTTGTTGTTAGTACATCGTGTTTAACATGGAAAGTTCTGGGAAGCCTGTTATGTTTTCAGGTAGAGGCAACCTACTATAATCAAGGTAACTGGCTTGACCACTTGGATTACTGACTGATTTTTTTCTCAACTTTCTTTATCTGAAAAGATTACATAAGAAAAGTCTGACTGCACATCGGCAGCAGGAGGGCTCTGAATGAACCGAAGGAGCAATGACAGCTGTACATGGAATTCAAATGGTAAGAACTTAATTCCACATCAGGTACAGTTTAAAAATGTCAGCACTGCCTTATCTATGTGATGCTCCACTGTACGTGTAGGACTTCTACTTCAATACTTGTAAAGTTCCAAGAGTTATAAACTTCTGGTTTACATTACACAGAGAAATAAAAAAGAGTAATAGAGGCAAAGCTTGTCATAAAAAGTTAGCCGTACATTGAGAAGTCCTACTGAAAATGGAGAAAATAAAATCATGCAAGAATAACTGTGTTCACAACTGTGGGCTCAGAAGAATATAAGCCATCAAAAAAAAAAAAAAAAGAGTATTCATCTTGGCAGTATTCATCTCCTACAACTCTGAGGCTCTGGAGAGCTGGCTTGCGGTTTCTGTTGCCAAGGAATGGAACCTACTTTGGCACTCGTGTGGTAGGAAGGTATGTGGAGTTCTGGCATCCAGCAGCTGAGACCAGAGAAAGTCAACAGGTGGGCAGAAAATATAAACTACCTGCTGGGGTGACGCCAACTTCACAAATAGTACACGGGACGATTCCGCAAGAGTGGACTTGCCTCTTGGAAACTGGCACCAGCGTGCTTCAGGACTGTCTACCCTAATTCCATGCCTGTCTTTTCCTTTCACTCCTACTGTTAAGTAACCCTTAACCTTATTATACTGGTTTACGTTTTCAACTGGTGTTATCTTTAATTCTAGGTGGAGAAATCCACAATTCCTGGGTGCAACGCAGAGGCCTGCTTTAATTACGATGCTAATGGCGACAACCAGGGAGCCCAGTTTGGAGGAATAAAGCCCCCCCTCCCCCCCCCGGTCACATGACGGTCAGGCTGATCACTTTCTAAACTGGATTTCTTCCACTGCTTTGAAGGATATGTCACCAGTCATTGCCTTGCTCAATCTGTATGCAGCCCAGAGTTCTGACTTTTATTCAGGGTTACCATCAAAAATTGGATTATGCAATTTTTAATGCATGTGCATTATAATGCAATAAAATTGCAAAAAAATAAAAATAAAAAAAAGTCTCAGATTGCTCTTTTAAAGTTAGCTTTGAAATTTCAGAACAAAAGCAGACCTAAGTAGATTCTGAAACTATCATGAGCAGCATCTTTTTACCACCTTGCAAACCAAAAGCACATCCCTCACTTTTTTGCTAACATCTGATTGCTTTCTAGCAAGTGCTCTACATGATTCGATTGAAACTGACTTCAGAACCAACCTTGGAGGCCTACTTATCTAAGAGGCTCAGGCGTACTCGGATCCTGAACTGGTTCTTCATTTTGCTGTGATGAGTGGGTGGCCATGAGCATTCCTGGCAGCTATAAGGCATTTGCTAATGTATTTGGCTTTTAAAGTTGTTAATCATACTTATCAACACAGGCAAGCAGTACTGGCCACAAAAGATTAGCTACTCTACTATAACGGTCCCAATAGTCCCAACCCAGGAACATCAGCACCAAGTGATAACTACCTCAGCCAGCTACAACCATCAATGACTTCAGAACTTATTAAAAACCTTAGCTTCTAATAAATCCCAGATTTTCTTTTCCATCACCGTAAACACACACACACACACACACCCCCACCCTCTCCTCGCTAAGACCATCTGCAGTGCTGTCCGTTGTTTGTATTTTTAAAACAGCTACGATGCACTTTAAAATACCACACATATTTTGAGTTTTAAAGTGACCTTTACTGTTAAGGGCTTTAGGTGCTATTGAACTCATATGAAAAAATGTGTATAATAATCAGGAAAGAGACTGCTTTCCAGGGAAACTAAGCCTTGTTTAAATCTTTTGGAAACATTAGATGCTAACTGCAGTTTTTCTCCTAAGGCACACAAAACACTGTTCTATTTAGAGAACAAGAAAATGCTTCATCCAACTCAGAAGTGAGTGCATCATAGAATTCATAAATAAAATTAGTATTGGGGGGGGGGGAGGGAATGGATACCTAGAGCTGAGCCTGCTAGTCTCTGACTGGTGAAATCATGTTTTCACTAAAGACTCTTCCATAAAAGACTGCGTGCTCATCAGCAGACATATTTGAGCTAAAGTGCCCAAGTCTGGGCTATAGTGTTAATTCTTCCTGGCTCATTTTTATCCCACAAGGCTAATATTAGCATAACTTCTATAAAGCAAAAACAGTAAAGGTTCATTTTCTATTTCAATTCTCAGAGAACTGTCTACACAGTGACCTTGAGGTAACCTGTGATCCATCCACTTTGTAATATATCATGATTAAAAAAAAAATATATATATATACCAAATCTAGTGATGCTCTATTCTGTTGACCATGGAAAAGTCGGAGTTTGGAACCATGACGCTTGAACATGATAACAGTCCTCATATTTGATGTCAGTTTCATCACTTGGGCTTCCCTGGTAGCTCAGATGGTAACGAATCTGTCTGCAATGTGGGAGACCTGGGTTTGATCCCTGGGTTTGGAAGATCCCCTGGAGGAGGGCATGGCAACCCACTCCAATATTCTTGCCTGGAGAATCCCCATGGACAGAGGAGCCTGATGGGCTACAGTCCATGGGGTCACAAAGAATCGGACATGACTGAGCAACTTATGTTGTTGTTATTGTGTTCATCACTTGGAGATGTGGCTACTTCATGGGTTAGATATGACTGAACAACTGTGGGAAACAGAGATATCTCACTTTCTAGGTGTCTTCAAAGGAATGCAGAATACCATTTCCCTAAAGTGTCTAAATGTAGGCCATTCCAAAAACAGAGATGGACCAGATAGCTTCTTGGGATGAAGAACATGACCAGTAATATTTGACTAGATGCTATCCAGGTGGCCCAGTGGTAAAGAATCCACTTGCTAATGCAGGAGATGTCAGAGATGTGGGTTTGATCCCTAGGTCAGGAAAATCCCCTGGAGAGGGAAATGGCGACCTGCTCTAGTATTCCTGCTTGAGAAATCCCACGGACAGAGGAGCCTGGAGGGCTACAGTTCACAGGGTTGCAAAGAGTTAGAAATTACAGCTGCTGAGCAGCCATCCATCACAGCCCACAAGACAAGAGATTTGAAAAGATGCCCCCAACTTCCTGCCCAGCTCACTGCTTTTGGGGACATGTGCCAACAGTAGTGAGAAAGCATCTGCAGAGGTGAGGACCACCTGGAGACCTTCCCATTCTTAGAAACTGAGCCTTCTACCTTCTATCTCTATCTTCTATCTCTCTCTATCTATCTCTACCTTCTATCATTTCAGTTCAGTTCAGTTGCTCAGTCATGTCCAACTCTTTGTGACCCCATGGACTGCAGCACACCAGGCTTTCCTGTCCGTCACCAACTCCCAGAGCTTGATCAAACTCAAGTCCATCAAGTCGGTGATGCCACTATCTATCTCTATCTATCTATTACTCTGTCACTATCTATCTCTATGGTGCCTTCAAAAACTCTCTCTATCCAGCCTGCTCCTGCCAAACGTGTCACTTGTCAGGCTGGGCAATGGGAAGAGCAAGAATCACCTGTTTTCTGGACAAGAAGCCAGGTGGCTGCTCAGAGGATACAGGGACTTTTGCAAGGGATGTAGGGCCTATAGAGCCATCCAAGGACAGCAAAACCTGTCCCTCAGGGCTTCTCCATTCACTGCTGTGCTGGGTGATGGTGCCTCATCAGGCAGCTCTTTCAAAACAGGAAAATTCAAGGGAAAATCTGAGAGAGATAGAGAGAAAGCAAGCAAGAGAGGGCAGTGCAGTCCCAGCTGGGAAGAATGCTGCTGAGTCCTAAATAAGAAACACTTTGTTAAAAATATTTTCACAAACTTATAAGCTTTTGCACACACACAAAAAAACAAAACAAAACACACATACACACACACAAAACCTATAAATCAAAACAAAAAGACAACCTACAGACTGGGAGAAAATATTTGCAAAAGATGTGACCAACCAGAGCTTAACTTTCAAAATATATGAACAACTCACATAACTCAATATAAAAAAAAAAAAACACAGAAAAAAACAAATAACCCAATCAAAAATGGCCAGAAGACCTAAATAGACATTTCTCGAAAGAAGACATACAGATAGCCAACAGGCACATGAAAAGATGCTTAACATTGCTAATTATTAGAGAAATGCAAATCAAAACTATAATTAGGTATCACCTCACACCAGTCAGAATGAACATCATCAAAAAGTCTACAAATAATAAGTGTTGGAAGAACTTCCCTGGTGGACCACTGGTTAAGAATCTGCCTTGCAATGCAGGGGACGTGGGTTTAATCACTGCTTGGGGAACTAAGATCCCACATGCTGCAGAGCAACTAAGCCCAGAGTGCCACAAATACTGAAGTCTCCATGCTCTGGAGTCCACTCGCTGCAACTACCGAGCCCAGAAGTCACAATTAGAGAGTCAGCGTGCTGCAATGAAAGATCCTATGTGACACAACAAAGATCCTGCATGTCAAATAAGCAAATATTTTTTGAAAACGCTGGAGGCCATGTGGAGAAGAGGGATCCTTCTATCCTGTAGATAGGAATGCAAATTAGTGCAGCCACTATGGAAAACAGTAAGGAGGCACCTCAAAAAACTAAAAATAGAGCTACCATATGATCCAGCAATCCCACTCCTGGGTATATATTTGGAGAAAACTCTAGTTCAAAAAGAAGATACATGCATCCTAATGTTCATAGCAGCGTTATTTACATTAGCCAAGACATGGAAGCAATCTAAGAGTCCATCAACAGATGAATGGATAGAGAAGATGTGGAGGGGGGGGTGTGTGTGTGTGTATAAAGTGATGGAATATTACTCAGCCATTAGAAAGAATTAAATATTTCCATTTGCAGCAACATGGATGGACCTAGAAGTTATCAAATAAGTCAAAGACAAATATTATATGATTTCACTTATATGTGGAATCTAAAAAATAATATAAATGTATTCATTTACAAAACAGAAACTCATAGACATAGAAAACAATCTCATGGTTGCCAAAGGGGAAGAGGAGGAGAGATAAATTAGGAGTTTGGGATTAACAGATACACATTACTATATATAAAACAGACAACACGGATTTACTATACAGAACAAGCAACTATATTCCATATCTTGTCATAATCTATAATGGAAAAGTAACTTAAAAACTATATATATGTCTATGTGTTTAACTGAAACACTTTGCTATATACCTGAAACTAACACAATATTGTAAATCAACTATCCTTCAATAAAAAAATTTTCACAGGTTAATATTAATTTTTTTAATGTAGGTTTAGTTAAAAATTACCAGCCCAGAAATTATGCTGGTAATTGCCCAGAGAAGATAAGATATTTTCCTTTCCATCAGGAAGCTCTCAGAGTAGCAAGGGAGGAACTGATTATTTCTAAAAAGAAAGACAAAGGATATCAACGTTTATTGAGGATCCAAATTGCTATTTCCTTCTCCAGAGGATCTTCTCGACCCAAGGATCAAACCTGAGTCTCTTGCATCTCCTGCACTGGCAGGCGAATTCTTTACCTTTAGCCCCTACTGAGTGTTTACTTAATGGCAAAGCTTGGACAGCATTTTTCACAGTAGTCAAAAGGTGGAATCAAGCCAAGTACTCATCAGTGGATCAGTGGATAAACACAGTGTGGTATATTCATACTGTTAAATATTGTTCGACTTTAAGATGGAAGGATATCCTGATGTGTGTTACAACAGAGGCTTGAAGACATTATGCTAAGTGAAATAAGCCAGTCACAAAATGACAAATACTGCATGATTCAGCTCATTTGAGGTACCTAGAGTCGTCAAATTCATAGAGACAAAATGGTGGTTGCCAGGTGCTGGGGGGAGGGAGAGATGGGGAGTTGTTATTTATTGCATGCAGAGTTTCAGGTCTGCAAGATGAAAAGAGGTCAGGAGATGAATGATGGTTGCGTAACAATGTGAATGTACTGAAACATTACTGAACTCAATGTTTATTTAAAGCAATGCTTTTTTATATAGCCAATATTTCCTTATTTTATTGAATAAAATAATTAAAAAATTCTGAATCTGCATATATCTGCAAAATTTAACGTTCACTTAATACACTAAAAAGGGGTTGTGATGGTAAATGTTAAGTGTATTTTACTAAGTTAAAAAAATTATTAATAATTTCAAAATGGCAACAGCATAACCTTAAACCAAGGCGGGGCCCTTCTAACATGGGGCTTTGTCATAAACTGCAGGGCAGCGTGCCCATGAAGCTGGCCCTGACCCCACGCTTTTGTTATGCTTTTAGAGTACTCACCACTGCTTGTCCGTATGGGGGATGTCCTCCCATTAAACTGTGAACTCCTTCAAAACAGTTTGATTCATTTTACATTCCTGCATCATCACACATATATTTGATGCTAGAAGGTATGTATCATGTTCTTTCAAATTAATTCATATTATAAATGAAAAATTATAGACAAATTATGTTTCATTAAAAAAAAAAAACTTACAAGCATTCATAAATGAGGCTAATATATAACTAGCAGATACAGAACGCTTCCAGAAATACTTTCTGCTGCCTCTCCCTGCAGCATATTTAATGTCCTTTTCTACTGTGCTTCTGTGTTTCCTTTTCTTCATAGTTCTCTATGTTAGGGATGAAGAAGGAATACAATATGTATGCTAGTCATATAACATGCATATGGTAAAGTCCCAATAACATGTATATGGTAAAGCCCTTATTCCTCTGCTGTGTGGAATAAGATTTCAACCATGAGATTCCTCTTTGGTACTGCCTAACGTGGCCGAGGGAAGGCACTGGTGACCTGAAGAAACTCGGCTCTCAGTCTAACTACTATAACTCTTATTTGTTCCCAGGTTGACTCTCACTGAGACTGAATTAATTTCGTGTTGATCACTGGTCCGTAAAACAGTGATAAATTAAACGATTGGTAAATACAATGACTTTCAAAGAGAGAGCAGGGTTAGGAATCCCATTTTCCATTTGGGGATTACTACAGAATTTCATTTCTGAAAAGAGATCACAGATTAATTTAGTTAAGAGCTGATAGTCAACTAAATAAAGAAAAAGTTTGGTGGAAGTCATCCAACTTGTCCTAGATTACCCAGCATTTATTGGCAGTTTTGAGAGTCTGGGGAGAAAGTTATTAAAAGAGTTATTTGAGGACAATAGTTCAGACAATGCACTACAGGGTTAATATAGTTTTAACCTTGGTTCTGCAAGGACAGTGTTTTTTCATTACTTAGTTTATAGGTCTTTTCCATATAAATGATGCTGCCACATACTGAATTTTGGATAAATGAAGAGTCACTGTATCATTAGCTTAGAGGTTATTAAACACTTAGCATTTTCATTTCCTCAAGCGTAAGTATCTTTGATATATTTTTGTTTTATAAGATACTGTCTTGTTTTCTTCTCTTAAATCTTTCCCTTAATTAAAATAAAATCCCTTTATATCAGTACCTGTCTTCCTCCTAGATTAATTTTTCTAAGGTAATTTATATTTGTGAATATTTAGATCTATAGTTTAATCTTACTCCTTCCTTTATCTTTCTAGGACTAGTGGTAATATTTGATTACAAATTTAGAAAAACCACATAACTGAAGAAACACTTGTTCCCTATGACTTGCTCAAGTTCCAAATAATTTATTCTTAGAGATTAATTTTATTTGTGCTCTTTCATTCTTTTAAAAACAAATCATTCTTTCAACCCAACTAACCACTCCAATTTCTTCACTTTTGCCTCATAAAAGTACAGAAAGTATATTAAAAGGCTACTGCCTGGCTATTGCCAAAAAGCGGTAGGACATTTAGACAGTAGTTTTCAAGTTTAATTCTATTATCCAATTAAAAGAATTTAGTAAACAAACAATCGGACAATATGTGTAAATGTAATATCCAGCCTTTATTGAATAATTGATGCTTTTGAACTGTGGTGTTGGAGAGGACTCTTGAGCGTCCCTTGGACTGCAAGGAGATCAAACCAGTCAATCCTAAAGGAAATCAGTCCTGAATATTCATTGGAAGGACTGATGCTGAAGCTGAAGCTCCAATTCTTTGGTCACCTGATGTGAAGAACTGACTCAATGGAAAAGATCCTGATGCTGGGAAAGATTGAAGGCAGGAAGAGAAGGGGACAACAGAGGATGAGATGGATGGATGGCATCACCAACTTGATAGACATGAGTTTGAGCAAGCTCCAGGAGTTGGTGATGGGCAGGGAAGTCTGGCATGCTGCAGTCCATGGGGTCGCAATGAGTCGGAAATGACTGAGTGACTGAACTGACTGACTAAATACTCAGCCTACCCAGGTAATGTTTAGATAAAGTCTATTACTCTGGTTCATACTATAAAAAATACTACCTTTCATATCTTGAAATAGCAATTTTTAACCTTTTTTAGGTTTTAGGAAAGTTCCATTAAAGGCATGGCATAGGTATATAATTTTTTTCTCATAATTTCTGAAGTTTTAAAGAGATAAGAGGTCTCTAGATTAAGAACCCCAGTTCCAAAGAATAAACAAAAACAAACTAATTTGGCTCTTTCAACAAAGCAAACGCCATTCCACTTTAATAGCTTTACAGGGGGTCCCAGGTGGGGCTAATGGTAAAGAACTCACTTGTCAATGTAGAAGATGTAATGGTGGTGGGTTTGATTCCTGCAGGAGACACCAGGGACATGGGTTCAATCCCTGGGTTGGGAAGAATTCTTGCCTGGAGAATCCCATGGACAGAGGGGCCTGGTAGGCTACAGGGCCTAGGGCTGCAGAGTCAGACACGACTAAAGCGACTTAGCACGCACACATAAAATACCTCAGCGACACCTCAGTGACCAGCTTGTAGTCAGTCTCATCCACTACCTGTGAGCTTTGCTCAAGCCTCCGATGTGAAATCTCAAGTTGTCCCTCAGCAGAGAGATACCCAGAGAGTCATCCTCTCGGAAATTTCATCCCCAGTCTTTTCTGTCCTAGTTCGAGGTCTGATGGACCTTGCAGTGATGGACTCAAAAGGATCTCACTGTCCTCATACACAGCTTGAATATGATCCCTGGTGGTTCAGCTCTATACAGATTAAAACACATGGCTAATTTGTTCCAGAACTACATTCCATGTCAATACCTTGAAAATATTTTGCAAGCTTAACCCCAAAGATAGTATGAAAGCCCTCTTCCAAATGAAAGAAGCTAGTCTAATTCTCAGGGAGAAGACAGAGTCGTGACTACATATCTGGAGCTGAGGATTCCATTCCCCAAAACCACTCTCTCACCAGCAGAATTGCTTGGCATTGGGCAAAGTGATTCAAGTTCAAGATAAGGTTCACATTTCTAATACCTTGAATAAAGTACTCCAGGGCCTTAAATACACTTTAAGGGAATTCCCTTGTGGCCGAGAGGTTAAGAAACTGTCTTGAAATCCAGGGGATGTGGGTTTGATCCCTGGTAAGGGAACTAAGATCCCATAAGCCTCAAAGCAACTGAGCCCGTGCACACCAACTACTGGGCCTGAGTGCTCTGGAGCCTGCGGGCCACATCTAGAGAGTGAGGCCACAGGCCAAACAGAAAGATGGTGTGGTGAAAATCCCACCTGCCCACAACTAAGACCTGACACAACCAAAGGAATAAATAAATATTTTAAAAACAATAAATTCATTTTACGTTGGAAGAGACTGTGGAGGGGGAGCAAGAAGGGAGTTAAGACGCTGGATGCAAACAGAGGTACCAAGGACAAATGTGGCACACGTCCCCAACTACCAGTTTTATCCAGGAAAAGCACTGCAAGGAACAGCTCATGAGCTGACAATCTTTACTCAGTGCAGGAACTGTGCCGGCGACAGCAGATAGAGTGAAGATGAGAAACTTTCAGAATACAACACTGTATTAACTGATGGGGAGTTCAAGTCCCAGCAGCAGAAACTTACAAATCCTTTGCAAGTTAACTTAAAATAACAACGGAATGGACAGCTGAACATGTGATAGACAGTAAAACTGAAGAGCATAGAGGAGTTTTAATTCCCTTCTGTGGGGGTGGGGTGCGGAATTATCAATAAAAGATAGGATTTAACTTGGGTTTGTAAGGGTATGAAGAATTTCACCAGGTGGGGAGGTGGTGGAAGGGAGAAGGTACTTCTGGCAAGGGGAATGTAAGAGCGAGGCTCATGGAAAATCACTGAAGGCTGAGAGAAAACCTGGGTGGATTCTGGCCTATGGAGAAGGTGGAGGGTTGCCTCTGAACAATATTACTTTCTATTTGTGTCTTTATGGAGGCATATTATTTCCAACTCTTTTGAGATGAAACACAAATTATTAAACTTAAAATGTCAGAGATTTCAAATTCTTGATAAAAAATGAATTTAGAGTACAGTTGATTTAAAATTATTATTCGAAGTTAAAATTCAGCTGCTGTTACAGAGACTAAATAGACAAAGAAACTCATTCCACTTGCTATCAGGCAGCAACTGACAACTTGATGATACCCTGTGGTTAAAGTCAGCCAAGAATTTGATTTCACCATTTTTCTTAATTTCTATGCCTTCAAATGGACTACTACACTATTAAATTAAAAATCTGATGAAGATCATGTTTTGGGATTGCAGGCGAATTCTTTACCGTCTAAGACACCAGGGAAGCCCATAAGTCACACCAGTTTCACGTATTTGAATATAAGACTTCTGCAGTTCCATGGCATGTCCACTAGAGGCCTGTGAAGAGCTTCTTTCCCCGAACACAATCATGATCAAAAAGGCTAGATTTAATACCAGAAGTATTGATCAAGTACCAGTAAGACAAAGATGGAATTGATAATCTCAACAATAAGCACCTTAGTGGTGGATAAAATAAACAAAATGTAACCCTCTTTCAAAAACTCCAGGATACTGAATTGTAAAGCTTAGAAAACTCCTAATGCGTAACTGGAAAAGCAGAGTTAAAAGAGGTAGGGTTTGGAAGTCTTCGCCAACAGTTCCAGAAGGTCAGCAGGCCCTGGCCAGCTCTGAGGAGGTGGCCACAGGCACCAAGCGGTGAATCAGCCCTTATAATGACTGCCAGGGCCCTGTAGCGGCTTCTGAGGAAAGAGGGCTTTCAGATCTTCAAACACACACACATACAAAAGGCATGCGACAAGACAGGGGGCAGGTTCCTGGGTGGGAAAGCGTCTGGGAAAGTAAACAAAGTAGTGATTTAAGACAGATGGGCCAGGCAGGGGCTTCCTAAACAGTGACTCCAAGGGAGCAAACAGAGGAAGACAGATGAGCGATGGTGAGAACACCGAGAGGCAGACCAAAACAGGCCGCTGGCTTCAGGGGAGAGGGGGCCACTTCAGGCAAAAAGCACACAGAATGTACTCAACGCTGGAGGACGGCAGCGCCGCGACGAAGGTGACTGGGAAGGGCGGAATGCCTCGCGACAGGCCCCTTACCATCCCGGCAAACTCAAACCAGAGCTTCACGGCACGTGTCAGAAAACACAAACAAGACAGCCAGCCATACCATACATACGTGCGCGTGTGTGCGCACACACACACGCACAACTTCTATTTACAGAAATGGCTTGTTTTTCACAAGGTTTGGTTAATTAACAATCAGGAAAGAGTTGCACAGGGTTTGAAGAAAGAACCCTTTGTTCGGAAAAACCTGTGAAAATATTCCCTCAGCAGCTTGTAACTTTCCCTACAGATCGCCCCGGCCCTGAGGACAGGCCCAGGTGCTGGAGGCCCCTGTGAGCCCACACAGAGCACACATGCAAAGGCAGCAGCGCTCTTTGTTGTCCCCTAGGAGTTAAGCCTTAATGGGTTTACAATTCGCAGGCTTTTTTGGAGAGCGGCTTGGCGGTTGCTGCCTGCTGCCAGAAATGGAGCCGAGACAAGGCCTGGTGAATCCCACAGCTGTTGTGGCCGCTCCATTGCAGGGAAGAGCAGTTGCCCGGGGCATTTCAGAGACGTGCAAGAACACAGGGAGACTTCATGAACCCTGGAAGGGAATCTGCAAGCACTGTGAGCAGATGGTCAGCCCACATGGTGGAGGAAGGATTTCGGAGCTGTGGTTCCTCACTGAAGACCATGGCAAATGGTAATTTGCCGAGTCTTCGATAAATCTTTTGTGGGGAAAAGTATTCAACTATAATGTAATACGGCTAGTTAGCTTCATACTGTCACAGTCCTGACTTCTAAACCTCAACAATCACAGTTTAGACAGGAATAAGCTAGTCCATCTTACCTTGGTTGAAAAGAAAAATAAGTATGGCACTTCTGTTGGAAATAGGGCAGCTATTCATCCTGGTCCACTGGGTTTCGGGAGATGCCTGCCTGAACCAAGCCTCCTCCATTACTTCCTCCAGCCCTAACTTCAGGAAAATCTTCATTTTAAACTGATACACATGGATGGTGGCACAATACTGAACGATTCTGAGAGTGGTGACTTCATGATCTTTTGCAAGCTGTACTCACTTTGTTTTCTTTCCCCATCATCCTTCTGATCAAAGGCTGCTTTTTGATACAGGGAATTCTCTTTTGCTGAAATCTCAACCTATTTCCTGTTACCCTCCAGTTGACTCATCCAAGAATCACATGATCTCTCCTAAAAGGCTATTTATTTAGTCCATTATGAGACCCAGGGTCAGTCTTTACTCATTTTGTATCTGAATGATTTATTTCTTCAGATCAAGCAAAGTATTCTTTCTGTAAGTACATCCCTGAGAAGCACCATCTAGATACCAGGGAGGAGATGAGGACCGCAAACTGTGAGATGCTACAAATCTGACGAAGGAAACGGAAGCACTGGGGAGAGAATTCTAATACCTGAGAAGGGCTGAGCCTGAGATGTAATCAGAAAGCTGTGCCCATATAAGGAAGACAGAAAACAATCTTTAACTCCTACTGTAGAGATTGGGACATTGGTTTTAAAGGAGATAGAATTTAAGATGGCCATATATAGGGTGATCTATCACTCCAGTCTTGGGTCGCACGAAATCCTTCAATTGAACACCCAACAATTAGAACCTACAGTTTATCTTAAGGGTGAGACAAGGTGAGGGCCAGTCTCAACAGCAGTGGGCAGGCTGCCCCAGCCCTGGAGGTGCGAACTCAGTGGCCATCAGGGCATAAGGCCTTGGGGAAGGGGGTGATGTCCTGTCAGGCAGGACGGCAGGTGCCCGCCTCTCACTGTGCACCTATTTTGTGTCCAGCACATTGCATAAGGCTCTGTGGAGATAAGGCTCGGGGCCTGGCACACAGCGGTGGCTGAGTGGCTCTCTCTAGACTGGACATATAGCTTTAGACTGGACATAAAGCCCTATAGCTTTACAATGGACCCCTGCAATGTACACAGGCTGACTTGCCCAGGCCAGCATTGCTACCCTGCAGGCATATGGGTTTTGAGAGCCCTGAGCTAAGAGTAAGGAATTGAAGGAGAAGCAGATTTGGGGAGTTGATAAGATGTTGTGGACCCTGAGTATCACCTTGAGTTGATGGTATCTAAAAAACTTACAGTGTGCGGTTACATTTATTAGCTCACTGTCGAGCTTGACACAGACCCACGAGGTAAGAAACTTAAAGTTTGAAGATGGCCTTGGTCACACGGCTGTAAGTAGCAAAGCTGGGATTCACACTACAGATCGCTCTTTCCAGGACCAGTGGCATTTCTCTAACTTTTTTAAGTTGACTGAGTTTTATCTGAAATTTGAGTTGAACAACCAACTGATACAGTGTCATCTGAACGTGTATACTCTGCTCAGTCATCTAGTGGCTGGATAGTATGTCAGATCACATGGACTCCAGGACCGATTGAAAAAGTAGTCACTCAATTTACAACCACTTGTCACCTCTCTTTTCCTCTAGAACCTTACAGTCATACTCAGGAAACCCCAGTAATGTAGATCAAGTGCTTAACCTACGAGGCACTGTGGACGAGACAAAGATATGTCGAGTTACACTGATATACCCATGTGACTTAAAACTATGTCTCCATAGAAACCTTTGCTTGGCTGGCTGTATCTGAAAAGATTCTCTTTAAGTACCTGGCATGGGCCCCCTCTGAAGCAGTGATTCGATCAAGCAGAAGTGGAACATCTACTCCCAAGGTGTAGGACTTTGACTATTAACCTGCAGCTTTTGGTTTAAAATGATTTTTTTCCCTGTCATTTTGTCCCCAAGGGGCTTTAAATTCTTAAATTCCAAGAAGATGCTCCTGAGGACACCAGCCCTGGTTATTGTCAAAGGTACCTGCCTGTCTTCCTCTCTCTATAGTTCCATGACTTCGAACTCATCACACTGTCTTCCCTCTTTCCTTCAAATGCTTTAGAAACTCACACCCCCAAACACTTGCATGACTGGCCATGGATTTCTTGTTAGTCAAACAGGACTGCTTGCTATGAACACACTTCCAAGGTTTTTGAGAAAATTAATTATGAAGCTTGAGGGAATCTGACGTGAAATAACAGGCCAGTTTCTTTTCTTTCTTTCTTTGATGTGGGTCATTTTTAAAGACTTTATTGAATATGTTACAATATTATTTCTGTTTTATGTTTTTTTCTTGTTTTTTTTTTTTTTGGCTGTGAGGCATGTGACATCCTAGCTCCCTAACCAGAGATTAAATCCCCATCCCCTGCACTGGAAGGTGAAGTCTTAACCACTGGACTGCCAAGGAAGTCCCAGGCCAGTTTCTTATGACTTATCATTTAAGGAGAGCTAAGATACTGTGATTTCAGCTTTCTGTCTCCACCAAATTAAGCTCTTTTTAGTCTAAGGTAAATCACCTAATCTGACATATCAGTTCCTGTGTGTAAAGTGAAGACAGTAATCTTTACCTAGCTCACTGGGACTGCTCAGTTTAATTATGACTGAAAAATGGCTTAAAAAAAAAACAAACTCCTTTGTAAATGTGCCATAACAACAATTGCACATAATTTTAAGTAACTTTAATTTCAAAATTTACAACTCTTTTTGTGGTATCTTTATTCATTCATTCATTCATTCATTTTCTAATTCCTTCCCTACCCAATTCTGCTTTCAGAAATAAAAATAAATAAATAATAATAAATTTGTATGTAATTTTCTTCATTTCCTGCTTTCCAACATTTTAAGAATATTAAAGATTGTCAAAAATTAAGAAAGAGCTCAGAGAAAGATCACCTGCCTTGTGATCTCTGAGTCATCAGTACGATGACTCTCAAAGTTCAGTCTTCAAACCAGCAGCAGCAGCACTTAAGACCCAGCTCCCACGGTGTCCCTGGAGGTGCCCTGGGGGCACTGCAGTAAACGCACAGGGGAATCTCGAAATATTCTAACATTTCAAGGGACTCACAGCAATGCCAGGCATCTATCAGACACTGAGAAAACGAGTAGTTCAAGGTAGCTGACAAGGGCAACATGAGCTCATTTCAACATTCCTTTCCATGAGGCCACCATTTGCAAAGCTGGGCTTTTGACAGCTGCTGTGATAAAAAGCAAGTTCCTTGTTGAAAATCAATGTGGAATAGAGAATGTGGTGGTGACATCCAAACTGATTCCAAGGTGTGAGAAGCTGTGCAGTCTCCATGAGTGCACACATCCCATTATTAACTAGTTGTGGTTATTAATAATGAAATTTAAAAATTATTTTTTCCAATTTAAGGGTATTGTTTTTTTTTAATGCCTAAGTTGTTAAGACTAAATACTTTTTTAAGTTGTTGGAACTGTGAGGTATTTCTTTCTTCCTAGAAATAGAGTTGCCCCATAGGTCTGGCAGCCCAACCTATGGGCACAGTGTTTTGAGAGAACCATGGACCAAGAAGATTTGAGAACTTGCTATAAATGCAAATTCTTAGGCCCCACCTCAGGCTCAGTGACTCAGAAACTGTGCGGGTGGGGGGAAACCATCTGTGGTTTAACCAGGCCTCCTCATGATTCTAGTGCACACTCAGGTGTGAGAACCACCATGGCAGGGCATGTTCTAAAAGCAAAGCTATGTAGTAGGGCCTGTGGCTGTTCAGTTTGCAAAGTAATAATACAACAATCTCAGTTTGCATGAAAAAGTACAGAAATGGCCCAGATGGGGCAAACAAAAAATAAAAACCCAACATAAACCAACCTGCATAAAGACACACACACACACTGGCGTCTAGATATATACGTGTGTGCTCAGTCATGTCTGACTCTTTGCAGCCCCATGAACTGTAGCCCATCAGGTCCCTCTGTCCATGGGACTCTCTGTGCCAGAATACTGGAGTGGGTTGCCATTTCCTCCTCCAGGGGATCTTCCCAACCCAAGGATTGAATCCGTGTCTCCTGCATTGGCAGGTGGATTCTTAATCACTGAGCCACCTGGAAACCTGCCTATAATCTTTCTGCTAGTCTACAATTTTAAAATAATGAAAACTTGCTGAATTGTGAATAATCTGTGGTGTTCTAGAGAGTACACAATGCCTTTTGATTCTTGAAAACCGAATCATTTTATCACTGAGTGTTTCTGATTGTTGAGAATGAATCATACTGCTTCCTTCAGAGGACAAGATCTAAGGCTAGCCTTAAAGCCATGATCCAAAGTTCTTGACAGGAATTTGATTTTCATTCTCCTCTGCCTTAATAATACCCTCCAGGGCACACCTCATGCAAGCTGTCGGCATTTCTGTGGAGAAGAGTAACGAAGAATGAGAGGCGAGGAGACCACTGGCGATGGTGAAAACACACGGCTGTTGATGTGTTAGAGGTTTGAGTAAAACCTCCTTCACTGAGGAGCAGATCTCAGTATTTCATCCCAGTTAATCCCATTAAGCCTTTGTACATATGCAGAGATTTCCCAACTTTTGAGTACTAAAGCAGGAGCTTTCTGCAACAATTTTCCTTGGGAGCTCCCCTACTTCCTTAGCAAGATGCCCGCTGAATGTTAAGCAGAGGAAGAAAGCTGTCCGGAGAGTGCAGGAGAAGAGAACCTTTGTTAACTTGAATCCTCTTGTGTTGGAGTCATTTCGCTGTTTGATTTTGAGGGGATAGAAAGCAAGCCCCATCAAGGATCAGCTGGGCCTCCATTCCTCGATCCCAGCGCCTCCTGCTCACAGTAGCAGCCCAACAGATATCTTCAGCATTCTTACACTATGTGTTGATTTTTAGGAATTAATTTATCACTATCTTCTGAGGTCAGCACAAATTCATTTGCTTTTCCCAAATAGTTCAGTCTCCTCTTCAAAGTTTAACGCTTTTTGACCACTATTTCATAACAGAAATTCTTTCCTCCCTTGGATATGCTCTTAATAAATTAGCCTTCATTTTCTCAGCTTGGTTCTTCCTTCTCCCTCTTCTCCTGCATATGCTTCTCATGGATGCATAACCTCTTCTCTTTTATTCCAACACCAGCCTTTACATCCTCATCCACACTGAGGAATTCAGCTTTCTCCATTTGCTGATGACATCCAGACCCATCTCAACACTCTGGACTTCTCTTGAAACTCCGCCTTTGTCTTCTTTACAAGTCCCAGATTTCCAGCTACTACCTGATTATTGAATTCACCCAGAACCAAACTAAATTCATTCTCTTTCCCGGGAATTAGATCTGTCCTCTCGACAAACTCAGGATTCTTAACGGAACCAGCACTCTTAGCTAACTAGGTAAGAAAAGAGAAATGCAGGAAAGTATCCTGTAATCTGTGTTTTTCCTTAGCCTTCACTTTTAATGCATTCATTAATTCATAAAACATCTGTATATTGAGTAGCTGCCAGATGAAGGCACTGGGTCAGTGCTGGACATTGAAGACTTAGTCTTTCCTTTCTAGAAGGTAAATACATCTTGTTTCTTAATATCTTATTCCTCCTTTCTGTTCCCACCATTAACAAAGTTTGGAGTAGCCTCCCTTTCCATTGGGACTATTTCAATTGACTCTTGTTTTGATTTTCCTGTTTCCAGAATCTTCTCCAAGTAGCCCTATACCTTGGTGCTAGATAAATTTTCCTAGGTCATAGCACTCATATCAGTGTGATCCTTTCATCAAAAACTTCCAATTTTCCCTTAACCTCTCCACCCCTGCAAAGCCCACTTGAACACCCTTGTCAAATTTTTCTAGGGAAAAACCTGTTACCATCTCTCCTGATACTCTGGAAAACACTGTATCTTCTCTGAAAAGATTTTTGCCTTTAAAATAAACTCACTGGGCTGAAAAAGAGTCTTTTGTGACCCAAAATAAAATGAAACTTCCTGTCTGGCAAAAAAAGAAAAAAAAAACATCAGAGTACTCCAGACTCAGAACTGCTTGAATACCAATGACAGCTTTCTCACAAAATGAGATAGATCAGATTATGTCTTTCAGAAACATATCTTATGTAAACCAAACAGAGTAATTAATCACTAGTAATTACAAACATACCATTAGAAAGTGGAAATGCATTTTGAGACTAGCTCTTCCACTGACTAGTTGTGGGTGACCCTGGATTACTTCCAGCTTGGATAGTCTAAGACCCTGTTTAAAATTGCATTCAGTTTTCCTTGATTCACTTATACACAGATACAGCACCACAAAAAGCCCTAGGAATTCACCAGTGAACACAATAGACACAACCAAGCTTCCTCGGAATTTTTCTTTGTTGGTCCAACTCCTGGCTAGTTTCAAAGACAAAGTCAGATGGTAAAACTGAAGATTTGCCTTGAGACTAAAGATTCATTTTTCCTGAGGCACTATAACAGACTAAGACTGGCTTTCCAAGAGATTAAAAATGGGGTCAAGTGAGGTGAAAGATTTGGGGAAAACAAATACTCAGCTCCCTAAAGATAAAGTGAGTGATAAAAAAATTTGCATTGGAAGAAGAGCAAAATTCATCTTCTTTTGGTTTGTCCAGTAAGGAACAGAATAGTGGTTTTGAATTTTGAGATTCCAGGACTTTTATTTGTTTATTTTTTTGCCATGAAGGGAGAAAGTTTCAGTTTTAGGAATTAAAAAACAGTGGAAAATCCAAGAGCTCCTAGGTTGAGAGAACCTGACTTGAAGATCCAGTTCTATTATTCAGTAGTTGTGGAACACTGAGAAAGTCACTTATCATCCTTGGGCTTGAGTTGATTAATTTGTGGCAATAACAATAATAACATATAAGTTCACATTACGAGTCAAGTGTTATTCTAAGCACTTTACACACACTATCTCTTTAATTCTGTGAAAGTACATTGAGGAAGGATGACTTTTTTATGTGGTTAAAAAAAAAAAGCACACAACGTAAAATTTACAATCTTAACCATTTTTAAGTGTACAGTATTTTTAGTGTTATCTATACAAACACTGCTGTACAATAGATCTCTAGAACATTTTCATCTTGCAGAACTGAAACTCTTTACTTATTAAACAACTCCTCATCTCCTCTTCCTCTAGGTCCTGAAATCGGCATTCTACTTTCTGTTTCTATGAGTTTGACTCTAGGTGCCTCACATACGTGGAATCATACAGTCTTTATCTTTCTATGACTGGCTTATTTCACTTGGTATAATGTCTTCAGGGTTCATCTATTTTGTACCATATGACAAGATTTCCTTTTATAAAACAGAATAGTATTCCTCTCTATGTATGTGTCACATTTTCTTTATCTTTTCACCTGTTGGTGAACATTTAGTTTGTTTTCTTCACCTCTTCACTATTGTAAATAATGCTGCAATGAACATGGGTGTGCAAGTATCTCCTGGAGATCCATTTTCAGTTCTTTTGGTTATATGTGAAGAAGTAGAATTGCTAGATCATATGGTAATAATATTTTAATTTTTTGAGGAAATGCCATACTATTTTCTATAGCAGCTGCACTGTTTTACATCCCACTAACAGTGCATAAGTGTTCCAATTTCTCTAAATCCTTACCAACACTTGTTATTTTTTATTTTATTGTTTTGATAATGGTTATCTTAATAGGTTCAAGGTGATAATATCTCATTTTGGTTTTAACATGAATTTCCCTGATGGTTAGTGTTATTGAGCATTTTTCCATGTGCTGATTGGACATTTGTATATCTTCTTTGGAGAAATGTCTATTCAAGTCCTTCGTCACTTTTTAATCCAGTGAGTTATTTGTTTTGTTTTGTAGTTGAGTAGTAGGAGTTTCTGATACATTTTGGATATATAGCTCAGAATATTTTACTGTTGGTTCTATGGGGAAATGTTCCTCATTTGAATCCACTCATTTATAAACTTACTTGTTAGTAAACTGATGATAATTTATCCTAAGATGCAACATGTCACTTCATAAAAGCAGATCAGACAGAAAAGACAGAACAGTGAGAACTCAGACAGAACATAATCATCATTTTCATTTACATCCTTGCAGGGACACTTACGAAAGAAAAAAAAATCTCTCTTGAATGCAAAAGGCAGCAGATGTGCTTCTAGAGTCTTGTGTTCCGGGAAGACAATGACTTTCAGCCATAATTGAATCATTTGGGGCCACACTCTGTGGGCACCCTAAGGTGATTATGCTCAGAATGGAGGCTTTCAGAATGTCATTTAGCAAAAGAAAACATGGCTGGATACCAGTAATAAACTAATGCCCTTGAGCTACTCATTTTTTATTGCAACCTAATTGAAACGTACAAATTGCATAATGCTCCCTGCTTGTGAGAGGAGCAGGACTGAAATTCAGATGATTGATTCTGAAATTTAGCCACTAAGATAAGGTTTCTTCTTCAACAGAAAATATGTCAGTGATCTAATTTCCAAGCAGCCAAGATAAGTGGAACTGTCATTCTGTCCTCCGATTGGAAAGGTTCTTTGTCTTCCACATGAGAAGAAAACTGCACAGATACATTTTTGTTCCTAAAATAGATTTCTTTTCCTTCTTTCATTCATTCATTTTTTAAAAAGTTATTTAAAGAATAGATTAAATTAACTGTGTTAAACTCAAGGGGCCAGATTCTACGTTTAAAAGCACACTTGTGGTTACTGCACACAGCAGAAGAGAAATACGGCTTAAGGACAGCAATTACATTTTATTTGCTATACAAGAGGGGATATTTGGAAGATGCAGGAAGAGGGAAGGGAAGGCCTATTATCCAGAGGAACAACACAAAGAGTAAACTCAAGCTTGGCAAATTCTTAAAAATTATAATTTCTTTCGTGTGTATGTTGGTAGAAAGGATACTGTACTAGTAGACATAAGGCTTTGTCTTTCTTCTGAAGCAGAAGAGAATAAATCCGGTTACAGTTTAAGACAGAGCATCAACACGAATCAAGAGGAAGTGACTGAAGACAAATAAGTGTCCGTCTTATTTCACAAAAGAGAAATACAGAGGACTTATCGTGCTAGCATTGGATAAAACATGACCTGTTCATTCACTTTGTACCTAATGCACCCAGAAACGCGCACATGGATCTCTATTCAACATTGACTGGAATGCATCAGAGATCATGAGCTCCTTATGTCTGTGTCTTTGTCTAACTCTATATGTCTATGAGCACAAAAGCATCTCCAAAACCTGCAGATTTATTTTAACAAATGCATCTGTCTAAATCAGTTTTACACCTCAATCACCACCTTTTTTTTAAATTAAATTCTACTGAATACATATTTGTTGAGCATTTTCTATGCATAATAGCGGGGCAGACAGGCTCAGCAAAGGATCCAAAGACAAAGTCTCAACCTTCACTCAGCTTATTAGACAAATAAGATAAAAATATTCATGACCATAAAAGAAAAACAGATAAGGAGAGAGAGAGAAAGAGAGAGAGAGAACGGAACATACAGTGGGATTTCAAAGATAAGAAAGATTGTATCTGTTGGCAAGAGAATTAAGATTGCCTCATGGGAGAAGGGCCTCGAAGGATAGATAAAATTTTGATGAGCGATGATGAAATGATGGTGGTGTGGTTAGGCAGAGTTAGTTATAGATTGGTCCAATTTAAAGGAATGACTGGGAAAAGGCCCAGAAGAGAAAGTGTATCGTGGCTGAATTTGGCTGGAGCTGAGATGCCAGGAGGCAGAAAATTAGAATGGAAGGAAACTCGAAATGCAGAGTCCATCCATGCTCAAGTGAGCAGGCAACAGGACAACATGAGGAGTACTGTGCTCAGATGGTGGGTAAGCAGGTACAAATTCAACATGAAGCTTCTACAACCTTGTTTCTAAGACAATTACTCCACATGACCAGCATCTCTCTCACTTTTTGGAGCTAGTCTTTTCATAACATTTTCCCAAGGGACTCAAGTCTTTCCTGGTGGCTCAGTCAGTAAAGAATCCACCTGAAATGCAGGAGACACAGGTTCAATCAATCACTGGGTCCAGAAGATCCCCCGGAGAAGGCATTGGCTACTCACTTCAGTATTCTTGCCTGGAAAATCCCATGGGCAGAGGAGCCTGGTGGGCTAGAGTCCATGGGGTTGGGAACACGACTTATTGACTAAATCACAGCCACCACCAAGGGACACAAACGTTCTACCATATATGTAACAGTAAGTTGCCAAACCACATGATCCCAGTTATATACACAAAGGCTATATAATCCCTTACTAGTGAGCACAAGAGCCCTGATCCGCACATTTTGTTGCCATCTCCCCAAAGGCATGTTTCTCAGCACTGGTTGCATTATCACATAACCCGAGGTGCTTAAAAAATAATAATAGGCAACTCCAACTCTGATCACCCCAGTCAGTGGACCCAGACACCCTAGGTATCAATAGCTTCCAGGTGATTTTGATGAACTTACAGGGTTGGGAACCACTGACTGACGCAAAGGACTTTTCACTTCAGTTATTTACATGATATTCTGAGGGGTCCTGACATCACAGCACTTCAAGACCTGACAAGGCTAAAAAAAATTAATTTTGAATAAATAGACATATAGCATTTTAAACTTAGGTTTCTATTTTTAGAAATAAGTTTTGAGTTTCAAATGAGTCAGGAAGAAGAGGAAGATAGTGAAAAAAAGGAAGAAGAGAATGCAACAGTAAATTTTTCATGACAAAGGAATTGTTCAGTTCAGTTCAGTCATTCAGTCACGTCTGACTCTTTACGACCCCATGGACAGCAGCACACCAGGCTTCCCTGGCCTTCACCAACTCTCAGAGCTTGGTCAAACTATGTCCATCGAGCCAGTGATGCCATCCAGCCATCTCATCCTCTGTTGACCCCTTCTCCTCCTGCCTTCAATCTTTCCTAGCACCAGGGTTTTTTCAAATGAGTCAGTTCTTCACATCAGGTGGCCAAAGGATTGACGTTTCAGCTTCAGCATAAGTACTTCCAAAGAATATTCAGGACTGATTTCCTTTAGGACGGACTGGTTTGAGCTTCTGCAGTCCAAGGGACTCTCAAGAGTTTTCTCAACACCACAGTTCAAAACCATCAATTCTTCGGAACTTGCTTTCTTTATAGTCTAAATCTCACATCCATACATGGCTACTGGAAAAACCATAGCCTTGACTAGATGGACTTTTGTTGGCAAAATAATGTCTCTGCTTTTTAATATGCTGTCTAGGTTGGTCATAGCTTTTCTTCCAAGGAGCAAGCATCTTTTAATTTCATGGCTGCAGTCACCATCTGCAGTGATTTTGGAGCCCAAAAGAATAGTCTTTCACTGTTTCCATTGTTCTGCCATCTACCTGCCATTAGTGATGGGACTAGATGCCATAGATCTTTGTTTTTTGAATGTTGAGTTTTAAGCCAGCTTTTTTACTCACTTCTTTCACTTTCATCAAAAGGCTCTTTAGTTCTTCGCTTTCTGCCATAAGGGTTGTGTCATCTGCATATCTGAGGTTATTGATATTTCTCCTAGCAGTCTTGACTCTAGCTTGTGCATCATCCGGTCTGGCATTTTGAATGATGTACTCTACACAGAAGTTAAATAAGCAGTGTGATAATATACAACCTTGACGTATTCCTTTCCTGATTTGGAACCAGTCTGTTGTTCCATGTCTGGTTCTAACTGTTGCTTCTTGATCTGCATACAGATTTCTCAGGAGGCAGATAAGGTGGTCTGGTATTCCCATCTCTTGAAGAACTTCCCACAGTCTGTTATATGATACTAAAATTGAATGTCTATGACAATCCTGGGCATGTGAAAATGTGTTAGAGATTCATGCCCTTGTCTTCACACAATAAAACCTCTGACTTTGGTCTTTAGATATAGAATCATATCCTTCTGGGGTTAAGACTTGAATGGCAGGTTGGGAAACAGGACCTCTGGCAAGAAGTACAGTGACCCCTATTCCACACTAATCTCACCCATTTCTCTGTTCCTCTTACTTTTTTTCTGTCTCTCTTGCTTCTTCTTCTTCTCCTCCTCCTTTGCATTCCTCTCTGCTTCCGCCTTTTCTTGGCCCTGTATTTTGTTCTCTCTTCTTCCTTCCCTTCTTCCTTCATCTCTCCAATCACTTCATTTCTTCCTCACCAATACCTACTTCCTTATTAGCCCAGAACATCTCAATTACACAATATTTTAAATTATTAGTTGTATTTAATGAACTTGCTTGACGTTTCTTTGATTTTAGAGTGGGAAGTTGAACATATTATCTAGTTCTCTTTAAAATATTTTAAATAATACAATGTATTATTTTCTACTTTCTACTAATAATTGAGGCAGTAGTTTCTGATAAAGAAGAAAACATGAAACAGAACTCCTTGTCCCCTTGTAAGATATTGCTGATAAAAGAGGAGAAATGAACACTACATTTCACAGGAAGCTATCACAAGGAAATGTACTTCATGCAAATTCTTATGATAAAGGTTTGACATTCTACATGGCATTAAAATGATGACTAGTTTTATAAATTAAAATGAGAAAAACAAGTTGATAACAATATGACACCATTCCCCAAATACAGGGAGGATTTAGGAGTAGGGAAATCAACACACACCCAGAGATTATCACCAGCCACAGACAGATGTCAATGAATTTCAGTCTCAACAAAACACATTATCAAATGACAGCCTGGTTGACCAAAGAGAAATCACAACACCATTCCATACAAATTCTTGACCTTATATATTCATTTTGTCATTGTTTTTCTGTCTGTAATGGATTTCTTAAAATGAAGTCAATCTATGCCCAGGATTTCTTAAGAAAGAATCTCAAAAAACATTTCTTCCAAAAATCCTTCCTTGACCTTCCCCCTATTTTCTTTCAATGATTTATTTTCTTGGGGTTTCCTTAGCCGCCTACAATGTGCCAGGCACTTTGCTGGTCAGTTTCCCAACTTCATTTCTAATTGCTGTAACAACCTTGTGATACAGACATTTGTAGCACCAATTTATAAATGAAAGAATTAAAGCTCGAAGATGTGAAGCAAACTGTCTGTATCACAATGAACATAAGCAGGGCTGGTATCCAAACTCATATGTTTAATTCTGATGCACGTGTTCTTTCCACTTCCTGTACCAGTCTCACATCACTATTCCCAATGCCATCATAAACTGATCATATGTCATTTTAGTATTATCTTATTGTAACTTTGCATAGCCCAATTTTGTCTTCTCATTTAGACTAAAATAGTAAAAAAAAAAAAAAATTTTTTCTAGAAAATCACATCCTGAACAGTGTAAACAGTAGATATTACTAGGCACTGTTAAGGAAAATCATCTACTTCGGGATATCAATTACCCCCTGCCCCAGCTCATATATTTCAAGCTAAAAGTTCACTATTTACTGTCTAGTAATCAGTGTTGCCCATAAAACAGAAGAGTTCAGTAGAGAGTTAAGGATGTGACACGGAATTAACAACACTTGTTTTACAAATAAAGGTGGTACAGATAAAGCCTAAGACTGCATCCTTTTAAAACCATTGCTTCTTATTTCTGGGGTTCAAAACTCATCTGAAGCCTTTTGAAATCATGTCTTCCAAATCTGTATACATTTTGAGATAAACCTAAACAAAAACTTTAAACTTATTCCTATTTAATTTTGTCTAATATTTTTGACCCATTGTTCCATCCTGCTGAAATCTTTTTAAAATTCTTAGTCTGCTAATGAATACGCTTACCACCCTCCCCAGGAAGCCAGCAACCCTTGTGTATGTGCCACTTCCCTAGTCCCCATCCCCCTGGGCCCCTCAACCTGTACTCTGGCAGCATGTCTGTTATTATTCAATAGACTGTCAGCTACATGAGGAAAAGGTTGTTGTCTGCCCTGTTCATTAGTGAATCCTGGGATCTAGCACAGGGCCTGGCATGGTGTGGAGGCTCAGTATGTTGTGAATACATGAATGAATAAATGGGGAAAATAGGGAGGAAAGAAAGTGAAAGTGAAAGTCGCTCAGTCGTGTCCGACTCTTTGCAAGCCCACGGACTGCAGAATCGATGGAATTCTCTAGGCCAGAATACTGAAGTGGGTAGCCTTTTCCTTCTCCAGGCGATCCTTCCAACCTAGGGATTAGACGCAGGTCTTCCGCATTGCAGGCGGATTCTTTACCACAAGGGAAGCCCAAGAATACCGGAGTGAGTAGCTTATCCTTTCTCCAGTGGCTCTTCCCAACCCAGGAACTGAACCAGAGTCTCCTGCATTGCAGGCGATTCTTTACCAACTGGGCTATCAGGGAATCCCAATAGGGATAGGACTGAGACAGAAAGGGAAGGAAGGCATCCTAGAGAAAGGAGAGAGGGGAGGACGGGTTCACGGAATAGCAAGATGTAGAGTTTGGAATCTAAGGTGCTTTAGTTACAAGTTATGTCATATCTCTGAGCCTCATATGTTTAACAGTAAAATGTCATAATAGCAACCTCATGAGACTGACCTGAGAATGAAAGGAGGTGTGCGTGTGTTGTGTGTGTGTGCTCAGTTGTGTCCAACTCTTTGCGACTCCATGGACTGTAGCTTGTCAGACTCTTCTGTCCATGGGATTTCCCAGGCAAGAATACTGGAGTGGGTTGCCATTTCCTTCTCCAGAGGATCTTCCTGACCCATGGATCAAACCTGCATCTCCTGCATTAGCATATAATGGCTCATTACCTCTGAGCCACCTGGGAAGCCTGAAAGGAAGTGGTGGTATGCAAATATCTAGTGTCCAGAGTGTGACCCACCGCAGGTTGACAGGCTACCCAGGTTTCCTTGGTTCTGCTATCAGGGCTGCCAGTGTGATCAAACAACAAGATTATGTGACTTTGAGCCCTCTCAGGCCCCTGGAGTCTTTGGGCCTTGTCCTCTTTGTTTTGCCTCTCTTTCCAAATGAATCACTTCATCAAAATGAAAGATCTACAAACACAGTATGCAAGGTTAGGATGATTCATCCAGCCCAGCTGCAGTCATCGTGAGAAAACCCTGTGCCTTCAGGTCAGTTACAAAGACTGAATAGACGCTATTTGCGGAGTTTTTGGTTTCAGTGTCATTTATTTTTTATTTTCAGAGAGGAAGTGCACAAGACATCATTATGCCAGCAATAGGCAAAAGGCTGGTAGACTCTTAATAAGTGGACATACATGTTTAGGCTTTCCAAAGTTTTTCTGTCAAAAAGTCTAACTGGCTGTTGGTATCTCTAGGTTGGGTTATTTCTTCCCTAGATGGTAAGCTTAATAAAATACATTTTTTAGTTGTAGGTGGAATTTTGAAAGCCTGTTTCTGCAAACCTCAGATTTGGCACCTTATTTTGCTTGTCAAATAAGGTTTCTACTTCAAATAAATAAGTAACATCTAATCCTGGACACAGATTCAGAAGTCGTTTTCAAAATGGACCAACTATCAAAACCCTATCTCTGCAGATTTCTGATAAAGCCTAAAAATAAAAAAAAATTGTATTCATCTTGAAAGGGTATAGCCATAATAATAATCACATATTAAATAAAGTATTCAGATCATTGCTATATTTAATATTTCCCATATGATACCTGGCCTTCCTAAAAAAGAAAATACCATCATCTCCTAATTCAATTTAGTCTGCTTAAATATATGATTTACCCAAGACTTTGAGCAGCTTTTATGTCTCAGAAGCTGCCCTTTATTTGGAATTCCCTGCCTTTAATCCCTTCTTGGTTGCCACACCCCCACATACTGCCTATTTTTGACAAGGGGGCGATGAGAACATGGGTGAGGCTGGCTGGGGTGGCCTGAGGGCCTCAAGAGGCTCCTCCGGCAGCAGTGATAAAGGAACGCTAGACATTCCATTAGGAATACGGAAATAGCTGCACAGCAGTCCCCTGTCATTTGTTTTAACCACACCGAGTGACTAAGAAGGTTTCCACTCTACGGGCTGTATTTAGTTCTCTCTTCCTCACATTTTTACATATACTAAACAGCTGGTTTCAACTTTGAATAGTTCTCATTTTCATAAATCCTAATGTTCAAGGTCTATACACAAGGATTCTAACATACTATTGGAGCTGCCAGGAGAAAACCAATTTTGTCACTGTAAAGAGTACTGACCTAGCAGGTATGTATGTGTCTCACTTGGATCACAGGTGACTTGTTCAAAATCAAACAATGAAAGATCTCATCCAGAAGAACAGTGTCTTTGACTTTTCCCACATTAAACAATTTAGCAATATTTTCATCTGAAAGTACTTTTCCAATTAAACTGGATTCCACACACGTCACAGAAGTTTACAGTCCTGCCAGCATGTGGTATGATTAGGATTGTAAAGGGCAGAAATGTGTTTCCTTTGCAGAGAGCACTGGAGACTGTTGGCTTCCAGAAGCAGGTCAGTGCCTGCCAATCTGTGCCCACTCTACTCACTTAACAGAGGATCTGGCCCATCCTGTTCAAATTTCACATAACTTTAGGGACACATAAAAAGGTCACCACCAAATAGTTTTTCCATGAAGCCTAGATCACAGTGGCTTATGGTATCTCTAAGAATCAAAAAGGAATCCTACCTTTATATTCCAGAGCACCGCATTTCTGCCCTGACCACCCCATCTCCACAGTCCTGCAGACAGCATGGCTTCTGGGGTCTTAAGAAGATGACTGTGGACAACCTGAACTTCCTAACAGAGGTCTGAGACCCTAGTGGAAATGTAGGTACCATATTTCTTTTTCATGCTACTATTCTTATCTCACTCCTCAACTTTCCAAATTAAAGATAGATTCTAACACAAAAATCATTTTTAAAAATACTTTAAGCTGACGGATAGCATAAACATGGTTGATCATGTCCCAGCTGGGTTAGAATGTTTCATCTGGAAAGAACAGAATTATCCCAATGAACATCCAGAGCTGAGGTAGAGTGCTAAATGAGTGCTCTGCCCACAACACGGGACACAGGGCTTATCTGTGACCATGATGTTGAGCATGATGTTTGGATGTAACTGCAGTACTGGTGGGCAAGGAAGATGCTCTCCTGAAGGATGAGTGTGCGTTCAGCCATGAGGTCAGAGTGGTCTTCTCAGCCAGCTCTGCGGACAGGCAGCCTTGTGTGCTTCCTGGGGCCCCAGTTATGATCCACCAACATTGCAGGTAAATTCTATTGATTTATGTCGAGTGTGTCTCTAATTTGTAAGCATATCATCAAACTCTGGAATGAAACTTTCAAAACAGTAATAATCTAAAGATGATGTTTGGATTTCAACTAAACTGAAAGGAACAGAAATAAAGTTCTCCCTCCAGTGGAAATGAGTTTACTGGGTGATGAACAAAACACAAAGTGTTACTTGTTAACAGTAACTTGTTACTTGTCCTCAATGGAACTGCACACCCTGTCTAAGTGGGCTGCCACTGTGTGTGTTAGTCACTCAGTCATGTCCAACTCTTTGTGATCCTATAGACTGTAGCCCACAAGGCTCCTCTGTCCATGGGATTCTCCAGGCAAGAATACTGGAGTGGGTTGCCATTTCCTTCTCCAGGGGATCTCCCTGACCCAGGGATCGAATCCGGGTCTCTGGCATTGCAGGCAGATTCTTTACCATCTAAGCCACCTGGGAAGCCCCCCAGAGTTGCTGAGAAAGCACTAATTAGTGGCCCTTCTGCTTACGTTCCCCCAAAATGACATTCATAATGATGGTCTACAAGTAACATAAGGTCCTTCATAATCACCAAAGAAACAGTACATATATTCGGGTCAATTTTTATATTGTTGCTGTTGTTCAGTCGCTCAGTTGTGTCTGACTCTGCGATTCCATGAACTGCAGCACACCAGGCATTCCTGTCCTTCACCATCTCCTGGAGTTTACTCAAACTCATGTCCATTGAGTCAGTGATGCCATCCAACCATCTCATCCTCTGTCTTCTCCTCCTGCCTTCAATCTTTCCCAGCATCAGGGTCTTTTCCAATGAGTCAGCTCTTCCCATCAGGTGGCCAAAGCATCAGTCCTTCAAATGAATATTTGAGGTTGACTTCCTTTAGGATGGACTGGCTTGATCTCCTTGCAGTCCAAGGGACTCTCAAGAGTCTTCTCCAACACCACAGTTCAAAAGCATCAATTCTTAGGCATGCAGCCTTCTTTATGGTTCAACTCTCACATCCATACATGACTACTGGAAAATAGCTTTAACTATACAGACCTTTGTTGGCAAAGTAATATGTCTATGTCTATATTTATATACTTATATATTTATTTTATTTAATTTTTACATTAAAATATAAGTATATAAATATAGACATATAAGTTTGATTAACCTCATCTGATCACTTCTCAGCTGTGTTAGTTAACTAGGCCTACAGTAATACTAAAGGAGCTGAACATACAGTCAACAAAAGCAAAAGGATTAATTTTCAAAATTAATTTTCAAACCTGGTTTCAGAGAGTGCCAAGGTCTGACTGTACCTCGGGCCTGTTGCCAGCCCTGAGCTGTAACCGCTCTGCTGTTTGGACCTGAACAGGTGAGGGACCTAAGAAACTCCCCTGGGTGGATGATGTGTGTTTCATCAACGGTGCCCCTGCCTGTCCGGCCTCCCCAGGAAGGCTCCTGCTGGCCTGGGGAGGCGCCAAGGCTCCACTCAACAGCGCTTCCACTTGTCAACAGGTTTCTTATAGATCACTGCCAGTCACCTTGGCTCCATACGCTTCATCTATTAATACAGTTTACTTACATTCCTTCTGAACCCATTAACAGTTAAACCACTTTTTAAAAATGTAGGTAACATTTTCTCTTTCAGTTTTTTTAAACCTTCTACTTCTGTTCCTATGGTAACTGCAGCTTCCTATTTGAACTTTAAACTACTTCTCAACTTACAATTGTTGCTGCTTTTGCATTTATCAGACCAGAATTAGTTCAAATGACTGCAAAAATTCTCCTTAAGCTTAATCATGACAACCACATCAACAAACATGATGGCAGATGAAATGATGATCTCTTGATGCCAACCCATCTATCCAGGGTGATCCAGACTGAGATTTAAATAAAGAATAATTTGTTTATGTATTAAAAATTTTAAGTTGAAAGTAAATAGAGCCACAATATTTCTGTATTTGAGCCACAATGTTTGCAGTGAAAATAAAGAACTCAACCCTTATGCCAAGCTCAAATATATTTAGAATAAAAAATGATGGCGCTTAGAGACTTACTATAAAGCTAAAGGTTAGAGAATTTTTAAAAACATGACTCTAGAAGATGAGAAAAACAGATGAAGCACTAAAGCTTTAAGAACAGCACTAAAGGACAGATGAAGGAAAAGGTTCCAGACAGAAAATTAATATTGCCAGTTACTAAACTTGTTGATTAGAAGTGACAATGATTATACAATTAGAAATGTTCATTAAGGCAATCTGAACTCTGGAGCTGGAAGACAGGTGCAAGGTCTGACCTGCAGATGTAGATGTAGGAATTGTCCCTTTGAAATTGTAATAAAAGCCATGAATGGAAACAAAATCTTGGGGAACACAGAACTGGGGCAAGGAATAAGATTTGCTAGCAAAGGCATCAGTAAAAATGGTCAATAGAAGCAGGGGAATACATTGCCAATACAGTGCCAAGTCAACACAAGAAGAACTTTAATAAGTAGGCAAAGACCAGTAAACTCAAAAGCTTTTTCTCATTTGCTCTACCATGGACTGAATGCTAAGCACTGAGGCTTAGCACTGAATGTGACTAATCCCAGGGCAGCTGCCTGAGAGCCTTGGAGCTCAAATATCACTGGAGAGGGATAAACCAAAGTGGGGTGGGGAGATTTGAAGGAAAAAAAAAAGTAGATTATCATTAATAAATAACTTGTAGGTAATTTATATAATCTATGAGCACCCCCCACAAATGATTTTACCCTTACTTTTTATGGATTGAGATTATGTCATCATGAGAGTCATAAATTATTAAGAAGGATGTTGGTTATTGTTATCAGATTCTGATAATCTTTTTAGTTCCACATAAGAGGGCAACAGAAATAAAGCAGTGAGGCCAAATTTCAGTTTGAACATCTCTGGGAATTTGCATTTAACAAGAAAAGATCATCACTGTAAATATATTTTCCAATTTGTAACAGCTGAGACTCATAAATGGCGATGGTATGGCATATAACAGCTGACAGATTATCAGCATGTGTTGGCAAGAGCCCTTTGGCTATTAAAAGATAATTAAAACTCACTATAATCTTCTAGCTGCTTCATTTAGTCATTTTGTTTTATATGCATGTGATAAGACTGATTCATTTGAAATGAACAGCTCCCCTTCATCAGCTTCTCGGGTTAAGCTGGTGAGCGATAGTCCCTCATCTGCAAATATCCTTTCAGCATCAAAATTTATTCAAAGCATCATCCTCTGGCTGCAGCATTGATGGTTCCAGTTACCAAGGAGAGCTGGGTTCAGCCTTCATCTGGCATAGTTAAAGCAATAACTATTAAGCAATAGCCCACCCTATTTTGTCATTGAAATAAATTCTTTCATAACCATCTTCCTAAAAAATAGATGTACCAGAGAGCAGTTGTTCAGTGTTTTCAATTAAGAAAAAATAAATAAAATAAAGAGAGCAAGTTTTTTAACTGAATTTCAATTAAACTTGGAAATAGCTTAATGACTATGAAGACCAATAATACAGAAGCACATTATCTCAAGGGACCATGAACCTTCCATTGCAGGGATTAGGAATTTTTAAAAAAGAATGTAGAGGAAGGCAGTAAAGGACAGTCTTTTCAGTATGCACTGTTTAGACTTTTTAGCCAAAAGGAGTAGGGATGGATTAGCACTGTTTCTAAGTGTGGGGTAGAATATTCTGAGAACTATTCTTGCAGGTTTCAATGAAAGATTTTCAACTTAATTCTATGTGTTCTTTTTTTTTTTTTTTTTTCCTACACAAGGACCAAATAAGGCACATTCAGTTTTACAGCCAGACTGAATTAGAGGAGGGCTCCTGTGACCGGGAATTATCTGCGCAGGGTCATTACAGAGCCACGGCGACAGATGCAGGTTTCTGCTTCCACAAGGAAAACAAGGCTTCTCCTTAATTTGATGTTCCAAGAACAGCCTGGGTTTTTGCATACCTCGAGGCACATGAGATTTTTCTTCTGTAAACTTCTTTCTTTTCTATTTTTGCCTGGGTGTCTCCTTCGGGAGTTGGTGATGGACAGTGAGGCCTGGCGTGCTGCAGTTCATGGGGTCACAAAGAGTCGGACACAACGGAGCGACTGAGCTGAACTGAACTCCTTCAGAAGTCAGCTGGAGCACCCCCTTGTCTGCGGAGCCTTCGCTAAGCACTCAGTGTAGACTCTGGCTCCCATGGCATCCAGCATTTATACATATGTTGCACTTGTGTCCTGGGCTGTAATTACTTATGTACAGCCTACCTCCTCATGCCAACTACAGTGGAAGTGCCTGGAGAGCAGTGCCCTTGTCTTGTCTTGCCCAGATTATAAAAGGAGCTAAATAAACACTAAATAAATACAGGAGGGAATGGATAAGACAAATGATCTTTTGAGGAAGAAACTGGTAAAAATTTATACTATTCTCATTTTCATAGGGGATGATAATATCCTCTTTCTTATTTGGAAGAAATTAAAAATTAATAGAGAAACATATTGATAAGGAGGATATCCAGGCAAGAATATTTACAGAAATGGAAAGGACCTCTTCCAAATAGGCCTCTCATCAATGACTCCATAATTAAATTTCACACTTGCTTTGGTGTCAGTCCCCATGACTGGATATAATCTCAACCTTGGAGAATATCTCCTTTGCCCTTATGTTACAATCCTCGGTCACATGTGCATAGATGTCAGTCAAAGAGCACATGGAAAGTGGTCTGGACACATTTTTATTAAGTCTCTGGGCTCAAGGGCAAAGGCCTCTCTATTTATAGTTAAGTCAGGGCCAAGAAATCACCAACAAGTGATGCCATTTTTGTTTGAGTTTAAAAATCATTACTGATATTCCACCAGAAAGCAAACAAAGAGCTGGTTTATCTTTGCCTACGCAGGCCCTTCCTAAGCTGCGATGGCCTTGCTAATCTCCCCTTCTCATCAGCATCAGCTCTTTAATCAATGATAAATACCACCTGACCTCATCAATACTGGCTTTACTCTGCCAAAGAAATTCCAATGGCATCTTAGCATCACAAGCAAAGTCAACTATTTTTGCTCTTTGGTTTTAAGTAACACATCTGCTCCGCAGACCTACAAGGGCTTCCTGGTCTTATTCTTTTCTGTCTTTAAAATAGCAATTTTCAACCACAGGGTCACAGGCACACCAGTGTGAGGTATATGACAAGTAATATTTACTACAAGAGTGCTGCCACCCTATTTGCTACGCACTTACATCAGGTGTTTTTGAACATCGATAGTTCTTACAGCAATCCTCTGAGGTAGCATTTATGACACCAATGTCTAAAAGGAACCTAAGGCACAGTGGAGATAACTTGTCCAAGATCAAATAGCTAGTCCTGGTAGAGTGCCGATTTTACCCTAGGTCTCTCTGACTTTTATGGATTAAATCACAGTCTTCCACATAGTTAAAACATACACCTGATTTTAAATATAAATTTGCTTACACTCAAAATCATCACTTTTAATAGCATCTTTCACATTTGTTAAAGGAAAGAGAAAGGGCAGATTTCCAGCTAGGATACTGCCCTCCATGCTGCAGCCTCAGTGGCCAACCACTGCCAACAGGGCTATAGTCGCCGGGACTGGTTTACTCTGGTTTCTTTTTGTGGTCCTCCGTGTTATATGGTGTGTACTCAAGTCACTGAGATGTGTCCCACTAAACGCTGTGTACTCAGTTGCTCAGTCGTGTCTGATTCTTTTTGACCCCTGTAGCCCTCCAGGCTCCTCTGTTCATGGGATTCTCCAAGGCAAGAATACTGGAGTGGGTTGCCATTTCCTCCTCCAGGGGATCTTCCCAACCTAGGGACTGAACCCAGGTCTCCTGAGCCTCCAGCATTGGCAGGCAGATTCTTTATTACCACTGTGTCCCCTGGGAAGCTTCCATGTTATAAGGGCATGTTACCAAATCTGAGGCCTAGAGAGTGAAAACATCCACAGAGATTGAAAACTGACTTTGAAGTCTGACAGATGCGTTCCTGAGACCAAGCCTGGACACTGTCCAAGGCACAGTGCTCCGCCAGCCCATGGAACCACCAACAGCCGCTAGAATTATTCAGATGCTCTCAGGTGTATGTTTTGTACATTCGTTCACATCCATAGACTGGAGCACTTTTCTATCTAAATTTGATAATCTTTACTTTATCAATACATTTACAGAAAAATTCACAGGTTTGGTTTTGAGATTCTCCATAGTATAAGGTCTTGATAAACAGGATTTCCCCCCAACTGAAACTAAAGGTATTTCCTGAATAAATGTGGAATCAAGAATTTCCAGGAAGTCTGGTAACTTGAATCAAAATTAAGACTTCTTCCTCTGAACTCCCCAGTGGAATTCTGCATATTTTTATGAGTACATCCCTGATGTGATTATTTAAATTAAAATTTGTCTGCCTTGCAAATCCTTATAGGGCAATGACTATGACCTCTTCATCTTTTAATGTACAGTCTTCAGAGAGGATTCTGGCACACACTAGGCACTCAAGAGATACTTGTAAAAGGAATGAACAAAAGGATGGATTCGCTCGTTTCTAGGTATTTTTAAATTTAAGTCTGTGACTCTCAACCAATGATGCTTTCTTTTGCTCCCTTAGCAACACATGGCACTGTCTGAAGACACCAGACATTTCCAGTTTTGTTTCTCAAATTGGGGGGAGGACTCTTCTAGAATCTAGGGGGTAGAAACAATAGATGTCTCAACATACTACATACATACTGCTGTCTCTCACTACAACACATGGGACAGCTCCCATAAAAAAGACTTATCTGGGCCCCAAATGTCAACAGCGCTGGGGTTGAGAAGCCCTAAATTAGATACTGAAGATCTACAAAAATTCCATAAGCAGACAAGAGATTGCAGAAATAGGCAGGTTTCCTACTAGGAAAAATGCTGTGGCACCCAGTCAAATCACTTACAGAAAACATTCCACAGAAACATAAACCAAACTGGAGCTCCCAGGTGGTCATTTTCATCTCATAGTTCATTTCTGTTCTCCCCACAGAAGCCTCAGCCCATCTTTGGACTTTCAGAAGTCAGCGTTTGTATGCTGACCCATAGCCCAGAATAACCCAAAGAACGAGACTTTCATTCAGTAACAGTGGCATTATTTTTTATTGTGGGTCACTGCTCATAATATGCAATTCAGCTAAAAGAGAGAGATATGAAACATTCGAGATGACTGGCAGGAGAAAACTCTAAAAATGCTCCAGCACAACAGTGAACTAAAATGTCACAGGAAATTTTTTTCTTGAAAGTGGAGAGGCTTATGAATGCTTCATTCTTCCCAGAACAGTTAAAACACTGTGTGGGCTGGGTTGCCTGAGTTCAGAAGGCAGGCCGCTTGTCCTTTGTTCTGCTGCTCACCCGTAGAAGGCTTTCCCTGGTGAACTGGGGCCCAGGAGCAGTGAGGAGATGGGAGCAGAAGATGCTTCATCTAAGGGAAGGATCTGGGTTGAATTTATCCTCCCTTTGGAAGTAAAGAGACTGCTTCAAGCTCGGGACCAGAGACTAAGCAGAGACAGCTGTGTCTCTCACTGCAGACCATATCTGCCTGACATTTTAACTATCATCTGTTACCTGAAGACTCGTTTGTCCAAGGCAGAAGGAAGCCAGCTCTCGCACTGACATGGAATGCAAAGTGATGGATGGGCCACCGGAGATCAGGACTCACAGCCAGGCCTTGGGTGGCATTAATCAGGTGGCCCGTCTGCGGGGGGCCTGCCTCTGCCAGACTCCCTGTGCTGTCTTCTCTCCAGTTAGAGCGCGGGGGCCCTAGCAGGCGGTGCTGGACCGCAGCTGCTGTTTTTAGCTTGTCTCTTAGATATGACTGGGACTCCAGAGGGATAATGAATGTTTCTTTTTTGACAGTCTGTGGACGATCCAAACTTTCTGGGATTTAGATTAATTTCCTGTTCGGCATGTTTGCAGGATGAGAAAACAATTATCTTCAAAATTACAAGTAATTAGCTGTTTGCTTGTCATTGTAAGATAAGATCTTACTGCCCTCCTGCAACACAGCCAGACCCCCCCCCCCACACACACACACTCACACACACACTCTCACACACACACACACACACAGGGGTACCTTGTGCTTCAGTTTTTCAGTTGTTAAGTCTCTTTCTGGGAGGTTAGAGCACAAATGCCACCCATGCCTTATCCTATAGTATTAACCAAGCCCGTGTGAGCACTGCACCCACCTCCTGAAGGGGAAAGAAGACACAGGAGCACCATGTCCTTCATGGGATTTGTGCTTATTAGCAGAGGTGTGATGTACATCGCACTGCCCGGGGCATGAGAAAAGTGAGAACGACCACTCCCCACTCCAAGTCTGCTCTCTCCAGGCAAGTGCTAGGTTGGTTGAAGCATCAACAGGAGGTGAGAACATGAGACTGAAGATCTCAAGATGGCTGTCTAATTCTGGCTCCATCACTGACAGGTTGTGGACTCTATAGCAAGTCTGTGAGCTCCTCTGAGGCCCAGTTTCCTCATTTTTATAAGGGGGATTAGAAAAATCCCCTGTAAAGCAGAGTTTCCCAGCAGTGGCAGTATTGGCATTTGGGACAAGATCATTCTTTGGTGTGGGAGGCTCTTCTGTGTAGTGTGGAATGTTTGGTAGCATCCCTGGCCTCTATCTATTGGAAGCTACTAGCACCTACCCCCCGCCCCCAGTTGTGATCATCAAAACTATCTCCAGATATTGCCAGTTGTCCCTGCAGGGTAAACTGTCCCTGCTTGATGACCACTGCTATTAAAAAAAAAAAGGCCATCTTCTTTAATTTCTTAAGAAAACAGCATCCAGGAACTTAAACTCTATCCCTAAGGATTCAGGGTAGCATTAAAAAAAGAAAAAGCAGCAGCAGCAGCAGCTATGAGTAAAATGAGAGAACTCAGAGTTCTCATCTGTGGGAAACAGGGTTTCAGATAAAACTGAGAACCATTTGACTTCCCTTGGAGACCCTTCTCCAGCCTAACCTTGGAAAATCTGGATTTTGTTTTAATTCTGGGCAACAAGTCGGGGTAGAAGGATATTCTCCTTTGCACAGGGTAATAGGGCTTAAACAATTTAATGTATGTACAGAACAATGCCTGAAGCTACTCATGATACAATCACAATGAAATAATTAGTGCGATGTAGTATACACAGGAATGTCACTAAGGCAATCTCTGCACACCTGGGGGCAAAACCACAATGCATTATGACTCTAGTTATAGTACTTCTTCCAGTTGTACAATTCAGAGTAATGAATCAATCAGCCAAAGGCCAGTCACATGCCAGCAAGAATGGCAGGAACCCAGACTTTGGGCTTCCCTGGTGGCTTAGCAGTAAAGAATCCACCTGCAATGCAGGAGCTGAAGGAGACCGGGATTCAATCCCTGGGTCAGGAAAATACCCTGGAAGAGGAAATAACAACCCACTCCAGTATTCTTGCCTGGAGAATTCCATGGACAGAGGAGCCTGGCAGGCTTCAGTCTGTGGGGTTGCTAAGAGTCGGACACTACTGAAGTGGCTTAGCAGTTGCAGTAGACTTAGCCAATGTGAGTTACAAAAACCTATCTGTGACTTCTTTGGCCCTCCTCCCACCGAGTAGTGTTCCCTCCCCTTGAACCTGGGCAGATCTTTATGATAGAGCCAAAGAGACCCTATATAGACTTTGACCGTCATCAAGAGAAGGCATGCACTGTTGCCTTGCTCTTCCTTGCAAGGCAGTCTCCATGCTGTGAGGAAGCCTAAGCTGCCGCCTAGAGAGGACAGAGGTAGATGTTGCTGGCAGCCTCTGCTGAGGCCCCACATTTTAGGCAGTCAGTCCCAGGAGTGAAGGAGGCTTTGGACGATCCCAGTGCCCAGTCATTGAATCATCCACAGCCTACAAGTTTTTTCTAGCTAAAGTCACAATCTTAGATTGAAGGCAGGAGGAGAATGGGACGACAGAGGGTGAGATGGCTGGAAGGCATCACCAACTCAATGGACATGAGTTTCAGCAAACTCCGAGAGATAGTGAAAGACAGGGAAACTCAGCCTGCTGCAGTTCATGGGTTTCAAAGAGTCAGACACGACTGAGAGAATAAACAACAACAGCAACAACAAAGTCACAATCACATGGAGCAGAGACAAACCATTTTTACTGTATCTTTTCCAAATTCCTGACCCACAGAACCTATGAGCATAATAATGGTCATTTATTGCCATTAAGTTTCGGGTGGTTTGTTACACAGCCACAGTCACATACCTCCATGAGTTCAACCACTGCTGCTCAATGAATGTATTCACTGGCGAACTTGGGTCATGTAGGATTAGCTCAGCTGGGGATTGCACCAGAAACAGAATAGGTTTCCATTGTGCATGGTGAGTAGCTTAAGGCCACACATTCATCAATGCTATCTAGAAGTCTGTCTTGTGGCGTGGAAGTTGTAGAGGCTGTGATTTTTCCCATGCCATCCACGTAGATAGCAGCTTGATCAGCAAGAAAGGGGGAATTAGGTTTATGTGTAACTATCAGACAAGAATGTTAAGAGTGAACCCTGAAAGGAGGACACTCCCTTGGGAAGCCAAGAACCTTCAGGAACTTGACTGAATTGGGTCAGTAGTAGGCTGTCCTAGAGAAGAAGCTGGTGCTGACCCAGAGTTTGAACCATAACCTCTAGTATTTGCTTCTTGGGAGAGGTCATGGGAAGTGTGGCCGTGACCTTCTGAGAAGAGAGACTTTGCTTGACTCACTATGACCTTTTGCCCATCTTGATGTGTAGAGATAGTCATCTTGATAAAGAAGGAGAGTAACAGACTGGACTTGAGGGAAATGGTGAAAAGTTGTTTTCTAAACAGGAGTTAGGAGAATAGATTGTGTTGAGAAAATAGAATGTGTGCTTTCTAGCAGAAAATTCAGTATCATTTGCACATTATCCAAGTAAGCACACAAACTCTGTCCCCTGGGGGCTCTTTAGGCATCTCATTTAATTGGAATTTAACCTGCGGCTAGATTCAGAATAGGAACTACAATTCAGGCAAAGAAGTAAAACTTTATATTAATAGCTCTTATAAAAAAAACCTCTATATGAGTATATTTATTCAATACCAGTGGGGTGCCTGCCTGAGGTTACTATGTGCGATTTCATACTTCATAAAATATTTAAACATCTTTAAATTACTTCTAGAACAGTTCATATTTGAAATTCTTTTTTTTTTTTTTTGATAAAATAATGACTGACTGCTTAAGAATTTGGTATAAATGAGATCACGCACCCTATAGACCCATTTGTTTATTGGGTTCTCTACAAATTAATCTGGTTTCAAACTATTTCAGCAAATTGGCCCAATATAACTAGTGTTTTCGTTTATTCATGTTTCTAAAATCAGGCACTAAATTTTGTTTGTATTTAGGTATATAATACTCTTTAAAAAGCCTTTCTTTGAGAAATGAAATCATTCAAGCCGATTTGTAATGTCTAGGGGTCTGGTAGCACTAGAGGTAAACAATCCACCTGCCAATGCAGGAGACGCAAGAGCCACGGGTTCAACCACTGGATCAGGAAGATCCCCTGGAGAAGGAATGGCAACACTCTGGTCTTCTTGCCTGGGACATACCATGGACAGAGGAGCCTGGTGGGGCTCCAGTCCATGGGGCCCAAAAAAGTAGGATACGACTGAGCATGCACACACACAAGAGTTTAAAATTTAAATCTCTTTATTACATATATTAAATTCATTTCATATTAGTACTTAATTTTATTTTTTCCTTACTAGTAAATCGTTGAAGATGTATAGTCTTATCAGATAATTCAATTAAAATCCAGGGAAACATCCCTTGTAAGCTGACCCAGAATTTACTGAGCAAGAGTTACTGATAATATAAATCACTTGACAAGTGTCTCCAAGTAGAATAAAATTTCTAGTAGAAGATATAGTAATAAATTCAAACCAATGAATTCTTAACATAGTGAGAAGGGGAAAGACATGAAGAGATAAATTGGTAATTGCGAACATTAGTTTTAAGGGTATGTAAATATTCTGCTATTCTGAAAAGTTATGAAGCTAAATCCTATCTTTATCATTTATTTATCACCACAGTTAAAATCCTCAGCCCTTGGGGTAAGGTAATCACTGTAACAACAAAACTAAACTATAATGCTTGAGCTGTGGAAGCAGATAGAGTCAGTGAGCCCTGGGTTCAAGTCCTTCTAGTTATTTGGGTTAAATGTGAACAAGTAACTTTATCCTGTCTGGGTCTCAATTATTCAGCCTTCTACTGACTCATTGGAAAAGACCCTGATGCTGGGAAAGACTGAAGGCAGGAGCAGAAGGGGACAACACAAGATGAGATGGTTGGATGGCATCACCAACTCAATGGACCTGAGTTTGAGCAAGCTCCAGGAGTTGGTGATGGACAGGGAAGCCTGGTGTGCTGTAGTTCATGGGGTTGCAACGAGTCGGACATGACTAAGCAACTGAACTGACAATAGGAACACCAACAGTACCTATTATTATGAGAATTAAATGAGACAATTATTTATCATGCCTAGACACAGTCTGATCAAAACAAATGCTCCTTGATTATTATTCACTCTCTCCATTAATTCTGACAACTTCAAACCCACGTTCACTTACTTATCTTTCTAAACGACTGTTTACAACCAACTACTCTACTCAAATTCTCTCAGTAGCACATTACCTACCACAGAAATTTCAAATTCACTGAAGTCTGGCCTCAGAGTTCTTGTCCAACCTTATCATCTCATTTCCTACAACCACTCATTTCACCAGATTTAGAATACATTTTTTTTTTTTTTTTTTAATATTATTTTATTAGTTGGAGGCCAATCACTTTACAACATTTCAGTGGGTTTTGTCATACATTGACATGAATCAGCCATATAGTTACATGTTAGAATACATTTTTGTATTAAAGTATAGTTGATTTACAATGCTGTGTTAGCTTATGGTGTATAGCAAAGCAACTCAGTTATATATTTTTTTCATATTCTTTTACATTATGGTTTATTACAAGATATTGAATATAGTTCCTGGTGCTGGACAGTAGGACAGACTACATTCTTTTTTTTTTTTGGTAGTAGCTAATTGTCAGCTTTTTTTTTTATAAATTTATTTTTAATTGGAGGACAATTGCTTTACAATATTGTGTTCATTTCTGCCATACATCAACATGAGTCAGTCATAGGTATACATATGTCCCCTCCCCCTTGAACTTCCCTCCCATTTCCCACTGTATCCCACCCTTCTAAGTTGTCACAGAGCACTAGGTTTGAGCTCCCTGCACCATACAGCAAATTCCCACTGACTGTTCTACATATGGCAGTGTATATGTTTCAATGCCACTCTCCCAATTTGTCCCACCCTCTCCTTCCCCAATGATACAGCAGGATGGACTACATTCTTAATTACTTAAATCTTACTTTTCAATTCATTCTGCTGCCCTACTTAGAATGAGTTTCTCTGATTTTTGCCCAGTAGAAACACAGCCTGTTTCCATAGCTCAGGCCCAATAACCTTTCTTCCTTATATTACAGCCCTGCTGACAATGCATTCAATATAAATGCCTATGTTTTGATAACCTGTTAGTCATTCTTTTGAACTGTCGGTGTTAACAATAGTTTATGTCTTAACTTACTTAATTGTAATCTCCTTGAGGGCAGTGATCATGCTTTATATATTGATAATTTTCCATCACACTCAACATCAGTAAAGATTGTGCAATTGACTTTGATCAGTTATTTGTTGAAATACTGACTAGGTTAGATTTTCCATTAGTGTAACTGATGGAGAGGAAGTGATACTCATTCCCAAAATGCAGCCTCTCTTAAATATTTGTGTTAGTTATCACAATGTTACCAAAGATGATTTCATGAGAAATTCTCCACCAACCCTTGTCCTCCCAGGGGGAGCACAAATGCTAGCGTCGCAGTGTTAGCACAGGGGTAAGCTCTCTGTAAATTATGTACCCTGACTTTTTGAGAACTGAGAAGAGCAACAATGCGCTTTTCACCAGAAGGGAGAGTTCCATGTTCTTGGACGAGTTGTTTACAAGGAATTAATCCACAGTGGAATGGACCACTTTCTGTTTCCATTCTGTTTCCTTTTCAGATGAACGAACGTACATTGAGCCCTGAGTAAGTGCTTGCCTCTGTGATAAGTGCTTTGCATGGGTTACAACACTTCATTGCATAACAACTCCAGGTCGTAGATGCTATTATTGGTATTCCCATTTTAAATGAGGAAACAGGCATACAAAGGTCATAGAACTTGCTCAAGATCACAGAGCCAATCCATGTTGGAACTAGGATTTGAACCCAGGTCCAGGAAACACCAAACCCAGGTTTTCATTCACTGTACATTGCACCTGCAAACTACACAGCCTCCCAGAGCCAAAGGAGAGATGTCTGAGAGAATCCTTCTCTGATAAATCAAGGCTCTGAAGACTTCCGAAGTCCCATGTCAAGTTATCTGTATCAATCACAAGACATGATAATTTATTTAAATGGCTAATTGTTGAGCAGAGCCAGCTAGAAACAAGAAATGTGTTCTGCTAAGATAAAGGCCGCAGAGAAACTTAAGAGCATCATGAATCTGGGTGGTGGCGGAGAGACACTAGCCTCATCCTCATATGCAAGACACAAATCAATAAGAACAGCCCCAAACATAGGAGCCGTATAAAACAAGCCTCAACTCTTCAGTCCAAACAGGTCAGTTTTGCTGGAACAAATGCTTTAGGAAGCCTTCACAGGCTTGGTTTATTCTCCATCAAACATGCGCCTTCCTCTTAATTCATAAAGGTGCCCCTCAAATGCCACTGTACTCAAGACATTCAGCCTTTCCAGGTAAAAACTACACATAGAGAGTATTCAACAAAAAGATTTTCACAGTGGTCTAAGCTTAGTAATTGACCTTCTTCTTGGAATCTAACATCATTAGTACACTCAAACACTAAAAACAAAACAAACACAAACCTGGTATCAAAACTATGGGACAATCCCCCAACATCTTAAAGGGATATGTTGATAAAGTGTGCCTGCCTGCTTTCACCTTTCTTTCCCAAGGCTATGCAGGCCAGGCTATGCTGGGCAAGGTCCCAGGAAAGCACTGGGCACATCCTTCCTTCATCAGATAATCTGGGCATGTGACATCAGGTTCCTTCAGGCCTCTGGGACTCAGGCAGTCTGCTGGGACTATGGTTAAGATCTTTTAGGCCTCCAGCTCGACAGCCACTCCAGGCTATCCTGCCTAAGAGGACCGTCCCCACTGCGCATTAGCCTTGGCAGGGAGCCCAATTTATACTGGAGATTCTTAACATGGAAAGCATATGATCTATGACACATTGACTTGTCAAAGTCCCCAAGTCTGTCACACAGTATCTTTCACTTCAGAAGGTTTTATTCTGCTCATGGCAAAGGGAAGTTATTCTTTAAGAGTGAATTAGCTGAGTGAAAAACACAACATAAAATTCTTGACATCTCAGAAAGGCAGAAAAATAAGAGAAAGTGGCATTTAAAATGATCCTAATTAATGATATGGATTCCCTCACAGCACATCAAATATATAAAAAGAAAATATAAAATAAATTTAAGAATTAGCATACCTTGTCTATTTGGAAAACAACTAAAAACAAAACAAGACCACAATGTGGCACATTATTTTCATATCCTGGAGGTTGATATAAATTATTATTCAAGGAAGAGAAGCAAGTGTGGTGATGTTTTGTGTCTAGCTGAGGACTAAAGAGTTGGGGCTTGCTTTGTACGGCTCTTGTGTTTGGGCCCGTATTCAAGCCCAGAGATCCCTAACAGGTGCCCTGACATCACTTAGCCATGCCAGAACTGAGGATGACAACGTCTGTTTGAACTGACTTCACACTGATTTTTTTTTCTTGATAATATTGCTGAATAGCAGGAGCTGGTATATTATTCCCATTTGATAGATGAAGAAACTGAGGCACTGACAGATTAAATAAAAGTATCCGTGGTCATCAGGTCACGACAAAGTTGTCCTAGAACCCAGCTTCCTGCCTTCCAGTTCCCCAAGCTTGCCCTATAGCCCAGGTTTTTCTTTTCACTGGAAACATCTCTATTCTACTTAAAGACTCATGGTGGTCCTTTGCTCTCAAGATTCATTTTCGCTGTAAAGTTTAACAGCTGCACGTAATTTGTGTGTCTGGTTGTTTTACCCATTATATAGACTGCTTCTATTGAAGAAGCAGTGCGATCTATATTATGGGTTATTTCTTTAAAAACCAATTATCTGAAAAAACCTCAAATCACATGCAATCAACTACCAAAGAATTAACCTTTTCTCCTTAAAAACTCCCTTCCCTGAGCACTCACACAAGCACAGTCAGTTCATCAATCTCTTTATGTAAATAGCAGTCATGCAACAAGGGAGGCGGTCTGTTTATTATTTTTGATCCTGTTTTTGCTTCTGGCAAAATTTCACAAACAGCAGAAGTTGGCAGAACATTGATATTTTCTTCTGACTGGCTACTGTTCTCCAGCTTCAAGTGCAGAGCACAACTGCAACTATTCTGGTCTGCAGGCCTCAGCCATGACTGAGGTCAAATTGCAAAATCTGGAGGGAAAAAAAAAATCTCCATCCAGGGCTTCTGTTTGGAAATGGAGACCCTGATTTAACATAGACTTTACTTCCAGTAAAGAACTGGTGAGTTAGAGGTCTAGAGTCCGGAGAAAACCACAGGTCTGACCTAATTCCCACCTAGATTCCCACCTGAAAAGGCCCACGGTGAAGATCACATGAGCCACTGAGCTCCGGGGCCCTAAGAGCCCTGGGAAACCTGCCGGCCTACGATATCCACCCTTAGCACTTTCTAGGAAGAAGGGCGGCATTTTGCAGGATCGGAAGTAGGGAAAGGAGGTTGGGGGTGGAGGAATCTGTTCTTTCCCTCTGTTATGCTTGCTCCTACCTAATCTTGCTAGATTCCTTGCCAAAGGCCAAATGCTGCTGCCGCAACGTTTACTTTGGACAAAGCGTCCATGATGAAGAGCAGCCAGCCGGCAGGAGGGCAGTTAGTATGAAGGATGATCACGAGAAAATGCTGTTGGTTTTGGAGGTAAAGTCCTCCAACAACTTGAGGGACTGGCTGAGGCCGGGGCTGGGTGTGGGGGTGGAGTGGGGGGCGTGCAGGGAACAGATGAGGTCCAAAGTGATGAAAAAAACAAAACACCCTGCTTGGATCCAGGCAGACTCGCTTACATAATTATAAGGGTGCTGGGGTTTTCAGTAGTGAATGACGTGGACTTCAGAATCACAGAGACTTGAGTTAAAGGCCCAGCTCTGCCACCTACTTGCTGGGAAACTCTGGGAAAGTTACCTAACTCTCTTTGTTTATTCATCTGAAAAATGAAGGCCTGTAAGTGTAAGGTCTTGAGTGTTAGGCCATTCTAGGTTTATTTTCTAGATGAGTAAATTTAACACTCGTGTCTTCATGAAAATTAAATAAAATAGTAATATATGTGCTAAAAACAGTCCTGGGTACATAATAGGGAACCCTCAATAAAAGTAGGTATAAGTATACGGTTAGTGTTATAAAATTTTTGTAAACATTTCAAGAGCTAAAATTTGAGGCATAAAATTTATAAAAAGTCAAACCATCAATCCCAGACCTGAATATTTGATCTAAATGCATAGAAACATTAATAAACTATGTTGCCTCTCCATGACAAACCCCGACTTACACTTTTCTTTTCACTTGGGTGACCCAGTGGAAAAGTTCTGCTCAGCCCGGGAGGCATGGCTCGCCTGTACCTCTGGACACAGCTGTGTAGACTCCAACAGCCAGGAGGCAGCGTGACTGACAGTTAATGAGCTGAAAAGAACCTGTCTCCATTCCACGTCATTCCTGCCTTATGGAACAAAACAGGATAGAAGCTGCAGTGTCCACAGCCAGTTCCACTCAAGTAACCACACAGAGACAAGAGAGAGAGGAGAAACCTCATGTGAAACGGAAACAGAATGGCTCCACAAGAAACAGAATTAACTGTAGGCTGGAGGTGAGGAAGTAATTTTACTCTACGTGGAAGGGGGAAAGGAAAAAGTTGGACTCTGAAACCATCTCTACCCTACTAGTTAGTTAATGTTTTACAACCATATTGCTCACTGCCAAGTTTCCTCATTAGATCAAGTGAGTCTATATTTATTGATAGAGTCCACTCAGGGAAATGTGCTTTGCTGTACCGCAACACCAAGTGAAAATTAATCTGCTTCCAAAGGAACCTTGGGAAAAGGAGACTGGAAACATCTCAAAGTAGGCAAGTTGTATATGCATTTGTCAGGTGTCTGAAAGATTCTAGGGAACACGGCTTCCTAATTTGAGATTATTAGGACTATCTTACACACATATTCAAAAATACAATGCACATGGGACTGCTCCACAAACTGTCATGCATTCTACCAGTGAACACATTACAACTATAATAGCTTTGCAGGGTTTCCAGGATACCATATGCAGACATCAAATATTTAATCTTAGAAAACAAAGCTTCTACAAAGTTCAAGATTAACATTTTTGTTATGATGTGAAAAGACTGGACTAACTAATATTTCTGTTAGTTTGGGGTTACCAAAATGGAGGAGGACCTAAGACTACATATAATCCATAAACAAATGAAGCTAAAGAATCCATGTTGACTTAGTCCATTCAACTCTTAAGGACAAATTTCAACAAATGTTAATGATCACATTCATATGTAGTCTTTCATCATGGAGGAATTTAACAATTATGAAGAACAGCTCTCAATGAAAAGGAATGAAAGACTTAGATGAAATGGGCAATGAACGCCTCTTAAATAACTTGTTTGAATGAGTTTGGGAAACAGCATAATTTTCAAATTGCCAACTGGTCATTAGAAAGTTTATTTACATTTTACAGCATTTCTTTTCTATGAACTCCTCTGTGCAAAGACCACTGTAATACTGAAAAGTTTCTACAAAATTAAGAAAAATCTCAGTTAACTCGCAAGTGGTAAAGAACCAACCTGCCAATGCAGGAGACATAAGAGACGCAGGTTCAGTCCCTTGGTCAGGAAGATCCCCTGGCAGAAGGGCATGGCAATCTACTCCAGTATTCTTGCCTGGAGAACCCCATGGACAGAGGAGCCTGGCAGGTTACAGTCCATAGGGTCGCAAAGAGTCAGACATGACTGAAGCAACTTAGCAAGCACAGAGTTAACAGTTTAGAAAAACCACAACATGATGACAGGGGAACTCAGATATACAGTTAAAACCATCAGATATGTAGATATAACCATCTATAGACTGGCCATTGAGACTTGTCTAGAACCTTGCTCCCACCGCTCCCCACTCCCACCCTGATAACCTCCCTGGCCTTCACTCCAGTCTAGAAAAAGCACAGCCCCCTTCCCCCAACACTGCTGCCCTCTCTCTTCACAGTTTACCACCAAGTCGGTCCCAGAGCCAGGAACATTTCCTGCCTCTTTTATTGGCGGAAGGTGGGGATCAACAGACTTTGCTATTTATCTTTATGAGTTGAAACTCGGCCTAAACCCACCACTTCAGGTCAGTTCAGGGCAACTGAGAGAGTAACTGCTGTGCCCAGGAAACCACAGCTGGGAATGACAATGTTTCTCATTATGGCTTAAGATAAAAAACAAAATAATAACAACAACCCCTCTGCCCCCATCAACACATACACCTTTTGTTTCAGATTTTGTGGTGGACACTTTCTGAGGAAACAAAAAATGGGGCAGTAGGTATGCCTGCCTTAGCAAACTCAGTATACAGGACATCATTTATTCTTCATTTGCTCATACAGTACCTTGAAGGGCCAAATGTACATGGATGTTTGCTTGCTATATTTTCTTACATTGAGCCCTAGTCTTTAGGTAAGGATGGTTGGAATGTGATTGTCACTGGAATTGTGAATCTTTCTTATTTCTTATAGTGATTTTAAATATTATAGATAATTTGGGGGTAGTAAAACTTTCAGAGGAAAATGATTTTATGACTACTGTATTTTTTTTTCCAGTGTGCCCTCTGGTGAATACAAATGTGTATGGGATGCCACTGTTCACTTATAGCGATGGAATACTAATCTTGGCATCCATATGCATGATTTTCAAAATTACCAGGAAGAGGAGAGTAGGAATGCAGGGAGAGTAGGAATGCAGGGAGAGTAGGAATGCAGGGAGAGAATGCCTTCTTCAGCTCATACACTGACATGTAAATTAGTTATTTGGTGACTGTCAGTTCCCTTACAACCTCCACTCTCTCCTCTACACTGTTTTAGCATAGTGTTTTATCAGAATGGTAGAGACGTGGCAATGCAAAATACTGGTACTTAGTCAGCTCTGCCTCTGTCAGACCTCTACAATTGTTAGGATTCCTATGGTTTGTGAGGGAAGTCATTTGAGAGCCTAGCCAGACAGTTTGGATGTATTTCTATTGATTTCTTTTTTCTAACAACATTAGCGTGTTCTCTAAGTCATTTTCCAACCATTCCATTTAAATTCCTTTTGACCCTAAGCTTCTCCAAAAAAAGAGAATTCATGTCTTTTCAAACAATAGAGTATACATTTTCACAGTAATCTGTGTCTACCCTGCCCTACGCGGCACCCTTCTATGGTGATTGCCATGACCCTGTATGACTTAATGGCATAGGGATTTGGGCGACACGATATGGACTAATTATTCATGCCTTCTGTTGCAGCCTCTTGATATTCTGTGGATTTCTCTCAAAAGGCATCAGTCATAATGCAGATGTTAATTCGTTATCTCTTTGCCAGCAGGAGGAAAAAAGAAAACCTTAAGAATATCTGTAGTCTTCACGGAAAACTTGGTAAGTTGCTTATATAACTGGACCAAACAGATTTTACTATTAAGAATGACCTATTATCTATCAGGTCACTTTATTCTGTCGTTCTGAGAGGGACATTATGTAACCAAGGATACAACTGGACCCTGAGTCAGAAATTGACTCTGAGCCACCAGGGAGAATTTGTGACCCCTAAAGAGTTTCCTGTTTCTTTCCTGTGGGGCAGTGACTCCACTTCCCAGCAGTAATGGAATATTCTGAATTAGCTGCTATAATGTCGGATCCTTTTGGGATTCAACTAGGACTTCGGCTTTATGGTAGGTTAGACAGATCCAGAGCTAAAAAGCAATAATTTCTTTCTTCTGGCCCAATAGAACGTATTTTGTAGAGTTACTTGAAGATTATTTGTACTATTATTACAATGATTAACTCTGTCCATATACCTACCCCTTCAGTTTTCTGCTGGGCAAATGTGCAGAGGCCACCTAATTAGGTTAGGATCTTCCTTTTTATTTTCATGAAAGATATCATCCTGAGTTTACCCAGCTGATTTTTAAAGCATATGGAGTTGGTCTTATTTGAAAACAGAATACTTGCAATGTTACTTTGTAAGATATAATCTCAAATTATTAATTCAGGCAATAAATATGTTCAAAGAAAATGATCTGAATGAACCACACAGCCCTGCACTTTCCTAAACCAGACTTTCTAAAATGTGTTCCTTGGGGAACATGGGTTTCACATGTGTCACTTCCTGGTATCCAGTAAAAAATGGTTTAATGATGAAATATGTGCGTTTAAACAAGGTTAAATTACTTTCTGCAGGGTTTCTCTGAGCCTTTCATAAATATGAATTTCCAAGAAAGGAAAGGGGATGTAGTTTTTCTCAAAAGTACTTAACCACAAAAACTTCTTCCTCCTGACTATCCATCTGTCTAAGTATCCATCCATCCGTCCATGTAACTAGAGTTCTCAGACACAGTGAAATTGTCTCCAGTTTCCATGCTATTTCTAGGTCAAGCTAGGGAATCAGAGGATTACATACTGAACCTCCTTGCTGTGATCTGCCCACTCCATCCTCAAATAGTTTTACTGAATTAAAATTTATTGTTATGCCCCTACTTTCACTATAGGATGCTGTAAGGGGTTTGCTATTGAATCCACTGTAAAAATGTTAAAAAGCACCATGGGATTTTTTTATGAGAAACTGCTCCTGTGTATCAAGTCCCAGGGAAAACTGTACTGCTATGATTTTACCTTACGGACATGGCAAAACTTCCCTGATCATGTTTTCCTCTTTTCTTAGATTAGGAATGCTCAAGCTAAACCTGCAGCATGCTTTTAATAATTATTCAGGGCCTTACATTATAAATTTTTATATAATATCTCTATATATCTCTTTTTATCTTGTTAATTGATCTACTTAAAACTCAACATTCAAAAAACGAAAATCATGGCATCTGGTCCCATCACTTCATGGCAAATAGATGGGGAAACAATGAAAACAGTGACAGACTTAATTTTCTTGGGCTCCAAAATCACTGCAGATGGTGACTGCAGCCATGAAATTAATAGAAGCTTACTCCTTGGAAGAAAAGCTATGACTAACCTAGATAACATATTAAAAAGCAGAGACATTATTTTACCAACAAAGGTCTACCTAGTCTAAGTTATGGTTTTTTCAGTAGTCATGTATGAATGTGAGAGTTGGACCATAAAGAAAGCTGAGTGCTGAGGAATCGATGCTTTTGAACTGTGATGTTGGAGAAGACTCTTGAGAGTCCCTTGGACAGCAAGGAGATCCAAACAGTCAATCCTAAAGGAAATCAGTCCTGACTATTCATTGGAAGGACTGATGCTGAAGCTGAAACCCCAATACTTTGGCCACATGATGTGAAGAACTGACTCGCTGGAAAAGATCCTGATGCTGGGAAGATTTGAAGGCAGAAGGAGAAGAGTATGACAGAGGATGAGATGGTTGGATGGCATCACCGACTCGATGGACATGAGCTTGAGCAAGCTCCCAGAGTTAATGATGGACAGGGAAGGCTGCCTTGCTACAGTCCATGGAGTTGCAAAGAGTAGGATGCGACTGAGCAACTGAACTGAACTGAACTGAATCGACCTACATTTTTCTTTTCCACCAGATTTATCTTTTTTAAAACTGACTTGCATCTTCTCTGAACTACCCCAAATCCTTTAAGAAAATGAGGTAGAATGTAAATTAAGACATAATGTCTTTACCCACACCAAAATCATATTCAGATTGCCCCTGAGGAGACAGAAGATGATTTTCACATGATCCTCATTTCATTCAAAGATCTGGTGTGCAATGCATGATCATCTTCTTGTGTGTTC